>NW_027118815.1:7500-653166 GCF_036417845.1 Apteryx mantelli
AAATAATTTAGTGGTCAAAGTCTTAGGAATTTCAAGAGCCAGTCACTTTCTTGCTTTCTTTGCCGCCTTCAGGATATCACACTTTTTCCTGTTAGGACGCCGGCATCTTTCATCAATGCTCAGTATACATTCGTAACGCCACACTTCTTCCTTTTTCTCCACGGGGTAAACTGCTTCCACGTAATGATGGATCAGTCTCAGTCTGATGGGATTGAGCTGTTTTTTGTTACAAGCACCTGAGTGGTTATAATGCAGTCTGAGATTCTCTGGAGTAAAGAGTTCTGGAAAGAGTCTTACCAGAAGCCGGGCAGCAAAGTTTCCAACTGAAAGGCTCTGCTGTGCTATCTCTCTTACCTCCTTATCAGACAGCAAATACGGAGAAGGCACAGGGAAGTCTGGATTAGGAGCTTCTTCCTGCTCTTTATCCTCAATAAAATGAGAGGATTCTACCTGTTCAGTCTCATAAAAACTGGATGATTGCACATTCTGTTGACTATTTTCCATCTCCCTTTTGGCCCAAAATCTATGGAAAAAATCATTGACTTGAAGCAAACACTCCACATGCCACACAGCTGTGTTCTTCACAGAAGAATAACAAACTTCCACATAGTTACAGATAAGCTGCAGATGAAGAGAATCAAGTTTCCTTCTGTTGAGGAAGCCGCACGCACTGCAGTTTCTGTTGAATTCATCATCGTTGAAGAGCTCTGGGAAGAGCTGCACTAGCAACCGGCAGGCTAAGTCTCCACCTGATGTACTTTGATCCATCATTTGTTTGAGCTCTGCAGAAGTCAGCCGGTACTCAGGAGGAGGCTTGAACTCTGCAACAAACTCTGCTGGACCGACTTGCTTCTTAATTCGGCTGACCTCCAGAGACAACAGGTCAACTTTGCTGTGAAGCTGGGTCACATTGGAATTGAGGGTGTTAAGCGTGTAAAACATTTTCGGTATCAAAGAATATAGATTTGGATCGGAATCTGTGGTGGCAGCTGTCACAGCAATGGTTGCAGCAGAGTCTCTTGTGCGCTGATCGTTCAAAGTTTGAAGATGCGAGGGACTGTCGGGACTGATTTTTTCAAACAAATCGTAAGAAGCAAACTGCTCTGTTCCTGGTGGGTTCTTCTTCTCTGTAATTTTGTGTGAGATGCCATAGAGAGGTTTTTTATAAGATGGAGTGCTTATGTCACTGAAGGGTTCTTCTTCACAGAGCCGTGCTGTATTAGGATTCTTGTTCTCATTTGGCTGCTCTGTATTTACCTGAGTGGGTGAGCCAGTGTCTCTGTTCTTCAGGTTTGAATGGGGGCCCTTTGAATGAATAAATACTGTATTAGCAAAACTGCCTTAAAAATATTAGCTATAAATGCGTGCCTCTTAAGCAGGTATCATTACATAAATATGCACTGCCAAATTTTCTCCAGAGGGCTTAATTGTGTTACATATATCAAATTAATAAATGCATTAGAAAAAAATCAATTAAAAATACAGTAAAGTATTATTTAGGGGGGGTTTTGTTTTGTTTCATTTCATTGTTTTTTGTGTTGGTTCATGGCTTTCCCCATAGTATAGAAATGCAATTGTAATCCTAAACACTTTTACCCCACAGAGCTCTAAATACTCTCCCAAATTAAGTGTCATTATCCTCCACCTTGCATATGAGGATCTTGGGCTGCAGAGAACTTGGGTGGCAACAAGTCAGCAACAGAGCCAAGAACAGAATCCAGATTTTCTGACTCCTAGTCCTGTGACCTTGCCACTGCCTCCACCAACTGCATTTAATGTTTCAACATTCTCTTTAGGTTAGCTTTTGAAAACACTGCCAAGGCTATCAGACACCAAAATTATGCTTATTCTCTTCTTTCTGATGTGAAAGGTTTATATAGCTATTTTTATCTTTACAACGTTGTACAACTCCTGAACAGGTTTCTGAGAATGAGTAAAATTAAAACATTATTCAATTCAAACAATAAAAACCTAAAAACGTAGTATCTTGATACTGTCTTTTTAAAAAGGGGAGTCTAAGATTTCTTTAATTCTGAAAGGCAAGGAAGTGGAGATTCACTGGATTTCTCATCTTCTAAATGGTTTCTATAAAAAACAGCACTAAGTCCTTAAGAAACTCATGTTCTCAATCATTTTCTAACTCTTCCTCATTGTTTGAAATCTGAAGCAAGCATTTTATCAACTTACAGTAAATATTTACAGGTTGGGATTTTTCTTTCTTTCTTTCTTTTTTTTTTTTTGCAAACACGTGGATATTGCAAATAATTCTTAGGAAGTTAAGTAGATACAACAAAATCAAAATCCAACATACAGAATTCAAACATGAGAGGTGAAACACTAGAATAGGATAACTGAAAAGATTATGGACTCTCCTTCACTGGTTAGACAAATGTCTAGATTGTCACAGCTGGGATGTTGCACCAGTTCAGAAGTTGTAATACCTTCCATTCTTATCTGTTGCAATCTTCTGCATCCCTGCATTTTTATCTTTCAGTCAATATGTACATTCCTACCTGCCTCACTGACATCAAAATCCGTTCATAGACGGCAAAGTTACAGCCCTGTTTCTCCCACTGAATAGCCAAGGACTGTGTGACATGAGAGGGGCTATAATCAGTCAAACTTAGTTAATCCAAACCACTACCTGTTCCTATGTTCTATGAAAAACAACAAAAAAACTTCCAAATGAGTAAATGAACCTATAAATGTGTTTCATAAATATGACAGCTCCCACATCATTGAAAGAAATAGCCAGACAAGTAATGTGTGCAGATTGGGTCAAGATTAGCTATACTTGACTCTAACTCATTACTAACGTAAAACTAGTTAAGTGACTTGCATTTTGCCTGTAACAGCAATAAATTTAGCCTACAAGATGCGAACAGAAAAATCAGAGCTGTGTATAGAGAAGTCACCTCTTGTGCAAAGCGTCTTTTCTTCACACCGGGTAAGACATCTTGCTGGCTCCCTGAACCATCACAACCAAGCGAGGTCTGTTTCCGTTTGTTGGATTCCTGTAGGCAAGCAACTGCGCCATCCAGTGAGTGTTCCTCAGAAGATCTGGATGTTACCGAGAAGTCTAGAGCTTCATCTTCATTTTCTGTTTCTACTTTCACAATATCTTTTCTAGGAATTTCTACTGGAAAAAGAGAAGGTTTAGAATGATAAAGCACTCTCTCCAGAAAACCATGATACCCTTAAAACAATATCTTTTGTGCTTTGTTTCTTTTTATGAAAATGTATTTTGAACAACATAACTCTTTTTTATCACTTATATAATAAGTGCATGTTAAGGCCACTCCAAAGTCAATTTTTTATTATGCAAGGAACCATACAAACATCTAGTAAATGCCATTTTCTTCCCCGAAGAAGAGCTGAAAGTATAAATAAATAAAGTTACGGTAGGAAGAAGGGTTTTTTGGAGTGGGAGGAAGGAAATAGAGGAGAAAATACCATGAACAAAAAAAAATAGTAGGATGTTTTAGATAGCTTTTCAAGAATCACTAATCCAATTTTCCTTGATGCAGCTGCATTCTTCATCAGGTTATGAAAGTTTTCATTCAATATATATTTTTGCCTGATTATAAATTACACAAAGTGTAACATTTTACCTTCATCATCATCAGTGATTTCAGCTGAGTTCATCTTCTATCTCACTAAAGAACAAAACAAAAACAAAGTGGTATCAGCACCTTCTGGAATCAGGACGTATATTTTTATAACTATTTTTAATCTACAGCCACTGGTCATTAACAGCCCACCGGTGATTTCCAGTCTGAACTTTTGTACTAGCCAGCTATTTTAATGACTTTCTTGGCCATCTATAGACCTATCAAGCATGTAAACTACACTGCGAACAATGTACGATAGCCAGGAACTTGTTTAAAACTGTACGTCTTTTTCTGATAAGGAGAAAAAATAAAAGTCATTTAACCTTCTCTAGAATAATAAACTACCTTGGCAAGATATAGATGGAAGTTATCTGCATTAAATTCTCCACCCTGTACTAAGTGCCTACTTCTTATTACAGTCAAATGCTTTTATATTATCATTGTGGGTCATAATCTAAAGTCATCACAGAAGCAGAACTCACTGTAAAGTGCAATATACATGCTGGAATAAATTTTCAGTTAAAACCCCTGTCTTTTGATATGGATTGCATTAATTCAAAACAGAGGAATCTGTAGACTTGCATTAACACTCATTTTTTCTTACTGGCAGCCAATAGCCTCTAAACAACAGAAACATGCTTTTTGTAAGGAAAAAAACAAATATTTGTTTTATTATAGCATGATTTTAGCCTTACCTCTCCTATAAAAGACCGAGTTGTATTTCTGTTTCCCTGAAAACTGATTTTGCAAATTACTTGAGATAAACATCTGTGGACATGTCCATAAAAAGATATTTTAAATCTGTTGGGGATCTACAAAGCAAACACCCCGATCAGATCTCACTGGCCATTATGAGTACACAGCTGCAAACTGACGCTTACAATTGGTAAACTGTCACATGCTGATTATGTTCATCTACACCCAGCATTATGTTTACTTGGCCCCAGAATATTTTACATTTTCCACAGTTACATTCCTTTTTCAAATAGCTTTCGTTCAACTCTTCGTGCCTATCCTTTAGCCAAGGTCTGAAATTTGTCAATGTTACTAAAAAAGACGGGCCTGGTTCTGTCCGGAGCTAGAAAATAAGGCAACTAATCTATCAAAACTGTACTTACAGCGTCCGCGTGGAAATTGTGATGAAATAAAAGAGAGAGAGAATCTGTACTGGAAAAAACAAAAAATTTAGTCTTAGTCTTCCTTTCTAATACTGTCGTATAGAAATTTATTTAAAATAATCTCAAAATATTGTTAAAAAACCCTGCAAACACTTGAATACTGAGTAGCTGTGACTTTTTCTTTCACATTCAGGGTAAGATTTTGTACTACAACACCACGACAGGTAGCACATACATCCAGACAAAACAAAACATGGATGGAGTTATAAAAGCTGCTCATACTGGACCATTTGAGGAGCCAAAATAGCCTCTGACACGCTCATCTTCAGTATAGCCCCGATACATAGACTTGTAAACAACATCCTTAAGAGAACTGCCTTCACCATTTTGCCACCGGAAAATCTCCTTCAGGTGGACGTAGAGCCACTATAAACCCCTTAGATATCTACTCCTTTTATCCCACATAATTCCTTCCTTCAGGATTTGCATTTATGAATTGATCTACATATAAATTATGGCAGCTTAACAGTTCTAAAAATGACTTCACTTAAACTTGTGCAAACTCTGTAAAGACATACCAATGTGAAACCTAACTGGCCCACACCAACCTGTAAACCACCCGATAAGTACTGGCGAAGGTCAATACCCAGTGTTACTAACTCAATACTATTTATGAACTTAGGTTAAGCCATTACAGTTCTTTACGAAAAATCCCAAGAAGATAGTGTATTTCCTACTGCGTCATCAGAAAGCTATGTTAAACTTTAAGAAAAGTATGTAACACTAAATGTCATATTTTGCCCTGATATCCCATATACACTGATAGTCAATTTTGGGATCTTAGACTTTACTACACCGTATCAGGCTTAGCTCTAAGGGATGTGGCACAAAATGCGGACGTGCACAAGACACACAACCCTTTCGCGCCTGAGGTGCAAGTAAGCAAATCAGCTGATCCTACTACAGAATATTTTCAAATGGAAATCAAAATGTTTAGGTTTTCAAGCCAATTCCTATACTGCAGAATTGGAGCAAACCACTAGAAGTTGGTAAACTAGTAATCACAGAGCCAGAAGGGAAGAAAATAAGGGGGAGCAGGGGACAACACAAAATATCTAAGTGGGGATATACAACAGAATTTTTTTTTTCCCCTCCTTTTCACTACTCAGTGCTACTACTGCTACTCAGATTGGAAGAATGCTTTAGGAGAATTCCTCTAAGGTAAGACAAGCAAGCTGGAAGGAAAAGATAAATGAAGATCTGAATAATCATTCCTTAATAAAAACTGGAGAAAAGTGAAAACTGAAGCTCAGCACATATCTTGGTTAACAGCTAACTTTCTAAAAGACGCAACATCAGGAAAACCAAAGCTATCCCAGACTCAGGTCAAATAAGATGAAATTAAAACATTTTGTTTCACACCTTTGAAACAAAGAGTTATTATTTTGGAATTATGTTTTTGATTTGAAAACTGCCAGCATGCAATTAAAAGCAAATGGTCCAATGAGCATCAGAACTAATGAAGCTTCGAAATACCGGATTTTATATTTGGTGCCGAATAAAAACACAATACAAAGACGAGAGGTCTTGCTGATGATACATAATAAAAAGAATCTTGTGATCAAGGCAATTCTCTGCCCCCGCAATCATTCTTTAAAAAAGTCCAACTGATCATTTTCAAGTTACAACTATTTATATACATATATACCTACTTATAGATGACTATTATATATAAGTATACATATATTTATATACTTGTAAAAGTACAAAAGTGCATACATACCACATATAGAATACAATTCCATTTTCACAACAGAAGCGTATTATAATTACAAATTAAAATGAATCATTATCTTAACTAATATACTGTAATATAATAAAAAATACTGTTACCAGTTTTATAGAAGGGTTTGTTATTCAGTAATTTAAACGCTTGCACAAGATGGTATTGTTCAGTTCATTAACGCATGGATAAGTGTGTAGCTGCTGTTTCTTGAATGCAGATTATCTACGAAAAACTTTAATATTAATATGTTCATGTAGGCTGGAAGAAATGTCTCTAATTCTTCATTATCAACTGTAAGAACCTGCTATTAAAAATACATGCTTTTAGACATTACGCATTATGAGATGTTTATTCCTTTTATAGCTTCATGGTGGTACATTGCTTCCTCTATAAAAATCACAGGCCTCAGTGAAAAGCATTCTACTTGATTTTTTTGTGTGTCTGATGAGGTGAACTGTTCCCTACGTTTTGGCCAAAAGATAAGATACGTGTGTTTGCTAGTAACATTAAATATTCCTTAGAGTACGGGGAAAAAAAGTTCAATCTCCTCACTTTCAGCACGCAGTGAAAGACACGCAGCAATTTCTTTGAAGTAAAGGTAACCTAGTAAAGCTAAGTAAATGATGAGAACACCAAAAAAGCTGCTATTCTAAGGAGACAATATTGGCTAAATTTCACAAGCTCTGTGTATTGAACTGCTGTTATTTTACTTCATACTTAAGAATAACATGAAAAAGTCGCTCCTTCTCTTACACATGCCCTCCCGTAACACAACGTTAGCAGAACAAAATGACAAGATTATTACACTAGATAATTAAAGCATAGTCTGCCCTCAGCCAACCATAATTATTGTCTGTTTATTAATCTTTAGCAGAGGACGACGACTAATTAATCTAGCAGATAGGACACTCACCGGACAGTAGAGTGTCCGCGGTTCTGCTCCTCGCCTACAGGTCTCCGCCGTACGTCACGTGAAATGCGCCGGGCCAAGCACCGAGTGCCCGATCCTTCCGCCTCCCCAGCCGTAACTGACTCCCTCCAGCCTTCTGAATTCCCACGTCTTTGCATCACAGCAGCCAGGTTCCGAGGGGGAGCCCAAGGGCAGCCACGGGCAGGCGGGAGCAGTGCCGGCGGGCGGGGGCACCTCTAGCCGGGAAACTTTGTCCTGCGCGATGTTTTAGAAGAAGGACCCCCCCACACATAAAGGCACTGAAATAATGAGCGCAAATGCCCGTTCTCAAGAGCATCCCACCAGCCCTTTCGGGCCCGGAAGGAGAGCGGACCATAGGCACACCCCTGTTTTCAGCCTGTCCAGGAGCTGCCCATTGCTCGGGGAACACGATGCTTTCCAGGGTGTCTGGCTCTGCTGCTGGACGGCAGAAGGGAACCTAGAGAACCAAGAAGTCTGGGTTGTCCGTTGGGAGCCAACTAACTTAGATCTTTTCCTTCCTAGCTTCAGTGCCGGATTCGGCAACTTCAGAATTACACTTATCCTTACGATATATGAGATTCCCCCCATTTGTAAAAAAACACTGCAACTCAAATTCAATTCAACAGAACTACTACATATATACTACTCCAAAACGGAGCCTTAAAATGCATTTATTAGAGCCAATGTTTGCTTTCTGCTCAGTTCAATGAGATAGTGACTTGACTTTAATTATTGTAGAAGATCTCCTCAAAAAACCCCCAAACAATGCAAGTAATTTTTCTGGACTTCCTGGTATTGTTATTAACATCCTTATTTTCTATTTAAGTATCCTTTTATTGTTGAAAACCTCATCACCATACTCATTACGATCATACTCACAATCTTTAGAATAAGCAAATAACTAGAAAGGGTCACTGTCAGTGTACTGCACTTCTGCCTGAAACATCTTCACCGACTAATGCTACAAAGTAACACCTAAAGCTATTATAACACACAGAAATAATAATAATAAAAAAATCTGTGTTATTTGTTTTGTACACCTCACCGCTTTGTATATATTCAGTCAGATATCCTTACAAATTGTGATTTTTTTTTTCCCCTAGAGAAACATTTTTTAAAAGGGTTGTGAAGTTACTTGAACTTGAGAGGTTGAGGTAGCAGGTTAAGGAAGTTAAGTCTGGTACCTGAAACCACCTTAATTAAAAAAGAAGAGAAAATAATATTTGATTTCCAATTGACTGACTATGCATCTTAAGAAACTCCGAAATAAGAATGTTGCTTCAGTTGTCTGAACAAAGAGCAAAATGCAAGAAGACAGCACGAAGAATAGCACAAAAAGCATGTTTTCTATTCTATCAATCAATTTTAATACAGCAGGGTGCTGCTAGCGACCCAGCAATGGAGTTTTTGAATAAAATTTATTCTTGATATTCAGTATTGATATTCAAAATACTAAATAACTTAGAAAACATTACAACCAAGTAACAACTATAAACACATGTATAACACAAGTTTTTAAAGTATGAAAAAAATATTTTTAAAAGAACCAGTAGATGTTGTTGGAAGCATTACCCCTATGGACAGAAAAATCCCTATACTTAACATAGTTCGAAAACCTCCTTTGCTGCAATAAAACCTTGTTTTCCTTCAGTAAAGTAGAAGATGCATTCTACAGTAATGAACTCCGGCTGAATGGAGAAAAACTATGGAAGAAAAGTAGAACTGTAAGACTTTTTGAAATTTTAATACTTCTAATACAGTGCAAGAAAATAGCCAAGGCGTGACCTCTTCTCACTCCTTTTACTTGGGTCAGAAGAGCTAGCCACTAAATCGCTCTTCAAAGGTGACTAGCATTGCTAAGACCACATCCAGCTCTGTGTGTGAGTGACAGTAGTTCCCCAGGTAAGACACTATTCCTAAAAGAGGAGACATGTGGTATTAGAGAGTAAAAACTAAGGGTGAAAGTGGAGAGAAGGCAGATGGCAGCAAGGACACAACTTTATTAGTTGCTGAAGGAAATTATAGTTGCGGTTGACGGAGCAGAAATCGTTAAATCTACGAAAGATACTGGTGGAGCAGGCACACGATTAAAGAAAAAGAATGTTTCATGATAGAAAGGGAAACTGGGCTTGCTCAGGAAAGGTTATTGGATCTGTAATAGAGCAGGAAAGGAAGCATTTGGAAGACGAGTCAGAGGGTAGGAGACGCAGCTGCTCATGCTGCTTCTCAGCGGAACTTCCCAGAAGGGCGACAAACGCAGTCCTACACACCCTCCGTGTGAGGGTGATCCAGTTCCCGCAGTCAGAGAGCAGCAGGAAGAGGAGCTTTAATTCCTGATCACTTCAAGCTGGGGCTAGTTTTTGAGAGGTATAGTGCTGTCTTTTGTGAACTTTGAAAGGAGCATAAATAGTTGACCGGTACTCTGTTCTTTAAAATACTTTAAACTGTTTTTAAGCAAGGAGGGAGAATTTTGAATTTTGCTGTTTTATGTCTGTGCTGATACAAAAGAGGTTGGTAGGAAACGTCAGTCAGTACTATCTATCATAACTAAAACTTACTACATTACACCTTTTTCACAGAGTTAGGATTTGGTTCTTAGAGAGGAAGGGTAAAGACCTTGGCAGGGAGGGTCATGACAAGACATTTTATTGCTTAGTGCCTGGGCTTTCTTAGAAAATCATAGCTGGAGGATCCATAACAGGACTAGTAGAGCCTTCCTTCCTCCTCTCCTGTGAGATAAGAATAATAAATGGAAAGAAAGGAGCAAAATTAAAATTGCACGAAAACTGTGGGAATTTGCTTTCCCCAGAAAATATTTATGATCGTTCATCTTCTCTCTCTGTTCCCAGGTGAAAATTGGTGACATGCTGGATCTTATAGCAGGTGAAGACAAAGAAACAGGAACTGCTGCAGTTATGCGTGTTGTCTTAAAAATATATATCTAACAAGACTGAAAGTGAAAAATACCAAGTAATTTTGAGGCATTGGAAAAACTTAAAAGCGCCCAAACAGGATGTACTTAAGTAACAGGAGTTTGCATGTGGCAGCATGAGATGTTTTGTAGAAAACCATATCATTTGTTGTTAAATATGAATTTTGGTTAAACAGAATTGCAGTACCCTTTTTAAGGGCTTGTGCTAGAATGTAATTTCCCTCTGCTGTGTGCATCAATATTCCTGTGCTAAGTCTGTCGCTTTTTGCTGTTAGTTCTGTTTCATGGCATTGCAGGAGACAAGACCCAACTTTTACACTTCCAGGCAGTTTCTCCATACAGAAGTTATATATAATGAATGAATGAAGACTAATTTGATCACGGTTTAATTGCTGTCTGATTTTGTTAATTAACATTAAAGTTGGCATCATAACAAGTAGGATAAATTTCTTAGCTTTATCTCTAGACTCATAAAATACTTATGTAAAATTCTGATTATGTAAAACTACTTTTTCTTTTAATTATTAATTTGATCTTGGTTAACAATACCAACTGTGTGTTTATCTACACTGCTGCTGTAACAAAAATACAAAAGGATACTGGTTGCAGCTGTGCATTTCTAAGTGGGAAACAGTGACAGAGAATGAAGGCAGAGATACTCTCTCCTGTCATAGAGCGAGCACATCAGTGAGGACAAGTGTGCAGTATTGCTTTTTTTTACTGTTACTGAACAAAATCGAATCTCAGTTTCTGTCATAAATGCCACACTGAAATGAGTATAAGAGAATATTTAATACTTATGTTCAGTGGCTATAGAGATCTGAGCAAAGGTCAGGCAATACTGCCATAAAAAGCTCATGTCTGTATTACTACAAGAACAGGCATCTCGGGATTAATCACCCACACTTGTAGTATTGAACATATGCTTCTGCCAACACAAAAAACTTTTGGGGATGAATTGTGGTTCTACAGCATTTTTATTCTGCTCATGTGTATTTAAACAGCCGCACAGAGATGTGCGTATGGAGGAAAGCTGGCCAGTCGGAGCAGGTAGCGACTGTTCATCCAGTCCGTGGGCTGTTCCCTACCTGGCCTGAAGAGCCCGGAGGGAAGAAGACAGCCCGGAAGAGGCAGCAGCAGCATGCTCCAGACCACTTGTTCTTGCACGTTCCTCAAATCTAAGTGAGCAGGGAACTAGGCAAGAAATTACTGCTCATAAAGTGAACCTGACGCTCTGGTGAAGCGCTGAACTGTCAGGTGCACATAAAAGCTCTGGTCATATAACGACTGGGCTTTCACTGCAGAAATGTCCCTGACAGGAGAGGAAGCAATGGTGCGCACTTAGCGAAGAGTTAATGGGAACCATTGGTTTAAACTACCAATAGCTACACTATGGCTGTCTTCAGCCAAGCTACACCTGCCGCTGCCCATTGCCTCCGAAGTGCTGCTGCTGACTGCGTTATTTAAAATGTTGAGGAGGGAAGGCAGGATTGAATATAGCATATTGAAACATAGCATATTGAATTCTTCTCAGAGGCTCAAGCTAGGAGAAACAATTTTAGCACTGCAGCTTTGGGTTTTTCTTTTTTTTAAAAAACCTCTTGATCAATATAGCTCTTGTTTGTGCTGCTTCTGCAAATGCATCTAAGGGGAAAATCATTCCGGAGGAGAGGACTTGCACAGAACTTAAACATGGTTATTATGGGTTTGTTTTATAGTTGCAGCTCAGGGCCCCATTATACCTAACTCTGTACAATGCCCTTGTCTTCTGACGCAACAGGCTTCCAGTGCAATAGGCAAAGGATTTCAGTGGGGTCTGTGTAAGACATTTTATTGTTGTCTGTGTGGACAGGAATTTCATCTACATGTTTTTTTGCTAACTTTCACTGTTACCTTTTGTTCAAGATATTTATTACACTTACCAGAACAAATGTGCAGACATTAACAATTCAAACAGAGTGACTGGAAGGATTTATGATCTCATGTACAATGATATTGCAACAGAAAAAAATTTAAAAAAAAAAAAAGGGAAAAGGATCATCATGCCTCCATTATACAGAAACAGGTATTAAAGGCAATGTTCAGTTGCTGGAATAAAAGGGTTGAGTAGTTTCAAATCTCTGCACTGTAACACCCAATAACCCTCAGATGTGTGAGGCCAGAAGGCAGAACAGAGCCAGTGCGTTTTGTGTTGTCCATTATCTTTCTATATTTCAACCCTCTAAGCTCTCCTATTGTCATCTCTAAATTAAATAGCTTCGATTTCAAGGCTTTGAACAACTTCACCTCAGCTCACATCTGTGTTAGAAAATTAACTCCTCTGCTTCTCTAACTGGCAGTCTTATTTTTCTTTTCCCCCTATTTTTTAAAGTGGAAGTACCGCCTGCTTTTTCCTCAAAACCCACCCACAACTCTGATGTCTGCACTTTTTGCAGAACAGACTATCTTTGAAAACCTAAACGAGATGTAAATAGTTAGATGTAAAAGGACTCTAGTCCCATCCCGCCCCCATACTGCTAAAGGCTACTGTATTATGTTTACCCCCATATTTTGTGAGAAACAGAGCTACCATTACAGTGCAGAGATGTTGCAGATGTCATCCCCTGGAACAGATTTCAGCATCCCTTTCCAAGCATATGAAGGATAAGAAGGTGATCAGGAGTAGTCAGCATGGCTTCACCAAGGGGAAATCATGCTTAACCAATCTGATAGCCTTCTCTGGTGGAATGGCTGGCTGGGTAGATGAGGGGAGAGCAGTGGATGCTGTCTACCTTGACTTCAGCCAGGCTTTTGACACTGTCTCCCATAACATCCTCATAGGCAAGCTCAGGAAGTGTGGGTTAGACGAACAGACAGTGAGGTGGATTGAGAAATGGCTGAATGGCAGAGCTCAGAGGGTTGTGATCAGTGGCACAGAGCCTAGTCGGAGGCCTGTAGCTAGCGGTGTCCCCCAGGGGTCAGTACTGGGTCCAGTCTTGTTCAACTTCTTCATCAATGACCTGGATGAAGGGACAGAGTGCACCCTCAGCAAGTTTGCTGACGATCCAAAACTGGGAGGAGTGGCCGATACACCAGAGGGCTGTGCTGCCATTCAGAAGGACCTGGACAGGCAGGAGAGGTGGGCGGAGAGGAACCTCAGAAGTTCAAAGAAGGGAAGCGCAGGGTCTTGCAGCAGCAGCGTGGCATTGCTGCAGCTCCTGGCTGACAAGGTAATCTCCTTGCAGGATACATCAGGAGCTGCAAAATATTGATCTGTAATTTAAAACTAAGACTAATGTTTGTTATTGGACACACGTGCTAAGGTCTGTAATTACATTATGTCTATTTTCAGATGATCGTTTCAGCTGTTTATCCTATTTTGCAAAACAGTATACAGTTTCTAATGCTACCTGCCGCCTTTGTTATTTTAGCATATAATTACACTGATCATAAACACTGCAAAACAGACGTGGGGTTTTGGTCTCTTCTCAGTATAGCTGGCACTGTACACGGTGTCTGTAAATAATGCCTACAGCAACTGTCTTCGCCTTCCAAGCCTTGACTTTAAGGTTGAAAAGATATGTTTAATCCCCAACCTCCTTCCATTTTCTAGCTGCTTTCTCTCACTGAAAGAATTTGCACAGCACATGAGATCTTCAGCCTTATGCATAGAAACACCCATTATGATTTGGAAGGGTTTTCCTAACATCATTTAAATTGCTCGCCTAGTCAAGTTTAGATTAAAACTATAATATACAAGTAGACACTGGGAAAAAGGTTCAGGGAGAAAAATGAGCCAGACCATTCCTGCCATGTAAACAGAGAGGAATTCTCAAAAGTTCACAAGATCCTGAAATTACAGGAGAGAGTCTTGCAAAGCATCAGATATTATAGCGCTTATTAAAAAAAACAAACAAACAAAACAAAAAAATTCATGAAGTGATATACTGAGGACATTTAGAATATGAAACTGATTTCTGATTCAGCAGTATAAGAGATGGGAATAAATTAAAAGAGGGTGGTCGATCATCTTTTGCAGGAAAGATGAGATGGTGATGGAGTTGCATAATGAGATAGAGATTGAGTAATATGATTATAGGTATAATCCAGGTTAGGAACAGAACTCTTCTTCCTGCTCTGACACTGTGGGGCATCATTTTTCTTTGGAGCCTTTAATATTTTCAGAAGAGAAATGAACATTCAGAAATAAACTTCCAGCATTGAAATCCAACCATCATGCAAATTCTGCAAATCAAAAGCTGAGCTGGTAGCATGTGCAGTCTGAAGTCACACACCCCTTTCAATTCTAACACTGAGTTCTCACATTGCTATTAGAACTTTACATATAATAATTGCCTACTTATACACATCGGTCATTTTTGCCTCCCATCACTCTGCATATGTTGTACTTTGAGAACCAACACACCGTAAGCTCAGACTTCTGGATATTGTGAATGAAATACCTGTAAATTAAGGCATTTTACCTCTATGCAAGACCTCACAAGTGCTTTGGGTGGTAAGCTCCATTATTTCTAGCTACTTTGCTACAAAAGCCACCTTCATGATTTCTTGCCAACTTCAGAAGCATACTAATAATGCAGAAACCTTACAAGGTATGGGATTGTCTTTGTATAAAAAGTTGAATTGATAGCAACATTGGTACCTTCCTGCAAACCAAAACCTTGAGCGTAGCAGAATGCTGGAATATGCAATCCAGGAAAACTTGATTTCCAAATGCTAAATGGTGCTGGGATTCCTTTGAAGGTGTCTTTCAAACTGCTGTCAGAGAAAAAAAGATGAAATCTTACTTTTAGAATATATTACATTTCCAGAATCGGGCTGAAAGGCGAGACAGGCACTGATTGCATTAGCAATTCTGTGTGATGGCAGCAGAGTCTTTCCAGGTCCAGCCTCTCCTTAAAAGCAAATGAGCCACTCTCTTCACACGTTGTTGCTCCTTACCCCCATGCTGACAAGAACGCTGTGAAATATTTGTGCTGATGAAATACAAAATCCACCTAAAATTTATTTTTGTCTCCCTTTACAACCTCTAAATGTGAACATTTCCGTAAACATCTTTACCAAGGTACACATAATTTCTAAAGGAAAGACCACCATTTTTGAAAAGAGGCATACTTTTACGCAAATATCTTTTGATGTGGAAATAGCCATTTAGAGTGACATTTTTGCTTAAAAGGCAATTTCAGCAGCAGCAGGAAGTCATATAAAATTGGGAAAATGGACATTTAGAGTCTGAGAAAATGGAAGAGTGGCACATACCACACTGATCTACAATAAGCTATGTACCTCTGGCCCTAGAAAAAGGTGACTACCATACTAGAAGATCACTGTTGTTCAGAGAGTTTTGGTTAAAACAAACAAGAAACAAACCCTTAGAAACCTTTTTTGCTAGCTGAGGATCACAATCACAGCTGAATTAGCAAAACATAATATTAAACAGTATTTTCTAGGCTGTAATTCCTTCATGTGCAAGAAAGAATACATTAAAAAAAAAAAAGAAAAAATCTCAGGAGAATGTTCTTGTTGCTTTGGCTAGTCCCTCTGAAGGACCTCAAATCCTCTTTGTGGAGAGTGGCAGAGCTCGTCCCACAAACCACACAGAGAAGGTAAGGATCACGGCAGGAACATGTATGGTCCTGACAAACCAACCAGCTACAGCTCCTGTAGCATGAAATATCTGTATGTGCACATCAACATTTCCTTCAGAGCAATAACATCACGATCAGGCAATGCTTGCCGTCGAGGAGCTTGCTCCTCCAGACATCCCTCTGCTCCAGGCTTGCTGCCAGAGGCTCCTCGGGGAATTTTCCAGGAGCATCCAGCAAAGCAGGTTGCCCCAGCACCCACCGAACAAAGGTACGAGCCCATGCCATTTTCTTCAGCCAGAGTTTCTCATCATCCCGTGCAGCCGTTTCACCAGCACTGCACGCCCACGTATCCCTAATGACATCCAGGGCGGCTCAGCTCAGGAAGCCACCGTAAAACTTTATTGCACGAGTGGAAGCGAGAGCAGATTCAAAGCACCCATTAACATTACCCTCTGCAGCAAACACACACTTCCAAATCCCCTAGTTGGTTCACAGCCAGTCCTGGGTGTCTGCTGTATTAGATGACGGGGAACTCATTTTCTGATAAAACAGAACTTGCCAGTTGTTTTTAAAAAGGGTAAGCGCAACAGCTTCATTAGAGCATCTGGCATTTTGATGCTACTTCTCATAGCTCACCTAGGCTGTCACATCCTCCCTCTGATAGGAAAAGGAACAGCAGCCATTTTATTTATTTATTTTGAGAGGCAGCGTTTTTCTGTAATCAAGTATTACATTTTAAGAAGCTGATTTTCTGAAGCATGAAATGGGTATATAAATACAATTCCATGACCTGTAACATCCAATTTCAAAATCTTTTATCGAGCAGCAGCTATCTAACAGGAAACTAAAGATTCTCATTTATTGGAAAGTTAACCGTAAACTATTCAAAAGCATTAATCATGCAAAGTGAATTTTGGAACCTTGCATTTATTTCAGATGTTTTGGTTTACTTAAAAATCCAAAATGCATTTTTTTTCCCAAAGCCAGGGCATGCATATCAAATCACTTTTTCACCCCTTTTCTTCATGTATCATACACAAACATAACAACAGATCAAAGACACAGCTGATAGCCTGCACCCACGGAGCACGCAGCCTGGCATTCCTGGCATCAAGCAAGAACAAGACAGACTCTGTGGCATTGCATGTCCCAAATCTTTGCTGAACAGCATCAGACCTTCCAGAAAACCATAGTCTATTTGAGGTGAATTCCTGCCTCTGCTGACACCATTGACAGAACTCCTGCTGGGTTCGGGGAGGCTGGGATCGTGCCAAGGGTGAGAGGTGCTGAGGCATGAGAGATGGATTTCAGTCTGTGCAGAGCCTGTGTGGGGACTTGGACGAAGCTCCAGATCCTAGCTGGCCTGGACTCCCAACATCCAGAGCTCTCTTTCCTACAGTTAGCTTATTGCTTCAGTCCTAGATGGAATATATCTTTGTTTTATATTTTTCACCAAAACTGCACATCTTTTTTCTCCAGCTAAATGGTGCATTGTTTTTTCTCCAGCTTGAATCTCAAAAGAGCCTCCTTTTCTATGAGCAGACTGACTACCTGGGCCTTTACTGCTGGTGATTATTACTTGGATTACAGTGGCATGTAGCAGTCCCAGATGGCAATAAGGATCTCAGTGAACCGGGTTACTTGCATCCTTAAATACAGGAGATAAAGCACTTGTTTCTGCATATTCTTCCTCATAAGCAGAGATGCACATTTGCTAACCCAAATCTTGGCAAGAGTTTCAGGTTTTAATGTTTCTCTTCACTGAACAGCACCATTGAAATTACTTTAACAACTAGTGGCATTTTCCAGCCCAGCTCTGCAGGGAAATCATTACTCTCCCATCCTGCCATGAGGCATCCTCCCCAAACCTAGCCATGAGGCAAGGGATGCACCCAAGTGAGGGTCAACCATTTGATTATGAACAAAACTTCCCGTGAAGACAGGTGGTGGAGCATATTCCTCAGAAATATCTTTTTTACTTGCTGACATCCAGCTCCCTGCCCCTGAGAGGAAGGATTCAGCCTTCCCACCACCATCCTGGCCCTGGAAGAGGGGAGGGAAGAGAAGAACCCGGCAGGTTGCCTTCAGTTTTGGTTTCCAGAGCATTTCTGCTGGTAGCACAGCTTTTACCTCTGTATGCTCAACTACTTGTGCAGTCGCAGGATGAACTGGACTGCAAGACAGATCTGGATTATACCAATCACTTTTCTTGGGTTAAAGCTGATCTCAGGTTGGTAGTTCCCCAATCTTGTTTATCTGCTGATACTACTGCTACTACCGGGTACTGCAAGAGAGGGAACAACAGGGAGGGGAGAAGGTCTTCATCTCCTCAAATCAGTTTTGTTGCCTGAAGAAGCATCTGCAAAATTACATCCTGTAGCCTCTTATGTAGCTTAATTGGCAAATGAGAGTTACAGGATACTGACCTAAGCATAGAAAGATAAAAACAGATCCACAAGGTATTGAGACGGGATTTGCTTTGTCACTCCTCAACAACACAGCGCTTTGCACGAGGTCACATTTAAAAGGGAAAGGGTCATATTTTCTTCCTTTGGTTCTCCAGCATCTGTCCGTTTTTATAATTCAAGCCAAAATTAGCAAGGGAAATTTCTGGAAAGGTTAAGCTGGAGTTTAGTGATGTTGATGGAGAAAAATTTTAGTGCAAGCTAATGAGGCATAAGGAGACACTCTCTTCCTCAACCCTATTCACACACTCTCTATTAAAAACTTACACTTTGAAGAAGTGGAAGACAGAGTAGCCTGGGACAGACTTTCTGTGATCACACCAGCTTGTAGAAAAGGCATATAGGTTTTATTTAAAACTAGGTTTTCAAAAAGGCTGAAAAATAATAATAATAAAAAAACCCCCAAACACTCCCATCATTTAAGCATGTGCAAATCAAGAGTAAGCCCTGCTGTTTCTTCATGCTCGCATTAATGTCGTACAGAATAGAATTTGATATGCAACTTATTATTGTTAAACAGGGAAACTAGAGAGCTTTAGAGGGGCCCTCCCATCACACGCAGTGCGGTACGCATTGCGGCAGCGCAGAGGGTCACCACGACAAGGGGCATGCCGCTCCAGAAGCCCACAGCCTTTCGGCAGAGCCCTTTCTCTGCTGAAAGATGCCATTTTGACAAAATCCAGGTGTCTGTACAGAAGGCACAGACATCTGTTGATGGAAAGCAGGTATGGGACCTTTCCTGCTTGCTGCCAGCTCTTCCTGGGAATGCCCAGGGTCACTGCAAAGAAAGGAGCCTGTGCAGGGGCAGCTGCCCAAGGACACCACTAGCTCTGTGATTCCCGCAGAAGGAGATTGCAAACTTACAGGCCTCAGGCTGCAAGAAGCTCTTTCACTGATTTCAGAGCCCTTTCCCACTGATTTTCATAAACAAAAAAATTCCTCTTGCCCACCTGGGATAGCTAGAAGAACAGGTATCCGAAGGAAGACAACACTAGCCAGACAAATGCAAGAGGACCACTGATTACACAGATTCATAGACCATCAGGTCAAAAGAACTATTAAAATAACTGCATGACATGCCATAGAGTTGTAACATTTCACTATACATCCAAACTGTAGATTGAGAGCAGAGCAGTCTTAATGAGCTAGTCCAGGCATAGGAGAAACTTACCTTGGTGGCATCTCAGCCTGGGTAAACAGCTGCAGCACCTGCACCCCCAAAGTAATTTGCTTTGAATTAACTTAGGAATCTACATCACCTGCTACCAGCCTACCCTAAAGAAACCACCTGCAGTTGCAAGCATTAGTTTTCTGGGGATGAGGAAGGTCTGGAAAGTCTGTTATCCCTTCTTCTGCACTTATGCTGAAGGCAGGTGTGCTCCCAGCCACCTGATTGTGAAGGGACTTTGCAGGCCTTGAGAGCCCCTTCCACTCAAATTGAGGCTGCATCTACCAAATTGAATTCATAATTCTGGGTTGAACAACATTTGGAGATAATGTCATCTGTGTGAGGGAGTCCTTTATGCACTTGAATGGGGCTGTTTATCTGATAAAATTAAACCAGACAATAAAAAATATATCTTGTTCAGTGTTTGCCTGAATGCCTGTAAGAGAAAAAGAGGAAAGGGGGAAAAAAAGGGAAGGGAGCTCTTTTCTCCCAGGGTACACAAAGTAAAATTCAGGAAAAACTAATGAATGGGAAATTAAAGCATTTTACAGTCAGATTACAGGATTTTATTGCCTGGCCAGAGACAATAATGATCTTAGGTAACACAGGGAGGGATCCTGCCAAAAGTATAATGAATCTAAGCCAAGACCCAGAATTTACAGGGCTGTCAGGATTATTGTTCTGCCTCGAATTTGCCAGTTATCTTAAAATAATACATTAGCTTTCTTCTGCATCACTACTAAGGCCTGATGCTGTTTTTTTCTTTCACTGATTTCAATAGCATTGAACTACTGCTTTACACCAATGTAAATGAAACTAGACTGAGGACCAAAGAATCTCATGGTACGAAATGTGTTTTTACGTGATAATAGTTGCTGAGAGAAAGATCTCTAATACCTGCTCAGGAAGTCGTTTTTTTTTTTTTTTAAATACTCAACCACAGTGCATGTTAAAATGTTGGAAATTTTTGGATTCATGTACAGGGAAGCAGGTTTTAATGTTGCAGAATTTCTCTACCCTTTCACATGGACTGTGATTCTCTCCTTTGGCCTAGAAGCACATAGTTGGGTTATTGAAAAGAGAAACATGAAGGCTATATTGCCCAAAATGCAGGGTGTCACCACCATTTCTGCACATCCTCTGTCTGATACCGATCTTGGATCAAGTATTCTTCTGTGGTCTAATCCTGATTTAAAAGAATCAGAAGGAATCAGAATTTATCCAAAAACACAAGCCTCATTTAAATGAAATTCAGGAGATTCTCTATTTTTGAAGGAAAGTATGCTCGACTGGTCTGTATTTTTCAGTTTGGAGATATATTTGTCAATAAAGAGAGTGGGGTTTTTTAAATTGTTTTATTCTTGAAGAATTTTTCTTCTCCAGTGTTTAAATACTTCTGAATGTCAACCCTGAATATTATATTAGACTGTTTATTAATAGGCATTTATCTTTAAGAGAAACACACATTGAAAACAACTCAAAGAACCTTTCATAGGTCTGAAACAGAAAGTGATGAATTAGGTAAGAATGGAAGAACGAACTGCCTCTGAGCACCTACGAAAGTGCATAATAGTGTCCGGCTGCCTGTAGACCATTAATAACAAGGAAGAAGAGAGGGGCTGTTTCGTACGCAGGAATGTAACTCAGAAAGAATGAGTTGAAATAAGGGAGGGAGAACTGAGGCTGAATACCCTAAAAGCGCCAACCCTACCTTGGCAGAGGGAAGGACTGAACGAGCTGATGGGTCTGAGCCACATCTATCCACAATTACCCTGTAGCTTTAGATAAAGAGGGGACCAGTTATTTTGCCTAGTTGAGGTGAAGCTTTGCTTTGCTTTGAAGCAATATGCACAATATTATGAACAGCTGAGGAAATGCAAAGTTGTTCAGACTAAACTATTTCGCTTTGGTTTAAATATAGACTAAACCGTTTGGCTAAACTACGTTAGCTGCAATTAACATGGTATGGTAGAGCCTACCGGTATAAGTTATTACTTCATTTAGACAGAGAAGTCAACATGTCGGTTTTTATTAAAATAATAGCAACAAAACCAGTAACGGCTTCCTGGTGGCATTCGTTTAACCCTGTCGCCAGTGCTCTGTAGCCAGGGCGTTTCAGAATGTGTCCGCTTTTGCACTCTTTGATCTGCAGCTATTGAAGAAGTCCAATTTTTTTTTACTGATCTGTTTCTTTTTCCCTTTTATTCCTTGATAATCAAGTGATCAAATGACTAACCGCCAGCCAAGACACAAGCAGATGAGAAGGGATGCATCGTACTGAAATAGGGAAGCCGGACTGGTAAACAGAGGCTTTTGACAACTGGGACTGGCCCAGAGGAGTGCCGGGGAGAAAATATTAACTAAGAGCACACAAGCACTCATTCTTTGCTTCTGTCCATCATGGCAAATCCTCATCCCCAGCTTCACGTGCAAGTGGCACGCGAAGACGTTCCCGAGCGTTGTGCCTGTACAGGGGAAACTAAATGGCACAAATAAGTAACTTCCACGTGGCCCTCGCTGAGTTGTTCCAGTAAGCGGATGGGCAATGGGACTGGGGTTTCGAGGCAGCAATAGCGGGCTGCTGGTGTGAGCGAGGATCGTGCACATGGAGGTAATGCATCTCCGCTGATGTGCAGCAGGAGGGGGATTGGGGCCCTTCGCTGCCAAAAGGCAGAATAAAGAGCACTAGATGCATCTAGTTTGCTGTTCCCGCTAGTCCTCCTTCCCCCCCAGCACCCAGGCTGGAGAAGCAACTCACATTTCCCTTTCAAATTTGGGCTGATTCCCCTGCGCAGGGCTCGAACACTGCGGTGCTCCTTCGCGACAGCTTGTGGAAGTCAATACCTTCCCACGACGGCGCTGACCTTCCTGGCATTCGGTGATTTGATTAGCTGACTATTCATGTTCTGCTCTTTCACAACCTTGATATCCCTCTTTGGAACAAAACGGGGAGAGACAGGAAAATGCAGCATGGGCAGCTAGTTAAAAGGCACAGAGAAAAGGTCAGGAGAGCCGCGCTGCTGAGTTTCAGGTGCCCCCTTGTAACACCTGTGCGCTCCACATGCAGCGGCTCCATGCACCCATTAAACAGCTCTTACAGCCAAGACTTTTTTTCTCTTCCAAGAAGTGGCCAGCACAGTAATCGCTGGTTTATTGCAGTTTAATCATTGTAGGGTTCAGCCTCCTTGAGATCAATGCATATATCCAAATGCATTTTAGATTTCTCATATATTATATTTGTATATGGGTAGAATTTGGGTCCAGTCTTGCCATTTACTTGGACTGAAGCACATTGTACTATATACAGACATTATTATTAATATTATATACATTATTATATATTATTATATACAGACAGCCCAATATGGCAAATGTCTCTTTGCCTATAAAGTATCATTAATATATTCTCTGGTAATATATTGGCATGGCAGTACACACAAGTTACATGTCATTTATTATAAGAATTCAGGATGAGAGTCTAAACAGAAAGTGTTAAAAGAATCATGCAGTAGCCATATTGAGAAGGCTGTTGGGAAAATTGTCATTAAAGGAATCTCCCAAGGGGCAGCTTTATCTCATTGAAGTTCATTTGGTTTCTGTTAACCCTACCTAATTTCAGATATCTAGTGCTATGCTTTATTTCAGAGCACAGTCACCCATGTACAGAAAGCGGGGAGAGCTGATGATTCCAGAGTGACTCAAATCTTAGGTGGCCTGAACTTAAACGTGCCTGCTGCTGACAATTTTCAGTGTACAAAGATGGCCACAGTCCTATATCCTGGTCCTCAGCAAGGTGCTGGAAGGTAGGTGTGGTGGAGCTGGACCTTGACATTGCAGAAAGGTTTCACAGATCAATAGTTTTTTCAGCCAGAACTAGAGTTCTTGGCTCCATGGCAAAAACCTGGAAAACCAGATAGGAATCTGGGAGCTCTGGTGCACTTAGTGCCATTGCAACTGGGAGGAGGAAGTTGCTTCCAAGCCAGTGGGCAGGGATGTAACAGTAACAGACAGCAAATTGAAGTAACAGACAGCAAATTACCTCCCAGCAGTCAGGTGAGCTGGTTGAAAAGCAGACATTTCCCACAGGCTCCTGCCTGTGAATTAGTGGAAGTTCCATCAAAACTGATATATTTTCTACAAAATATTTTCATTTCAATGAATCAGTATTTGTCAATGAAATCTGGCCAAGCAACTGTAGTCTGTATTCCATCCCCACAAGGCTCTGGAAAAGGATTACATTCAAAGGTCAGATCCACCTACTTTGCAAGTCTTCTAGATTAATGAAAAATTGAGAGCCAGACCAGCATCTACCCTGAGCCAAGCTAAAAGCTGACAGCTGAGCACATCTCTCAGATCTGGAATCTCACTTCATGGATGGACTGCCTGAAGAGATCAGATGGAAGAAAAATCAATGCAACATGATGCGACAGGGCAGCCCCTGTAACTAATGTTTATCTGCTAAATGCCCATCAAACGTTATATTAGTCTCCAAAATTTTAGTCAACATCAACAAGAATTTTACCTGCTTGTGTGCAAGGAATATAGACCTTGCTGTAGTTATGCACTGTAGGCAGGAACATAAGGGGATTTAGGCTCCCAAATTTAGCATAAAGCATTGGCTGCTGAGTTCCCAAATGTCACAAGAATCTGAGGCTATAACTTTCATCAGTTGGACTTAACTCCTATTATCTCACTCTAATCAGCTGGATAAAAGCTCAGCTTTTGCTAAACCCTTGCTTGTTCTTTCGCCAAACTTTCAGCACTTGTCATCCAGCCAGAGGCCTATCCTGCCTCTCCTCTTTTCAATATGAGCAGGTTCTAGTAACTTCTAAAGAAAATTTCAATCTGTAGGTGGATTAGTGACTGTGAATGGCAATTTCAGTTTAATAAAGTTGGTGACATTTTTAAAGGAATGGCATTTTGTTAATTATTAAGAATCCTTGCCCATTTTTCTTAGAATCAGGTTAAGTGATATACTTCTTGACAAAAGTAATTGTATTATTATAATAAAAAGTCCAAAGCAGAATAGGTACTTCATAGCTCTCTGGCAAATGATGTGTGCGTATGTGTGTGTGTGTGTGCAGAAGATTAGTTCCTGTGCTAGATTTTTCTCTTGGTACTATATGGTGAAATGCAAATTCCATAGATTTTCCCTCCACCCACAATTAGTAGATTCTGTCCCCACCATTCCTGATTGCATGACGGAAGTCTGTGAAAATGATATGGTTGCTTCTTTAAGAGAACTCACTGTCCTCAAAGTGTTCAGAGGTCTGCGAAATGCAGTGCAAAGAGTATGATAGGACATGTTTCTACCTGTTAAACAGTCTAAGAGATTGCCTAGGGAGAAGGTAGATTATCCATCATCAGAGGCTTTAAGAAGAGATCAAATATTAGTCAGGAGCCACACAGGTGTAGTTAATCTGCCTAAGGTTAGTAGAACTGATGAAATGACCTCTCAAAGCCTCTTCCAGTCCTATTTTTCTGTGTATGCGTATGTGTATGTGTGTTTGTAAAGATCAGGGCAAATGTGCCTTGAATTCTCCTTCCCGTCAAAACCCCACACTGCAAATAGGGTCTGCAGCAACCTGCACATCTCTTTCACAAGAGCTTCATACAAATCCTTTCCTGAAGACTCCCAGGGTAGCCATAGGTGGACACATTGCTTAATGAAGGGTCATGTTAGGAACTTAGAACCAAACTTCTGTGTGCAAACACGAAAGTGAATCCAGACTGTGGTGCTGCTGCACAACTTCTGAGAAGCTGTCATTCTAGCCTACAAGCTAAAACAGCAGCCGGTTATCCAGGGGATGGTCCATTTCTGTAGGCCTCACGTTCTTTATGGAAGACCTGCCCAGAGGGAAGCAGACGTCTCAGAGACGCTCAGAAGTCTCCTCTAATGCGCTTCTCTGCAGAGCTTATTGCTTCCATTAGCATAAACAAAAAAATGGCATGCTAGAGTGGGCAGAACGAAGAAAAATGTCAAAGAGGGATTTCCATTTCTAAAATATTCATAGCACTCAAAAGCATGCTATAAATGCAATAAAAATGCACCTTTGCATCCTCATCTCAGAGATTACCACTAAATGTTAGATGTGGGACAACAACTAATGGTGACGAATGTCAAGGAGAATATGGTAATGTGAGGGTTACAACAACTGTGATGTGAGCATTTAGCTATCTGAGTGTGGAAAATTGGTGTTTGAAACCCTAATTTCTGTTGCTGTCACAAAGCTTTATAGCGTGTTTGCGGCAGTGAGACTTGCATTTACTCAGGGAGCCAATTCCAGCAGCATCTAACGGCTCTGCTCTGGAGTACCATGGAGGAGATGAGGCAAAGATGACTCTCTTATACCCAGAGGGAGACAGACGACTGTAGCTTCACTCTGCCTGACATCTCAGCTGGCTGGATGAAGGCCAGTTCTTGTCCAGATGTTATGTGGCAGTCATGCAGGCTGTATCCAGCCTTCCAGAGCCTGGCTGGCTTGTGGCATGGATGGATGCTGCTGCCCAGTTAAACACTGGGTGGGAGGAGGATTGGAAGAAGACACAACATTTCTTATAGTGCTCTCCTCTTCTCCTGCTTACCTAAAAATGTCTTTATGTGGCACTGTGTCAAATACTTCAATAAATTCTGCGTAGTCTGAACCTAAGGTTCTTCTCTTCTGTAAAAAAAATCATTTTTTGCTTACAGAACAACTACCTGTTTCTTTTTCAGACAGTCTGTCTCAGAAAAACTGTGTTTAATTTTAAAAAGCCATCTTTTCCATTTATGTCCCCTCTCTTCATTTATTCTTTCCTTCAATATTTGCTGTACAGCATCACATACTACTAAGGTCTCGTGGGCCTGTCATTGACCACATCATTTTTTCTCCTTTTCCTAAATGTAGATATTCTGCTTGACGCTCCTCACTCACACTGTCCCACCTTCGGTTTAGAGTCCTAATATTGATGTTCCAATTCAGACCGTATAGTTACATGGAATAAAGGCAAATCATGAGGTATTAGAAGATATCCTAGGCAGTGACTAATAAAAATCTGTTTGTATTAGATGCTATCTCATACTTTCTGTTCTGCACAATATGCATTACCTGTGCAGGAGGTCCGACAAAATCTATTGCCCTTATTCTGAGACAACATGGGAGCTTTTTGCCTTCATTCTTCCTGCCAAACAATCCCCAGTGGTGTGTGCATATTTTCCCCCAAAAAAGTTACTCTCTTTTCCATTAGGAATCATACCTCTGTAACAAGAAATCATTTTGTCCCATTGAGCCCCAAACGTCATATGTTAGCAAAGAGCAAAACCAAAACATTGTCCCTTTTAGTTGTCTCCCTCTTGACTAAAGTGCATAAAGCTTGAGCTGTTTGGATTTGGTTCGGTTTAGTTCATTTAGGTATTCATTAGGCTATGATTTTTTTATTTCCTCATTGAACTAGACAGATTTTGTTTTCTTCTTAGTTCAGAGAATTTGGAATAGGGCTAGATCAACAAAGTAATCACAGATCGTTCTAGAATTCATTTATCACCATCAAAATAAATGAATACTCCAGTCATTTTGAAATGACACATAATATAGATAATGGGCTTCACAAAATCTGGCATGTAACTAAACCATTATCACTGAACGTACAAGGACTTTACTTTGCTTCCCAACACAAACGAGAACTGCTCCTCAAGAGATTTGCTAATAAATTACTGTGTTGAAAGGAGGTGATTAAGCACAAAGATAGAGCACAGCTATGAATTCCTCTCTGTGTAGTTAAAGAGAGTTTCTAATGAAATACTCTTGCTTGAGTTACTTCTTTAACAACCATATAAATACATTTGAGATTAATACTTTGGATGGAAGGGTTATTTTGGATAAAATAATAACAACAAAAATGTCTAAACTTTTTCAAAAACTCTTAATGAACGAGAAGTTTTAGATGGCTTTTGTTTGTTCGCTTGTATGAAATTTGGATTTTGAGTGAACAAGCTTTTAGATTTGGATGTGTACAGCTCTGATGTAAATCAATTAATTTTTACCATTTTAATCTCTGGGTAAACAGGAGTGTGTCATTAAAGCCAGGCCTGAGTCAGCAAGCGCTTGCGGGAATGCTTATTTCCACAGGGCCACGGGCAAGACAGATGAAGAAATGTGAGTTAAAGATCAAAGAGCGAGTCAGTAGCTGAGCAGTTTGGTGGTGCTGTGTGCATGCTCTCTATCAAAAAAATACAGCTTTCCAGGAAATTGATGCATGAATATATAAAAAGCTGGAGAACCTCTAAGATGAGGTGGCTGAGAAGTCAGGAGGTTAGAGAATCTACATTTTACACCTGTGCAGCTGCACACTGGATAGCTGCGTCCCTATAGGGATCCAGCTGTAAGACCTCTTCTACCTACTAAAGGGAAACACTGCATGTACCTATATAAAAATAGCCAGTGACAGCTATAGCTCCTCATAGCATAATAGCTGTGAGGAACAACATTGCCTTTGTGTCTTCTTCCTCACACTTGACTGTTGATCTTCAATTTGAAACAACCAACATGCTGATTTTCATGAAACTAATCCCAGGAATTAAAGCATGAGAATATGTCTCCTGAGAAGAGAGTTGCTTTTTTGGGTGGGACACTAACCTGGACATTGTACTGCAAGTGTAGCCAGAATATCTAGAACTCATGGTTCTGTAGTCCTTCTGATGCTGTCATGAACAAAGACCATCCACCAGATCCTCTCACCCCTCCAGTCTTCATCAGGCTTTTGAGGGCCATGCTGACAGACTGGGAATCTTCCTTTGCTATTCCTCATAACATTCGTCTATTCTTCATAAGATCTGTCTATTCCTCATAATATCTGTCTTCATAATGTCTGTGTTCCCTTTTCTGCTCTCCATGGTACCACTTGACATTGAAGTCTTATTTGTAGTATTTTGAAGCACACCTTGAATATGCCCTTTTCCTTCTACAATTCTTATCTTCTGCTACCACCACAGCCTTCACTTTGAAACTCACCACTACAGTTAACAACTAAAGCTTCAGCAATTACTCCAGTTCTTCCCTTCACATGGCCCTGTCAGTTAGCTTCAGCACAAACAGCACTTTGTATTGCAACAAGTATTCTGGCCTCTTTTTTTTTTTTTCCTGAAATTTAAGAAATGTTGTTAAAATTACAAAAAGAAGAGACGCTCTGGAAAAGCCTTTTTTCCACATTTCTGTAAAAGTAACAGTATAGTTTTTCAAAACAGTCTAGGGAATTTTGACACATCTTAATAGTATCTCACTGATTCTTAATAATTTAGACATATTCCTAAATTCCCAAGACTGATCTGAAAAATGTCAGCTTAAGAAAACCTGCAAATGAGTAAACAAAATTATAATGCCTCTTGCCTTTATTCTGTATGACAAAATAATCAACTTCAGTCATTACACAGGCATTAAACAGAAGGATAATGATTTCTCAACTATCCCGTCATTTCCACAGACTGCAATTTCCTTTGTTCCACTGTAATATTTTCATTAAACAGCAGAATAAAAGTGTTCTCTTTTTACATAAAAGAGTGACCATTTCTGTAATGACGGTCAAACTCCATTAATTCTTTAGAAATTTTTTTAGCTTAATTTTTTCCAAACAAATAAGATATTTCCCAATGAGGTCATCATGCTCTGAGGCAGACAGAAGCATTACAAAACACAGTTCTGCCGAGGCAGCTTTCTTATTGCTATACCTGCCTATGATGTATTTATATGGATGTCTACCATAAGGTGATAAATACATTAAAGATGATGCACCTTTTTAATGTGTTTCCTTTTTTTATCAGGCACCCAAACATCATACACACACACACCCCTATACACACACACAAATATATACGTACATGGAGGATAAGACAGTCCTCTTGGCAATGGGGAAACCAGCTGAGCAGCACATACCTGCTGCAAAACAGCACAGTGCAGATCTTGGAAAGGAGAAGGGAAAGTCAGTGAAGTGCCCTAGTCAAAACAGCCTTGCTCGAGTTCTAGCATAAAGGTGATGCCTAAAGCTCCCATCCCTACCCTTTACACCATGGACTGGCTTGCTTCATCCGCTGGAGCATGGGTGACTGCCAATCCACCCTCTGTACTCAAAGTCACTAAGATCAAAATCCCTGGCAATAACAGCGTTAGCAGCAAAAGGCAGCACAGCTGCTGTAAATCAAATGTAAAGCAGGAGCTGAAGGTATTATTGAGTATGGTATATTTCATGGGTAGAGAAATATTAGGGATGCTAGATGAGTACAAGTGATACAAGTGAGGTTGTCTCATCTGACCCTGGAACTACAGGCTTTCTGACCTGCCTTCACAGATTATATTGATGTGGCTTTGATGTTCTTGAACCTGATTTCCTCTGTATAGAAGATATTACAGCACTTCCCAACCTGAAAGGATTTTTGAGGAGAAACGCACTACAGATGCGGTAGTGATTTGGAGCTCTCCTTGACTGTAGATCTGTCTGCTTGCAGTTCCTGCTGGCCAGACTCTAACAAGGTGAGGGCTGAAGCTGGATGGGTCTCACCAAGACAGCCTGGGTAATATCTCACACTCTGCGCTGTGCCAAGACGGGCTTCCAAAGCACATTGGGTGTTCGGCTGGCTAACCTGGAGCCTGGTTAGAGCATTTACAGGACAACATGCCCTTCAATGATTTATATACATCAAAGAAGCAAGGATTAGTGTCAAGATACCATGATGAATTATTTAATTTCCCTACTGTGCTAATGTCTGAAGTTAGCTGTGACTATATGATTACTGTATGCAAGTGTATCAGAGCTCTGTTAATGTTGGTGGGTGCTACTGTAAGAAAAAATAACAATTGTGCTGTATCTTCAGAATATATTTCATATTTTCTTTTTCCTTCTAAATGCAGCTAATCTATCCATCACAGCTTACCTGAGAAAGCCTGACATATCTTGGAGTGTTTTTATTGTATGCAAAATGCACAGGAGAAAGGTATTTGAGGGTCTGAACACTAAAATCAAACACAGAAAAAGATGAAGAATGTTGATAGTGTCTCTTGTAGATTGAGAAGACAAGAACACTTACAGCAGCTGAATTGGTTGCAAAACCCAAGAGCTGCAAAGAATGGAAAAGCACAGGTGTATTGGGGCAGAATTCAAGCAGAAAGAATTTTAAGAATACCCTGAGGTCAAAGTTCAAATACATGCTCCAGAGAATAAACTACATTCAAATACAGGAATGGGCATTTTGTCCAGGGGCAGATATAACAGCATTTGCATTCACACTATCCACAGGGACCTGTCCTCCCCGGTTACCTGTACGGTGATGGATTTGCTCAATCACTGTCATACAAATGGTGTCTGAGTGCAGTCATCTGCATCCAGCCTAGATGTGCAACTACTGTGTAAGTCAGATTTATATCTAAAATCTGCTATATTCACAAGTGAAACATGAAGACTGAATAATCACTGCAGCTGACTGAAGCAGAGGAAAGCATTCAATTGCACTAGTCTGAATCTAGTATCTCCCTTTAGCTAATATTTAGTTTTAAATTAGTGTAAATCTAGAACAATTCCTCCTGACTTACTCTGAAATCACAGTGATATAACCCAGAGAGAATTTGGCCAAGGGAAAAAAAACAACAAAACAGAACTAAATAAAGATTTTCTACTGAAAACACTGAGTTAAGAACTGAAACTAGCAAGCAATGGGAGAAAAAGGGTGGGGAAAAAAATGAAATAAATTAAATATTGAAAAGGCACTTTAAAGTAGGCTAACATTCTTTTTTCTTGTTGAAAGTCAAACATCTGACTTGGTTCCATTCCAGCAGTAATGTTTGAAAACAGGGGTACTGCATTCTGCAACAGTCCCATGACTGCAGAGGTACTAACCTTATGTGACTGCACTGCTTAATCTTTATTCAGGAGATGTAAAAGAATGTGTAATCTCTGGTGCTTTCCTGTGATCCCAGCCTTCTCTTGAATATATACAGTATGTCCTATGACAATATAAGTCATGACCTTCCTCCATGAGGAGGACTGAAGGAAGATAGGTCAAGAAAACTGCGGTAGCCCACATTGGGGAATTCTTTTGCTAGGTACAGCCGTAGAAGGAAACAGTGCTTGTCTGGCATGCCAGTCAGGTCTAGAGAGTCTGAATTGGACAAAACAAGAATGAAATATGAATTTCCACTTACTTTCTGATCCAAAACCATTGCTGAGACAGAAAGAGTAGTCAGTGTCTGGTCGGTGATTTTAAAAAACAAACTTCCTGTCAGCACCCATAATTTACAACCTAGCATAGCCTGATGACAGAAACTATTTGCTGATGTAAATGGAGAGGCGCTGCTTGTGCTCCAGATTGACTTGGACACAAGCCCACTCTGAACTGAAAACTCGGCACTCCCGGTGGTGCAGCAGCATACCCAGGCTCCTACACCTTGCTGAAGGGCTCATCTGCTTTGCTCAAGCACAGCCCCACACGAATCGAGCTGTGAGGCTCCTTAGGCGTGACCTTAGCTCTCAGTAGCTCTGAAGTCAGGCAGAGGTTCAGGTCTGTTTCTGTCTGGGTAGCTAGGCCTATAATCTAATCCAAGGAGAAATTACACTCTGTTATTAAGTAACTGTTTTGTCTTGGTAGGCGTGTTCTGACACTTTGCCTGTACCCACTGTATGGTGGATACACAGTTTTCAGTTTACATCCTGTTTACACGTGTTAGTTTGCATAGATAGAGAGTTATTAGTTCCACAGCAGCCTATTCTACATGCCTCAATATTCTCATGCAAACCTCCTTTTCAGCAGCACGCAGGAAGCCCAGAGGACAGCACCAACTATCTTTTATACTCCACATGGCCATGCAGAGTGGGGGGCTCTTGGAGTCTCACGGGAAGCTACATTTACTACATTTTTACAGCACAGTCCAGCATAGGCACCAGTTCTGGTGCTTGCAACATCAGATGTACGTCATGCAAATCTCCCCAAGGAGCTCTTCCATTGGTAGTTTTCCTTTTTCAGTTTCAGATTCATTTATGGATCTCTTAAGCACCTGAATGCTGTGCTTTCCCAAGCAAATGCATACTGATACCACTAGGACACCCTGCCTGAATCTCCTAAAATTTCCTTGGGCAGAAGACAATACTGAGAACACTGGTCTAAACTGTTTTCTGACTCAAGAGGTTCACGCTGACCCAGCCTTCCCCCCCTCCTCCCCACAGGCTTATTAGACAGATGTATAAGTTTGCCTAGGAGAATAATTCCCGTGACTTTGAGATAGTTACTTATATCCTCAGTCCAGTGTATGTAGTAGGTCACAGGAGAGCATGCTTTGAAACCATTTTTAAAGCCTATGGAATGCACAATTGGAGATACAACTTGAACTCATCAGTGTTTACATATGCGAGTGCCCCTTGCCTCGCCTAGGACGAGATTTGTTGTGTAAACTAAGGGCTTAGCTAACCTTTTCTGATAAATTGATACAGTTGCATGTGCCAAAGGAAACGGCTTGGAGAGCTCAGCTATGTTTGAGAACTGAGAAGCAGTTGCAAAGGGCAGAAATTCCCAACGAAATCCTGGATGCTGTAATACCCTTCGTATGGGCCACAGGGAAGCCTGGACAAGCAGTGAATGCAACACCGGTAAAAACTGATTTAAAACCTGGAGCACAACCGGTAAAAATACCCAACATGCTATTAAGTTAGAGACTAGGCAAGGTTTGGAACCTTTGATAAATACCTTTGTCCAAAATGGAGTATTGCAAGAATGTCAATCTGAGTATAAGACCCCTATTTTACCAGTAAAGAGACCCCAAACCCAGGAATATCGATTAGTACAAGATTTAGGAGAAATCAACTGAATAACTGTTGATGTCCAGTCGGTAGTTCCGAATCCATATACTTTGCTGTCCTCAATACCTGAGAACAATGTCTATTTTACAGTGTTGGATTTAAAAGATGCTTTCTTTTGCATACTGTTGGAAAAGGAAAGCCAAAAAATATTTGCCTTTGAATGGGAAAGCCCTACCACAGGTCGGAAAACTCAACTTTGCTGGACTGTGCTACCACAAGGGTTTAAGAGCAGTCCAAGGCTCTTTGGTAATGTACTTGCTAAGGAGCTGGAGGACTGGCAAGGTAGGAATCCTTCTGGCACTTTGTTGCAGTATGTGGACGATATACTATTGGGATGTGAGACAAAACAAGAGTGTAAAATGGCTACTATAGACTCGCTGAATTTCTTGGGATTGGCCGGATATCAGGTGTCTCAGAAAAAGGCTTAGGTGGTGCAGCTTACGGTAACTTATCTAGGTTTTGAAATGTCTCAAGGAAAAAGAAAATTGGGGATGGAAGGAAAAGAAGCCGTATGTAGAATTGCTCCACCCAACTCAAAACGAGAATTGAGAGGCTTCCTAGGAATGGCCGGATGGTGCCGGCTGTGGATACCGAATTTCAGTCTGATTGCTAAACCATGGTATGATGCTATGAAGGGACCTGGAGAGGTCTTAGAATGGACCCCTGAATGGCATAAAAGTTTTGACACTATAAAGACTGAATTAATGAGAGCACCCACGCTGGGCTTGCCAAACCTGACTAAACCTTTTTCATTATGTGTGCATGAGCGACAACATGTAGCATTAGGAGTTTTGACACAGACCTTGGGAGAATGGAAGAGAGCAGTGGCCTACTTTTCTGAACAACTGGATGATGTGAGTAAAGGATGGCCAGCATGCCTCAGAGCAGTTGGTGCAAGTGTTATTGATTAAAGAGGCACGGAAATTGCCCTTAGGACAACCCATCACTGTATAGGTACCTCATGCTGTTTTAGCAGTATTGGAACAAAAAGGACATCCCTGGCTTTCACCAAGTAGATTGATTCAATACCAAGCCGCCTTAATTGAACAGGCTGATGTTTCTTTAAAAGTGTCTTCCGTTTTGAATCCTGCTACATTGCTCCCGATAAACCAGGAAGGAGAATTGGAACATGAGTGTTTGCAGGCTATTGAGGAAGTTTATTCCAGCCGGCCTGACCTGAAAGATGAGCCCCTGACAAATCCTGAATGGGAACTGTTTACGGATGGAAGCAGCTTTACAGTAAGGGGAGAACGGCAGGCCAGATATGCAGTGGTGACTTTGCAAGGAGAGATAGAATCATCCGCTTTCCCTGCAAATACGCCTGCCCAGAAAGCAGAAATTATTGCCTTAACTTGAGCCTTAGAACTGTCTAAAGGGAAAAAGTCAATACTTTTACATATTTATGCATATATATATTTTTATTCACCATTGCACTCCATTGCCCTCCTCAGCCCCCTCTACCCCCGATGACACCCCTCTGCCCCCTTTGCCCCCATGACACCTCTCTGCTCCCCTTGTGCTTCCATTGCACCCCATTGCCCCCCAAATCACTCCATTGCACCCCTCTGCCCTCTCTGCCCCCCATGGCACCCCACTGCACTCTTCTACCCCCACTGCCCACCACGGCACCCCTCTGCTCCCATGGCACCACTTTGCAGCCCTCAGCCCCCCATGGCACCCCTCTGCCCCTATGGTACCCCATTGCACGCTTCTGCCCCCACTGCCTCCCATTTCACCCCATTGCACCAAATGGCATCTACTGCCCCCCATGATACCCCTGTGCCCCCTCTGCCCACTTTGCACCCTGTTGCACCCTTCTGCCCCCCATGGCACTTCCCTGACCTCTCTGCCCCCCATTGCACCCCTCTGCTTCCTTTGCACACCATTGTGTGCTTCCGCCCCCCAGGGTGCCCCTCTGCCCCTATGGCACCCCAAGGCACCCCTCTTTCTCTCCTCTCACCTCCCCTCTCAGCAGAAGGGAACCATGTCCATATGTGCATCTACCTGTGCATCCTAACACACAGTAAAACATGGCACATGCACAAACATTCCCCCCAGCACGCACGTGCATGCCCCCCCAAACACACAGAGCTTCCACGTCTTGCTCAAAAGGACCCTAATGCAGTCAGCATTGCAAACCATCCCACTGCACACACCCCCCGTCTTGCACAGACACACGCACACACACAACGCACTTCTCTCACAACCCCCACCACGATGCACCCACACGACCACTGCACACAAACACTTCCCCCAGACTCTACGTCCTTCCCAGAGCATGCTGTGGCATTGCACCAAGGTGATGCTGTGCCTGGGTGGGATGTTCACTAACTTAAGGGGAACCGTACCAGAGCAAGGACTCCAGGTACAGCACGGCTCTCCATTATATGTATTTTATTGCTCACTCCTACATTGCAATCGTGCAGTGCAATTTGCTATAGCCAAACACTAAAATATTATTCTGCACGTGCTTTGGGTTCGCAACCAAGTTGCTGTGTTAGGGATCCCGATCCTTCGCTGTCCCGTCAGTCATGGAGGAATCACGGTGCAGGCGTGGTGCCTCAGGCCGTGGACACCCGAGGCGATAGCCGACTATCAGAAATCTCAACCGTTTGAAACATTTCGTATTCATTTTTGCACAAACCATTTTTTGTGGTTCAAATGTCGGATACACTGGGATGGGAGAGTCACATGACACAGGCTCGGTGTGTTTGAGTCATGACAATTGTTTACTACATGACAAGCAACAGCATATTAGCACAATTAACAACAATTAGCATATTAGCACAACTATTAAACACACTAACAGAGCAGAATGATGATAACAAACATACTTTGTAAAACAAGAGAAGTTCCATGTCCAAGTATTCCCGAAAACCACAAGGACCAATTGTCACTTTGATGTCATGGGTTTATTCCGACAAGTATTTTCTGAATATCATGGCACACTTCCTCGTCATTTGGCGGTAGATAGGTACTACATTCCTTACCAATCAGGGTGCAAAAAATGCCTTTGACAGCTCGGATGGTCATGATCTTCCTTTTTCATGAGCTACTTAGCCGAGTTATGTATGTATATATGCATGTGGGGAAGTTTTCAGAAGAAAGCAGCCTACAGATGGTCGGCTGCTGTTGGTCCATTCCCAGCCTTTGTGGCTCTGAGAGTTTTCGCGGGTTTGCGTCTTTCTTAACACTGTGTGAGGTAAGGGTTTGCCTCTCGCGTGCTGGTTTGAATGTTTGCTGCTTGATACCCGTCGTGGTGCTTAAGGCATCGGGCAGCAGCACTTCAGATGTTCCTGCCTGAAAGGCGTTCTGCGGGTTAGCTTCTGGAATTGCCTCGGTGCCAAGCGCTTTGTCGCCAAGCCCTAGCTGGCATCCTCAGACTGTGGCAAGAATTCCATTCCCCGGCCTCTGAGCACCTTCCCTGTTTAGTGACTGTGGATTCCTTGGCTCGAAGGTGTAAATCCATAAAGTACCTGGAAGGAGTCCCAAGATGCCAAGGTGCGACTAATAAAGGAATCCTACGTCCGTAGGCAGTATTGTTTTGGTGTGCTTGGCCTGACTTGGTGGAGAAAGTCTTCAGTGAGGGGAAACTGCTGGATCACTGGAACAGGGGGTAGACAGTAAAGGAGTAGGGAGATGGAGGAATGTTTGTGGCATTTCTTTTTGGTAATACCCCTTAAATGAGGTGTGAGCTTCAGTCTGGAAAGTGTCAGTGTGGCTTTTTTGCTTCTTTTAATGCTTCCGCAGGTTCAGAATCGCCTGGAGGACCTGATCACTGGCTTATGGACAAGATGCGTGCCTTCGGAAGAAGACCAAAATCAGCACATGCATCAATGGTTGCTGTGAATTTCTTCTTCCAGTCTTTGATTTTTTTTATTATTATTGTGTGTGTGTGTGTGTGTGTGTGTGTGTGTGTGTGTATGTGTGTGTGTGTGCGCGTGCAGGCAGCTAAACTGTCCAGGAATTCCGTAACAGTGACCTCTTCCAAGGGCCGTTGCCCACTGATGGCTGAAGATCCCCCTGAAGCTTTAAATTAAACTCTGCTTTCCACTGATGTGGACGCATAAGTACCCCCTGCTAGTAGCAGAGGGACTGAGGAAGCTGTTCTTCAGGGTCTTTTCCACCTTTCCCCCATGGGCCCCTAGTAGCAGGTGGCCTTCACTTTTGGTGGTGGTGGGGAATGGGTCTGGCAGGCAACTGTTTCTGTCCCTCGGTATTGGCCTGTCTGGTGGGAGAACTGAAGTGCCGACCTTTATGTGGGAATTCTGTCCCCTGGAGTTCTGCGGCCCTTGGCTAGCAGAGAGAGACGTCCTGCAACATCTTTGTGAGGAACGCCATCTGCGCTCAGTGCTTATGGATGCCATTACTGAGTTGTGTGTGCCATTTCTTCTTTCTGTTTGGGAAGTGTGAGAGCAAAAGAAAGCCAGCGAAGGAGTTGGTGGAGGGGAAACAGCCAGCAGAAGCCCGACTGGAGCAAGAAATGAAAAGAAACATGGAACTGCAGAGAGAATACGACAGGTACGTATGGGTTTTTAGTACTTGTAAGAAATATCAGCTGGGCTGGGAGTCAAGCTTCATTTAACTTGACCCTAAGACTATGAGTACGTAACAGTTTGTGAGCAACTTCAAGCCTTGCTTTAGATCTTGCAAGTGGCTTCTGTACGTGAGCGTACAGTTTTAGGTATGTGGAAGAGCAGGCTGCCCTGCAGTTGTCGTGGGGAGGGAGGGTGAGTGGGCGGGCGGGCAGGCAGGAAGAAGTCCCTTCCCTCTGTTTTCAGGCAGAGGGAGTACCTTCATGGGAGCAGCTGAAATTTTGAGCCTGCAAGTGATCTGTGGGAGGGGAATGATTTTTTTTTGCTTGGTTGGTTGGTTTGGTGGTTGGTTTGTTTTTTGGGTCCATAAGTCCTGGTCTATCAGTCAGGTTACAAATGAAGTAAGCCCCGTCTCTGGTGCTCACATAAGTGTGTACGCAAAGGCTGACTGTCCTTGGGCTTCCTATCTTACTTACTAATTTGCTGTGCAGGTCCAAGAGGCTTCTGGAAACAGCTATGAAGAAACTGAGGGCGTATGAGAGGCAAGAGAGTGAGTCCCAGTTGGATTTCCAGGGCAAAATGGAGGACATGCATTGTGGAAGGGGCAGCGAAGTTGGTAGATTAAGAGCAAAGGTGAGCTTTGGTTGGTTTGGGTTTTTTGCTTTTTTTGGAGGTCTGTATGATTTCTTTTCCTGACTTCTGTTTCGTATTGTTAATTATCTGGTGGCTGTGTTTTGAAATGAAGGGATTTCCCTTATGGTCCCTGAAAATGTCTAACTAATCCTTCCTGAAGTGAAGAAGTGTTGCGATACCAGGGTGCTGGTGTGGAAAAGGTAAATTTCTGAGGAGAGAAGAAGACAACAGAGTTTTAGTTGACCTTTGGGGCCTACCGAAAACCTGGTACTTCCTAAAAGTTCTTGAAAACAAACTACCGCTTTGATCTAGAAGAGAATATGCCTTCTTTCTCCACTGCTTGAAAAGCTACTTTCTGGAGCACTGCTGACGAAGCTTTCGGTGTCACGGAAAGAAGAGGATGTGTTTCTTGTGATTTCTGCCTTGAAGTAATCTGACTGTGTGACAAACCTGCCACAGCCCTCGCACCCCCCTCATCCATCCAAAACACCCCGCGTGATCTATGTTGTTCCTGATGAAAGGAGAAGGTGGCTAGCTCTGTGGATGTTTGATTTCCTGTGAGCGTATGAGGCGCTCACTGTAGAATAGCCCTAGTGCTTTTCAACCCGCCCACAGGGGTGGGTGGAAAGCTGCTAGTTTGTGCTGTCTAGGTGAAGCTTCTGTTGGTTTGTGAACTGTTGGAGAAGAGCTGAGAAGGGCGGGAAACTTGAGGAAGCCTCCTGGAAATCATTTAAAAGATGTGCTTATTTTAGCAGAGGAGCATGGCTCTCATTTGGTTTAAATACTGAGTCAGCTGGTGACAAACACAGTCTCAATGGACACTCTTCACGGATTGTCACAGAACTGCGTACGGTTAGACCTCTCTGTCTGGTTAAGGGAGTCTGTCCTTTCCCTGTCTACAGGTCCGTGAACTTTCCCACTGGCTGGAGACAGAGCGGAGAAAATCGAGGCAGCTAGAAAAAGCAAATGAAGGCTTGCGAGAAGAGTTGGCTTGGATGCATGGGAGCCGTGAAAAACTGTGGAAGAGGAAGCGGCAGCTGGAAGAAGAGGTGGTTGTCCTCAGGTGTCATTTAGAGGCCAAGATGATGGATCGTAACCACGCAGAAGAACGTAAGAGGGAGATTGAACAAAAGACTGGGTAAGAGCTAAGGCAAAGACTGCAGGAAGTCAATCTCTTTCTGCAGGTAAACTTACTTCCCACTTCCCCCACTTGTGCCTTGTCATTCATTCCTTCTTTACTGTTGCCATTTTTCAGTACTTCGTGCTTCTGCCGGTCAGGGCTGTGGGGTCATGGGCTCTTGATATCTTCAGGAGGCTGTTGAAGGGTGTGAGCTGGTTGGATGGTTGTCCTCAACCATTCTGAGATTCTGTGAATAATCTTCTCTACGCACATAGGTCACTGGGGAATCTGGTAACAGCGCTAAGAGAAGAATTGCAAGGAGACTAGTGTCTTGCTGAGACAGAGGTTGCTCAGTCCTAGCTTTGATTTAAAAAAAATAAAAGTTGCGCTAAGAGCAGGTTTCTTTCTGAACCAAAAGGATTATGTAACGTGGTGCTTCTGGGTTTTGCCCTTGATTGTTGAGGGCAGTGAGGGGGCACAGTTGCCTCCCTGCGTGAGGCTGTGCTCTTCAAACTGGGTGTGTGGAAGCTGACTGGGGGGAAAGTTCTCTTCTTCTTTCCTGGGGGTTGAAATTGCATGATCTGCTTCAGACACAGGCAGCCACCCAGCACCGAGTGGAACAAATAAGATCCGCTACTGAAGCTTCCACAGTCGGCCGACTGCAGCAGCGAATTAGGGATTTAGAATGTGAATTGGCTCTCACAAAACGCCTGCGGCGAGACTGAGCTAATGAGAGGCTTGCGGAAGCCGGCACCGCACATCGTCACGAGCGCTACAGAAGCCACTCTGCTGACGGACCCAGTGGGCAACGCTTCCTCTGTGACAGACAGAGTGGAAGCTCATATGGCTGAGGTAAGGCTCTGTAAATCCATGTTATTCTCAAATTACCTTTGAAGAATATGAATAAGCTAGGTTCAGCTTTTAAGCTGAAAATGAGCATCCATTCCTAGCTCCAGGACACCCAATCTAGTAGTCTAAACGTGATTGCTGACCCTCACAGTTCCCCAAGGACGGTCATCTGCATCACCCTGTGAGACTCCATGAGACAATGCTCAGAGCCTGCTGCAACCTCAGCAATAGCTCTGGTCCGAGTGTGCCCCGGAATTAGCAGTCTGTGTGACAGCAGAATAACAGAATATTATGCAGTTGCTTTTAAAAAACAGAGAGAAAAAACAATGTACACACACGTACACCACCCCCCCACTCCCCCCCCCCCCCCGGAGCCCTGAATAATCCCACGTCTTTGTGATAATTGTTCCTCCAGAGTCACGGCTTTGCAGTGGCTGGGCCTGTTTCAAAGCAGGTAGCCCCTGAGAGCAATTCCTTCTGTTCCAGTAGTCTTTAATCTCCTAGCGAGTGGCCGCCTCTTGCTTTCTAGCTCTTTGCATTTGCTTGGATGGACACCAGTCTGTTGCATTGAATCCGTCTGCACTGTGAATGGAGTTGCCTGTCTACTAGGAGTAATATGGTTTGTTTGGTCTGGGGACTTGTTAGCTTTTCCTACTGTAACACTAACAAAAGGCATTTTCTTCCCCCTCCCCCTCTCCCGGCTTCCTCAGCAATGGCTGAACTGAAAATTGGATCGGCCGGAGCTTCTGCCTGGGCATCTACTGAAGGATCTTCAGAAAACGTAGACCCAGGAGCCACTTCCCAGGGCAATACATGAGTGCTGCGATGTTTTGACCACAAATGATGGGATCTGATTTGAACAAAAGTGCAAGGGAGGCACCGCTCTGGCAGAGCTGCGTTTGTCATTTCATACCCGCAAAAGTTGTTAGCGATCAGAAGATGCTGGAGCAGAGGAAGTCCCCATTCCAGAAAGCTAAGAGTGGATATGCTGAGACGAATGAAGCTTGGGGAAACGTGCTTTCTACCTCTTAATGGAGTGGTGTGGAGATAACAACGTGCTGTATTTAACTGAAAGTATCTGTTCCAACTTTGTATTTCATAAATTTTGTTGTCTAGGACGTCTCTCTGTTTTATTCCGTTCCCCTTCCTGCCTTTGCCTGCCCTGACCATACGATTGTACCCTCTTACTCCCTCTGCTCGTCTCTCTCCCAGAGTAGTGCCTGTCGGATTGCTGCCAAAGGGGTGAGTGGCAGCAAGGTTGCGGGATGATTCCAAGGGATCCAATGATACTAGCACTAGAGAAAGAGGGAAAGGGTCGAAATTTGAAAAGGTGTTGTTCCGCTTGTAGTATGGGAAAAAGGTGTTTGAAGTGTGGACGGGAGGAGGAAGAAGATTTGGAATCGGTGGTCGCTGCCCGACAGAGGTTGGGGGGGGATTTCGAGGCTATCGGTGGAGCTGGAGGTGCAGAGGGACCAGGGGAGGGGAGTTATGAACAGGGAGGAGGATTTAGAGGGGCGGAAGGATTTAGCCCGCTTGCGGGGAGAACAAGGGGACGACAAGGGGAAGCGGGGGAGGCTTTACAGGCTCCCCTTCGGCAGGTGGTTGGAAATAACGGACCAGTAACAGTTAAAGTAGCTTTTTCAATAATGGAGTTAAGGTCCTGGAAGGAAATAGCAGGGAACTCTAGAGAGGATCCAGAGAGAGTGGCTAAAGCGTTTGAAACTGTAATTAGGACTCAGGATCCAGATTGGAATGGTTCACAGGTCATATCAGACACACTGCTAGGCGATACTGAAAAGAAGATGGTATTAAACGCTGCTCGGAAACAAGCAGAAGGAGCACATGCTGGTGGGGATTTGCAGGGAACAACAGACCAGAATTTTCCTGCTGCAGACCCAGGGTGGGATCCTAAGCAGCCGGGACCCCGGGGGACTCTTAGCAAGATAGCAGAGATGGATAAGGTTTGGCATAAGACACGCCATGCCAAAAGCGATTAATTGGTCTAAGCTCTATGAGGTCAGACAAGAGCCAAATGAATCCCCGTCTGCTTTTATGGAACGATTAAAGGCTACTGCCGGGAAATCTACCACCCTGGATCCTGAAAAAGCAGAGGAAGCCCAGCAGTTCACTTCACTTATGTCTGGGACAATCAGCCCCAGACATAAGAATAAAACCTTCAGAAATCAGAAGAGGTGGATTCGAAAGATTTAGGAAAATGTTAGAAGTGGCATGGACGGCTTTTAATAATAGGGAAAAGGAAAAAGAGATGCAAGAGGTTCGAAGGGAAACCCTAAGAGAAGGCAGATTGACTGCTGCTTTAAGCAGGGCTCCTGGAGGAGCCTACAGAGAAAGGGAAGGCCCAGGAGGGCGTTACCGAGGCGTGAAAGGGAGTAAGGGAAAGGGAACATCACCTCCTTTTGTGCAGCCCCGTCTGGCGAAAGATCAGTGTGCAATCTGCAAAGAAAGGGGGCATTGGAAAAGAAAGGGCTGGCAACCTCCGGCTGGGAACCGAACCCCTGGTTCCACTAAGGCTGGGAAATGATGGAGTAGAAGTTTTAGTTGATACAGGAGCCGCTTACTCTGTACTTAATACTTGTAAAGGAAACTTTAGCCATGAAACTGTAAGCGTTGTTGGCGCTACAGGCAAACGAGAGGATCGGCCCTTCTTGCAGCCCTTACAACTTAAACTGGGAAAACGGGGTGACTCATCGATTTTTATATATGCCTGAATGTCCCATACCCTTGATGGGAAGGGATTTATTGAATAAGTTGAACGCGCAGATAACCTTTAAGAATGGAGAGGTGCAGCTACTAACACCTGAATCAAAAGCTGCGGAAGCGAGAATTTTTATGTTACAGAGCACGCAAAAACCGGAGGAAGAGATTCCTGCCGAAGTAGACGATGCAGTAATAGCCTTGGTATGGGCTAGCGGAATTCCAGGTTGGTCTAAATTGGCGAAACCGGTGAAGGTTGTTCTAAAATCTGGGACTAAACCGGTAAGACAAAAGCAGTATCCTGTTAAGTGGGAGGCTAGAAAAGGGTTGGAAGAATGAACAGCTACATTTTTGAATTATGGGTTATTGATAGAGTGTGAAGCAGAATATAACACCCCAGGATTATCAGTAAAGAAACAAAATGGCAAAGAATATAGGTTGGTTCAGGACTTAAGAGCTGTGAATGGGCTCTTCAGCGACCGCCAGGGACCCCCACAGAAGCCCCCCGGAGACTCAGACCACATGCATAATGACTCTGTAAATATGATAATTAGTTCCAGGAAATAGAATGAATATGTACAATCATTCCGGGAAGTTTAATGCATGGGTATGTAACAAAGCAATAGAAGCTTTGGCTAATGCAACACGCGGCATGCACGTTGGGCGGAGCGATCCCCCGTGCACCCGGCGCCGTAATAAAGAGAATGCCTGCTTCTCAGTGCTACACTGGTGCTAAGGAGTTTTTCTCCCCATTTCGGTGACAACGGGGCGGACGGGAGCGAGTGACTTAGGTGGCAGCCCCCGGAGGCAGCCCTCGGGCCATAGCGGCCCCCGTGTCTGTGGTGCGAGCACCAGCGCCTTTCTGTTTCCCCTGAGCTGCTGGGTGCCTGCGGGGGTGCGCGCAGTTCGCTAGCGAACGGCAAGCTGGGCTAGCCGGCGCGTAGGAGGCACCTGGGCACGGACGGTGGGCAGGCTGAGAGGCCGAGCTGATATTCGAGGGAGCCGCGAGTGCGCGGGGGCTTGGGAGGCTGCGGAGTCTCATGAGGGAGGGCGTTTTCGCTGGTGAACTTCCACCTCCCTGAAAGGAGGCTGCATCTCCTCTCCTCCTGGCGAGTCGCCTGGATGCAAGCAAAGGCGCTGCCTTTGGGGAGGGAAGCCCCGGCCCCGGCCACGGACACGGCCCCGGCCATGGCGGTACTGCACAGGCGCGCAGCGGCCCCCCCGCTCCTCTGTGACGCCGCCCTGTGACGCTGCCGCGCGACCTCGCCGTGGCCGTTGCGCATCGCGGCGCCTGCGCGGCCTCTGGAGGTGGTTGCTCTCAGTGCTGTGGCCGCCGCTGCCGGAGCGACGGCGCGTGCCTCGCTGGGAGCCTTGCTGCGTCCCTGCTCTCAGCCCGCGCCTCTGCCCCCCGCCCGGGGGCTCCGAGCCCGCGGCCCCGCAGCCCGCCGGGGCACAGCCCCGCAGCAGCTGTCCCGGGCCGCGGCCACTGGCCGGCGCTCGGCTCCTCTGCCCCCCGCGCGAGGCGGGGCCGTGCCCGTGCCGGGCCGCATCCCGTCCCTGCTGCAGCATGAAGAGGCTCTTCGGGCTCTTCAGCAAGGGGCAGGGGCCGCCGCCGTCCGGCGGCGCTTCCCTGCCCTGCGTCGGCGCTGCCTCCGAGCTCCGCAAGAAGGAGCTGGGCAAGCTGCACCGCGCGGCCGCCAGCGGCGACCTGGCGCGGGTGCGGCGGCCGTGGTGGCTGCGGAGACTCGGCATCGACAGGCGGGACAAGGCGAAGCGGTGAGGGGGGCGGCGCCGCCGCGCGCACCCACGCCCGCCCAGCCAGGCTCTGGGCCGCGCCGCGAGCATGGGGGGAGGCGCGAGGGGCGGCCACGAGGGCCGGGCTGCGGCGGCGGTGGCGTCGGTGGCGGCGGCTGCGTCTGTGGCTGCAGCGCGGCCCCGCAGCGGCGGGCGGAGGGGGCGGCAGTGGTGCAGCTGGGAGGCTCCAGCGGGCCCTTGCTGCGAGCAGAGAGGTCTCCTTGCCTGGTGGCAGCCCGCGAGGCTCGGCTCGGCTCGGCTCGGCTCGGCTGAGGAGGGCGAAACGAGGGGGCAGGTTTTGTGAGCGGCTTCTCCCGCAGCGTCACCTGTACTGCATGCGTGGCAGCAGCCCTTCGGAGGTGGTCGCGTGTTCCTTCGTAGCCGCATCGGCTGCGGTGGTTTGATTGGAGATGCTGGGCAGTTTGAAGGGCCGCCTTTCTTCCAGGCGCGGTGCGGCAGGGCAGGGCAGGGCAGGGCAGGGCTCTTCCTGGAAGGGAGGGAGGAAGGAAGGGAGTGCCGGTTCCTTTAGCTGGCGAGGGCTGGTGGAAAGGCAGCTCTGCTGCCTTGGAGAGGGCTTCCTCCGTGGTCGAGCTTGTAGGAGAAGGGTAGCTACAACTGCCGGCAAGACAGAGCGCTGCTTTGTTGCTGTGGGCATGGCAGTGTTGTGGGAGAAGGTTTCTGCTGGCTGGTTTGCTGGTGTTACCGAGGGCGCTTTGGAGCGAGCGTGTCCTCGTGTTTGCTGCAGTAGCGAGCTCGGGGAAAGGACAGAAGGCACAAATTCCCGAAAAGCACAGCACAAAGCTGATGCGATGGTGTTCTAAAAGCCACCTCCTTAGCCTCTGGCACGCTGTTGTCACGTGAGCGATGCTGGCGAAAGCTAGAGGGTCCCTTGCCGTAGGCTTAAGGTGCCCAAGGCTTGGTCGTCCTTGCTGGGCTGTGTGTGTCGTGCTGTTGGAGGCAGTGGCCAGTTGCCTGGGCAGAGGTGTGGAGGGCAGCAGTTTCCCACCGGAAGCCTGAGGCTGTGCGGGAAGAGTCCTGTGGCTGGGCGCAGGAATCCATTTGCAGGGAACGAGGCGGGGAGCTGAGTGACCGTCGTCTTCATAAATGGGTGCTGGGGTGGGGTGGGGTGGTGTGGGGGGCATTTTTCCTAGCCCGCCCCAGGCTTTGGGTGTGCAACTGCTGTCATGGCTGAAGGAATGAGAAACTTTTTCTAAGCTTGTTTTTTGGAACCGGAAACAGGTGGCCCTACCCACATGCCATAGGCAGGAGCGGTGTCTTCAGCTGTGTGCGTGTCTGTCGGTGTTAACGTCGTATATTTAAATTTTAGGACCCCTCTGCATCTTGCTTGCGCTAACGGGCATTCGGAGGTTGTTTCCTATTTAGTAGGAAACAAGTGCAAGCTGGATCCTTGTGACAATTTCAAGAGATCGCCGCTGATGAAGGTACGTGGAGTATGTGATGCTGCTGTAGGTAGGGCTTATAAGTTAGGCACTGAGCGATCCCTCCCTTGGGTGATTCTTGACCTAGGTGTGGGTGGCGATTGTGTCGTGCTTGGCACCGAATAGGTGCCTAACGTTACCTAATCTTTGAACGTGTTATTGTTTTCCGAGGTTGGCAAGCTGTGGGAGTTGTGGCAGAGGGAAACGTAGTTGCTGGAAAGGTTTCCTTTTTTCCTGTGTTGTTTCCAGGCAGTACAGTGCCAGCAAGAAGAATGTGTTGCCATTCTGCTAGCGCACGGTGCCGACCCTAATCTGGCCGATGTTAACGGCAGCACTGCCCTTCACCTCGCTGCCGTTGCTCCTAACACCTCTCTAGCAGGGCAGTTACTGGAGCACAATGCCCGTATTGATGCACGGAATAAGGTAAGCGCAGAGTTTGGGTAAGGCCGCTCTTGGAAAGAAAAGGTTGCTTCGCTTCTCTGTGTTTTTCTAACTGAGGGGATTTATGCTTTCAGATGGGATACACTCCCCTTGCTCTTGCCGTGTCCGAACATCACGAAGAGATGGTGGAGTTCCTGCTTAAAAAGGGAGCTGACGTGCACGCTCGAGATCAGTCTGAAAGGTGAAGGGCTTGTCCAAACAGGGCGTGGGTCTCCTGAGTATTCTTAAAGTTTGACTGATGAGAGGCGTGGGCGTGAGCCTCTAAAAGGCCTAAGTAAGTAGCCACACGGAAGCAGGCGCTTCTGCGTGACTTTGGAAAAGTGATCTGCGCTTGGCTGCTGTTGCACCTCACTGGCTGGCTTCTGCCTTCAGGACTGCCAGAAAGCATTGTGTCTGGTCGCCGCAAGGCAGGGGAGTTGCCGTTAGTTCTCCAGCATTGCTGCTGGGCAGGAGCGGGTTTTTAGAACCCAGGCGTGGTTGGTAGGTAAGTGTTGTCTCGCGGGCAGCGTTGTCTCTCTGTCCTGACACTTGCTTTGACAACGGGCACGCGTTGAAACGAGAGAGGTTCCAGCTGGATGTGAGGAGAACCTTGCTGGCTGCGAGGACAGTGACGCGTGGGAACGGGTTGCCCGAGGAGGTTGTGCAGCCTCCCTCCTTGGCGGCTTTGAAGAACCGACCGAGTAAAGCCGTGAGCGACCCGGTCTGGCCTCGTAGCTGAGCGTGCTTTGGGGAGGTGTTAGGCGGAGAGACCTCCTGAGGCCCCTTCCGACCTGAGTTCTCCTGTGCTTCCGTGTAGTTGGCTCTGCTTTCCTTCTGCCTGTGGGAAAGGGGGAAGTAATTGTTTTGGGAGCAAATAGGGCTGCAAATAATGCCAGTGAGATGTCTGTATCGGCCGATAGATTTCCTGTCGTCTTTTGGATGCTCTAGGACCCCTCTTATGCTTGCTGCTTCTGCTGGGGATATGAGCATGATAGAAGTTCTTCTTCGCTATGGTGCTGATCTTTCCCAGGAAGACGTTCTTGGATGGACAGCGGAGGATTGCGCTAGAACTTCTGGACGTGCTCGGTAGGTGCTTTGGGTCACCGTTAGAGTTGCTAAGTTGTCCGAACGTCCGTGTTGGTTTATGGGCATGCTTGGTAACAGCAGCAAGGTTTAATGGTGTGTGGAGACCTTTGTTGCAGCTGGGCGAAAAGGACTCTTCTGGTACGTATTGTTCCCGTGTCAAGTGCGAATTGGGAAATTGTCCTCGACTTCCACCCAAATGCTCTGTTAGGTTTCACGTTTGTGGTGCTGAGCTCGCATCAAATTGCTCGCAATGCAAAGTCTGAAAATCAGTGTGTTTCCTTTCTTTCTGTATACAGTGTTAGTCAACACCTGGTAGACTCTGCAGTCGGGGAAAAGGCGGGAGAAGCTTCTGCAGGCGGCGCAAAGGGCGTGCCAGCGCTTAGCACGCCTCCCGGAGCAGGAGCTGCTGGCTTTGCATTGGGTGCCTGCGCTCTGGCCAGCGGAGGTAGGATCCTTAACCGTGGAGGAGCTGATGAGGAAAATCCCTACGGCCTTTTCTTTTGGTGGCTTGTATTGTTGAAGCTTACCGTGTTCACCACTGACTTCAGTGGAGGTCTTGGATGGAGTAGCGCACACAGTTTTGTAAAATGCGCTTCTGTGTTGCCGACTGGACACGTGTCTTGCAAGGCCGTGAGGGCGCTTCTATAATTAGCGTGTTAGCCGTCCGTTCGGAGGGTTGTTGCCTATTGGATCCCCCATGTTTATAGATGGGGGCTTTCCTTTTTTCTTAAAAAAAAAAAAAGAAAAAAAAAAGGAAAGAAAAGAAAAAGAAAAAAAATTACAAATACTGTGCAGTACCTGGCATTTTCAACCACAGGTTGGTGGAGGGGGACGGGACAAAGAGAGAATGAGAGAGAGAGAGAGAGAGAACAATCTCTGCCTGTGGCGTATGCTCGCATGTGTGGTATGAAGAGTTCAGCAGTTGAGTCATTTCTTATCCTGTTCAGCCCGCGCCAGCATTTGCTAACTGTCTGCTCACATAGCATCTTGGCGCCATGCTAGTTTTTCAGTTAGGAATGTTAGAAGGAAATATGAGGACAGTGTTGAATTTGCTTGCTTACTTAGTTTGGGGGGGGGGAGAATTCAGTATGATGAGAAAAATCAGTGGTTTGGGGCATACTTTTGTTCGTGCTGTCTCGCCTGAATGTTCCACTCCAGTGTGGCCTGTAGAACTGTCCGTGTTGCACGCTTGTAGGCATTGTTGACATTGGAAGGTCTGACATGCTAAGAATTAATCATGTCAATTAATATTTGAACAGTGAGAGACGACGTTTCCCACGGATACTTTGTAAGGTGAGACTTGAACAATACCTTTTCCCAAATCCTTTAACCTGCCTAAAAAGAGGAAAGATTGGAGAGACAGGGTCCTTCTTGCCTTTGCTTTTCAAGAATGTTGGAGGAAGAGGAGAGTGATGACAGCTGTCCTGCTTCTGAGGAAGAAAACCACAGTTCAGCTGCCAAGGTAAAGTGCCTCAACAGGCAACGCTTGCCATGGGACGACTCATTTGCAGGAAAGACCTGTCTGGACTTCAGTCTCCAGGCAGGTGGTTTTCTCCTGCAGAGCGGTCTCCTGCCTGCCACCCTTTCTGCTGCTGTGAGCTGTTTCCTCAAAGACTTGTAGCCGTGGCAGAGCATGCAGCAGCCTTGTGGTCGGGGGGGTGAAAGAGCAGTAGGTGACAAGATAAATGGCCACGTGGTTTTCTTCCTGTGAGTCAGATCTTGAGACCATAAAAGTTGATCAGCTCCTGGGTTGCCTATTCTTTTGTCCTCCACAGCTTGCTCTTTGTTTCCAGTGACTTTGGCAATAGAATTCTGACTGATATGGAGGAAGGGCATTTATTGTTCAAAATCTGCTGAAATGCTTCATCCCCTGGCTCTCCTTTCCTCCTTGTCAAGTTCCTCAAGTGTGCTTGGTGGGGAGTTGCTCAAGCGGGTCTTTTTTTCTCATGCCGGATGCGGATGACATTCCAGGCTTGCATGTGATCTCACGCTGCCTGTTTCAACTCTGTGGGGGTTTTTTTTGGTTTTTTTGGTTTTTTTTCCCCAGTTGCGGTGTATGGCGTTGGGACTGCGCTGTGATGAAGACTCCGAGTGTGGTGCTGGAACCCAGGCTGTACTGCTGGAGATGCAGGCATGTTTGATTTTTAAGCTGGTTCCGGTTTTTTTTCAGTGACCTTTGAGAGATTGTCGCAAATGTTGCTGCAGTAGCTCTTCAGAGACATAGTAAGATGTGATTGTGGTTTGAAGAGTGAAAGCAAGGAAAGAGAAGGAGGTTTGACTAAGGTTGTTTGAGAAGCAGGCAGCTGTTGGTTTTCCTTGGCGCAAAGGAGGGGGAAAGGGTGCGTGCGCTCCTGGATGTTGTAACGTAGGTGAAGCCAGGGTCAGCCTGTGTGCAGGCAGTGCTTCTCAGGAGCTTTGCAGAAGCAGAGCCGAGCGTTTGTGACGTTAGGTATTGCTGTCTACTCAAAGACGTTCCCGAGGAAAAACTGCAGGCCTGGTAGAAGAGAAGTGAGAACGTTTCCCTGTGTGGGTACAGAGGAGAGAAGTACTTTGCAAGGTGTCGCCTGCCTGTGCAGAGGCTGCTTGTTTCTGTTCTTTCCAACGCTTTTGGCTGGCCTCTTTTAGGAAGAATCACCTGAACGGAAGGGAGAGGAGGCTACCGGTGGTCCTCAAGTTGCGGATGCTGCAGAAGCCCCTGCTGGTGTGAGAGGTGAGTTAATAAACATTGATCCGCTTTGTTTCTTTGCTAGTTGTGCCGAGTCAATGACCGGAAATGGTGATCTGCTTGTGAGACGGTACGGCACCCCCTTTTGCCCTTGCCAGCAAATGCCGGGGGGAAGGTTGAGGGTAGCGAGTGTCAGTTGAGGGAGCTGTTTTGTGGTAGTGCTAGGTAAGGAGCGTTGTTTCCTGGTGACTTGCTGCGCGTGTGAGGATGTTTTGGCTAGCGCTTTGAGGGTTCCTCCTCTACCGTGCAAAGTGCTCATGAGTGCCAAGCTCTGGAGCCCTAGTTTGGAGGGGAGATGCCCCCGAAACCTCCCTACTCCGTGACTCCGGCCTGCCTGAGCCTGGTTTGCATGCTACCCGACCATCTGTTGGGCGTTTGTTGTAGCCGTGTGAGCTGCCGTGCTGGGCTTGGGCATCTTCTGCTGCAGAGAAGGCCATGGGAAGTGGCGAGAACACAGCGGTGCGGCTGGGGCTGAACAACACGGCTTTGTTTTTCCTCTGTAGTTGAACTGTTCTCCGTCTCTTGGCTGCAGGGCTTGCCTGATGGAGGAGAACAGCAGAGTGAAAGAAGGACTCATGGCATGTCGTTTCTTACTTCCTTTGTAGGTGTTACGTCAGCAGCAGGAGTGGAGCGGGAGGAAGACAGCGACTCTCCCTGGGACTCCGAGGTGCTTTCAGTGAGGAGCGCAGCAGGGTCCCCGTGGGGGGGAGCGATCGGGAGCTTGCTTTGGACATGGGCCCCATCAGTGGCCCTTCCAAGGCCCCAAGGCCCCAGGGCCCAGGACACAGCGCGGGCCGTCATGCAGCTACAGGATTTGAGGGATGCTGCTGAGGAAAGAAGCCATCTCTCGGGCACCCAACAGGACAAGAAGAGTTACTTTGCCTTGAAAAATGCCTGTTAGTTATTCTCGTGCACTTGCAGTGACTGGCCCCACACCACACTCATTTTTCCTTTCCGAAATGCAGGTGTGGGCAGCAAGCAGCACGACACCCACACATGATGACCCCAGCGCTGGGGGGCTTCTGCCACGTCAGCATGAGCAGGACACAAAAGGCATCTCTGGGAGTCACCGTGGCCCTCGCCACCTCCCTCCCAGGTCCAGGAGAGCTGCAGAGCTCCTCCAAGCCCTCCCTGCACACTCCCCCAGACAGCTGGGAGCTGCCTGGCACAAAGCCTTCCTGGCGGTGGGCGAGGGGAGGGAGCTGCTGGCGCCCAGCTCTGGGCTCCAGGGAACAGGCCAGGGCTCGGAGCGGGGAGCTGGCAGCAGGCTCCCGCGAGGCTGCTGCTGGCAGCGCAGCCCCAGCCTGGTCCTTGCCCTGGGGACGTGTGCTGGTGGGAAGGGCCTGGCCAGGAGGGAGCCACGTGCCTGGGGAGGCAGCAGCAGCAGCATTGCCCAGCTCAGTGCAGGAGGGCAGAGCAGGGGCTGCTCTTGCGCTGACTTCAGGAAGGCACCACGCTGTCTCCCACAAGGACTTTTTATTGTTTTTATTATTTCTTTTTTTAGGGAAAGCTGATTGAGTGTTTTCTACCGTAACTGTTTGCTCTCTTCCGAGTATGTTGTTGAGTAAAGAATGCTCTGTGGTGCCAGCTGTTTTTTCCCAGGGGGAGGGGGGGCCTTCTTCAACAAACGGTGCTTTGACAGAGGTCTCCTGCTGTCGTTTCTTTTGTGGCTGTGCCATTCGGAGCGCTCCACTCTATGCTGTTTTCATTCTTTCCCTCTTGCCTGTGGGGTAACGCTTGAAAGCGCACAGTTCACCAGCTTAGTTGACTCCCAGTACAAGGTTGCAACACGTGTTTAGTCTGCTCTTCCGTGTGTTGTGAGATATGTGGTGCATCTCTTGGATCTTCAGCTGTGATAAGGACTGAGATGAGAAATACAAGCTTAACCGTGGAAATGAGAACTATCATGAGAACTCAGTCTCAGCTGAAGAGCTATATAGGAGGCTTTGCTGAGCTTCTTAATGCTTGTGTAAACTCAGCCAGCGCTGTGGCTTTCTTGGCTCTAGTTGGCTTTGGATTCAGTAGCAGACGGGTGCACAGTTTGAAAGCGGCCATCCCTAAAAAGGCACTTGGGAGTTTGGAAAGGGAGGAATTGGCTGGCTGATTGGTTGTGTGTACAAAATATCCTTCTTGCACTTTTATGCATGAGCAAGACTTTTGTCGTTGTGTGCTAGTCGAGCAGTCTGTCCTTACTTGCTCCAATCTGGCTTGGAAAGGACTAGCAAAACAAGGGTTTACTGAAGCCTGCAGAGTAATGCTACAATCTGAGGGAAAAGGGTGGTTTCTGAATTTTGTGAACCCAGCCTCAAGCAAGAAGGAGGTGCTATTGCAGATCAGAGTATTTTATGCTAACAGGCCCATGGTTTCTTTGCCTTCCTTAAGCAGACTTGGATGCCAGCAGCCCTACTGCAGCGAGTCAGACGCCCAGCGTGGACTTCTGATTGCCTGAACTCCCATGTAGTGACGTCCATTTGCCCTTGTGTTGTCAGCTCCGTTCCCTTTGAAGCTCACCACCTTCAAGTTCTTCCAGGCTCCTGTGTTAGGTGCCTTAGTGTGGAGAATGCCTGCTGCGGTGAGGTTAAAGCTCAGTGTTGTGAGGGCTGCAGCCTGATGTGGGAGAGGAGGCTCTTGCTGTTCTTGTGTTCGTTCCTCAGCCGTTTCCTTGTGTTTGCTAGCGCTCATGTTTTCTGTCAGCTTCCTCTCTTGCACCTGTCAGCACTGATATGAAAACAGATTGAAACAACCCTGCCCTTCCAAATTAGGACTCTGAAAGGAAAAAAAAATCCCAGGCTGCTGTTGCTAACTGAGCAGCAAACTGAGGAAGCCAGTGATCCGGTGCTCCGAAGCACTCCTGCTGTTTCCAAGCTGTAGCTTGACAGGCTTTGCAAGGCCTTGTTTCAGCTGACTGCTGCGCACAGGTGGTTGTGCTGAGGACTTTGTCTCCTGAGCCCTTTCCCCTGTACCTGTGCTTTTTGCAGGAATGGCGAGAGGGGTCCTTGCTGCATTGGAGGAAGGCAAACCAGAGGAGATGATGAGCAGTGCTGTCAACCTCAGGGTCACCTGTGAGCGCATCCACAGGCTAAAGGAGCTTGGCTGGCTGAAGGGTGAGGTAAAACTTGCTGCAGCGCAGTGGTGTTCTCCACCAGTATATATTGAAAAATACCCCTTGAGGGTGTATGTGAGTTTCCTTTTCCCAATTCATTGCTGACCCCCCCTCCCACTGCAGATCTCCGAAGTATCTGTGTTCAGGTTCTGTTTTTCAGCCTCGAAGGGCGCAGTATTTCTGAAAGCACCTGTCCTTCTTGTCTGGTGCTGCTTCCTGCAGTTAGTCCTACTCAAGTCCAGATTGACTGGAGTGGGTGACAAGTGTTCCTAGCAAACTCTGAAGCGGTAACCATGCGCTAAAGTCTGGGAAGAGAAGCTGCGCCTGGAGTTCTCTCAGGCAGCTGCCTGCTGCAGGGTGGCCAGCAGAGAAGTGTTGGTGTACTTTTCCTTTGGTAAAGCAGTGTTGCATTTTTCACCTCAAGCTTTCTTTTTGTTATACAGATCACCAATTGCTATGTGAATCTTGTGGTGTAAAGAAAGAAGAAGGAAGGCTAGCCAGTGGTTCATGCTTTGGGTACTTTGTTCTATCGCAAACTAATTTGTGGGGGCTCCGGAGCAGTAGGAAGATGGAGGGGAGGAGTATACGTCTTCCAAGAGGACCGCATCTTAGTGCGCATTCTCTTGAGAACGCCCTGGGCACTGGTGGTGAGTCAAACTGGCTTTTCTTTAGAGTTGGATGAGGAGCACCAGCAAGTAAGGATAGTCCATTTTGGTTTTATTGTGTGCAGCCCAAGGCTGTGCTGTGTCTCCTTTAACAAGTGTATCTTAATAACGGGTCAGAAAGAAGGCCAGGAAATGCTTTGATGCAATGGGACCAAAAGGCAGCAAGCTTTGTGAAGCTTTGCTCTAAGTAACTGCTCAGTCAGTGCTTTTCTGCTTTGACTCACCAGAAGGATTTGTCAGGTTCTCTCTGTTTAACGCAGGATTAGATGTTGTTGCTTTTCTCTTAGTAGATGCAGACCGTCAATCTTTGTGATTGACTTGCTGCAAGTTGGAGGGAGTGGGACCCAAGTTATTGATCTCGTGTGGCATTGTGCCCTCCGTGCGGGGTCTTGGATGCCGGGGTTCTGCCACCTTCCCAGTATATTCAGAGCCACAACTTTGCTGTCAAATCCATGGTAGCCTCTGGCACAAATGTGCTAACTTTACAGAGCAATCAGTAAAGCTAGGCTTTTGAGCAGAGGGAAGAATGTCAAGGAAGTGCTTCCTAGTAGCAGCCTGAGTGTAAGAGGAAGCGTGCTATCCATGGGAGGCATTGCGTTCTTCCAAGAGCTTTGTAACTGCTCCTGGCCCCCGCTCTCCCCACTTCAAGAGCTTCCAAATTATTACAGCTCTTCAGTGTTAGCAAACATTTCTGCGTGTGTTAGCTGGCATAGCACAAATCTCTAGCTCAGCTGACACCCTTAGACGTCTTGGCCCCTGATGCAGAGGTAGTGAAGATGATTACTCCAACAGCTTTAGAGAGCAGGAGCAGAGGGGCCACTGGGTTGAACGAGATGTTGTTTCAGCCTGGTACTCTCTTGGCTACAGCAGCTGTCGAGGAAGCAGGACCAGAAGAGGGCAGTATATAGTGACTTTTTTTTTTCTCCTTAGAGTATTCTTCCAGCAGGCTGTGACAGACCTGGGAGCTTTGTCAGGCAGAGGTAGTAGCCCGATGGCCTTGGCTGTATTTGTTCTTCCAGAGGTGCATCCAGTCTTTGGGCTGAAGGCCTACCATGAGTCCTTGGAAGGGCCTAATGCAATTTCTTGCTTGGGTTCTCTGTTCCTTTTCTAATACCGTTTGCTCTGCTTCTTTTGACCTCTGCAGAGCAAGGAGCATGTCTTTTCCTGGCCATCTCTGTTTGAGTGGTTGGGTCTTCTTGACCAATAACCATTAGGTCACAGCCTGTCGCTGTGCATGTAAAGTTAAGATTTGGGGGTTTTCTCCCCCAGATGCTTTACTTGTCCTGCAGTGACTATCCTCGGACACTTTATTGCCCAGCCAGGCAGTGTCCTTTGATTCTTTCTGTTGGCCTACCATACTGAGATGAGTGAGTGGGTTTTTTTGTGTTTGTGTTTTGTTTTAAGCAGCTGGAGTCACGTGTATGTGAGCATTGCTTGGCTTGGAAAGGGGAATGGAATTCCTCCTCGTAAGGCCTGAACCCGTACTAATGAGCGCAAGCCATTAGAGAAGGGCCAAAGGCATCTCGTCCTGTTCTTAATGGACCAGTTGAGAGGGCAAGTGGGCCAGGCAGCCAAGAGAGAGGCAAATTCTCCCTCTCTTTTCCATTCATTAGGAGATTCCACGACACCTGAACGGAAGTGCCTGTGGGGATTTTTCTGTGCATGTAGGCAGATTGTGTGTCCAGAGACAAAGCAGGTGAAGGAAAGCAGAGACTCGCAGAGGTGAGTGCAGCTCCTCATCAGCTGCAGATGTCTTGCCCAAATGGCAGAAGTGGGGAAGTGGTGTAGGTGTGAAGTGTCTGGGGCAGGGGCTGGGGTTTTGCAGCTCTCTGCATATTTGGTGTGTAGGACGAGGGCTGGGACTTCCAGAGGCCTCTGCAGGTCAGAGCTGTGTTGTCTGTCTGGATTTCTGACACCTGCTTGCCAGCAGAAGCTGTGCACTTCCTCTTGGGCAAAGGCCTGCAGCCAATGGCTTTGTAATGTATGTGGTCTTTGTGTCTTTTGGGGAGAAATGTGTTTAACCCGTTGACCTGTTAAAACAGGAGTTGTTTCGAGGAGCAGCTTTTGCTCAGGGGCTTGCAAGCTGTTGTTAGTGAAGTCGATGTGGTTTTGCTGGGTTGTCCTGTCTTGCACGCATGTAGGAGGGGGATGGGCGAAGCCATGCTGCCCCCAAAGTGGCAGGTGTGGAGTGTTCTTCAGATGAACTTTGTCACCTGAAAGAATTGGCGGCTGAATGCTTAAGTTGATTGGAGAGCTAGGGAGGGAGGAGGAGAGAAAAAAAAAAAGCAAAGGCTTTACTGGCCATCTTCCTGCTCTGATTCTGAATGTGTTTAGATTGTATTTCTTTGTTGGGGCAAACATCAAGAGGAACAGAAAACTGATTTTCACTAATAATTTTTCAGCCTAAGTATTTAAGGCAGCACTCAACTATGTGCCCTGGTTCCCTTTTTGGAAATCATTTTGAAGTGAGAACTCTTGTGGCTGGGCAGATGTAGTGGGGTCCCGAAAGACCCAATCTTCCCTCCCTTTCTTCCCTCTCTGCCCCCTGGTCCTTCACTCATAATCTTCCTGAAGTAAGATCAAGTCACAGAGTAAGTAAGTCAGGTTATTTCCCTTAAGGTGATTCAAATATGCTGCAAGGAAGGAAGGGCTTGAAAGCCATTTCAGAAGATGACATCTCCAACTACCTCTAATGGTCTGGAAGTCTAATTCAGAAAAGTTACCCTATGATTTTAAGCAGAGTGGCTTCAATACAAGGCCTGGGCGATCTAGAGAGTGGAGCGGTGTGACTTGGTTCAAGTGTGTGGATTTCAGGGAGGTGGACGGGAGAATGTTGCATAAAGGCACTATAAATAGCGTGTCAAATGGGAGAAAAGAGTACGGGGTGGCATTTCGTTAAGGTGCAAAGTGAAAACTGTGGAATTTGAAATGGGGAGAAAAACTGAAGTATGCTTTCCTAGTGGGAAGAGTGCCAGAAGAGAATGCGTGATTACAGGGAAGCATGTGTGAGTGTTGGTGTAAAGGAAGTTAGATGGCATCACTGGACCAAGCGGAGGGATTCAAGGAACAGGAGAGTAAAGAACAGAAGAGGAGAGAAGTTCATGCCGTTGTGATCAAAGAGAAGAGTGCTGGAGGAGTGAGGTGTGGGCTTGGCAGTGCTCACAGACTCATTTCTCAGTTTTCCATGTGCTCTGTCTCTATACTCCACATCATTTATCTTGCATTCAGAAAGCAGGACCAATTTTCTTTTTTTGAAAAAAAATTTTTTTAACTGAGAAATAATATGAAATTATTCTTAGTTGGCAGGTAGGTAAACAGAGCATGTATGTTCCTTTGCTGGCATCTGGCTACTTACTTGAGAAGGTATTATTAAAAGCTGGCTAGACAAGTACACTCAGTGTTTTGCATTCTTGGTGTCATTCCTGAAAGAATTTCAAGTTACTTTGCAGAAGCTAATGGCAAAAGCCTTTCCTGTATGCATCATAATTAATTGAAGCTGTCTCAGGAGCTCCCTTCTTTCCTTTTCCTGCTGTTTTTGGTAACCGCTTTGAACATTAAGTTCAGTGGAAACCAGGGGCAATAGATTCGCAAGCACAATACAGTGCCTTTGCACAGCTCTGGCCTACTGTATGCAAAAGTCAGACTGAACAGAAGTGCAATGTTCTTTTCTAATCCCTCAGCTGCCAATCCTAGTTTCTTCTTGGACTGTTTCTCTGTGGAAGCCTACTTAAACAAGAACAAGTCCAAAAAGAAGCGGTAACGATGAGTGTGGTGACAGAGGTTGTTTTGCATTCTGTAAGCACTTGGAACTTGGAAAATGCTCTCTATTGCATGATATGAGCACTTTGTTTAGCATTCTTGAGAGCAGTCCGTTTAGGAAAGAAGAGGGGCCTCAGTTTTGGAAGACAGACTGGTATGTGCAAGTGGCTTATGTTTCAGAGAGTGGATACTTCATGCTCAGTGAAACTGGGTGCTTTCTGTGTCAGTTACGTTGGAGAAAATGAGCAATTTGTAGCTGAATTTTGGTTGTAAACTAGTTAGGCCTTTTGCCTTCCCAGCAAAGGCTGAATTTTGCTCTCACAAGGAAAAACATGTAACGCTTTTGGAAATCACATGCCTGAGGAAGATAGTGAGCTGGACAATTTGTAGATCTCTCTCACAGTGCGTTCCAAGGTAGACTTCTCTTGATTTTTGACATAGTGTGTTCTTAATCTTGTTTGTGTTGTTGTTGTTGACAAGCTGGCAGATGGAAACATGCAGTCTCCTACAGTGATTCGCCCTCCTCCTCCTCTGAGGATGAGGAAGATTTTGCGAGGCGCAGGAAGCGCAGCCCTAGCAGAGCTTTCAGAAGGTGAGTGTGGTTAGAGAAGGGGGGAGGGAGGAATCTGCGCAAGTGGAGGAGCAACTGCGTGTCTGTGAAGTGCTCTCCTCCCTGCTCTTGTACAGATTCTAAATGGTGTCAGCATTGAATCTCTTGGCATAATATTTAATCTCTTGGGACTGGTGACTCTAGCTGGGCTGTCTACACCTGGCCTTTTAGAAGTGATTCTTTAAGAGCAATTGGACTTTGCTGGAGGGGCTGGGAGTAAACTCTAAATGTTTGAATGTAAAATTCTACTGCCCCTCTGCTTTACAGTAGTTTATTCAGAAAGAATACTCCCATAACCCCAAAATTATAAATAGAGGCAATGATGGAGTTTCTTTACCTTTCTTTAACCTATGGTATGTGTTCTGTTGAATTGATCTTTAGGTGTGGGTGGCCTTTCTGACCAAAGTTCAGATGCAAAAAGAGAGATGGTCATTTTTCCGTTGCTTTATCCAGAGGTCCTATGACAGATCCAAAGTGTGACGTCCAAGGTAACAGAGACTGTATTACCACTATCCATGCAAACTCAGCTGTTTGCAGGAGAATATTAAATTGAGGAATCAGTACATTTGCGTGCTTAGAAAACTTCTATCAGTATTGAGCTTTTATGGTAGTAATTCCTTAAAGGTGGATAAAAGCTGGAATATATGTAGAATCAAACCGTATACAATGCTTTCTCATAGTTAAGGGCTTACAAGGAGACTGTACTCCAAAAGTGTCCTGGTTTAAAAAGGTGAGTTTGGCGATGTGGGGATTTTTTGAGCATTTTAGGTACACTTGATTAGTTTATGAGCACGACAGGTTTAACTGCTGGAAGTCAATTCTAATTTGCTGCTTGAAAGACCAGGTGTTTCCTTGTATGGGCACAATATCTGCAGATGTAATGATTACCTGTATCTGTTCTCTGTCAGCAAAACTCAACTCACAGTATGATGAAATATGACTTTAAGTTCTTTGCTTTCAGCAAGTTTAAAGGAATCGCAAAGAAAAGAACAAAACCAAAAGCTTTGAATGATTTTTCTTCTTTATTCCTTGTAATTCTTTTCTAAACACCAGCAAGCTAGCTTTTCTTATTGATACTTAGGTATTATCTGGAGATGCAGAATACCTTTTTCTTTCCCCCAGCTTTAGACTTTCTGCTCAACTCTTGCTGACAAATTCCAGGAGAGAAAATCCAAGAACTTGCATCTTCTTAAAGAGCAACCAAAGGCTTTACTATCAAGTCTTGCCTGTCTGTCTAGAGAGAGATCAGATACGTGGCTGAGGGCTGACTTGTGAATGAGTTCAATGAACTGTTAAAGACAGGAAATGGAAATGGGAGGAGGCAGATGGACCACTAGGGGGAAACAGCAGTAGTTTGGGGAGAAGCTGCAAAGTTTTGCATAGCAGGACAGCATTAGCTTCATGCTATCATTTGAAGGAACTGCAAGAATGGCTTCCGGTAGAGACTCCAAGATGTCAATGTTTGAGGTAGTGCTACTAGGGCTGAAGTGCTTTGCACTCTTTGAGGAGGCCAATATTAACTCTTGTATCCTAACACCATTTTTTGTCATCGTCTTTGGAAAAATAAGGTAGAAACTTAGCACCCTGGCTGCTGGAGTATTCCATGGGAGAGCGACCTGGCTTCTGCAGTGCTGAGGAAACGGAGGACTGTTTCCAGGGGCAGCACTGAGCCCTGACCTGGGGGCTTAGGCCTGAACTGCTGGAGCCTTCTGTGAGAAAAGGGAGCTGCCTTGATGCCAGCAACTGTTGACATGGCTGGAAGTGCAGTGTTCAATTTAGAAGGAATTTATTAACAGTGGGACAAATTTGTAGAAATTCCAAGTTCCGCTCTTTTAAAGTATTGGACGGTAAGCACACCTAGTCAAGATTTTTGTTTCTGTATTCAGGAGGAAATCGTCAGCATGAGAGTAACCTGTTCGACGTTTTTATCGCCTTCCTTGAACGTGAACTCTCAGAAGTCTAGAAGGTGAAGGATGCATTCCTACTGAAGTCTGCTGATGGGCATTGGTGTAGTTGTCTTGCTAAAGTCCCTGAAACACAGGGTGGAATTGAGCTTCCCAATTTTTCAAGCCTTGGCCTTCATGAAGAAAGAACTGACATCTTGGTAAAGGCATTGAAATGCTAACCGGATTTCTCTTATGCACAATGTAACAACTATATTTTGCAATGGCAGACTGTCAGAAGGTAGGCTTTTGGTGAACGTACCTTGCTTGCCTTTTACATTGCGCATATTACATACACTGGACTGAGGATATAAGTAACTATCTCAAAGTCATGGGAATTCTTCTCCTAGGCAAACTTATACATCTGTCTAATAAGCCTGTGGGGAGGAGGGGGGAAGGCTGGGTCAGCGTGAATCTCTTGAGTCAGAAAACAGTTTAGACCAGTGTTTTCAGTATTGTCTTCTGCCTAAGGAAATTTTAGGAGATTCAGGCAGGGTGTCCTAGTGGTATCAGTATGCATTTGCTTGGGAAAGCACAGCATTCAGGTGCTTAAGAGATCCATAAATGAATCTGAAACTGAAAAAGGAAAACTGCCAATGGAAGAGCTCCTTGGGGAGATTTGCATGACGTACATCTGATGTTGCAAGCACCAGAACTGGTGCCTATGCTGGACTGTGCTGTAAAAATGTAGTAAATGTAGCTTCCCGTGAGACTCCAAGAGCCCGCCACTCTACACGGCCATGCGGAGTATAAAAGATAGTTGGTGCTGTCCTCTGGGCTTCCTGCGTGCTGCTGAAAAGGAGGTTTGCATGAGAATATTGAGGCATGTAGAATAGGCTGCTGCGGAACTAATAACTCTCTATCTATGCAAACTAACACGTGTAAACAGGATGTAAACAGGATGTAAACTGTGTATCAACCATACAGCGGGTACAGGCAAAGTGTCAGAACACGCCTACCAAGACAAAACAGTTACTTAATAACAGAGTGTAATTTCTCCTTGGATTAGATTATAGGCCTAGCTACCCAGACAGAAGCAGACCTGAACCTCTGCCTGACTTCAGAGCTACTGAGAGCTAAGGTCCCTCCTAAGGAGCCTCACAGCTCGATTCGTGTGGGGCTGTGCTTGAGCAAAGCAGATGAGCCCTTCAGCAAGGTGTAGGAGCCTGGGTACGCTGCTGCACCGCCGGGAGTGCCGAGTTTTCAGTTCAGAGTGGGCTTGTGTCCAAGCCAGTCTGGAGCACAAGCAGCGCCACAACATAGGCAGGAAAGGTGAGGGCAGGCCCTGTCAAAGAAGCCCGGTTGTGAATCGAAATTTCAAAGTTCATTTTATAGGAGGTGACCAACGTTCAGCCTGTCCGAAGAGCTCGCCAGCTCACGGTCTGCTGTCTCATTTCCAGAGGCTCCTTTGGACCAGGTTACTTGCTCGGGAAGACCACAAGCCGTTGCCTGCGGGTGGTACCTCAAGCACATAAGCAGACAAGCCGCTGCCTCATGACCAAAGCGGCAAGCATGCCTTCACAGGATGCTTCTCAAATGCTTCTACTAAAGGTCCAGATGCTGTAATACAGGGAGGCCCAACAACAGAATGGATTTCCTGCCTAAAAGTAAAAAGGAACAGAACAGCACTAAGTCTATTTGTGCTTTACCTTTCTCATTAAGAAAAAGACACAGATGTAGAAATAGAAGTGTTCTGCGAGTCAAAATGCCATTAGTGCCTACAGTGCAGCGTTACAGGCTGCAGGATTGTTTACTTTTGGTAAATGTACCCAGCTAAAGGAAATGTTTATATTAATCAACAAATGTATTATAACTGTTCCTCTTAAGTTAAATGAAAGAAAAGAAACACATTTCTTTCCACAAAAACACCTAGGTTGCATTCCACCATTATTATTAAAAAAACAAAACAAAACAAAACGGTAGGCTAGAAAAAGTGCAGGGCCTGCAGTCAGGCGGATGCAGGGCCATGCAGTGGTGGGAGCTACAGTGTTGTACGAGGCGATGGAAACCACGATCTGAATCCCCCTGAGATCAGCAGAAGCTCTTTCCATGGAGAGAGGTTTATGAGCAGTGTCTTCCAGCTCCCTGAGCTGCCAGCAACATCCTGCCTTTTAATTTGGAGTGGAAGATACTCTGTGTGTGTGTGTGTGTGTGTGTGTGTGTGTGTGTGTGTATATATATATATATATATGTGCATATATATGCATACACACACACACACACACACACACACACACACCCCTATATTTATTTTGTGGTAGAGTGCTTGTGTAGAACAACAGAGTCACCTCACAACCGCATGAACTGTGGTGTTGTAGTTCTGTGCTGTGCGCGGTTCTTTTGAATAGGATAATAAATCTTTGTTTTTAAATGCAACAGCAGTCTCTTGCTTTCAGTGTGCAAATAGTCCCAAAGAAACCAACCAAATCCCTGCTTGTGTGAACTCGGTGATGAGTGTCTTCAGCGGACTCCACGCACCCTGCTGGATCCACGGCAGCGGGAGCCCGGCACGAGCCCCCCTGCCCAATGCCGCCTGGGGGCAGCTTACTCCTCCCTGCAGATCCCAGCCCAGCAGGGAAGAGCCCTGCAAGGCCAGCGCGCTTCTGGCCTAGCGTCTTCAGCGACAGAAGTGCCCTCACAAGCCATTTCACAGCCATGTTCCTGCTGCTCAGCTGCTCAGACTGAAGTGACCTCACAGCCACTGTGCTGATGCTGTTCCTGCTGCTGGCCTATCCAGGTGGCTTTACAAGAAACTACAGCAACCAAGAGCCTGCCAATGGCCTAACAGGTCCTGAGGCAGAAGTGACCTCAGAATGAGCGGTGAAGCCATGTGCCTGGTCCTTGTCTGTCAGGTACTGAGGCAGCAGTGACCATACAGCCCCGTGTCTGAGCCATGTGCCTGCTGCTGCCCTACCATTTCCTCAGGCAGCAGCGCCTGCACAAGCACAAACTCCAGCCCTGTCCCTGCTGCTGGCCTGTAAATGTTCTCACACAGGAGTGACCCTGCCATTGCCTCCCATGAATGCGGAGAACGTGTTTTTTTTTTTTTTTTTTTTTTTTTTTTTTCCCCCTGGATTTGCTTTCTTCTGCAGTGGCTTCCAAGGAGCTGAGAGAGGGCCTAGGAGGTAGCAGGGCCACAGCCTCAGGCACATGTCAGCATCTTCCCCTTGCAAGCCTTGGGACCTGTCCCTCCTCCCTCCAGTCCTCTGAGCAGCCAGCTGCTCTCCAACAAGGTGGCAAGAGCCTGAGGTCTCCTTGCCCATCTGGAGGGCATGGTCCACAGCAGCTCCAGGAAGACCTGGCCCGACCAAGGCCCGCTCTTTCTCTGCCTTCTCCCTATACCTGACACTGACCACCTCTCCTTTGGACTCCCTAGCACCGGGGAGAAGATGCCCTTGGAGCAGCAGAGGGGAAGGCGCTAGGAACTGCTGCCGCGCAAAGGGGAGACCACCCTGTACCTGAGATGGACTCCTCTGCAGGGAATAAAAAGAGAGGTGCTGCTGTGAACCCCTGGCTTTGGTGGCCAGGCAGTGGTCCGCTGGGTGGGGAAGGCTTGGCCTCTCAGCCTCCTTGGCATAGGCTGATCCCCTGCACTCCTGGGGGGGCAGATGGGTGCCATGGGGGGCAAAGGAGGTAGAGGGGTGCAATAGGAGTCAATGGGGGCAGTGGGGTGCAATGTGGGGGCAGGGAGGGCAGAGAGGTGCCATGGGGGAGGGGGAAAGAGGGGTGCCTTGGGGTGCCATAGGGGCAGAGGGGCACCCTGGAGGGGGGGAGGCAGAAGTGTGCAATGGGGTGCAATGGGGGCAGGGCTGTGCAATGTGGTACAATGTGGGCAGAAGGGTACCGTGGGGGGTCAGAGAGGGGAGTGGGGGGCAATTGGTGCAATGGGGGCAGAGGGGTGCAATGGGAAGCAGAGAGGGCAGGGAGGTGCCATGGGGGGCAGAAGGGTGCAACGGGGTGCACATGTGGCAGAGAGGGCAGAGGGGTGCCATGGTGGGCAGAGGGGGGCACAGGGGTGTCATGGGGGGCAGTAGATGCCATTTGGTGCAATGGGGTGCAATGGGAGGCAGTGGGGGCAGAAGGGTGCAATGTGGTGCTTTGGGGACAGAGGGGTGCCATGGGGGGCAGAGGGGCCAGAGGGGTGCAATGAGGCGCAGTGAGTTAAGGGATGTAATGGTGTGATATGGGGGGCAGAAGGGTGCAATGGTGTGCCATGGAGGGCAGAAAGGTGCTGTGGGGGATGCCATGGGGGGGGGGGGCAGAAGGATGCAATAGGGGCAGAAGGGTGCAATGTGGTGCCTTGGGGACAGAGGGGTACAATGGTGGGCGATGGGGCAGAAGGGTGCCATGGGGGGCAGAGGGGTGTAGTGGGGGGTCTGAATGGTGCAACGTGGTGCCATGGGGGCTGAGGGGTGCCATGGGGTGCAACGGGGGCAAAAGGCTGCCATGGGGTGTTATTGGGGGACAGAGGGTTGCCATGTGGGGCAGAGGGGTGCCATGGCATGCAGTGGGAGCAGAGGGGAGGCAGAGGGGTTAAATGGGGGCATTGGGAGCAGAGGGGTAAAATGGGGTGCAGTGGGGGCCGAGGGTGCCATGGGGGGTGGAGGGGTGCCATAGGGGGGCAAAGGGGTGCAGTGGGGGTACCATTAGGGGCAGAGGGGTGCAATGGGGTCATAGGGGTCAGAGAGGTTAAATGGGGAGCAGAAGGATGCCATGGGGTTCAACAGGGTGCCATGGGGGGCAGAGGGGACAGAAGGGTGCAGTGGGGGCAGGGGGGTGCCATAGGGGGCAGAGGGAACAGAGAGGTGCCATGGGGGGCAGAGGGGGTGCCTTGGGGGCAGAGATGGCAGCAGGGTGCAATGGGGTGCAAGGAGGGCAGAGGGGTGCCTTGGGATCAGAAGCGCTCAATGGGGTGCAATGGGTGCAATGTGAGCAGAGGGGCAGAAGGGTGCAAAGTGATGCCATGGGGGCCGAGGGGCACAATGGGGGCAAAGGGGGGGCCTGGGAGGGCAGAGTGGGCAGCGGCCTGCAGTGGGGTGCAAGGAGGGCAGAGGAGTGTCATGGGGGGGCAGATGGTGCAGGGGGGGTGCAACAGGGGGGGCAGAGGGGGCAGAGGGGTGCAATGGGGGCAGAGTGCTGCCATAAGGAGCAGAGGGGTGCCATGGGGGGCAGAGAGGGCTGAGGGTTGCCATGGGGGGCAGACGAGGCTGAAGGCTGCTATGGGGAGCAGTGGGGGCAGAGGGGTGCAATGGGGTGCAATGAGGAGCAGAGGGGTGCCATGGGGGGCAGAGAGGTCACAGCAGTGCAATTGGTTGCCAGGGGGGCAGGGGGGTGCAGTGGGGGGGCAGTGAGGCCATTGGGGTGCAATGGGGTGCAATGGGGTGCTATGGGAGGTGGGGGGGGTTCCATGCAGGGCAGAGGTAGCAGAAGGGTGCATGGGGTGCAATAGGGGCAGAGGGGTGCCATGGGGGGCAGAGGGGGCTGTGGGTGGCATTTGGGGGCAGTGGGGACAGACATGACCCCCCATGTCCCCATGTCCACCTGCCCTGTGCCAGCCCCGTGTCTCCCTTCCCCCCCCCCAGCCCCTGTGTCATCCCCCCCCCATGTCCCCATTCCTCCCCAGCCCCACAGGAAGCCGGGGGGGAGGAGGGGGGTGGCTCTGGGGTTTGCGGTGGGACACGGGGACATGACTGCCAGGAACTGGGGGGCTGGGATGTCCCTGTCCTCTGTCCCCACAGGCCTCCATGGCCTCCTGAGCCCCCCCCCCCCACCATGTCCCCATACACTTCCCCCCTGCCCCAGTGCCCTCAGGTCCCCTGTGTCCCCCCCAGGTCTCCCCCTGTCCCCCCAGTTCCCCCTAAGCCCCCCCCATCCTCCCAGTTCTCCTGGTGCCCCCAAGCTCCCCTTGTCCCTCCCGTCTCCCCTTCTCCCTCCTCAGGCCCCCCAGGTCCCCAAAGTCACCCCAAGTCCCCCCCAAGCCCCTCTTGTCCCCCCCAGTTTCCCCAGTCCTCCCAGTTTCCCCAGGTCGCCCCAGGTCCTGCCAGCCCCCCAGCGCCTCCTTTGCCTCCCCCTTATCTCCCCCAGGTCCCCCCTTGCCCCCTCCTTGTCACCCCCTGTCCCCCCAACTCCTCCCACCTCCCCCAAGTCCCCTTGTTCCCCCAGTCTCCCCAGGTGCCTCCAGCCCCCCAGCTCCCATCCTACCCCCCTTATGCCCCCCAGGTCCCCAAAGTCCCCCCCACGTCCCCCCTTGCCTCCTCCTTGTCCACTCAGGTCACCCCAAGCTCCCCAAGTCCTCCTTGTCCCCCCAAGTCCCTCCTGTCCCCTCCAAGCCCCTCTTGTCCCCCCAAGTCCTCCCAAACCTCCTCATCCCCCCCACCACCCTGATCAGGTCACTGTTGGGGGGAAGCTTGCAGCCCCCCCCCAGTGGGGGGATGTGACATGTGGCCACCCTGCCCGGATGCCTGGGTCCCCCCAGCCCCCCACTGCGGCCACTGTGGTTTCTGGGGAGGGGGGAGGCCCTTCCTGCCCTCAGCCCCACAGTGTGCCCCCCCCCCAGAGGGTACATAAGGCACCCTGGGGCACGGTGACAGCCAGCCATGGCCCCACCGCTGCTGGCCCTGCTGCCTGCTGTCACCAGTGGGGACCAGGACGGGGACATGGGGACTTGGGGAGGTGGAGGGACGGGAAGGGCCAGGGACATGGGGACAAGGGGGGACGGGACAGACGGGACGGACAGGGGGGACAGGGGGCCACAGAGGACAGTGGTGGAGGTGTGGAGAGACAGGAGGGATGGGGATGTGGGGGGACAGGGGGACACAGAGGACAGGGACGGAGATGTGGAGAGGTGGGAGGGATGGGGATGTGGGAAATGGGGGGACACAGAGGACAGGGATGGGGACATGGGACGGGAGGGGATGGGAGGGATGGGGACACCAGCAGATGGGGACATGTGGGGATACGGAGGGATGGAGACAAGAGGGAACGGGGACATGGGAGGAAGGAGGGCTGGGGATACCAAGGGACATGGGGGGGGCAAGGATGGGGGGACAGGGATGGGGACACGGGGGTACGGGAGAATCTGGGATACCAGAGGGTCGGGGACATGGAGGGGTGGGGACACAGGGTGGCGGGGACGCGGGAGGTTTGGGGACGGTGCGGGTGCCAGTGGCCCCTGACGCGGTGCCCAGCCCTGCTGCTGGCCGGCATGGGGGCCGAGGGGCTGCACCCCAGGGTCCGGGCCGTGCCCGCGAGGGCCAAGGGGTGCAGCCCGGACACCCCGGAGTGCCAGGTCCCCTCTGCCTCGGGGGATGGCCTGCAGCTCCTGTTCGAGGACCTGGAGATGCTGGAGAGGATGGTGAGCGGGCACGGGGTGCATGGGGGGCACCCTTGGGGGCACTGGGTGGGCATCAAGGAGGTACCCATGGGGGCACCCATGGGGACACCCTTGCAGGCACTGGGTGGGAACTGGCAAGCACTGGGTGGACATCTATGGGGCACCCATGGGGACACTGGTGGGCACTGGGAGGGCATCAGTAGGGACACCCAGGGGGGCACTGGGTGGGCACCAGTGGGGACGACACCATGGGGGGCACTGGGTGGGCACCGGTGGGGGCTGTGGGTGGGCCCTGGCTGGGCACCGCTGGGGCACCCAGGGGGCGGGCAGGGTGCCCGGCGGGTGCTCACGGTGCTGGGCACGCAGGGGGCTGCTGGGCAGGACCCTGGCGAACTGCGCTGCGCAATCTGCAAGAAGGTCCTCAAGAAGCTCGAGAGTCTGGTGCCCAACACTCACGACACAGTAGGGGCTGGGGCGTGTGAGGGGCGTGCAAGGGGTGTGCGAGGTCCAGGCAGGGGTGTGCAAGGCTGCGTGAGGCTGTGCAAAGGGATGCCTGGTGTGCAAGGCTGTGCAAGGGGGTGCCCACCATGCAAGGCCGTGCAAGGCTGTGCAAGCTCGCGCAAGCCCATGCAAGGCAGTGCCCACCATGCAAGGCCGTGGGAGCTCATGCCAGCCAATGCAAGGCTGTGCCAGCTTGTGCAAGCCCGTGCAAGACGGCGCCTGCCGCACAAGGCCACACGAGCGTGTGCGGGGCTATGCGAGGCGGCGCCTGACGCGGGGCTGTGCCGGTGCAGACCCGTGTCACGCAGGCGGCCCACACGGTGTGCTCCCTGCTGCCGCGGGAGATATCCGAGCGCTGCCACAACCTGGTGAGCCGCTACCTGGAGCCCATCGAGGCAGGGCTGGTGCGGGACGAGGAGCCCGCCAGCATCTGCACCAACCTCTGCTGGTGCCAGCCCTGACCCCAGGTGAGGCCCCCTCCCTCTCCACCCCTCCCACCCCCTGGCTGGGGGCCCAGACATCCGGGCAGCCCCACCCCGGGTGAAGGACCCTTGTGCCCGGCCGTGCCCACCGCGAGGGCTCGGCGGCACCAGCGGCCGCTTCAAAGCGGCGCCTGGGGTGGGGTGGCCGCCCGGGAATGTACCCGCACCCATGGGTGCTGCAGGCATGGGGACATGGTGCCCCTCCAGGACGGGGACACAGGGACGTGGGGGCTGGTGGGCATGGGAACAGGGACATGGGGACACAGGGACATGGTACCCATGGGGGACGGGGACACAGGGACATGGGGATATGGTGCCTGTGGGGAATGGGAACACGGGGTCATGGGGGGCTGGGGGACATGGGGACAGGGACATGGGGGGCACAGGGACATGGGAGTATGGGGGGGCACGGGACATGGTGCCCATGGGGATGGGGACATGGGGGGATGCAGGGACATGATGCCCAAGGGGATAAGTATATGGGGGGCGGGTACGGGGACACAGTGCCCACGGGGATGAGGACGTGGGGAGCACAGGGACATGGTGCCCACGGGAACAGGGACACGGGTGGCACAGGGACACTGTGCCACCACTGTCCCCTCAGTTCAGCCTCTCTCTCCCCCCCAGGTGCCAGCTGGTTCTGAGGGCACCCGAGGGATCCTGCGTCCCCTCCAGCGCTGTCCCCTGCGCCGGCCCCCACGCCGGCCACTCCTTCCCCTAGCTCAATAAATCTTTGGCATTGAAGGAGCTGGATCTTGTGCTCGCCGATGGGGTGGGGGGGACACCCGGCCACAGGGATGGGACACCAAGGGGGACACAGGGACAGCAAGGGGCACAGGGGACACTGGGACGCCATAGGGGACATGGGGGACACTGAGGGGCACAGGGGACACCAAGGGGCATGGGGATGTAGAGAACATGGGGGACACCAAGGGGCATAGGGGACATGGGGGACACTGAGGAGCATAGGGAACACAGGGACACCACGGGGCATGGGGGGCACTGAAGGGCCCAGGGACACAGGGGACATGGTGCCCTGGGGCCCCCAAGGGACCCTGGAGGTGGCAGCCCAGGCCGGCATTCCCACAGCACACGTGTTCCTGCGGGCGCTGGCAGGGGCCCAGCCCGCGACGGCCACGTCCCCACCGGGGCTATAAGAGCCTAACCCTAACCCTAACCATAGCCCTAACCCTAAACCCTAACCCTAACCCTAATGCCTAACCCTAACTTTTTCGAGTGCAAGGAAGATGTCTGCTGAGCTGCTGTAGCCTGCTGCCCCAATTAGCTCTCCGGAGCATTTAAGAAGCAGTGAACAGCTGGGAAGACAGAAGCAGCTGGGGAGCTGCTCCCCCTTTGTGAGGGGCACAGTGGGATTTCTAGCAAGGAGGGAGCGTTCAGGCAGCCTAAAGGCCCCTTGGTGGGAGGCAGCTCCTTTTCATCGGCTGATGGGGTTTTCACTTGCTCTAGGCTTAGTTTAAGCTGCGAAGTTAAACTAGGGGGGAGAGGGGCAGAGTTTCGTGCAGGTGGAGGAGCCCATGCTGGGTGACGTGTGCTCATTGCTCCCTTGGGATTTTCCAGGAAAGCTGTGCAATAGCCAAATTAAGTAACTAAGTTCATTAGCATTCTTAGTGCTGATCCAGGGAGAATGTGCATGTCAACTAAACAGCAGGAAGAGTTATGATACAGGGGAGGGGAATTGTCTGGGGTGGCTGGTGGGTAAAAGCATGTGTTTTACCACCCTCTGCTGCAAACTAGACCTTCCCCAGAGACCAGCGCAAGATTTGGGGAGCGCCTGCATCTTTCCTTGCAGCTCTTCCCTCCTGCCCGCCAGGAAGCATACGTGTGCCCAGGACATGGCTGGCCTCGTTCCCCCTGCCCCGCGGCCAGCGCTGGGGCAGGCGCCCGGGCCAAGATGTTGGAGCAGGGAGCACCGAGCTTGCACCCGGGGGACCCAGGCAATTGCTTTCTGCAAAGCCCCCAGCTGCTGGGGGAGCGACTCTGCCTGGCAGCACAGGGCAAAGCCACACGGAGACCTCCGTGCTTTGAGGCATCTGGCAGGATCGAAGCCTTCCCATGGGAGAGGAGCTGCAGAAAGCCCTCCCGTACTCCCCTCCTGCGGGGCTGAGACCCCCCCCTCCTTAAAGCGCTCTAGGCGGCAGAGGCAACAGCGTTCGTGCCGCACTGGCGGCAAAATCGGCCATGGTGGCTAATGCGATGCCATCAGGCGCCCCGGCTCCCATCGCCCTGGGGCGCCACTTCCTCTTTTCTCCACAAAGGTGCTTCTCCGGCGGCAGTGTCTGAGGAGGGGACTGTGGGCTGCGGCGCTCCACGGCCGCTCAGCAGGACTTTACTGCAGCACAGAGCAGAAGCGGCCTGTTCCCGCGCCGCATCCAGGAACCCCAGGCACGCTGCAGCTCTTGAAGCACCTAAGCTCGTGTTGTTCCCAGGTGCTTTTTTTTTTTTTTTTTTTTTTTTTTTTAAATGTCTAAACTTGACAGTTATTACGACAACAGGCTCGCAGGAGGCAGCATATGAATGGAGGATGAACCGAAACCTCATGCTACCTGCCAGGTGCCTGCACTTTGCTGTGACTTAGCCCTGGAGGCAGTGATACCGCAGAGACAGCAGAGCAGATGTGCAAAAAAAGAGGTTGCGCCTAGAGGACCGGCTTGGCAGCAGCTAAAACCAACGGTGCGCGCTAGTGTGGCACGCACACTCCCAGTGCACACATGTACATGCACACACACGCACACCCCACCATGCACATGCACGCACACCCCAGTGCACACCCCTACATGCATGCACATGCACACCCCAGCACACACATGCACTTGCACACACGTAGCCCAGCACACACACACATGCACGTGTGCACTGCCCCCCCCCAAACACCAAACCTAACGCAACCCAAACCCCAACCCCCAAACCCCAACCCCACCACGCTGGTGCTGCACAGTGTGGGCCATGCTCATTGAGCACAAGGAACAAGAGCAACATCAAGACCTGAGCAAAAGGTAGCACAGCTACAACACACACCGCATAGGCGACACAACACCGCAGACAGAGGCTGCAGCTGCCCTGCCTAGCGCACCCTCACCTCTGCCATGCACACCCACTGCCTCTGCCTCACACACAAGCACTCATCCAGAAGAACCCTCTGCACTACACTTGCTGTCAGTGCGCGCGCACACACTCACACACTCACACACTCACACACTCACACACTCACACACTCACACACTCACACACTCACACACTCACACACTCACACACTCACACACTCACACACTCACACACGGTCAAGACACACCAACACCTGTGGCCCCTCAACTTAGCTTCTGCAGTGCTCTGGGTCACCATCCATCCTCAAGAGGCATCCTCAATGGCAGCTGCATCCTCTCTCATCTTCCTCCAGTCGCCCCATTCGCCTTCATCACCTGCTAAACCAGAGTGCAAGCAGTCACCCCCAGGCCAGCCAGCTCTAGCCTCGTCCGCAGGAACACCCTCCGCCAAAGAGCCATGGGCACTCTGCGCACCTGCACTGCTCCAATTCCAAATGCCAACATCGTGGCTGGGGGGGGATGCCCACAGCACCTGCAAAAACAACACAAAGTGACTCTTCTGCCAGGCAACACTCACCAGCCCCACAATGCCCAACAGTAATCCACTCACCTGAAATCCCCAGCCATACCTGGGAAAGGGCCACACTGTACCTGAAAAAAACAGAGCAAAAGACATCACCAACAGGAAGCCCAACACCACCCACCGCACAATAAACTTCTGACCCAACAAGCTCCTCCTCTCACCTGCTCAGGCTCTTGTCAGCACTCAACTTCTCCTCTCCACAACTTCCTGCAAAACCTGCAAACAAAGAGAAATCATGCGCTCAGGTGACGCCTGCAAAACCACAGCAAATCCACATCAAGCATTTGCTCCCACACCCTTACCTGCTCTGCTCACCAATCCTGACTGCCACACCATGGGTCGTCATGCCAAGGCCTGCCACACACCTGTAAAACCAGAACAGCAGTGGGCAACAGGGACAGCACCAACGAGATAACAGCCCTACACTAGGCTCTGCTTCCTCTCTCAGACCAACACTCACCTTGCCATGCTCCTCTGGCACACAAGCAACCCGTTCTCCACATTGCTCCATGTGGACAAGCACAAAACAAATTAGCTAGGGAACCACTGACCATAACACTCTGCTTCCAACAACAAATCTCTAGCTCACCTTCTTAGGACATGACCCTGTTTTCCTCCATCTCCCTCAGGCACTCAGACCACTGCAGCGCATCTACAAAAAGCAACATAAAGTGCAGCACACAGATGCTGACCAATCACCAGTCCATCACTGCCACACTCTACATGCTACCATTGCTAACACCCACAGGCAAGGCAGCTCCAGCCCCAAACAAACAGACATACAAACATCAGACAAAACAAACATACATAGGTACAAACATCAGACACAGACACGAAGGAAAGCCCTACAGAAAAAGAGCTATTCATACACATAAGATACTGCCAGAGAGAAAGCCCTACAACACCACAACCGCGTGAGTCAGATGCTCTGGACAAGCCCAGAAAAGAGTCAAATGCCACTGCCCGTGACAGAAAGGGCCCGGCAAAGCCAGGCAGATCGATGCAGAAGAGGCCGGCAAGAAAGACCTAAGCACGTGACAACGCAGGGAAGAGAACCCTGAACGGAGGCCAGGAAGATGCAAAACAAGAGCGGTCTAAAAAGAGGAGCAGCCAACAAGGCCTCGATGAGGGCCACAGAGATGATCGGCCACAAACAGCCACAATGCAAAGATGGAGCGACGGACAGCCCCTTTTAGCTGCCTGCACAGAACAAGATGCCATCCACTAGCACAAAGCTGATGAGTCAGACCAGTCAAAAGACAACAGATGCCTACCGTGCTAGTGCTGCATGGAATGCTCCTTGAGCACAAGGAACAAGAACTACATCAAGACCTACTCTTGATTACTCTTCTGCCAGGCAACACTCACCAGCCCCACAATGTCCGACGCCAATCCACTCACCGGAAATCCTCAGCCATGCCTGGGAAAGGGCCACACTGTACCTGAAAAAAAGAGCAAAAGACATCACCAACAGGAAGCCCAACACCACCCACCACACAATAAACCTCTGACCCAACAAGCTCCTCCTCTCACCTGCTCAGGCTCCTGTCAGCACTCAACTTCTCCTCTCCACAACTTCCTGCAAAACCTGCAGACAAAGAGAAATCATGCACTCAGGTGACGCCTGCAAAACCACAGCCCATCCACATCAAGCACATCACGCCTGCTCCACTCACGCATCCCAACTGACATGCTATGGGTCACCATGCCAAAGCCTGTCACCACACCTGTAAAACTAGAACAGCAACGGGGACAGCACCAACAAGACAACAGCCCTCTGCTAGGCTCTGCTTCCTCTCTCAGACCAACTCTCACCTTGTCATGCCTCTCCTGAGCACAAGCAACCCACTCTGCACATCGCACCACACTGACAAGCACAAAGCAAAAATGGATCCGGGAACCACTGCACACAACATTGCTTCCAACAACAAATCTCTAGCTCACCTTCTTAGGACATGACCCTGTCTTCCCCAGTCCCCTGCAGGCACTCGCACCACTGTGCCACATCTGCAAAACAACAACATAAAGTGCAGCACACAGATGCTGACCAATCACCATTCCAGTCCAACACTGCCACACTCCACACACTACCATTGCTAACACCTACAGGCAAGGCAGCTCCAGCCCCAAACACACAGACAGACATACAAACATGAGACACAGACATGCAATAGAGCCCTACACAAAAAGAACTATTCCCACGTATAAGATGCTGCTGGCCAGAAAGCTCTATGATGCCACAACTGTGCAGCTCTGATGCTCTGAATAAGCCCAAAAAAGAGTCTAATACCACCACCCATGACAGAAAGGGGCTGGAAAAGCAAGAAATATTGATGCAGAAGAGGCCAGCAAGAAAGACCTGAAGCTGTGACAACACAGGGAAGAAAACCCTGAAAGAACGCCAAAAACACACAGAAGAAGAATGGCCAACAAGATCTCAAAGATGGCTGCAAAGATGACCGGCAACAAATGGCTACAATGCAAAGCCAGTGCAACAGACCGCCGCTTTTAGCTGGCTGCACAGAACAAGATGCCATCCATTGGTGCAAGGCTGATGAGTCAGGCCAAGCAAAAGACAACAGATGCCTACCACACTAGTGCTGCACAGTGTGGGCCGTGCTCCTTGAGCACAAAGGAACAAGAGCATCATCAAGACCTGAGCAAAACACAACACAACTACAACACACACCATATAGACTACACAACAACACAGACACAGGCTGGAGCTGCCTTGCCTAGCACACCCTCACCTTCTGCCAGGCACACCCCACCGCCTCTGCCTCACACACAGCACTCATCCAGAAGAGCCCATACTACACTATGTCAGCGCACACACAGCCAAGACACACCAGCACCCGTGGCCTCTCAACTTAGCTTCTGCAGTGCTCTGGGTCACCATCTGTCCTGAGGAGGCATCCTTAATGGCAGCTGCATCTTCTCCGATCTTCCTTCGGTCACCTCATTTGCCGTCATCACCTGCCAAACCAGAGAACAAGCGGTCACCCCCAGGCCAGTCAGCTCCAGCCTCATCCGCAAGTGCACCCTCTGTCAAAGCCCCATGGGCGCTCCGCTCACCTGTGCCATGCCAATTCCAAACTCCAACACTGTGGCTGGGGGGACACCCACAGCACCTGCAAAACCAAAACAAAGTTTCTGTGCTGCCAGGCAGCACTGACCAGCCCTAGAACAACTGAAACACCATTCTCATCACCCATTCTACCTCACCTGAAATCCTCAACCATTCCTGCAAAAGGCCCACACACTACCTGAAAAAGCAAAGCATACAGCCCCAGAACCCAGGGTAGGGGTCAGAAGCAGAGCCACAGAAGAGCATGTGGCAGTGGGTTCAGGGGCACGGATATAACAAAGCAGCTGGCAGGCAAGACTGCCAATGGTTTCCTTGTGGTCCAGAGAAGTCCAGCAGTTTCTTCCCACTCAGCGCTGAGGCTCGGGCAGGAAAAGAGGTAAGCTTGTTAGTTGTGTGTAGGTTAGTTTCTGAGCCCTTGGGGCACATGCACTTACTCACAGTTGTGTTTGGTGTCCAATGACATGACTTCCTTTCTCATCATACTGCACTTGAAAGGAAGGAGGATGCTTCCTTCCCTCTTCAGATAGAGTCAGGACTCTTCTACAAGTCTACATACCACAAAAAACTCACAGTTTCTCCCTGAACAGGGCTGACAATATTTCTGAGGAGCAGCAAAACATCTAGCAAGCGAGCCAGAAACCAGACTAGCTGATGAGAGTAATACCTCACACACATCCCAGTTACTGGAGATGCTACCAAAAAAACAAAAAAAAACAAAAAAACCCTGAACATCCCACACCCCCCACACCTAGGGTGTAAATGTAAGAGGAAATGTTTTCCCAGGACCTCTGCTGTCTCCTCTTGTCTGCAGTCCAGGAGAGGAACAAACAAATCCTCAAGTGTGATCCTCTTGAAAGAGTCTAGTGATGAAGCTGCATTCCTTCCACAGTAAACACAGAAACACCAGAAAACAATACTGACAGGTAACAGAAGATACAACTGGAGACTCAGAAGCCCTCTCTCACCCCTGAACACCCCCACACCAAGATATTGACCCCAAGAAAAAAACTGCCTGCAACAAGCAGCTTTCTGGCATGCTCACAACTCCAGCTTGAGCCATCCCCTTGCTCTTACATTAAGGAATGGCCTTTGCTTCTCCAAACGCAGCAATAAATCTTCCTGGGTAGCTTCACTTCCTCAAATTCCATTATTTGCCAAGGCAATTCCAGAGCACTGCTCCCATAGCAGAACAAAAGCAGAATGAACTCCCTGGCCCCAGACCCTGGCTTTATGTAACCCTAACCCCACCCACTGACCCACCCACAAGCCCTTGGAAGAGGAGGGGCAAACCAATGGTACCCATAAATACATAGGGCTAGGCAGAAGCAAGGCTTTTTCTTCCACTCAGTATCTAGAATGGAGAGCATAGAAAGGATAAACAGACCTCTTTGATGAAGCAGACCATCTGCTTGGTTACTGAGACTTCATATACTGTATCCATAATATCAGGAGATATGTTATTTTTTACCCTAACTAGCACTAGCCTTTGCATTAAAAACTAGAAATCACTTCTGCTTATGCTTAGGAAGAAAGCTACAACATTCCACATAACCTATAAAGGGCACACTATACCACACTCCTGTAATTGGTTCAGAACCGCAGATAGCACAGCTGTTCTAGCAGGGCGGCATTTCCAGTAGGGTAAAGCAAGATATCAAAATAAACTCCTGGAACATGTATGCTTCTGTAATGTGAGTACTTCCAAAGAGAGATGTTTCCTATATAGTACCTAGAGTAATTAGAAAAAGCGGTCAGTGGGCAAAATGGGTAGATCTCCAGGGGAACACGAGCTCTGTTTCTCTAGAGGAATGAGACACAAGGAGACAAGAGGGGTGCTAAGAGGACTGGAGAACCAACACGGGGCTCTAGGGCACAAAAAAGGCTTCCAAAAGAGGTTCTGAAGGCACTAGAGGGGTCCTACAAGGTCTAAAGGGCCAAAACAGAGCTTGGGAACAAAAGGAAGGCTGAAAGAATAGTCCAAAGTAAAATAAAGGGGCTCCTCAGGGCTCTACAGGACAAACAGAGATCTGTGCAGAACAACAAAGCTCTAAAGAGGAATCCAGAACAGATTAGACATCTCTTACGGAGACTAGATAGCAACTAAAAGAAGTCAGAAGAAGACAACCAAGGCCTCCCAAGTGCCAGAGGAAAACAGGGGTGCTCAGGCAACTGAATGATGAAAAGAGCACTCTAGGGCATAAAAAAGGCCTCAGGAACAATTCTGAGAACACTACAGAAGTCCTAAAGGAGCTAGAAACCAAAAGACAACTCTAGGGAACAAGAAAGGCCAAAAGAGTAGTCCGGAACACCCTAGAGCGGTCCTAGGGGCACTAGATGGGCAAAAAAGTAAAAACTGGGGAGCAAGGAAGACCTGTGGAGGTGGTGTGAGGGGACAAGAGAGGTTCTGCAGGGTGTGGAGGGCCAGAAGACAGCTCTGGGGCACAACCAAGGTCTCTGGAGGTGTTCTGGGGGAACGAGAGGGGTCCTAAGGGGTCTAGAGGGCCAAGATACAGCTCTGGGGCAGAAGGAAGCTGAAAGAGTAGTCCAGAATGCACTAGGGGGGTGCTAAGCGCTCTACATGGAGAAAACATGACTCTGGGGAACAAGGAAGAAACCTGGAAGGCTTCTGAGGAGACCAGAGGGCTCCTAAGGAGACTACCTGGCCAAGACATAAAAACAGGGCAACAAGAAAGATCTCTGGAGGTGCTCCGAGGGGACAGGAGATGTCCTGTGGGAAGCGGAGGGCCAAAAGAGGGCTCCGGGGCACAACAAAGATGTTGGAAAGGGTTCTGAGCGGACTAGACGGGTCCTAAGGGGACTCTAGGGTCACAAGACAGCTTTGGGGCATGACAAAGGCCTTTGGAAGGGTTCCGAGGGGACTAGAGTGGTGCTAAGGGGTCTAGAGGGCCAACAGAGGTCTGCAGGTGGAAACTAAAAGGCCAAAGGAGGGGGCCAAAGCAGAACAGAGGGCTGCTAAAGAGGCTGGATGGCCAACAGAGGGCTCCCGGGCATGAAGAAGGGCTCTGGAGGGATTCTGAGGGGACTACAGGCATCCTAAGGGGGCTGGAGGGCCAGAAGACAGTGCTGGGGAAAAAGGAAGGCCAAAAGAGTAGTCCAGAGTGCACTAGAGGGGTGCTAAGGGGCCTACATGGCCAGACAATGACTCTGGGGAACAAGGAAGAAACCTGGAGGGGTTCTAAGGAGACTACTGGGTTCCAAAGGGGGCTGGAAGGCCAGAAGACAGCTCTGGGGCACAAAAGAAGGCTGAAAGAGTAGTCCAGAGTGCACTAGAGGGGGCGCTAAGGGGTCTAGAGGGCCAACAAAGGCCTGCAGGGGGAAACTAAAAGGCTAAAGGAGGGCCACAGCAGAACAGAGGGCTGCTAAAGAAGCTAGACAGCCAACAGAGGGCTCCAGGGCATGAGGAAGGGCTCCGGAGGGATTCTGAGGGGTCTACCGGGGTCCTAAAGGGCCAAGATACAGCTCTGGGAAACAAGAAAGGCAAAAAAGTAGCCCAGAACACCCTAGAGCGGTCCTAGGGGCACTAGATGGGCAAAAAAGTAAAAACTGGGGAGCAAGGAAGACCTGTGGAGGTGGTGTGAGGGGACAAGAGAGATTCTGCAGGGTGTGGAGGGCCAGAAGACAGCTCTGGGGCACAACCAAGGTCTCTGGGGGGGTTCTGGGGGAACAAGAGGGGTCCTAAGGGGTCTAGAGGGCCAAGATACAGCTCTGGGGCAGAAGGAAGCTGAAAGAGTAGTCCAGAACACACTAGGGAGGTGCTAAGCGCTCTACATGGCCAAAACACCACTCTGGGGAACAAGGAAGAAACGTGGAAGGCTTCTGAGGAGACTAGAGGGTTCTGAAGGGGGCTGGGGGGGGGGGGCGTGCCAGACAGCTCTGGGGCACAACAAGCACCCCACGAGGGGTTCTGAGCAGACCAGAGGGCTTCTGAGGAGACTACATGGCCAAGACATAAAAACAGGGCAACAAGAAAGACCTCTGGAGGTGCTCTGAGGAGACAGAAGAGCTCCTATGGGATGTGAATGGCCAAAAGAGGGCTCCAGGGCACAACAAAGATGTTGGGAAGGGTTCTGAGCGGACTAGACGGGTCCTAAGGGGACTCTAGGGTCACAAGACAGCTTTGGGGCATGACAAAGGCCTTTGGAAGGGTTCCGAGGGGACCAGAGTGGTGCTAAGGGGTCTAGAGGGCCAACAGAGGTCTGTGGGTGTAAACCAAAAGGCCAAAGGAGGGGGCCAAAGCAGAATAGAGGGCTGCTAAAGGGGCTGGAGGGCCAACGGAGGGCTCCGGAGGGACTCTGAGGAGACTACAGGGTTTCACAGAGGGCTGGGGGGCCAGAAGACAGCTCTAGGGCGCTATTGTGGCCAAAAGACGGGTCCAGGGCAGACTAGAGGGTTGCTGAGAGGGCCGGGTGACCAAAGCAGGGCTCTGGGGCACAACAAAGGCCTCTGGAGTGGTTCAGAGGGGACTCGAGGGGTGTGAAAGGGGCTGGAAGGCCAGAAGATGGCTCTGGGGCACAAAAGAAGGCTGAAAGAGTAGTCCAGAGTGCACTAGAGGGGGCGCTAAGGGGTCTAGAGGGCCAATAGAGGTCTGCGGGTGGAAACTAAAAGGCCAAAGGAGGGGGCCAAAGCAGAACGGACGGCTGCTAAAGGGACTGGAGGGCCGACAGAGGGCTCCAGCGCATGAAGAAGGGCTCCAGAGCGATCCTTGTAATCTTGCAGGATCTAGAGAGAAACAAAGACTTCTTAACGGACAGGAGAACAAATGCAGTGCCTTGGAGCACACCTAAAGGCAAATAGATAGGTCCTGAGGGAACTAGGGAGCAAATGTGTGAGTCCTGGGGAGACAAGGAGGAAAACTGAAGATTCTGGGGCATTAACTCACCCGCCATAATCTTCCTGCTTGGACCCTATCTCTTACCTCTGAGAAGTTGGCCTTTGCTTTCATTCCACAGGCAGCTGTCAGCTGTTGCATAGTCTTGGCAGACAAGTTAGGGACCGCTGCCCAGGCAGTCGTGACCCACAACACCACATGCTCAGAAAAGTTCTCAGGAAGTCATGCAGATTCATAACCTGAAGGGCAAAAAGCAAATATCTCTTGAGAACAGTTTTTATTTCATCATAGGAGCAATTTTTCCCTCTCTTCTCCACTGTACTGCGTCTAACAATACACCTTCCTCATCACCATTTTCCCCCATTACTTCTGCTCCTCTCAGTTGCCCCTGTTGCATCTTAGTCCTCTAAAGCAGCTGTTTCTCATCCACATGTACTTTCATTTCCTGTCACCGATTCCCCTTCCTGTTTGTCCTATAGCAGGCAGCTGAGTCACCCTGGCCTCGTGTTTAGCCGCACACCCCTTTTGCTCTGGCCAGCAGCTGAGACAGAGCAGAGGGCAGCAAGAAGGGTGGCTCTGAACATAGTAGACCTGGGTAGCAAGCAACACAGAAGCAGCAGCAAGGCATCAAAGAGATCGCATCTTTGTAAAGAAAATACTTATAGTTCCAGGTCCTTAGAGGCAACTGGGGATTCTCTGTATGTCTGCCCAGGCCTCCTACAGGCTCTTTCCACACAGTTAAAGGTACCTGAATGCAATGATCTTGGGAGGCAGGACACAGTGTCCCTGGGGCTGCTGTGAGGTACCTGTGGCTGTTCCAGGGTCTCTCAGGCTGTTCTAGGCTCCTTGGACAGAAACGGTGCTGATCACATTTCCTTGAGGACTTTCTCTTGTGCTGCATAACAGGACAGCTCTGCACCAAGCCCTCCCAGCACCACTGCTCCTCATAGCTGATGCCTAACTAGCCTCAGTTCTGAGCAAAGCTATGACTACCAGTCCACACAGCCCCTCACACTCTCCTTGCCCTCCCCGTTGCTGAGAGGAACAGCCCCAGCCCCTGGGGACAACCCTGCCTGGTCACACCAGAGATGCAAAACACTTCCTGACCTGTACGAGGGAAAAACTGGGAAATTCCACTGTCCCCGATGACCTATGGGGACTCTCGCGTGAGCGGCACATGTCCGGTAAGGACCAGACACAGCAGGCCACTGCTGCAGGGTGGAAAAGGCACGGGCACCTGGAACTACAGCTCCAGGCCTGCCACAGAGCACAACGCAAACGGCTGCTGGGAATCCCGCTGACAGAGACCTGCACCTCCTGCCACCTCGAGGGGCGCAACACGGTCTCCCAGAAGCCCAGGATGGGAAGACTACACCTCCCGGCATGCCCTGCAGAGCAAAACGGCCACCGGGAAAACCATTGCCAAAAGACTATACCTCCCAGAATGCCGTGCAGTCTAAAATGGCCTCCCGGAAGCCCCGTGCCGGAAGACTATTGCTCCCGGCATGCCGCGCAAAGCAACATGGCCGCCCGGAAGCCCAGTGACAGAAGACTATTGCTCCCGGCATGCCGCGCAAAGTAACATGGCCGCCCGGAAGCCCAGTGTCGGAAGACTACTGCTCCCGGCATGCCATGGGGGGGGGGGGTTGTGCAGCGCTTCGTGAGGTTTGACCCTCTGGCGATTCCGTTCCGTCGCGCCCCTATTCCCCCCCTCGGGACCCGGATACCGCCGCAAAGCCGGGAGCGCGGCCCCGCGATCCCCAGCACCGGCCCCGGACTCCCACGACACCGCCGCGACCGGCCCCGGGTCGGCTCTGATGCTGCCCCTGTCCCCCCCCCCCGATCCTCCCCAGAGATTCCCTTGGGATCCCTCCTCCCCCACCCCGACACGGTCCCGCTCTGACCCAGGACCCCCCGCCGCGCTACTCCGACGGTGCAGTAAACCCCACCAAAGCCCCGGCGCACCCCCTTCCCCCCCGCCCCCCGGCACCACCATAGCCCCGGCGCACCCCTTTCCTCCCCACTCTCCATGGCCCCAGTGCACCGCTCTTCCCCACCACGTCCTCGGGCGGCCCCCACTGCCCCGGTGCACTGCCATCCCCAGCCCCGGTGCAGTTTCTCCCAGCCCGGTGCGCCCTGGTTGTGCTGCATTGCCTGGGATGCTCCTGTCCACCGGGACCCCTGGCATGTGGGGGACCCACAGCCCCGAGCATGGACACCCTCGCTCTGCTCACCTCCTCCGCGGTGCAGCTGCCGTGCCTGTCCCAGCGGGCAGTGTTCAGTGGCAGCTCCATTGTCCCGGACCAGCCTCAGTGCAGGCTTCCCCCAACTGCAGCCCCAGCCCCAGTGTGTGCCCACTGTTGCCATCAGCCCCACCTGGGGCTCATCCTGCCCCCCGCCCCCACCTGGGGCTTGTCCCAGCCACCCCCAGCCCCACCTGGGGCTGGTCCCAGCCCTAGGGTCCACAGCTGCAGCCCATTGAGAACCAGAGAGGGGGAATGGCCATCAGCAACATCACAGACAGCTTGGGCTCCCAGGGTAGCAGAGGCACCCCCACTCCTGAGAGCAGGTTGCTGAAACCTGAAGGGAGACCCCTGGGGTGTACAGAGAGGAAAAGGGAGTATTCAAGGGACGAGAGAACAAATCCAGAGCTGTGGGTGCAACAAAAGTAAAAGAAGGCAATGATAGAGCAAACAGAGTGACTCTGGGGGCACCAAAAGGCAAAGGGAGGGCCCTGGGGCACACCAAGAAGCACCCAGAAAACTCTGGGACAGGGGAGAAAGCTAAACGGAGAACTTTGTGGTGTACTGCAAAGCAAACACAGGGCCCCGGGGCACACCAAAAGGCACACGGGGCAACCCAAAATGTGAATTGAGGGGTCCTGAGGGTATCAGAGGGCAAACACAGGGCTCTGAGGCAAACCAAAATACAAATGAAGGGTCTTGATGCACACCAAAGGGACCATAAGGCACATCACAGGGCTCAACGCGGCTGATGGGACGGTGCCTGCAGGCTCCCCCCATCCCCACGGAAACTATCTGCCAGCTCCAGGCACACAGGCCCACACATGAAGGACATTGTGAAGTGCTGAAAGCAAATCTGGGAGCAGGCTGGGGACCTCACGCAGCCCTGGAGGGGCCCTGGCTGCCCCCAGGATGATGCCCCAAGGTCCAGGCAATGCAAGGGAAATTCCCCACAGCCCTGTGAACAGCACTGGGTTCCCTGGGAACTGCAGGGACACCAAAGTACGAGGGACTTGGGGACCAGCTCCCAGCACCACACACAATGTGTAACCTTCTCCCCGGGCATCATCTTCAGGCAAAGTGACGGCAGGAACCACAGACATGAGTGCAAAGAATAAAGCAACTGTTTATTGTTTTACTGCGCATAAACAACACCTGGGCGTGAGTCTGCCATGGGGCTTGGTGCCAGCGTGCTTCCCCTTACCCTGTAACACCCGAAGAGTCATGACTGCACCAGGGTTCCTCCATCTGTTGGGAAAGGATCAGCTCCTGCTGCTGCCCTTGATGTGGCAAGTGTCTGCGTAGCCGACAGCCTACCCCCTCTGCTTTTTGCTTCAGGGATAGGATCCAGCTCTGAGAGTTGACAGGAAAATGCCTGATCCCGCCTGCCTGCACTTCTGCCCTACCCCAGACTAGAGCCCTGCAGGACACTTTCACAGCGCTCAGCTCACCTATCACATCGCCAGTCTCGGTGTGATGGGCCTGAGCCACACGAAACGCAGACTTCAGGTCAGTGCACAGAGCTGAACGCTGGGTACAGGGGAAGATTACAAACCCCAAAGGAGGGTTCGCAGCCTGCTGCTTAGGCTTCAGGGCTTACAGTTTATTATCCGAGGATTTAGCCCTTTTCGTTTATCAGTAAGCCGTAAACCCTGCACCCTAAGTGACAAACTGCAAATCTTGGAATGCAAATGGTTGCCAAGGCTTTAAAATTTATGGATGAGGTTGGATTTTAAATTCTGCGCCCTGATCGCTAAATGAGCAAACTGTAAACTCTGACTGATAAAGACTGAGCCCCACAAAATAAAGTAATAAACCATAACCCTTGAGTGACAGACCCTCAACAACAAACTAAACAATAAACCTTAAGTGAAAAACTTCAAACCCTCAGCTTTAAGCAAGAAACACCAAAGCACCCATGAGCATGAGAACAGTACAGAGAAGCCATGGGGTTTTGCCCACAGCTTAAAAAGTTTCTCCTTCATTTAGAAGAGCAGCAGAACAGGAAGACATGCACCAGAATCATGTTACAGTTGCTGTTGCTGTTTATAGGCTTGGTTTTAGCCACCATTCAAACGCGAGCACATGCAAGAATCACACCACAGGATTGCACTAAGCTGCACTTCCACTGAACCTACCTGAAACACCACAAGCACTAATTCATCTCTGTTACAAACAATTAATATTTTTGGTCCTCTCAGCTCTATGGACAAACATCCACAGCCAATAACACCAGTAACCACCTAGGGCAAAACCAGCTTCCACCTCCCAGCCCTGCTCACATGCAATGCAGCCCCAGGACTTAGCTGTGTCCATGCTGCAAGTCAGAGCTCATCTTCCATGGCCAGCCGCAGATCTCCACAGAGCTCCCAGCTGTGACAATGCTCCTTTGACTGCTGGACTATGCTTCAGCCACCTGCAAAGCGGCCAGAATGGTTACTGAGAGGCACAGCCCTCCTAAAACTACTCCCTAGTCCAAGGCCCATAATTGTTTCCGCAATTACGACTGACCCTCTGTGCTGCTTCACTCTCCCTCTCTGGCTCCATTTCATCGCAGGGATGTTACAGCAACCCTCACCTACAGTCAGGCTCGCTCAGGCACCTGGCCACCTCCAGCCTTCAGTAGATCATCCTCCTCAGGGAAACTGTGCTGCTGACAGACACTCTCAGAAAGCGCTGTCCAGCCAAGGCAGGATAAAAACTAAGGCCTCCAGAAACTCCAAACTCTGGAGAGACTGAGCTGATGGGAAACTGACTCTGGCTGGGACAGTGACAGGAGGAGGATTTTGCTTCACTCACTCAGGCTGCCTAGCGGACAACACAAGCGGCCCAAGTCAGACAGACCCTACTGGAAAGCCCTATGACACGACAGCGTGCCAGAAAGCAGAGTCGAGCGCAGGCTCCTGGAAGAGGAGCAGAGCAAGGCTGATGTAGGGAAGACACCAGTTTGCATAAAGGCAGACCTGACAGAAAACTGGGCTCAATGCCAGCATCACGATCGTGACTCAAGCTGCACCACACAGCAGCCCCGTCTGCGCACAGGCGGACAAGACGCAATAACTGCAGACTGCGCTGACGAGTAGGACAGACAACAACAGCAGCTCCAGACCGCCCTACCACGAGCACCTGTCCTAACATCCGAGTACTCAGAGCCTCTGCTGCTCTCTGCCTCCATGACACCTTCCTTCCCCAGGAGCCTCTTCACTGCCTGCTACATCCCCCACCGCATCTTTGGCCCATTACTGCTCCCCCACCGCACAGCCACAGCCCTCCACACGCAGAGTCACTGCAGAGGTGTCTGACATGACTGGAACCAGGCAGACTGATGGGACCCACTGGTCGCTGCTGGCACCGGACAGAGTGACAGGGAAAGAAAGAGAAGGATGGCGAGCTGGACAGAGGGACAGGGAGTGGAACCGGACGGACCCAGTCAGCCCGGAAAAGCTCTCGCCACACTCCAACCCACTTGCCTGCCGAGCACGCAAAGTCCCTGCAGAGGTGTCTCACAAGACCCGAACCAGGCAGATTGATGGGACCCTCTGGGCGTTGCTGATCATCTCTGCTGAGTGCCAACTGCCTCTTGGCACCTGCCACACCAGACAAAACACAAAGCAATGACAGACCTTCAGCTGGGCACAGGGACAGGGAGCAGAACAGAAGAAAAGAGGGATAAAGAGCTTGGCAGATGGATGGAGAAAGAAGACTAGAGACCTGGCCCCAGGGTTAAGGGTGCTGCACAAAGGAACAGACAGAGAGGGATAGAGGGCCAGACAGATGGATGGAGGGCTGCACAAAGGACTGGGGAGCAGAAGAGGGAAAAACAGAGATACAGAGGTGGACAGAAGAATAAAGAGAGGAAAGGAGGGAAGCGGAGGCAGACAGAGGGACAGGCAGCAAAAGAGAAGGGGGGAGAACCAGAGAGAGGAATGGGGACTGGAAGAGAGGGACAGGGAGCTGGTCAGAGCAATGGGAAGAGAAAGAGAAGGATGAAGAACCAGCCAGAAGGGTGGGGAGAGAAAAAGAGGGAGGGAAAGTCAGACAGAGAGATGGGATAGAACAGCAGAAAAGAGGGATAGGGAGGCCAATGGATGGATGGGGAACTGAACAAAGGGACGGAAATAGAAAGAGAAGGCTGGAGAGGAGGACAGAGGGCTGGAGAGGCAAAGAGAGGTACAGAGAGACAGATGAGAGCGGCAGAAGGATGGGGAGGTGGACAGAAGGACAGCGAGCAGGTAGTGGGATAGGGAGAGGAAGAGGAGCAGGACAGAGCAACAGGGAGCCAGTCAGAGGGATGTAGGTATTGACAGAGGGATGGAAAGCGTACAAGAGGGATGGGCAGCTGGGCAGAGAAAAGAGTAGCTAAACAAAGGGATGGGGCACCGGACCGAGCCATGGGGAAAGAAAGAGAAGGATGGAGAGCTGGACAGAGGGACAGGGAGCAGAACTGGATGGATCCAGACAGCCTGGAACAGCCCTTGCCACTCTCCATCCCCGTTCACCTGCCAAACACGCAGAGCTCTCTGCACACCACTGTGCCCAAAGCCCACTTGTGGGTCTGCTGGCCTGTTTCCCTACAGCTCCAGGGTGTCTGCGTCTGCAAGAGCGAGGGTGCACGCACAGGCACAGACTGGGGAGGAACTTTGTGTTCACTCACAGTATTTTACTACTCCTTGTGCCTTAGCCCCTTTCAGAGGCTTAACCCCAAATTCTCTCAGCCCTTAACAACTTCAGTACCCACGGCACCTAGTTTTTCCACTCTCCAGTCTTCCTTGCTCTTTCCCGTCTTGTTTGAAAAGCCTTCCAGACCCCTTCTGTACTTACACGCTTCCTTAAAACAGTATCACCAAAATCAACAAAATGGGCTGAGCTGCTCCTCTTCAAGTTGCGAGCCCTCAGAACGTCAGCCTGCAAATGAATCAAACCACCAAGGTCACTGGGAGAGTCTCGTTTTGGAGCTCTTCCCCCCCCCCCCAAAAAAAGCTTTAATGATGGTTCCCTAACCTGGGCAAACACAGATCCTCCTCTAAGCACTGTAGCGGTTTTTATTCTGGGGTCCCAAGTTGCTGTTATGACATTAAGCAGCCACCTTGTGGCCTCGCTAGCAACAGCAATGCCGTAGCGATTGGGCTACCAGGCGCTATTCCCCCCCTCCTTTGCTGGTCTGTGAATTGTGGCTTATTACTCACAAGTCCAGTAAGGACGCGGCCGACCCTCCTATGGCCAAAGGCTCCTCGTCAGGACCAGGCAGAGAACCTTTCCATCGGCATTTGGAGTCTCCTGGCTGCTCTTGACACGTGATAACTTACAAAGGGCTGAGGGCGGTAGCCTGTAGTTCTTCATGGTGGCATACAGTCGTTCCCCGATGTTCTGAACACCTAGAATTAACACAATTTATAAATACAAAAATATTACCACTATAGGGTATAAAGCCGAGCTAAAATTTCTGCAGCCAAAGAAAACCTCTTCATGTCTGACAGAACGAGCCATATGCACCAGCGCCTATAGCTCAAGGCTAGCAACCCCTCCCAGGCGACATTCTTCTGGCAGGCTGCGTAGCTGAACTCCTCCGTCTTGCCTAAGAGTCTCTGCTGGGACATAACAACTTTGTCAGCCAGTGCTTGTTGATGGAGGCATAGTAAAATCCATCGCCCTACAAAAGTATAAAGCAAAGCAAAAAAACAAACAAAAAAAACATTCAAAGCTCTGCAGAGAATCATAAGAATCCAAAGCTGTTTATAAGCACAAAAGCGGATCTAATACACACACAAGCAAGGTAAACGAGAATACGCAAGCCACAAATACCGCTTCCCCCAATCTCTGTTTTGGAAGCTATGACGACAGTCGGGCTTGCTGTGAAAGGGAAGTTAGACCAAGTAGCCGCTAGAGATTAATCTTTCAGAAGCCTCCTGTGTCCACATTTTTGGCACAACCGTGCTCTGTCAATTCAGACACACACAAGAAGATCCACTTCTTGTAACACTTGCACAGTAAACCCCCTCACCCCACCGCGCCCCGCTCGTTAAGATTAGTGCCTGCTGTGCCACTCGGATAGATGATACTCTGCTGTCTATTCGCTTCCCTGACATTAGCTACTTCAGAGGGAATTGAGCAGATTGGATTGCCTCTGTCCTCTCAAAGATGAAAGTCTCAAAGACAGTTACAGCCCAGACTGCTGCTAAACAGTCTTTCTCGCAGCCGGAGAATTTTTGTTCTGGCCCCAAAGGGGATGTAAGGATGATGCTACTGGCACCCACTTTCCCTTACCGCTGTTTTCTAACGGTGCTGCTCCCATGGACTCAGCAGATGTGGAAAGCATTACTGAAAAAGGCTTGCCTTGTCCTGGGAATTTGAGGGCAGCAGATTTTACAGCCAATTCTTCCAGTTCAGTGAAAGCAGCCTCATGTTCCTTGTTCCGTTCCTGACTCCTTTCCAGTAATTTCCACCACAGTCTGCTGATACCAGCAAAGCTATGTTAACACTACAGGAGGAAATTAAATCCTCCTAAAACTGCTCTAAGTTGGAACTGACGAGAAGGAGCCTTAACTCCACAAGGCTTTAACCTTTCTTCCATCTACTGTCTTCCCATTTCCCCAAGTACCATTGCCAGGTAATTAACCTGGGGTTGCGCTAACTGAGCCTTCCTGAAAGCGCTCTCTTAACTTTACAATTTGGACACTTCTGTCTCTCTGTCTCTTCAGTAACTCTGGCCACCTGACCACCATTCCCCTAAGATAATAGTTTGCTGTCTTGTAGCTCTTAAAGTATGATGCATCATAGATGCATAAAGTCACGCGCAGAAATATATGTACGTAGCATACTTTTTGTAATGCGTACAGACCTTCCATTGTATGCTGGTGATCTATTATTTCGACCGCTATTAACGGCGATCCTTCCTCGCCAGGAGGAACGGGCTTTCCCTTTTTGGGCGACGGAGTTGGTTCCAGCTCTCAGTTGGTTCCATTTGATTTCATTACTTCAGCTTGCTTACATTTTTCTGATCTCTTCAACTTCAGCCATGGCAATCAATCTAAAAATTAAATATTATATCTTTCCCTTTCTATATATGCACGTATGATAACAAAACGGAACGGGTTACTTGGTCCTCAGTGCTGCCTCTGGGAGGCCGAAATAACTAACAGTCATTATCAAGAGTTACCTTAGTTACCCATGCCAGAACACCTCCTTCTGTAGCAGTTTCTGGTGATATCAAAGGTCCGCTAAACTGCATTTTTGCTTCCTTGTTTCATCCCATCCCTTCAGTATTAATCACAAAAAAACTGCTTGTCCAGCTTTTCTCTTTGTCAGCATTTCCTATCATTGGTTCCACCTCCGTTAGAAAGAGATAAACTTGCATTTTACTTGCAGTGAAACACTACTTAGATGCATGTTCTTTTTCTCTTTACCGTGTTCTTTTCTGTTTTTTTTTTTCTTTTCCTTAAAGGAAAGGTCTTAATACAGCACTTTGCATCATACATTGCAGGGTAAACAGTTTGGAAACATGACATACAGCAATTAGGGCTAAGTTAATAGACAGGGAGGCACATCACCTAATACTTACCTACACCATCTTCCATGAAACCTGATTTTTATTCTGCTTCAGTATTATTGTTACTGTTCAGTATCCTTTCTCAAACCCTTGTATACACACGCTTAACCGACAAGTCTCTCAGTCTTTAGCTACACGGAAGAACAACAGCACTTGATTTGCCTCTCTCTGCTTCAAACCTATTACTTTTTTGATACAGCTCCTAGATTCCTCTTACGCTCGGATGCTGACCTCACAGGTGATGACCAAAATGAACAACTGGATCACTAGGTCTAGCTGCTTCTCTTCAAGATGCCCCTCCTCGGTGGGCTACCCTGCCAAACAAACCAAGAAGACTGATGAGGCTGTGAGGGTATCAGATCCTTGGACCACTTCTCCAAGGCTTTCTGGGTGACTGACATAATTGCTTCTCTTCACATTACTCAAAGCCACATTCATCTATTACCTAAGACTAAACTGTTTCTATTTGAAGAGGGGACTGTTGTTTGTTGAAACTTTACATATAGTCCATAAACTGCTATGCATCATCTCTAGTCCCTTCTGCTTTCACAACGCTTTCGGTAATTAAAGGTGGTAATTAAGAGCACCCATTGTCCTATGGGCTGGAGTAAGACATTTCTCCTGCTCTGAGGAGGTGCCTAAAACCCATGCTGTTTTCTGCAGCATCACTGGGGCTTCCCATAGCCCATCAGTGCTCTCTTAGGCTTTTCCCGAGACTTTTATTTTTTTAGGTTATTCCTTAGCCTGTAATTTTATGTCAATGTTCTCCTTAAGCATTGTGCACAGCATGATTATCCCAGGTCAGCCACCTTTACAGAGTCCTCTTGCACGCACAGAGGCTACTAAGAGGTGGCTCAGAAGAAAAGAGAGAAAAATCTGTTTGTCAGCTGTGCACCCACCCGTCAAGATTCTTCACCAAGAAGTGCTGTAAATTCCCTTTTCTCTCAAGTGGGACCAAGTCAAGGGGGAGACACAGATCACCTCCCATATTTATTAGAACACCTCACTGCTGTGGGGACTGGCTCTGGGAGTGGTTTTAGGATTGTTTGGGGCTTTGGGACAGAGTTTAGGGGAAAGTCTGGAGTCAGTGACCATGTTGCGGCAGGGTTTGGAGGCATTTAGAGGCCTGTGGGGCTGTTGGGGCAGGACTTGTGGGTGGTTTAATGGCTTTGGGGGGGCTGGTTGCAGGAAGGGTGGGAATCTGCAGGGCCCTCAGGGTGGGGGGGGCCATCCCAGATGCGCAGTGAGCGCGTAGGGGTGCCGCATGTGGCTGTCGGCTTTGCAGGAGGAGCCACTGGTCTCCTGCCCCACGAGAGGGGAGGAGGAGGAGGAGGGATCTACGAGCTTGCAGAGAACGCCAGAAGAGGCAGCAGGGAACTCCCCAAGGGCCCCATATCCCAGAAGAGCTGTGAAGGACCCTACGTGCCAGACAAGAGGAGGCATCAGGCTGCTGGGCCACTGCTGGAGACATCCAGACCCCTGTGCAGCACATGAGTGCCCGGGGAGCCGTCAGAGGCAACGGAGGACCTGTCACCACATACTGCACTGGGGAAGCCCATGGCTTTGGGGCAGCTGTACAGGAGGGAGCAGGGCTCAGCAAGGCTCAGCAGGGCTTTCAGTCAGTTGGTGCCCGCGTTGGCTGGTGACCACAGTCTGTGCCTGGGGGTGGGGGAGGCCTCCAGGTGCCTGGGAGTGTCGTTCTTCTATCCATCTTCTTGCTTGCCTAGCCACAACTCTCAAGGAAATAACCTGGGGCTGCACTAATCGTACCTCACGTACGACTGAAGTGACCTTCAACCTGCTGGGTCCAGAAGTTTTAAACCTCCTCGGGACTTACCAGCACTCTCGGGCGTGCCTGCCATAACAGGAGCCGTCCTCCCGCGGACACCGCGCCACAACCCTGCTCTGGGGCCCGCCTGCCTCCCCGCTCCTCCGGGCCGCATCCGCAGGGGCGAGCGCCCGCCCCGGCCCGCGCTGGGGAGGAACTGGGGCCCTAAAGGCGACACACGAGGCAGGAAAAGTCTGACCGCGCTCCGGCAGACCCTGCCCCACGCAGACCCTGCCCTGCACTTCTTGCGCGGCGCAGCGCCAGGCCCAGTCCCTGCCACCCCCATGCACCGATGGCACCAGCGGCCAGGACGCAACCTGACGCCCGCAGCCGCCCAAAGGCCTGCGCTCGCCTCACCGGCACCCCCAGATCCTCGACTCCGGGTGGCCTTGGCCCTCACCCACCGCCGCCACCAAGCGAAAATGCCAGCCCCGCTTGCCGCCGTGCTGCTCCCCGCTGCCGTGCATGCGCAGGCCGCCAACGCAGCGCGGCTGCAGCGAGGGCCCGGTGCTTGAGCACCGCGCGTGCGCTGGCTACGGACCGAGCAGGAGGGGCAGGGGGGAGCAGGGGGAGCGGGAGGGAGGTGAGACTTGCAATGGCGCCCTCGCGTGCTTGCTGCATGGTGCTGCAGCCGGCCGGCTTGGGCGTGTGAACCGCAGCCCGCTGCGGCCCCGTGGGGCTCCCACCAAGCAACGAGCGCCCCGAGGCTGCCCGTGCCCGTGCCTGTGGCGGGCATCAGCGAGCAGGCTCTGGTGCTGCCCCGGTGAAAGGGCACCGCGGAGCAGCTCCGAGATGGCACCGCCCATCCCCGCGACACCAGGAAGCACCGATAAGGAACAGTGTTCTGCGCCACCGGCCTGTGAGCACCGGGAAGGGGCGACGAGCACGGCCCATTCACTTACCTGTTACCGAAGCACTGGAGAGTAGTGGCGAAGACGGCGACGGGCACTGCGTCTGCGCGCCGGCTGGCTGCGGTGTTCTTTGTACGCGGGGGGAGGGCAGTGGTGGCTGCAGCACGGGCGCGTCGACACCCGAGGGCAGCAGTGAGCACGGGAAGCCAGTGCGCATGCGCTCGCCTTGCGTGTGCAGTACGGAGCTTTTGACACCCGGGGGCAGCAGTGAGAACGATGGGAGGCAGGGCGCATGCGCTACGGTGCAGTAGTGCTTTTTCGACACCCGAGCGACACATGTGCGGTGAGGAACAGACACAGCGGGCCACTGCTGCAGGGCGGAGAAGGCACAGGCACCTGGAAGTACAGCTCCAGGCCTGCCACAGAGCACAATGCGGCCGGCTGGTGGGAACCTCGCTGACAGAGAACTGAACCTCCCGCCACCTCGAAAGGCACAACATGGTCTCCCAGAAGCCCCCTATGGGAAGACTACATCTCCCGGCATGCCCTGCAGACTAAAATGGCCACTGGGAAAACCACTGCCAGAAAACTATACCCCCCTCCCCGCATGCTGTGCAGACTAACATGGCCGCCCGGAAGCCCAGTGCCAGAAGACTACTGCTCCCAGCATGCCCGGGGGGGGCGGGATGCTGCAGTGTTTGATCCTGCGGCGACTGCGTTCCGTCTCGCCCCTCTTCCCGCCGCACGCCCGCCCTCGGGACCCGGATGCCGCCGCAGAGCCCGGAGCGCCGCCTCGCGATCCCCAGCGCTGGCCCGGGACTCCCCCGACACTGTCCACGGAGAGACTGATATTTTCGGAACGCGACGGCAGCTGCGAGCACGGCAGGAAGCAGTGCGCGTGTTGCGGGTGCAGTACTACTTTTTCGACACGCGAGGGCAGCAGTAAGCACGGTGGGGCGCAGTGCGCATGCGCCCCCCACCCCCGGGTGCCGTTCTGCAAAAGACTAATGGCTTGATCACCTGTGTACCACTTACCTGGCTTGATTACCACAGGTATTAGTAATGAAAGTGCATAGCCTTCTCTAAAAGGTAAATATGGTCTTTTCAAAACTTCCAGGGACTCCACAGAATTGTCATTACTTTTGACTGGTAGCCAGCTTCTTCTAACCCAGCTGCAAGAAACAATTTGCCCTCAAGTCACGACTTTCTGCTCCCCAGGAGTTAAAAGGAGACCTGTCATTCACTACTGTCTCTCATGTACTACTGTCTCTCACTGCTTTCATGTAAGAGAACAACATCAAAATGTGTTATTATGGGATTTAGTCTTCACTACACATGCTACCCCAGTGACATGGACTTGCTTTAGAGGATCGGTAACGTACGCATTTTTGCGCTAATATTCATGGAATGAATAGGCACCTGATCAAGTATGATTGTTCATAAAAAACTTTGACAGTGTGTTGCTAGGTAACAAACCTAGGCAAGCAGTTATTTCCTCTGATCCTTCGGCTTACATTTCTTCAGCTGGATGTAGTCAAAAGTGTCTTTTTCACGTCCCACTGTCAGGGCCGCCCCAGCTAAAGGGGCTGGAGGGCCAAAGGACGGCTGTGGGGCACAAAGGAAGGCTGCAAGAATAGTCCAGAGTGCACTAGAGGGATGCTAAGGGGTGTAGAGGGCCAACAGAGGCCTGCAGGGGGAAATTAACAGGCTAAAGGAGGGGCCAAAGCAGAAGAGAGGGCTGCTAAAGGTGCTAAACGGCTAACAGAGGGCTCCAGGGCATGAAGGCAGCCTCCGGAGGGATTCTGAGGGGACTACCAGGCGCCTAAAGGGGTCTAGAGGGCCAAGGTACAGCTCTGGGAAACAAGGAAGGCCCCAAAAGTAGCCCAGAACACGCTAGGGAGGTCCTAAGGGAACTAGGGGGCCAAAAAAGTAAAAACTGGGGAGCAAGGAAGACCTGCAGAGGTGGTCTGAGGGGACAAGAGAGATTCTGCAGGGTGTGGAGGGCCAAAAGACAGCTCTGGGGCACAACCAAGGTCTCCGGAGGGGTTCTGGGGGAACAAGAGGGGTCCTAAGGAGTTTAGAGGGCCGAGATGCAGCTCTGGAGCAGAAGGAAGACTGAAAGAGTAGTCCGGAGTGCACTAGGAGGGTGCTAAGGGGTCTAGAGGGCCAACAAATGGGCCTAACCCAAACCCTAACCCTAACCCTCTAACCTAACCCTAACGCTAACCCTAAATGGCCGCAACCCTAAACCCTAACCCTAACCCTGTACCAGGGAAAAACAGGGAAATTCCACTGTCTCCAGTGACCTACAGGGACTCTGGTGTGAACGGCACATGTCCAGTAAAGGACAGACACACCGGGCTACTGCCGCAGGGCTGAGAAGGCACAGGAACTACAGCTCCTGGCCTGCCACAGAGAACAAGGCAGCCAGCTAGTGAGAACCCGCCTGCAGAGAAGTAACCTGCCGCCACTTCGAGAGGCGCAACATGGTCCTCTAGAAGCCCATAACGGGAAGACTACATCTCCCAGAACGCCCTGCGTATTAAAATGGCCGCCCGGAGGCTCGGTGCCGGAACACTGCGCCTCCCGGGATGCTCTGCAGGCCAAAATGGCCGCCCGGAAGCCCGGTGCCGGAAGACGAGAATTCCCTGCGTGCCGCAGCGCTCAGTGAGGTTTGACCCTGTGGCGCTTCCGTTCCGCTCCGTCCCGCCCCCCCTTGCCCGGGACCCGGAAGCGGCCGCAGAGCCCGGAGCGCGGCCCCGCGATCCCCGACACCGGCCCGGGGCTTCCCCGACACCGCCGCGACCAGCCCCGGGGCAGCTCCGACACTGCCCCTGCCCCCCCCGCGCCCCCCCGCAGTGCTGCCCCTGGGATCCCCCCGCCTGACACGGTCCCGATCTGACCCAGGACCTCCCCCCCATCCCCGCGCTACTCCAACCGCGCAATAAGCCACCCCAAACCGCAGGACTTAACCTCCATTTTCAGCCACAGAAACAGCCCCCAAAATGTAGGATGTAGCCTCTGTTTTTTGTCCCCAAAACAGTCAACCTCGCCACCGTTTTCAAGTCCCCAAAACACGTCTCAGTCTCTGTTTCTGGACCCGAAAACAGAGGACTTAGTCTCCATTTTGAGTAGTAAAAACAGCCAGCTAAGCCTCCACTTCAGGCCCCAAAAACACAGGCCTCGGTTGCTGTTTGCAACCACAAAGGCAGCCAACTAAAAGCCCCTCTTTCTGGCCCCCAAAATGCAGGACTTCTCGGCCTGTTTTCAGACACAAAGGCAGCCAACTAAGGCTCCATTTCTGGTCCTCGAAGTGCTCGAACTAGCCTGTGTTTGTGGCCCCAGAAACGCAGGATTTTAGTCCCTATCTTTGACTCAGAAACGGGGAACTTAGTCTCTGTTCTCAACCAGAAAAACAGATGGCTAGGCTCCTGTTTCTGAGCTCAAAAATGCATCCCCAAGTCTCCGTTTTGGGCCCTAAAACCTCACAACTTCCCTTCCTGCCTGGCCTGGCACGTGGCCCCCCAAATCCCTGTTTTTGGGACGCAACCTCCTGCTTGCCCCTGCCACTGGCCTGTGTGCAGGGCTCACGGGAGCAGCCCCATCCCGGGCTGGCCCTGGGCGGCTCTGGGCCGTGCTTGTGAACTCGGCTGGGGTGGCCCTGTGGGGAGGGCCCGGCCCTGGGTGCGAGGCAGCCTGGGTGGCGCTGGGGAAGCAGGGGGTGCTGGGCTGCAGCCCTTCGGGCTTTATTCCCTGGCCGAGCCTGGCCTGGCCCGCTGCAGCCAGGCAGCCCTGCGCCCTGGCTGTGCTCATAGCCCCAGCCCCGGTGCCCCCAGCCTGGCGTGGCCCCACAGCCGAGCCCTGCCGCTCTTCACCCGAGGCCACCGCCGCTGCCCTCCCAGCCCCCAGTGCCCAGGTCACTATGGAGGGATGGAGGGAGGGGCGGACAGCTGCCATGAGGGGCCAAATTGAGCTCCCCACCCACGGCAGCCCACACTCACCCCTGGGGCTCGCCCTGCCCTGGCCCCATTCCCAGCTCCACCCCATGCTCCTGGCGCCGCCCCTGGAGAGCAGCTCCACCCCCGGGTCTGCACTCACCCCCAGGTGCCTCCCAGGGACTCCTGGGGCCCCTTGGCCCCCCCTAGCCCCCCCTTGCCCCCCGGTCCCTCCACTCCCCATGGAATCCCCAGGGCCCCTCTCATCCCCTGTCCCACCCCAGTGCCCCCCAGCGTCCTCAGGCACCTCCCAGTGCCCCCATCATCCCCAGTGCCCCCCACTCACCCCTGGTCTCTCTGCTCCCCTGTGTCCCTACTACCCCCAGGCCGTGTCCCTGGGCAGGGCATGGCGGGGGGGGCACCAGGGCCATGTTCTGGGCGCGGCAGGGCCGGGGTCAGCGCAAGACCTCCAGAGAGCCCAGACACAGCCGGCACCTTCCCTGTGTGGACGGAGCTTTATTGCCCTCCTGCCCCGGGGTGCTGGGGTCCCCCAGCGCAGGGCACTGGGGCTGCCGCCCGCCACGCACAGGAAGCCTCGGCACGCTGCCGCCTCTGCTGAGCTGCAAAGACAACGCAGGGAGGCACCATGGGTGCTTGGCAGCCGTTTCCCCCACGGCCCTGGGTGCCCCGCGGTGCCCAGCTGGGGGTGGCTTCCCTGGCCAGGAGCCTGGGGGCCATGCAAGTCCCCTCTCCCCACGCCCCACTGGCTTTCAGTGCCAGCGTCCCTGGCCTGGCACCCACGGGGCCTCCGGATGCCTCCCTGTCCCTCGAGGCGGGAGCCCGGCTGCCATCACCTACCTCTCAACAGGAATGCCAGGTCCCGCTGCTGGAGCCACTTGGTTGGCACGGTGTCCTGGAGGATGCCTGGCACACAGGAAAACGCAGCCATCAGGACATGGCCCTAGCCCTAAACCCCAACCCTGGCCCTGGACCCCAACCCCGACCCGTGGGACGCAGCCGGGAGGAGCGCGAGAGCTCGGTGTTGCCTCTCACCCAGGACAATGACGGCTGCTGCCTGCGATGCCTGGTAGCTCCCCGTGCAGCAGCTCTGGGTCGTGCTGAAGAGCCTCTCCAGCAGCACAGGGCAGTCTCGGGCCTAGGGCAAAGCAGGGACGTGGGAGCTCGTCTCCGGCTGCAAACGCCCCTCCGCCCACCCACGGCCGGGCGGCCCTGCGGCGCAGGAGCCATGGGGCATCCGGCCGCAGGGACGTGGGCCCCAGCGCAGAGCTCACTCACCAGGTGACTGCAGACCTCGTCCTGCAGCTCGGCTGCACTCAGCCCAGCGCTCTCACCCTTGAGCAAGTTCGGGTACCTCTGACATTAAGGGTCTTATCCTGCTGGTTTTTCCCTGTCTCCAAGTATGAAGGTTTCACAGTCTCTCTAGGCTTCTGTCCCAGCGTTTTGTCACCCTCTGGATGAAAAATGTTTTCTTTGTTAAAAAACTTGTTTGCATTGGAATTTTTCATCTTGTAAGCACCATGTGTAAACAGTGAGAGGGGGAAGCTAGTCTATTTAGTCTATGCCATGAGACCTGGGCTATCTTTTAATAAGTCCTCTTCCAGACTGGCTTCAATGGGCTATGTATGAAAGTGGGACCTCTCATTTCTGTTTCTCTGTGTGTCTAGTTACCATGTACTGAGTTCAGGGGAAAAAGTCTGTACATAGGTGACAGAGCAGAAATATTCAGTACTACTGTGCTTGCTAACATGCATGCTATTTCCAGCCTGCCTTCAACCCCCCCCATGTCTGATATGGGGAAAGAACTCCTTCTCCTGCAAGGTATTGGGGAATTCAATAAATGCTTGTTACTTAAATTACTGCTTGCCTTGGTCAGTGAGGAACAGGACAGTGAAGCTGAACCAGGTGTCTGGGTTACATAACCCATATGTCTTTTCTCTAGTCTTCTCTCCTCACTCAAGCTAGGAGAGAATATCTATGAGGCCTGATTCTTAGGCTTCCTTGAGTCCACATGGTGAATAATGCATGTATGTGATCTATTTGCTCTGTGGTGTGGTTTTCTTTTTTTTTTTTTCTTTTTTTTTCTCCAGGTGACTATTCCTATATCAGGATATAGGAACTGTCTCCCAAAGTCTGTGCCCATCTCATAGCACTACCACCAATGGCTTGCCTCAGTCATTTGGAGGTCCTTAACATAGACACCACTTGCTCCATCTGTCTTGACTACCTGCAGGACCCTGTCATGATTCCTGGTGGCCACAGCTTGTGTAGAGCCTGCATCACCCACTACTGGGAGCCAGTGGTCAAGGACTTCAGCTGCCCAATGTGTCAGCATGTTTGTGCTCAGCAAGTCATGTACCCCAACCGGCAGCCGGCCAGCATAGTGGAGACAGCCCGGCAGTTGCCTTTTGTCAAGGAAAAGATGCAGAACGAGAAGCTCTGCTGCCGGCACCATGAGGTCATCAATCTCTTCTGCAAGGAGGACCAGGAAGCCATGTGTGTGGTGTGTGCAGTCTCCCACAGCCATCTCGCTCATACAGGAGGGCCCCTGGGTGAAGCCCTCAAAAAACACAAGGTAAGCAAGTGGTATCTCCCAGAGGTACTGTTAGAAAGCATTTCCTTCACAGGGTTTGAGATACCTGGCATTCCACTCCAGTCTTTAAACTTCTAACCATCTCATCCTAAGTAAGGAAGTAGGGCAGTTCAGACCCACCAATACTTGTTAAGTCACAGGAATGCAGCAGAACAGTCTGGGAACAAGTGTTGCATCTCTAGTTTGACTTTGATGCTAAATATTTCAAAAGGGTGCTGGTGACCAGAGAAGCTCTAGAGAAATTTGTATTCAAGCACCACAGTTTGGAAGTGGAGTCTAGGGATCAGAACATGAGTAGATTATGAAAGAGGATGTAGGACCTCCCCAGTTCTGCGAAGGAGTTTAATCTAGGCATAAGAGCTGAGTGTAGGCCCAATGACTACTGGCTCCTATCCGCTCTAAGCAGCGAAGCAGAACTTATTAGTAGATTCCGCTCTTCTCTGCAAACAGGGAGGAGAAAGACAGTCCCTGCTACAGAAGGAGGAGGGTACGTGCTGGGGGCTCAGGGTTTCGTTTCTATGATCCAGTAAAGAAACTGGAGTCTAATGGATAGAGCAAGGAGGAACAGGAACTAAGGCAGCTGTATGTAGAAATGTACCTATACCTCATGGCCAGCTTGAGGTGAGACCACCCAAAACTGCAGTAATGATTCCGACATCAGAAACTGATGTTACTGCTCACGGGCTCTCCATCTTGAAGCTGAAGAAACATTCCAGCAGCTGAGTGGGATGTGTGGTTCACCCTCTGAGGCAACCTCAACCAATTGAGCTAGCTGTGTTGGTGGCTAGAACCAACAGTCTGACAAGTGTACTTATTCACTTCACCCGACAGTAGGTGCATGGTCAGCTAATTAGCTTTCTAGAATACTCCTGTGACTATACTGACATCTAGTGGAATTTAGGCATCTAATTCATCTAAATTTAGATGTCTTAATCTTGGACAGAATCCCAGCAAAGGTGTCTGCACAAGTTGCATCCAAAATGTTGGAGGCATTTTTCAGGGCCCTCCCCCATTCTTCTTTTTTTTTTTTTCTCGGAATCACAACTTAGGATTCGATTAGTCGTTTTCAGAGGCAGGAGGGAGTGTTAGAGCAAAATTTGTGATGTTGAACTGAGTAATTCCTGCTGTCCCATATCTGAGGGTGGAGTCAGAAGTTCCATTTTGATTCAGAGATACAGTAGGTTTCCTGGAAAGTTGCTCTGGTGATTGACTCCCTAGAAAAAATTAATCTATACAGTGTAGAACTATCTTGCTTTGACTCCTTGTCTGCACTTCTAGCTGCTGTTCAGAAGCTAAATTTTGAAGGCAGAGGACTATTGTAACCTGTATTGCTGCTGTACACACAGGTATTCAGAACTTTAACCCAGAAACACTCTGTGTAGTACCTGATGCAGATGTTCAGTGTGAATAGCCAGAGGATTACTGGAATTTATAATTGACACCCCATGAAAGCAAAGTGCGTGAAGTGACATGTCAGATCAATTGGTATATGATTCTCAAGTGGTATGATCCAAGCCTTCTCAGTGCTGGTTCAGCATCTGATGCCTTGGACCATTTTGCCTGAGTAGAATCTCTTGCCCTTCCCTCTCCAGGATAAGCTACAAGCTTGCATGGAGCATCTGGGCAGAAAAGCAGAGGATTTGAAGGAACATTTATCCATGGAGGAGAAAAAGCCCAAGGAGCTGAGAGTAAGTGGAAGAAGGGGCAGAGCTGGGAGGAGTGGGGTAGGGGCCTTCTCTTTAGGCCCACCCAGCTGGAGTGAACTGGAGTGGTGTGGTGAGCTCAGAAGAGTTGACAAGAGGGGCTCTTCCCTTCCCTGGGGGTGTTGCCTCAGGTCAGTCCCCAGCTGGGAGATGCTCTCTAATCTCCTGGTGACTTCTCTGTCCCACAGGAGTTAGTGTGGAACTGTCATAAGCGCATTACCTGTGACTCTGAGGAGCTGCACTCCTTCCCAGAGCAAGAGGAGGACCAGCAGTTGCATTGCCTGAGAGCAGAAGAGATTGAGATGCTGGGGGGGCTGAAGACCACCACAGCACACCTCTCGGAGCAGTGCTGCTCTCTCAACACCCTCATGGTGGACATGGAAAGATGCCTGGAGTCCAGAGCAGGGGTGCTCAAGGTTTGTATGCTGGGGCTTTTCCTGCCACCAATGTGTGGATCACAGCCTTTCAAAGAAGCTCTTGTGGCAGTCCCTTTCTCTGGGGCAGGGGTGAAGCTCTGCCTTGCATTTTTAGAGGTCACTATTAATCTGTATGGCCCTCTGCAACCAGGAGCCCTGGATCTCCCTGTTTAATCTCTTCCATGTGGTCTAGCTGATAGCAACATGACTTTCATCTTTCTTGGTGAGGTGATGAAAAGGCTGACCTTTAAACTTAGTCACGGTAGGTCTCCACCTTGGAAAGCAAGACTTTATACTCAAAGGGTAAAAATGGGGTGTGACTCATCCAGATGTCATGAGCCAGACCTTACAAGTGCTGCCTTTCTTTCCATTTCCCCCAAATAATTAGCAGAATTAATGACACCTGGGTTAGATAAAGCCCAGCACTAACAGGCAAAAGGACTGCTGGGCATGCAGACACACCCTACAATATTTATGCTGATGGGGGGGGAGGGGGGGGGTTGGTGGGATCTGACTTACTGTCTTCCCTCTCCTTTTCTAGGACATGCAGAGTGTCCTGCAGAGGTGATGTACCCTATTCCTCTTCCTATTTGGAGGGAGGGGAGGGAGGGGATAGGGAAGGAGCTGTTAGCAGTTGAAGATGCAATTGCTTGGTAGGAGTGCTCCTTTCCTCTGGGATTAATACCATGCCAGTGTTTCAGTGCAGTGTTAGGAGACTGGCTGCATTGCACTGTAATAGAATGATCCCCCTGGAAGATAAAACCTGATATATTGGTGGTCAGTTCCATCCTTTGCCTTTTCTCAGACCAGGATAGTTATACTGACTCTGGGCCAAATCCCAACATATATGAACTGTCAGCTTCTTCCCCTTAATTTTTTCCTGTCATGGTTTCTCAGTGGGAATATAGACTTTTGGTAAGCTTCCAGCATTTCAACCTTAGCATAGCAATAATTCCTAGAAACAGCTGCTGTGTTTTGTACTAGGGAATGGCATCTTCTAGACACTGTGATTGATTTGATTGCTAGATGAGGTCACTTCTTTCCTTAGGCATGAAACACTTAAGAACCTGGAGCTACCTTCTGTCCCTCTTGAGCTGAAGAAGGCAATGGCCTGTTTCCCTAGGCCATTATTTCAGCTTAAGAAGATGCTGAAAAAGTGCACTGGTAGTCAAGCTATATAGAGACCTAGGTCTGGGACTTGAGTCCAGTCCTTGGCTCTGAAAAGTGTCTTCTGTTTGGCAGTGAATTCACCTGTATGTCTAGGCCTGGTTTAAAATGTTGAAGTGACTAGACTTGACTCTTCTCATTTAAATGGTTATCTTGTTGGTGAACCCAATGAATGGGCTTGAGGGCTCATTTGTGGGCCCCTTTGTGGAGAAAGCCCATTATATCAGCTCAACAGCACCCCTGTCACTCTGCCAAAGTGCAGAAGTGACCCCTGGTCCCAGTATTGTTGGTGCCTGCCTGAATAAGGGGTCTAGAGTGGGGCGCTTGAGAGATGAAACAGATGATAGTGCAGACTATCAGAGGAAGGTAAGCAACTTCAGGAGAAAGGTGGCATAGCATAGAGCTAAGACAGTTTGGGGTAGGGACTCAGAGAAGGCAATTCAAGCGTGCGGTATGGTGAGGAGATGGGGCATGGAGGGTTGACAGATGCCCAGCTGCCTTGTGGTCAATGGGCAAATGGCTGTGTAATTGCTCTTCTCTAGCTGATTCTTCTGGGGTGAGGTGTGTGAATCCACTGCTCCCTCCCCCTTGGTTTTCCCTGCTTTCTCATAGTCTCTGCTCTGCCAAAGGAGATGTATCTCTGGACCCTCAGACAGCTCATGCCAGTGTGGTGCTCTCGGAGAATCTCAAGAGTGTTTATTTCACTGACATCCCCCAGGAGCTGCCACACAGCTCTCGGCGTTTCACCACTTACCCCTGTGTGCTGGGATCATCTGCCTACTCATCAGGCTGCCACTGCTGGGAGGCTGAAGTAGGAGACAAAACCCACTGGGCCCTGGGTGTCTGTTATGTGTCTGCCAGCTGCCATGCAGAGGACCCCAAGCAGGAGATGGGCTACTGGAGGGTGCGTCGATGGAATGAAAAATACGTGGCCATGACCACCCCCTTCATCCCACTGCTGCTTAGTGTTTGTGAGTGTCTCTTAGAACTGAGTCCCACCCTTACTGTCAGTCAGGACACTGAACTCTGTGGGAGGCTCTGTAGCATCATGATTTTGACATGGAAGAACCATTGCTTTCCTGGAGAAAGTCTTGTGCAGGTTATTTGAACAGTGGTCACCAGCTGACTTGTGGAACGCTCACCTGCCAGACTTTTCTGCTGTGACAGCTTAGTACACTATTGTTCAGACTCGTGGGAAGAGCAAAAGAGTCTTTTGAATTTGTCCCTAATGGCTCAAACTGTTGGTAAGTACAGACATGGTCCCTTCAACAGCGGGGATGTAATATCTCTGAATATTGATTTCAATCTTCTTTCTCTATATTGTCAGGAGGCAGACACCTGTGGTGCAGGATGAGTACAGGAATAGTGTGCCCCTCTCTACAATCAACTTTAGATGTTGCCGATGAAGTTGAATGGGTATGATGTACAAGGCAGCAGCTGAAGCACTTCCTTGAAGCCATCAAGTTAAATTTGACAAATTTTAGGCTCTTGCTTAAAATGCAATCTGTTTCAAGTGTGAAGAGAAATACTTGAATGAGCAGCTGGAATGCATGGAGCTCTCCATGGGAACAGGTGAGGGACCAGCTGAGAGCTCATGGGTCAGGACTGGGGGGCAGACCAGCACTGGTGACCATGTAATGGGTGTCTGCTGTAGACAATCTCTTCAGGAAGAAGAAATAGGTGAGGCATTCTTCAGAGAACTGGAATAAAGTTTATGTCCACAGGTCCTGGTCCTATGAGCTTCAGCCACCCTGATATTGGCTGGCTGGACAACAGAGTAGGGCACAAGAAATCCAGGGAGTTTATGGAGTGCATTGATGACAACTTTCTAACACAGGTGATCAAGGAGCTGAGGAGGAGAGGCACTCTGGATCTCATACATACAAACAAGGAAGGACTGATTGGAGATGTGGAAGTTGGGGGCAGTCTTAGCTGCAGTGACCACAAAATGGTGAGTTGAGGATCCTGTGAGGAGGGAGCAGAGGACAAAAAGCAGGATCAATACCCTGGGCTTCAGGGAAGAGGGGTCCAAGACAGCTGGCTGATATTCAAGGATCACCTCCTCCAAGCTCAAGAGTGGTCCATTCCAACAAGCAGGAAATCAAGCAAAGGTAGCAAGAGGCCTATGTGGGTGAACAAGGAGCTCCTGACTGACCTCAGACCTAAAAAGGAAGTGTACAGGAGAGATTCCCAAGGACTGCAAGAGAGCAAACGCCCCTGCTACCTTCAAGAAGGGCAAGGAGGAGGATTCAGGGAACTACAAGCCAGTCAGCCTCACCTCAGTCCCTAGGATGGTGATGGAGCAACTAATCCTGGACATCATTTCCAGACATGTGAAGGAAAGGTGATAGGCTGGAGGTAGACGGGATGACTTTATGAGGGGAAAACTCTGCTTAACAAAGCTGCCAGCCTGCTGTGAGCCATTCCCCCTGGTGCCCAGCCACACGCTTTTACATCTATACACTCATTATTATCACAATTTCCTGGCTGTTTTTTTTTTTTCTTTTTCTAGTTTTTGAATCCTAGCTTTGGATCTCAAAGCAAATAGAAAGCTCGGAAGGAGAGGAGAAGTCTTTTTATGCATGCCATACTGCTGTTGAGATTTGTTTAGGCCTCTTCTTTGCACTGTGCATGCTACTGCATTGTGTAACCCTGCAGACTGGTGCTTCCACCGAGGGTCGTCGGCCTTATACCTGAGGAGCCGTCACCGTGGGGTTTATGTAGGCAGCAGAGGGGCAAGTGTTTGTCTGGAGAAGGGCTTTGTTCAGCCCTCTCATGCCACACCAGGACTATGTTCCTGGAGTAATGCGATCAAAGCAATCTGATTTTGACTAATAGTGGGATTAATGAGCTTTGTCAGGTCTTGAGCTGTCCAACTAAGGATGCTCGTTATGACCCCAGGCCAATTACAGACTTAGCTGCTGCCTTCAGACATGGGGCTGAGAACGATCCTATTTTCTTTCACGGCCATTTGTGTTTCAGACATAGAGACAAGATGCTCTGAGGTAGTTCTGTTGCAAGGGAATAATCCCTCACTGCAGCTCACATTGCAGGTGGGCTCCATCCTCCCTGCTAGGCTCCCTCCAAATGTTCTTTATTCTAAAATTAAATTAAAAACTGGGTTTCTAATGAAAACTTTGTCCCCTACTTTCCAGGTTCTGCAAAGGAGATGGAGTAGCAAGAAGAAATCTGCAGAGTAGGAGGCCTGGGACAGCAGAAGAAAACAGGGAAACTTGTGAATTGGCCTTATCTTTGCCAGAAACCATTTCTGAGTTTACTGCCTTTGCTATGTAGACCAAATTGGTCAGTCAGCTGTGTATCATCCCAGCAAAAAACGAGTAGTTCAAAACCAGCTCAGTCCAGGCAGTTTTAAAGCTGCAGCCCCACTAGTGCAATGCAGGCAGCTCTGCTTGACCCATCATCTTTAAATGAAATAGATCAGACCAGGGTCTCTGTGGGTTTTTGGAGATACAGCAAAAGCATTGTAGAGATCCTGCCAGTTTTCACAGGCTGCTTTTCCTTCAAGGCGGTCTCTCACTGTCCCTAGATTAGAGCAATAATAAAGTCTGACTGTAAGATGAGAGAGCTGCTAATTTCAAGGAGTGAAAGAACTTGAGATTTTAATGATGCACACTGGAGCCAATTTAAACACACTCGCAAACTCACTTGCCAAGTTGCATCATTGCAATTTGTCAGGCACAAGTTTCTTAACTGTACCTACGGAGACCTTACTAAAATCATCCTAAGTCATTTCCTGGAAAGACAACCAAATATATTAAATTGCTTGCCTTGAGTCCTTAGACACAGGCTCCTTAAAGCTGTAACCTACCTGGAATTTGCATTTGGCTTCCTTGTCAAAGTCAGAGTGATTAGTTCAAATCAATACATGTAATAATCTGCATAGTGTTTCCTCAGAGAAAAGCAAAGGAAATCACAGACATTTCCCCTGGAGGAAAGGTAAAACTTAAAAAAAGAAACTAGGAAATTACAGTTTCACAATTATAGATGAAGCAATTAAAAAAAAATCTGAAATTCCATGGTTTTGTTCTTATGGCTATGTTAGCATCCATCAAATATTACTAGTCATCAGTTAATAAGTATCAGCCAGACGTGCCTGTTTTCCACAGTCTCTCCATTTTGCCTCACCAGCACAAAATGTCTTCTTAAAGGCATACATCTTAATGCTGAGAGAAATCAAACTGGCAACTGAGGAATCCAGTGCTGAAGTCCATCACTGCCACAGGTTATGAAACAGGTTGCCCCTTCCGGAAAAAAAAAAAAGAAAAGAACTTTAATAATAAAATAATTGAAATTTGACAGTATACATAATCCAGCCCAACTTGTTCTCTCTCCTGCCACCTCTCTCAGGTTATTAGGCAGAGCAGAGGGGTTGCCTTGGGAAGCAGATTAGTAATGGCAGCAAAATTGCCAAGACCCCAACAGGGCAGAATCCTGGAAAATTTCAGTGGGGCATAAATGGAGGTGGTCACTGAAGGAGTGGGGCAGGGAAGGAAGAACAGCCCCCTCCCCAAAGTGGCACTTGTGTCTTTGTTTTTTGCTGTATCCTTAGCAGCGGGTAGTAAATTCCAGCTTTTCAGGGCTGTCCCTGCACAACTCTGTGGCCTCCTTTGCAAGGCCATGGCTGAAGAAGGTAGAGTCCAGGGGGTGGGGGAACCTGGATGTGTTGGTGGCCGGACAGGCTACAGCCAACACTGAGGCGGTCTGTGAAGTAAGTGCCAAGGTCTGGCTGAGCTCCTGGAGCAAGGGACTCAGCTGAGGAAGACTCCAGGGGCTGTTTGGGGAAAGAATGGTCCCGCTGTGGTGGCCTGGTTAGGTTGTGCGTGAGAACGCTGACTCTGGATGGAGGGAAGACAGAGGAAGGGAGGAGAGGACTAAAAGGAGACATGGCTCAGCGTAGCAGGAGGAGAAGAAATGAGTAATTGGAGCAAGTGACAGAAGTGAGCGTGAGAAGCGCAGTTCAGGGCACTACCTAGATAAGCTCAAGCAGCTGGAAGTCCAGACTGGCACTCAACCTAGCCTCCACAGGTAACGACACAGACTGTGAATGCTCGTAATGGCAGAACTGAGCTGAGGCCAGGGTTTACCTTGTTTCAAGCAATGACAGGCTGTGAGGCGATCAGAAATTGCAAAAAAGTCATTTGCGCATCCTCTGCAGACATGTCCCTCGTTTGTAGCTGGCTAACTCTGCTCCTAAATTCACTGTTTCCACCATTCTTTTATTTCTCCCTGAAGTCCAGCTGAGCCCCTTCACTTTTGGGCCATAGCCACCTGCTGCTATTTCAGTCTGCCCTCACCCCCATGCATATCTGAAGACCTCTTTCCCAAAAGCTGTTCCTGTGAGGTAATTACATACTCAGTTATTTCCAGCTGATAAACCTCGTGTGCTTAGAGATGCATGCGATGGACACACATGCAGAATTACCACTACCTTAACAGCCCCAGTATTCCTCCACGCATCCCACAGTGCCTCCATCTTCCCACAGGTCCCCTTCCCGCTTCCAGCACAACATCTCCCAAGGAAAAATAAATAAATACATAAATAAATAAATAAATCATCTCTGTAAGTGCTCCTATTCTCATGTTTTTAGCACTTCCTTTTAAACCAACTGCCCAGCTAGTCAGCTCGTATAGTTTGACTTTGATCCGTTGTTACATTTGAGATGGAGAAGCACTTCCAGTTTCCAAAGCATTTTTCATACCTACTTTCTTGTCTGGTTTCATTTAATTCAAAACACACTCTGTTATTACATGCTATATGACTGTAGTGCAATGTCTATGGTATACATTCTGAAATATCTAATAATTTCTTTATTGAAATTAAATGATTCAAAATGATCAAAGTGAAGCATTTTGATTTTTCTCAATTGAAATTTAGCATAATTGACCCAGAAGACATTTCAGTGTTTCAACATTGCTCTCTCATGCAAAAGGAAGATTAGAGAAGTAGGAATTCACCATTGAAGAGAAACACTATTTGCCCAAAGATGGGAGATCTTTGGAGAGCAGCCTCCACCAGGAATATCAATGACTCCCCCACTATTTCTGACCTTCCTTCTCTTTCTGCAGGTGTGGGAGTGAGGGCAAATTTAAGATAGCATTTAAAATACCAGCAGGAAATGAGTGGAAATGGAAAATGTCCCACTTCCCTATAAGATGAGTTTGGAAGAGAGAGATGATGAATTATCTTCTTGAACGGCCTGTCTCCTTCCTTTACTACAAAGGCAGTTTAGACAAGAAGATTAGATTTAGTCACCTAACTTTTAAATAGCTTAACTGCGGGGAGATGAATCCCATCTGCTGTATAGACATGTGGCATGTGCTCAAGATCCATGATGGGTCTGGATCTACTGCACAGCTATGTCCAGGAGATGCATTTCACATTCTCTGAAATATCACACTGAGCGTGCTGTTCTGCCTGTCTTTATGTGCACAGTAAACTATGCACATCCCAAAATCTGGGATGCATGGAGCCTAATCAACATGACATGGAGAAAGCATGTGTGAAATTGCACGTGCATGTGTAAAAAAACAAAAACCAAAAATCCTGCCCCGGAAATCCACCAGCCTTACCCTCCCAAGCCTGCAGTTCTGCGCCATGCCATCACACCGTATTTCCATACCACAGCAATGCAGGAGGCCAGGCTCCATGATTACTCTTTCAAATGCTCATAGGTGTGAAACACTTGGGGAAAACATACAGGAAGACTTCCTTACTGAGCTTTAGCTGTATGCAAGTGACCTACTTAAAGCTAATCAGGCTTCCTCTATGTTCATCAGAGAGAAAGAAGTTAGCATCTTCACAGAGCGCTTCTTCCTTAGGGTGGGTTGAATCATCTCCAGGAGCTGCCTGACTCTCTCCATTGAGTACAGAGGGGGTTTAGATGACTAGATTAGATTCAGACAAAGCTTTTACATACTTCCTGGTAGATGACATGAGCGTTTTCACCCACAATCCTCCCTAATTTCTCCCTTTTATCTCTACTGAGAGATCTCAAACCACCCAGGCACAAGCATGAGGTACTTCAGTAGGATGCCTGAATTTAGGCGAGATGAACTGAATCCTGAGAGTCAGTTAGTCTAACACAAACAGATAATGTAACTCCCTGTATTTCTCTTGTTGGCAGATGTTGAACTTTTGACGTATTTGGTGACATAATTAATACATTCATAATGGATAATTTGCTGAAGGAGCACAGTAACTTAATTACTGCAAGGTGGAAGTTTCACAGTTATTCAATTCACCTCACAGAAGAAAATCCTCTTGTCTTCCCTTTACTCTGCTTCCCAAAATACTTGTGCTGCCTCCCCAGCTATAATACTGGATTGTGTCACTTCCTCCTTTACCTATGGACGTCCCCTTGTATGATTTTTCATAATTAACCTGTGCAGGAGAATTATGACGATTTTCAGAAAAGTTTTTTAAAATGTAGCGCCCTACTATGGCTAAAGAAAAATCCAACAAATAAAATAGCCATCTTCAACTTACCGGAAAACATCAGCACCAGTGTATACACATTTATATACACTCGGGTTTGTGCCTTCGCCATCTGGTGGCAAAGCACGATCATAGCGTGTCCACAGAGCTGAGAAAGTTTTTGGACCCTATCTATTTGTTTGAAAATGGGGATTCTAAATAAGTAAGATGGTTGAGAAAGTTTCCATTTTTCAACGTTTATTGATAATATCATCAGTTATATATATATACATCATTTGGAGAGCTTCTATTTTGTAAATAGGTGATACTTATTGTTTACTGCTGCTACTTGTTTTAATGTATTATCTTGTATTGTATTGTACTGACCAACATTGCGTTGCATCATATCTGAGTGTTGTGGCACAAAAATATCCGACATGCTCTTTTCAGATAGTTGACTATGCATCTAGTCATAGGCTTGAGCAAAAGGCTGTCCCAGCTTATTCCAGTCATAGGTGGGCACATGGATTTATCTTACCCAAATTTAAACCTCTGCAGCAGATTTGAGTTCATCTGACCTCGTCAATCTAATCTTCTTTTAAAGTTAATAAAGAAAAAAGGGGGGGGCACTTCTTGAGCACTGTTCATCTTTTCTTAGAAGAGACATCTTCATAGCCCGGGATCCATGAATCTTCTTTGTAAACTATGAAGAACACGAGATGAAGAGCTTAGGTGAAGGCGATTACTTCTGAGATCATATACCTTATATCATAGACAGCCAAAGCACAGACAGCAAAAACCTCACATCTTGTCCTTCCAACTGGGGAATCCAAGTCAATGAGTGCAATTATAACTCGGTTACTTTCTCATGTATCCTGAAATATTGGAGCTGAGAAAGATATCTGAGCCATATTACATACTAAGATCAAACTTAAAAAAAATACTTCTCTTTTTCTTTCTTCTAACTCTTACATTGTGTAGGAGGGGATTTACTAGTTGCGCTGGATAGTATGAAATTTGCATTTTCCTGGCCTTAGAAATTAGTAGCTGAAAGATCTATTTCCCATCTCTAGTTTCTTTGCTATGAAGGATGGCCATTCATTTTCTTACACCCACTGCTTAATCCTGCCTGCTACAACACTGGATTTCAACACAGGTGGAGTTGCTTGCTTTCTCAACTGGGAAGTAACATCTGTGTTCACTTTGGAAGTTCTTGTATGATCCAAGCATAAGTTGCTATGTAATTGCTTGCAAGCTTTTTTTTTTTTTTTTTTTTCCCCCAATAAGGACTGGATTATTTACCAGATTTGCTTATAGACCCTTGATCTCCAGATGTCTATACACACATATAGAAGCTCCATCGTTAACCAGATAGATAAAAGCCTGTTCTCCTTATTTTTCAGAGTGCTGGGTATTAGCAAGAGTGGAATAAATCCAAATCTTCTCAACATTTTGGAAAGAGACCATCTCTGTTATACAAAACAGAAATAACAGAGATAAAGTCTGTTTCTATTTAAAAGTAGACTGAAATTTAGCAAAACATCATTTCAGGACAATGTGGAACTAGAATGTTACAGTCTAGGAATCCTAGAATAGCCTCATTTTCACACGTGTTCTTTGTGGCTTGTATGTCCAATTTATTGATAGAATTGATACAGCAGCAGCAGATTGTAGTGATGTATTCTTCTGTGCAAACAAATTGCAGCTACTTACCTTTGGTTTAATAAAGACATGATAAGTGAAAATGGATATGAATTTAACTCTTTTCGTAGTCGTGGAGTTTAAGTGCAGCTGACATCTACTCTGGAATATCATTGTAATCCCATGCAGACAAATGCATTTGAAACCTTATTGTCCCCAAAGATGCTGACCATCCATTTCTGTCTTCACAGGTAACTCTGTATATCCTGCACACCTTCAAAAGTCAGCTCATGAATTCATACGTCCATGTACCTACTAGTCAGACAGTCAGTTTGTTATGAGTGTGAATGGAGCTTGGTTTGGTGCAGGAATGAGCAGAATTAATCAAAGAGTGTTTTCTATCAGACATTTGTCTAGCAGAATGCTATCAAGTTGACTGGAAACAGTTGGAATCCAACCAGTGGACTTTAATATCCTTTTCTGAATTAAACAAATATTAGTATCACAGTTATAAATATGGCAGTGAAGGAATAGTTGGTTTATTTGTAATAAATCTGGAGTAGCTCTACATGCATATGCCTGCTTATGGAATTCATCTCACCTAGAGATATACCTTTAAGCATGCCTTCGTTTCTGTCTTCCATCTTAGTTTCTTCTCAATAGGGAGGCAGAGAAAAAAAGAAGTAACAGGTATTTTTACAGAATGGTTCATGTGAGTATCTTAGACATCTGCTACACGATGAGATGAGTTATGCCATAGAAGTGCCCATTTTTTCCTTCCTTTTCCCTATTCAGGATGTGTAGAATGATAAGCTCAGGAGGCTGCAGCCAGGGCCTGTCCCTCTGGCCCTGAGCCAGGTGGGCAGAGAAGACCTAGAGATGGTAGCCGAGTTCAGCCAAGAGTCCGGATGACCAGGAGAGTTCATGGTGATGAAGCAGGTATGAGGTCAAGCTGAGAAGTCAGCCTGCGGGTCAGAGTCAGGATCAGGCCTGGTGAGGGTAACCAGGGACAGAGACAGTCCAGTGCCTACTGGGCAGGCCCAAAGTGACAAGATAGGTCCAGGGTCAAGCTGGGAAGTCAGTCCACAGGGCAGGGTCCAGCGCAATGGAGTCTGCACGCTGAGCTGAGCTGAGCTGAGCTGAGCTGGAGATCAGTGCTCCTCTAGGGTAGCTCAGAGAGAAACTGAAGGCCCAGGGTTGAGCTTAAATGGGGCTCCTGGGCCCATGGGCAGGAGGTGCAAGTGGATGCCTCAGGCGAGGATGATCAGGCCCATTAAGGCCTATTAGTGCCCTCAGACCCTGGAAACAGTAGTAATTGAAATGCTCACTAGCATATGTAATTTTGATTTAAGAATTCAAAGAACTGGGAAATGTTACTACCTCTTTAAGATCTGTCAGAGACTATTTCTTCTGTTTCCAGTCCCATTTAGCCTACTTGCCACTAACAGCTCTTGAACATTGATACCTATGTATTTCCCATTATTAGACTGTGACTTGGTGGCATTCATAGTGCTCCAGCTTCACACTGGAACAATCTAGGTAGATAATGTATGTTACAGCTGGTTTGGGATAACACAGACAAGTGATTACATTTCAGAATGGCATGTTGGATGAAATCAGTATTGTCCTCGTTGACCAAAGGAAGTAAGCTGTTCACCGCTAGCGGGAGCATATGATCATGATCGGTTTTTGCCAGTTGTTCTCCAGAGCGTATCAAGACAAGATTGCTTACCTAATGTGAACAAATATCTGAGCAAAACGGCAGGAGAAAATTACACCACAGTAGCTGAGTTCCTCCTCCTAGATCTAATCAACAAGGCAGAAGCACAGCCCACTCTCGTTGTAATGCTTTTAGTTATTTACCTGATGACTGTAGTTGGAAGTCTGGGCTTGACCGCATTAATAAGGATTGTCTCCCCAAACCACCCTCCCAAATAGCTTTTCCTTAGCCATTTGGCAGTCTTAGAGCTCTGCTGCTCAGGCATCATCCCCAGGACGGTGGCCAGTCTCTTAGCAGAGAGCAAAGCTGTCTCGTTTGGTGGCTGTGCTGCCCAGATGTACTGTTTCTCTACATTTTGCACCAACGAATGTTTCATTCTGGCTGTGATGGCATATGACCAGCTGCAAACCACTGCTATACAAAGCTGTCATGTCATGAAGCCTCAGCATCCAGCTGTGACTTGGTTCTTACTTTTGTGGGTCTCTAATCTCAATGATACACAGCAGCTGTGCCTTTTGGGTGTCCTTCTGCCATTCCAGCATCACCAGTCACTTCTGTGGTGTGGTACCCCTGATCTGTGGAATCTCCTGCTCTGACATTGGGTTAACAAGATCATCCTCGCAGCATTTTGCATCTTAGGTGACATCTTCGTCATGCTGCAGGTATGCATTTTGCTACATCTACATCATCTCTGCCATCCTGAGGTGTCACTCCAGCGAGGGAAGGCACAAAGTCTTCTCCACCTGTGCATCCTGTGCACTTGATAGTTTTTGCCATATCCTTTGGCACTCCAGCTACACACCCCACAGCTCTGGCTCCTTGCCTGACCAAGACCAGGTGATATCTGTGTTTTATACAATGGTAAGCCCCGCAGTCTACAGCTTGAGGACCAAGGAGGTCCTCAAAATGAGGCACTGAACAGAGTGTTACATGGAGAAAATTGTTTGTCAGTCAATAAAACCTCCAAAGGAGTTGGAACAGGTGCTTAAAAAATTAAAATGATGAGTACAGCTGTTCATGGATGAATTTACTCTGAAATAATTGCTCATTATGCAACAGAAGTAGGAGAAAAGTGAATGCAGAAGTGAAGAAAGAAATAACTGTAATATTAAAATCTTTTCTGTAATAGCAAGAGCTACAGCTTTACTGTGAGAAAGTACAACTGTGACGCTTTTGAAGGTGATTAGTTTCACCTAAGTTTTTACTTTCAAGTTGGATGCCTTGAAGACATCCCAGCTTTGTTTTCAACTGTTGCTAACTAGTACCAGTTCAGCAGTATCGCTTCCATGTTCTGTTTCCATTCCCTTACCTCATACATCCTTGTAGTCTTTTTTTTCCTGACTCCCAGTCTGAAGGTGATCATTAACCTTTTAGCAAAAGTGGGTCACATTCATCAGGCACCTTAAACTGTTTACAGTATTAGTGATGTGGGCGACTCGAGTCTTCCATGCAAGAACAAAGTTACCACACAGCAGGTGGTCCTGAGGGACAGCCTACCCTCTTTTGTTGTGGGTGAATATCCTTGAACCAATTCACATGCATCGCAGGCTAAAAATGTGCACACAGAAGAATTTTTTACAAATGCTGAGGCTGGGATTCATCTTACCTAAGTTTAGACTTCTGTTAATGAGCTGCCAAAGCATAAACCAAACTTGTAGGCTCTTTCTATAGCTCATGAAGGCAAATAAAAGTCTGTTTGCCTCCATAGTTTTGGAAGAGAGATTGATCACACCTGTCTCTGTCTCCCTTGAAAGGTCTATATTTATATCTATGAATTACAGGAAGAGTGTAGAGCGACCGGCTCAGGTTTATGGAATTATTTCAAGTCCACGTTAATGCAGCTTAATGCTGCCCTGAGTTCTGGTTTTGGATCACATTCCATCTGACTCAGGGAGCTGGCTCGTAGAGAACAAAAAGCCACTGGCTTCAGTAGAGAAAGACTTCAGTCACATGGCCATGGAAGTAGCACAGAGAAGGAAATGGAACCTGCTATAACACTGCCTCAATACACAGAGTTATTAGACAAATGGGTGTAAGACCATTTTTCCCTATCCTTCGGAAGGACTGCAAGTAAAGGTCCCATAAAAAGCTACACTCTCTCTCACTGGGGGTCATCACTCAGAGCAACCCATTCTGCCCATCCTGAACCACTTAGAGCCCTTAATGTGTAAACGTAGTGTCTGAGGAAGAAATATGTTCCACTCTTCCATATCCATAGATTTATCATTAAGACTGACAGGTGTTATTAAACAATAACCAGTCAGTTCCCAGAGCAACTCTGGCAGCATCTAGAAGTACAAATTTTCTGCAAGCAAACATTTTCATGCTTCCTAGAATACCGTGGAGGTTTCAGATATTCCTGACTAAGCTGTGAGAGAGGACTACAGCAAAGAAAGATAGATAACCCAGACAAGCAATACCTGTTGATCCACTTTTAACCCAGCTATCTCCTGAACACCATGGCTTTCACGTAGTCTAGACGAGAACTCCAGAAGCCATTACATTGCCAGTCTAATCCAGTCTGGAAGAGGACTCGGTCCAATGCAGATACATTGCAGACCTCAGGGTGCAGCCCAAAGAGACGAGCTTCCCTCACTCGTCATCTTACACATGGCACTGCACATTCATTGTCCCAGGAGTCGCCCCCACTCCACAACACGAGCAGCCACTGTAAGCACAGTCTAACCGGGGCTGCGTTACCTGGGACATTTCTGCCTGCCTAAGCCCCACTGATGACTTTCCCTGCTAGGGACAGTCAGAGCAGATCACTCTTCAGCTGAGCAACCCAATTCAGCTCTCTGCTCTGAAGGCCAACAGTTTGTTGAACAACCTCTAAGCCCTCGAAGCAGCACAAGAAAGCTAGCTTTCCTGGCAGGTAGAGATGTCCTTAAACTCATGCCAGAATCAGGGGAAGGGTCTTTGTTCATATGTCTCAAAGGCTCCTCAGCTTCCCAGAACAGCTTTCTTCATCATCTTATCGTAAAGTAATTTCAATAAGTGTCCAGTGATATTGCAAGAACAGAGAGAGGTTAATGGCAAACTGTTTACTAAAGCATGATATCTATGTCAACATCTTCCAATAGACCATTATTTTTCTTTTCTTCAAAAGAGTTAATTATTCAAGGATCTTAGAAGAAAAATATATGTGGGATTAGGTGCAAGTGCAAAGGCAGTGTTAAGGCAGAGGCACCAGAACTCTAAGCAAATCACCAGCGATTACCTACTTGAAGAATTTTCTATCTGCATTTGAAGAAAAATCTACCCCGATGGATGGACACATAATCTGAGCCTGGATGGTCCACAGATGAACAGGTTATCACAGCAAAATATATGCTCCACCGGTGAGCAGGCTGTCTGAAACTAGATGGTCCATGAGACAAAGAGGTTATCTAACAAAAGGACACGAGTCCAAGGGTGGATGTGTTATTAGAGACAACAGGAGTCTTCTGTGGAAAAACAGCTAACTGTGTATCAGGAGTGTGCATTTTAATGAGAGGAAGAATTATCAAGTTTGGTCATAATTAATAACAGAGGTGGATTCACATCCAGATGGCATACTTAAACTCCACGGAGTTGCACTGCAGTTCTTCAGAGTCAGATAAGCAGAACTGATTGCTCTGATATCTTACACTGTACTGCTATTTACATGAATATGGTCTTATTATTATTAAAAGAATTTATATTCAAGTTTGCAGTCTAAAGCTTTGTTAAGCTTTGTTTGTGAGTTGATAGGGACAGACATGACCAGGGTTCACTGAATTTGCTAGGATACAGTATCTACAGTATCTTCTCTTGCCTTTCTGGATGAAACAGGTCAGTAAGAGAATAGTTTTGTACATATGCAATACCTTGAAGCCTATGCTAGAAACAGACCTCAGCAAGAATTGAAACCTCCATTCAGTCACCCACATGATAAGAACTCCGCTTTGAGAGCGTCAGCCAGGTTACTGGTAACCTCCAATAGATTAACAATAATTTTTCATGTGAGGTGAAGCTGGTAGAACCTTTACAGGGATGACTGATTCCCTTTTTGTTCAGGATTCCTTCCCTTTTAGCATGAGATTTTTCACCCTCTAAATGGAAAGTATTTCATTTGGTGACTCTTCCCAATTTATTCCTGAGCAGAAAATGGCCACTTTTCCTTGACAACAGGGATGCAAGCAAATGAGAAATCCTTTCTCAGCCAAACCTGGAGGATCTTGTGGTATCTCCTCCTCTTTGGGAAGATGCAAAGCTGGGTTTTCCCGCTGCTGTTGCCATTTAGTGCTTGGCACCTTTCATTCAAGAGAGGAAACTCTTACTTTCTTCTGCCAGGATGTGGATTTGTTATTTGTATGTTTACAAGTTGCAGTCCCAAAGGTCAGGCTGGTGGAGGTCCATGTAATTAAGGCAGGTCTTACCAAGTTGGCACAGCTGCAGCCTAACCATTATATTCCTATTTCAGCAAGGCTGAACGGGGGCTGCTTTGCCCTGTTAACAGACTTTGTGGCCAATACTGAGCTCTAACTACCCTGCTACCAATGCCCGGGGGAGTTAGCTAATAGGCAAAAAATGTATTGGTGATTGCAATACAGAAAGAATGATGTCTGAACTAGTGTCAAGACCATGTATCTTCAGGAACAAGCGGGCCATTGCCCTTGGAGTGGGCCATTTGCATGATACTGTACACCCAACCCTGGCCACAAGTGAGGGGAGAAGAGTGCTCCATAGATGTCCTCAAGAAAAGCAGACTTTTTTCCTTAAAAAAGGAGAAAGAGGGCACACGAAAACCATTGTAGTGCCAGACTAGGACTTGTGTTTCACAGTGCTGCTGTTGCCTTTTGAATAAATTATTTTATCTTTCTGCACTTTCTTATCTGACCTGAAAAACAGGAACAGTACTCCCTTGTATCACAAGTCATTTCAATGCGTAATTAAAGAAGTCTAGTCATAAGCTATGATGAAAATGTGCCGTACTTCCTTGTGGCTACTGAGACAATCCATTGTGTGTTGCCAGTTTCCCATTACTTCTAGGTGTTGAACCAGTTTCCTGTCGGGAGATAATATGAGTGTGCTAGCAATATGCCTGAGAGGAATCACTGTGTGGCCATTGAGTTTATCCTCTCTGGACTAACAGAAAGCCAAGAGGTGAAGGTGGCCCGCTTTTTTTTAAGCACATTAATAAGGAATCTTGGAATGATCATGTAGATGAAGGTTGATCGCCCGGCTTCACACACTGTGTACCTTTCCCTCAGTAACTTGGCTTCCGTGGATTTCTGTTACTCCTCAGCTATCTCCCAAGGTGGCTGGTGAACTCTTCAGCAGTGAGGAGAGCCACTTCAGTCAGTGCCTGTGTGGCACAGCTATTCACTTGTCTCCTCATGGCTAGTGGGAAGTGTCTCCTGCTGGCAGTAACGACATATGACTGCATGTGGCTCTCTCTAACCCTCTCCTTCATGCAACTGTCATGTCCCCAAAAGCCTGTACACAGACGGTAATCATCTCCTATTTCACTGGCTTTGTCCATGCACTTGCGCAAACTATCTCCACCTTCACATTCTCTTTCTGTGACTTTGGTGTTATCGGTCATTATTTCTGTGACATCCCCCTAGGATCCAGCTTTCATGCTCTGACACCTATAGCAAAGAGATGGTACTTCACATTTTTGGTGTGTTTCGTGGCACCTTCACATCTCTGGCAATTCTAATCTCCTCCATCTACCTCATCTCCACCACCCTGAGGATCCACTCCTCCAAGGGCAGACGCAAAGCCTTCTCCACCTGTGCTTCCCATCTGAGAGCTCTCTTCTTGTTTTGTGGGAGCACCGTTTTTATGTGCGGTAGCCCAATATGCAGCTACTCATTGGACTGAGGTAAATGGGCCTCTCTGTTCTCTACAGTGGTGGCTCCAGTGCTGAATCTTATAAGCTATAGCCTAAGGAATAAGGAGGTGAGGATGCTCTGAGGAGAGTTTTAGGTCATATTAGAGAAACTTCAGAAGACTTGTTAGAAAGAGAACTTTGTTTGGGGAAAATTTATCAAAACCTTGGTACAAAGAGTAGGACTTCCAAGGAAGCTTTGATCAGCTTCCAAGGGTGAGATTCAGAAAGGTACTTAATTGTTAGAAGTGATTTTAGGTGGACTTTTAACTGGTTGTATCTGCAACTTCTATCTTGAAAGACTGTGTTCCTCTGCTGCTGAAAGCTGGAGGAATCCTGACTTTTAACTTGCAAGTTCCAAGCACAAACAGGACTCCTGCCTGAGGAGTGCGTGGCACAGAATTGCAGTTCTCTGTTCTATTAGGAACGTTTGCTCATGTAGGAAAACCACCGGTCCGTCAAGATGAGAAAAAGCTTTCAGAGATATTCAAGAGGAGAAAAGCAATGTGATTTGAATTTATGGCCATTTCTGCTACGTCTTCAGTATTTGAAAGGAGTAGCCTCTTCCAGTGCAACACACAGAACCTGAAGTTCTGGAAAGGAAATCTTGGAGAACACACACCCGTGTTTTTGCCCCCCAAACACTAGGGAAAGTAACTGTCCCTCTTCTGTTAAATCTCCCTCTTCTGTCACTCATTACTACCTCCTTTTTCCCCTTCTGCCTGGAAACATGAAAAAACTACAGAAATGCAAAAAAGATTGACTTCTAATTTTGCTACCATTGTAAAGTAACAAGAACTTATTCCTGCTTTTCATCTCCACATATCAGCAATCCACTTGAGGCAACTGAGTGAACTGGTAGTTATTTTAAGGACATTGGACATAATCTGAAAGTTAATGAAGCTAAAGTATTCTTTCACTTAAAAGAATGCTGGAATAAGATGGTGACTTACCAACTACATGTCTGTCATCAATGTGATTTTGAGAATAAACGACCAATCATTTCTGGGAGATGAGAAAGCTGGGAAAGGCTTTGGAATCCTTCTATCGATTCAACTAAGCTAGCTCTAAGGATAGGTGTTCTAGCGCTAATAGATGTTTCATTCCTTCTGGCTGAGTTTACAAATACTGTCCCTCAGTTGGCAGAAGGAGTTGAAATCTTTATTGAGCTGAAAGTGACAGAATTAATCTCAGAGAGGTGAGAGGTTCCTGCCTCTGCATAAGGTCTACAGTCAAAGTGGGATGGAAAGATGTCTTGCGGATTCCCTTCGCAAGTCTGTTAGGGCTGTTATTTCCCCTGACTTCCTCTCCTTAAAGCTGTGCATAACTATAGCAAAGATTGTGTCCCTGTGATCATCTATGGCACCCTAAAGAAGGATTTTACAAGTCTCAGGAAAATGTAGCCTTTTGGTCCTGCTAGTTGTCATCTTTCTGTTGCTGCAGAGGCTGAAGCTCATGCGCCGATGTGTAGAGGAATCGAATGTTGTTGTTGTTGTTGACGCCTTCCATAAGCTATGGTCCCACTGTTGCCTGCTAGCATCCAGCACCCGGAAGAGAAATCAGAAAAATCATGGCGTTCTTCCCCAAAACATTAACAAACAAACAAACAAACAAACAAACAGTTTTTAAATTATAAGCCTTAGCTTGAACTGGCCGTGTGCCCTAACCCCTCAGCAGTTTCAGTACGAAGGGGGTCAGTGGGCCCCATCTGCCTTTCTACCTGCCCCACCTACGGTGAGACAGACCAACCTCTGAAGGCGCCTGTCCCTCTCTGTTGACAATGGTGCTGAGCTCGACAACTGTCCTTCATTGCATGAAGAATTTAGACTGCTACAAATAGGTGGGGATGATCCCACCTTTAGCTGTGTCCACAGAGTGTGAATGCTGGGTGAGGGACATGCTGGCCCAGGCCTGAGGGACACTATCCCTCTAAGCCTTGAGAATCAGGATTTATCCCAGTTCCGTCCTGCTGGCTGCCATCCGCATAACCCACCATGGTGAGGAGAAGACACTGAGACTTCTGCAGTGTACTGGTGCATGCCTGTGAAATGGGAACCCACTCTGCCACCCCCTGCATAGAGCAGAGGACATTCGGGGAAGCAGAGCATTTCCGACATTGTCCCAGGGTTTGGTCCGTAGATCTGCTGCTCTCCTGTGCAGGGAACACCTTCTTATCTTGAATCTCACTTAAGCCATGTTAAGGTGCAACACAAGTGCAAGCAAGTGTTTATAGGGAACGTGAAGTGAAGGAAGAAAAAAGAAAGTGCTTTAGTTACTTTCAGAGTGCATTACACAGATGTCTTTCTCCCTCACGCAGCTGATTTGCTCTTTTCCTCCTGGCAAGGTAGGAGTCAGGGTCCCGTGGCTCCTCGTGGCTCCTTCGTCCTTGTGGAGAACCTTAGCTGCTACAACTAACCTCCCTGTGGCAGCTTTGGCTGGCTCTGAGATGATTTAATCTTCCATCTTCACATTTCTTCTCTTCCCTCCTGCAGTAGTAGCTGCTCCAGCTATTCCATTGGAATACGTTTCTTCCTTTGCCTGGGCCTGTAAATGTGCCCTGTTGGGCTAGGAGTTATCTTGCGTATAGGAATTATTCCCAAATAACTCTTTTTTTTCACTGACACATAAAATTGTGCCACCCAATGCTTTCTTTGGTGGTGACAATTTCCTATGGTGAGCAATTTATCTTCCACTTGGATCTTTGATTCTCTATTAGTCTAAACAGTAAAATGCAAAATCTGAGGCAGAGATGAAGGGCAGAGGGGATGGTTAGGAAGGAGGGCATTAGCGACAGGTGAACTACTGCAGAAAGGCAGAGAGTTGCACTGGAATGGGAAGGGGAGAAGCTTCTCCTCATATCATCTGCATCAGCAAATGACCCAGCCAGCATCTAATATCAGCAGTTTACTTGCTAACCCATGGATTCAGCATATGACAATGCAGTGCTCCTAAGAAGGCATTTACTCCAAAGTAAAGGGGAAGGAAGCCTTTGGCACAATTGCTTCCAGCAGCAGGTGACCTTCCAGGTCTTGCAGACACCTTGGGCCATCGTTTCCTAGCTGAGTAGACTGCAGAGTAGATGGAGTTTGTCTGACGGAAAGTTTACACCTGGGAGAGCTCGGACTAATGGGATGCTCTGCCTGGAACACATTTTAGTATTTTTGATAGCATTCATTTATTTATTTGCTGGTGTCTCCACAGTGCTTGGAAGCCCCGGTCCTGGGCCTGTGCTATTCAAAAAGAGAACATAAAGGGAATCCCTGCTAGTCGCAGAGTTTGCAATGCCATTCCAATCAAAACATGAACTTTCAGTGTCTTCCTAATTACTGCAACAGCTAAAACCAAGCTTTTCTTCAAAAGGGAGCTTTCAGTAAATTTTCCAAAATGGAATTATAGTGAGAGAGACTTGATTTTCTCAGCTCCTGAGAAAATGTTACCACAGTTCTCCACCTCACCCTTTTCACTCCAGACTTTTCTATTCCACAGTTTTCTCATGGCACTTTTCATCTCCTCATTTCTCAGCGTGTAGGTGAGAGGGTTCAGCATGGGTGTGATGATACTGTAAAACACAGCTACGCTCTTGTCCTCTGAGAGATTGCTGGATGGGCGTATGTAGATGAATGTGGATGGCCCAAAGAAGAGAGTCACCACAGTAATGTGGGACCCACAGGTGGAGAGGGCTTTGTACTGCCCTTTGGACGTTCGCCTTTTCAAGGATAACAAAATGACAATGTAGGACGTGACCAGGATGAAGAAAGAGACCAAACAAATCATTCCACTATTGGCAATGACAATGATGCCCGCAACATAGGTGTTGGTACAGGCCAGTTGTAGTAGGGGGTGGACATCACAACAGTAGTGGTCAATTTTGTTGGGACCACAAAAAGGGAGGCTAACGGTTATGAGGGTCTGCACCAGGGAGTGCACAAAGCCCCCCACCCATGAACCCATCACCATCCAGCCACACACACGCCTGGTCATGAGGGTGGTGTAGTGGAGGGGTCTGCATATGGCAAAGTAGCGATCATAGGCCATCACTGTGAGGATGAAGATCTCAATGCAGCCAAAGAAATGTTCCATGAATAGCTGTGCCATGCAACCCCCAAAGGAAATGGTTTTCTTTTCAACAAGGAAGCCAGCAATCATTTTGGGAGCTGTGACAGAAGAGAAGCAAAGATCTGCAATGGACAGGTGGCAGAGAAAGAAATACATGGGGGAGTTCGGATGTTGACTGCTAACTACAGTGACAACGATGAGCAGATTTCCTGCCACAATAACAATATAGAAGAACAAAAACACCACAAAACATATTTTCTGCACCCCTTGGTTCTTTGAAAGGCCCAGGAGAATGAATTCCTTCACACTGCTTACATTCTCCATGTTGATCAGTCGGGTGCCAATATGCAATATACAGCTTACACACCTGGGAAAACAAAGACAGACACATGATTCATCAGCATTTTTTTCATTATTAATAATGAGTTCTACATCAGAAGTGGATACAAACCAAGAAAGATATAGCATTAGTATTAAGCTTATGAAGTGTTTAGTTTCTGTCATGTATTTTTTTTTAACGGCTATTTAATTCTCCACAGTACAAAACTTCTGCCATGGCTTTGGTGGCACAGAGATAGGTGCACTCTGTGATATGTTCCTTAATCCTGATCCTCCAGGATTTTGAAGGATTGTCTCCACGGCTGATAGCTTTCCATGGACTAAGGACAAGGCCAGAGTGTTCACCTCGGGCACTACAAGGCAGATAATGCAGCATGTTTGCCCTCAGGGTAGACAAAGTCCCTGACAGCAATCTTTGTAAAATGGGTGTCTTTAAGAATACCTGGAAATATTGCTCAGAATGATGATTTCTTTTATAAGTACACATGATCTTTGAATTCTTGTTTAGAAGGGAGATGTAACCACACGCAGAGAAAAGAACTCTCTTGTGTATATACATTTTGAAACGTAAATATGAAATGTCACGGGCTGAAAAATGAGTTCTGGGAAGGTTATCTATCATGGAGGGGAAAAAAATTGCACATATGACTTAATGTAGTATTTCACATTGTTCTAAATCTCAGCATTGCTTCTATCAGAGGAAGGAAGAATGAAAGACTCTTGTGAGATCTTCTGTCCCAGCATTGTACTGATTTTACCTAGTGTGATTTTTGATACGCTCTGCGTGATGCTTTCAAGGGTTAACTTAGCTTAATGAAGCTAATCTAACTAAACTCCTTCAACAGCCAGTATAAGTCTCTCTATAGGCTGATTCAGAAAGACTAAATTAGGGTCCTTTGCAGAACCCTTTTTTCCTCCATTCACTATGAGGAGCTTAAGCAAATTAGCACCACCAGGTTAGAATGAACCTCAGAGAATAATCCCTTTTGGTCCCTGAAAGTAGCTCAGAGCTTTTTGTAATGCCATCCACCTGTTTTAGGTTATGGCTGAGCTCCTTGTCCCTAGGCATTTCTACATCCATACAGTTTCTCATTCGAGGCAAGGTCACATTCCAGCATAAACATGGGACTTCTTTGGTGCACCCTGCATTCCAGCTACAACCCATCGAGCATTACATGTCACTAATAAATGAGTAGCCTACATCTTTAGAAAGAGTGTAACGTCTCTAGCTTGCCATTATGCACCCAGACCACCAGAATTCCCTTGGTCAAAGAAGTCTGGGAACCACCAGATTAAACTCTTCACAGAGAGTTCAAGGTCAGCCAAAAGCAGGCACTCTTTTAATAACAATATCCACTGTATGGGCTTCCTTCTAGTATCAAAACATTCCCAGTCAGCTGGTGTTAAAATGCACCATTTTAAGTCCTGCAGAATTACACCACAGCCAGGTCTTCTCATTTGTCTTGGTGATCTGTGAGCAAATCTGTGGAATGATTCAGTTAATCCAAGTTATCTACCAACTACTTCAATCTGCAGCATAATCAGAAACTCTCGTGCAGGCACAAAGTGATCAAGCATCCACAGGAAACACTGAAACTGAGAAAACCCAAGATTACTTTCAAACCCACAAAGTGAAGCCGAGAGAGGAAGTGGGGAAAGTTAGGGACTTTTCCTATGCTTACAGTTGTACTTACACTAGATGAAAGTTTTTCAAGCAGAAGGGTAAAATTTACACGGATGGTTCCCTTTCAGATATTTCTACAAGGAGAAGGATCAGTAAGAACAACGTGAGGTCAGTTTCTCCCTCGTCTTACCAAGTCGTGATCCTTTCTACACCTCTTCCTTCTACTGAGCAATGACGTAGACTTCTCAACAAAATAAATGACAAGGATGAAATGGGCACACCTTTATGGCTGTGCAGTACCCAGTCCAAAAGAAATAGCTGGGCTCCATCCAAGCCAGAGCATGACTGGAAGCATACCACAGCAATCCCAGGGCCATATTTAGGCAGCTGGAAAGGAGTGACCAAGAGAGAAATGATCAGGGGAAACTATATGCCTGAATACCAGCAGGTGGCAAATTCCTGAGCTAAAAACAAGGTGTGCATCTACAAAAGGACCGATTCACAATTCAGACAGCTCAACCATGTATCTTGCTTTCCATCACCACCAAACTGCATTTAACAAACTACCCATCTGTCTGATCTCATCTCATTGACTTAAGTCATGTAGGCATCTGTACCTAAGCTAGGCATATTACACCTGACCAGTCTACTTGTAGATGTGATGAATCATGTGCTGCAGGTACCCGTTTCTTACTGTTGACTCCAAGAGGATTACTAGAATGACTAATTCAGTAGAGGATTCCCACCAGTTATGGCTTATCTCTTAAAGTGCCTTTGCAGGGGTGGACCTGAGGTATACGACATAATGCAATCAGCTGCAAAATAAAATGAGTCTCATGTGTACTCTTAACATCTCAAAAAGGGTGAGAAATTGCACCATCTCCTTACTGCATGCATTCTTCCCTAAAATCTCAGGTGGTTATGGGAAACAAAAGAATAATAACGAAGCAATCTAATCTGCGGCTGTAGAACTAGCTCTGTATATGATTCTAGCCAAAGATAACTAGAGACAGTTGATAACTTCAGTGGAAGTTTCTTTCTGTATTTTCACATTTGTGCAAGAAGAAAGGAAAAGGAAGAGGAAAGCAAAGCAAAACAAAGCAAAGCAAAGCAAAGCGAGAAGCCAGAGAAGCTGCAAAACTTACCTTGCCTGTGTTTAGAGATCTAATATTTTGTGTAAGGGCTGTACAGCTTTATCTCCTCAACTTCTGTCTCCCCTGGTATGAATGTGTTAGAGCACAGCGCCTTTAAAGAACATAGAATGGCTTCTGGAAAGCTTCCAAGACTTGCTTAGGAGGTGGCTGTTAGTGTATAATCCAATCCCATCTAATTTATTACTTGCTTTCGTGTGTCACAAGTGTATCTTGATGTTTCCTGCCTATGTGAGAAGTGGTTTAATAGGCTGTGTGGATGATGTGACCTGGGTGTGCTGAATGATGCTTTCATACCCCAGCAGCTGCAAAAAGGGCTGAGAAGAAAACCATTTAAGTACCAACCTTTAACCCTCTCCCAGGAAACCTTCCACCTGAAGGGCTCTTGAGGCTGGGGAGGGAGGGGTGGAGGCTTGGTGAAGGGAAGGCGTGAAAGAAAGGGGCAAAGGAGGAGAATGAGTTCTGTCTTGACTGAAAAGTTTAAGTAAATATATTGTAAAGAAACAGTTGTCAGTCAATGCTTTTATAATGATATCACAAAGGCATTTCAGGGTTTCTCCATAAGAAATAACAGTCAAAGGAGTAGCTGAGTATTCAACTGGACAAGCATATGCATGGAACTATCCAGTTAACGCTTCTCGGAGTTCTTCCTTACTCCAAGCTGATAGTTGTATGGATTTCCCATGTGTAAAGGGCCATTAGGTCCACTGCTCTGGCTTCCTAGCATTGTGAATGCTAAAACAGTCCATTTGTAATCTAGATATTTTCTCTCCTTTTTTAACTTCTGTGTATTCCAAAAAACAGGTAAAAGAGAAATCTTCATTAAAGAAAAAAAAGAAAGAAACCTCAAGCTGTAGGAAGAGTCACCATCCTCCAGGGATGGTAAAGAATTAATATCACAGGAGTCTTTTAAGGACAGGTTGGGCTCATTTCTCTCAGGAGTGGTTACGATTAAGCTTTTATAGGGACAGAAGATGTCCTGGGTGACCTCTTGATGACCCTCCAAGTCCTATCTCACCAGAAATTTCATCACTGGAAATCCAGTGAATAAAGCCTCTTTGCAAGAATTTGCATGTTTTAACAGAGGTCAGTGAATTACAAAGTCAGTCAAAAAAATCCTTCATTTACAAATTGGGAAACTGAGGGAGGAAGTCACCTATTTAATGCCAATGGAAGTCAGCAAATTTAACCCTGACTTAGTCACTCTAGGCTCTTCTGCGGAAAAAAATGAATGTCTCTGGAAGCAGATGCATCTGATCCACCTCAGAACTGATTTTAGGATGCGATTAGGTCTGAAATAGACACCTAGCTTTTAAACAAAATAACTTAGGGCGGACAAATCTCACTGTCATGATGGGCCCCATCTTTCTTAACCTGAGCAGCTGCAGTCAAAGGTGAACCTATGAAATGAAACAAACGAAGGAGGACAGCAGAAAGGTATCATGGTTTCTAGTGAAATCTCTTCTAAAGCAATATTGTAATCAACCATTAAAGGGCTTCTCCAAACCTTGTTAACTGACATGAAATGGCTTCAGGAATACTGCTACTCCATAGAATTAAAACAAACAAAAAAGAAAAGTTTTGACACCTGTTAGTTCTTTGAATGTTCTGGTGCAGACATTTTCCCTTCTTTCTCTGCCTTCAACTTAATTTCAAAAAATCAGATTTAGATCCATTCCTTTTAAATCCAGCCCTTCACTTGCTCACAAACTGTTTTAGTGTTAATTAGATCCACGCACCAGCCAGCCCAGAAAGAGTAATGGAGAAACAAAGGAGGGAAGGATTGAGGGCAGGAGCCAAAAAAAAATAAAATAGAAAGTCTGGAGAGCTGGATGGAGAGGCAGAGAAACGCCCTTTCAGCCCTGCAGCAACAGGCAAGTGCCAGTGCCAGGAAGAGAGGTGACCCTCACAGCAGCTACTGGGAAGACAGTGAGATAAGGTGCTGTGGCTGGGAGCTGAAAGCTTTCTCAGAAGCACTAGGGTGAGAGGACTTGCATGGCACTGCGTAAGGGGAGCGAGGCATCCCCAGTGTGGGGCGAGACGGTGGTGGGGAAGAGATTTGGCACAGGGACAGGAGGGGGGCTGATGGCTCAGCAGGAGCTGTGTGCTGCAGCCACACAGGGAAGGGAAAAGCTCCTTACAAGCACCTTTCTCTCCACTGCCGGTACAGACAGCCTAGGGCAACTAACTCATCTGGAGATGTCCATCTTGGGCGAAAGCTGGGAGAGATGAGTCCCCCCTCCAGCCCTCTGGGGACAGCGATGGAGAGGCTCAGGGTGTAGGTGAGGAATTGGTGCTCTTCTCTACACACACAGAAACACCACGCATCGCTCCAGGACCCCTGTCTGTTGACCAGAGCAGCCGTGGCACCAGCTGAACGGTCCCCTAGGTGTTCAGACCTGAAGGATGTTTCTATACAAGCCCAAAATAGCCAGGATGAACTCATCCCTGCTGAGAATGGCCTCCCAGGAGCTGCCAGAATGCACTGGAGTCCTGCAGGCTTGGCCTCAAGTCAAAGTGAGGGATAGGACTCCCTGTAAGGTTCAGGGTCCCAAAGACATGCCCAGCATCCTGGGTCATTCTTCCGCCCTCCATTCTGCATGCTCTGCATAGCCATGCTCTGTGCACCATGTCCCCTTCCACAAGGGGAGACCACGTAATGAGAAGAGGCACTGGCATGGCGTGCAGACAAGGATCGCTCTCATCCAGCTCCCTGGTCCCCAGCACAGCCCTGCTCGGAAGGGGCACATCACCAGCTGAGCTGCTCCCACCACAGTGGAGATGCCCTGGCTCCGCTGGGGGCTGAGCACTGCTGCCCACCTCCCCTCAGTCCCCTCTGCAGGCTGCCCCACCCTCCCACACCTCCTCGCCAGCAGGGATTTATACAGCAGTCTCTGCAGCAGTGTCTCTGGGCACTTGGCTTCCTTCTCCGCATGTTGCTTTCTCTGCAAACGATTGTTGGAAGGTGACTTTCCCAGAGCCATGGAGCCGGTGGTGACAGTTCCTCCTGACCAGAAAGTAAATGACTGGGTTGGTGCTGCTGTCCCAGACAGATGAGCCAGGGACCATCAAAAATGGGAATTTACCAATGTTTGGCATGCAATGGTAATGCTTTTTCACTACTTCTCCCTTCTTCAGACAGTCTTGCGATATAAAGAACACAAGAACTGTCTGTCCAAAGTTATAGCTTGACTCTTGCACTGATGCTTTGCTTCCCAGCTGCATCCATGAGCAGCTCTAGTTTCACAGACCTTGCAGAAGATGCTCTACTGCTGCTCAGGGTCACACAGATTGAGAAATTGTCAGTCTTCTTCCCTAATGCCTGCTGCTGATTTCACAACCTCCCTCAACACAACTTCTCATTCCCCAAGGGTCCACTGTCACTGCAGAACCTCCCTTAGCACACTCATCACTACCGAGTGTCCTCTTCTGACCTCAAAACCTCTCCCAATACAAGCTGTCACCATACATTGTCCCCTACTATTCACACTACATGTTCTACAGTAGGGTCTCCTTGAACTCTGTAGCCAGCCTTATGACACCTCAGCAGCCACAATTTTGCAACCTCTCCTAGTGTTACCCTTCAATAGCACCTGTTCCAACTCCTTTGGAGGTTTTATTGACTGACAAACAATTTTCTCCATGTAACACTCTGTTCAGTGCCTCATTTTGAGGACCTCCTTGGTCCTCAAGCTGTAGACTGAGGGGCTTACCATTGTATAAAACACAGATATCACCTGGTCTTGGTCAGGCAAGGAGCCAGAGCTGTGGGGTGTGTAGCTGGAGTGCCAAAGAATATGGCAAAAACTATCAAGTGCACAGGAGGAGAAGGCTTTGTGCCTTCCCTCGCTGGAGTGACACCTCAGGATGGCAGAGATGATGTAGATGTAGCAAAATGCGTACCTGCAGTATGACGAAGATGTCACCTAAGATGCAAAATGCTGCGAGGATGATCTTGTTAACCCGATGTCAGAGCAGGAGATACCACAGATCAGGGGTACCACACCACAGAAGTGACTGGTGATGCTGGAATGGCAGAAAGACACCCAAAAGGCACAGCTGCTGTGTATCATTGAGATTAGAGACCCACAAAAGTAAGAACCAAGTCACAGCTGGATGCTGAGGCTTCATGACATGACAGCTTTGTATAGCAGTGGTTTGCAGCTGGTCATATGCCATCACAGCCAGAATGAAACATTCGTTGGTGCAAAATGTAGAGAAACAGTACATCTGGGCAGCACAGCCACCAAACGAGACAGCTTTGCTCTCTGCTAAGAGACTGGCCACCGTCCTGGGGATGATGCCTGAGCAGCAGAGCTCTAAGACTGCCAAATGGCTAAGGAAAAGCTATTTGGGAGGGTGGTTTGGGGAGACAATCCTTATTAATGCGGTCAAGCCCAGACTTCCAACTACAGTCATCAGGTAAATAACTAAAAGCATTACAACGAGAGTGGGCTGTGCTTCTGCCTTGTTGATTAGATCTAGGAGGAGGAACTCAGCTACTGTGGTGTAATTTTCTCCTGCCGTTTTGCTCAGATATTTGTTCACATTAGGTAAGCAATCTTGTCTTGATACGCTCTGGAGAACAACTGGCAAAAACCGATCATGATCATATGCTCCCGCTAGCGGTGAACAGCTTACTTCCTTTGGTCAACGAGGACAATACTGATTTCATCCAACATGCCATTCTGAAATGTAATCACTTGTCTGTGTTATCCCAAACCAGCTGTAACATACATTATCTACCTAGATTGTTCCAGTGTGAAGCTGGAGCACTATGAATGCCACCAAGTCACAGTCTAATAATGGGAAATACATAGGTATCAATGTTCAAGAGCTGTTAGTGGCAAGTAGGCTAAATGGGACTGGAAACAGAAGAAATAGTCTCTGACAGATCTTAAAGAGGTAGTAACATTTCCCAGTTCTTTGAATTCTTAAATCAAAATTACATATGCTAGTGAGCATTTCAATTACTACTGTTTCCAGGGTCTGAGGGCACTAATAGGCCTTAATGGGCCTGATCATCCTCGCCTGAGGCATCCACTTGCACCTCCTGCCCATGGGCCCAGGAGCCCCATTTAAGCTCAACCCTGGGCCTTCAGTTTCTCTCTGAGCTACCCTAGAGGAGCACTGATCTCCAGCTCAGCTCAGCTCAGCTCAGCTCAGCGTGCAGACTCCATTGCGCTGGACCCTGCCCTGTGGACTGACTTCCCAGCTTGACCCTGGACCTATCTTGTCACTTTGGGCCTGCCCAGTAGGCACTGGACTGTCTCTGTCCCTGGTTACCCTCACCAGGCCTGATCCTGACTCTGACCCGCAGGCTGACTTCTCAGCTTGACCTCATACCTGCTTCATCACCATGAACTCTCCTGGTCATCCGGACTCTTGGCTGAACTCGGCTACCATCTCTAGGTCTTCTCTGCCCACCTGGCTCAGGGCCAGAGGGACAGGCCCTGGCTGCAGCCTCCTGAGCTTATCATTCTACACATCCTGAATAGGGAAAAGGAAGGAAAAAATGGGCACTTCTATGGCATAACTCATCTCATCGTGTAGCAGATGTCTAAGATACTCACATGAACCATTCTGTAAAAATACCTGTTACTTCTTTTTTTCTCTGCCTCCCTATTGAGAAGAAACTAAGATGGAAGACAGAAACGAAGGCATGCTTAAAGGTATATCTCTAGGTGAGATGAATTCCATAAGCAGGCATATGCATGTAGAGCTACTCCAGATTTATTACAAATAAACCAACTATTCCTTCACTGCCATATTTATAACTGTGATACTAATATTTGTTTAATTCAGAAAAGGATATTAAAGTCCACTGGTTGGATTCCAACTGTTTCCAGTCAACTTGATAGCATTCTGCTAGACAAATGTCTGATAGAAAACACTCTTTGATTAATTCTGCTCATTCCTGCACCAAACCAAGCTCCATTCACACTCATAACAAACTGACTGTCTGACTAGTAGGTACATGGACGTATGAATTCATGAGCTGACTTTTGAAGGTGTGCAGGATATACAGAGTTACCTGTGAAGACAGAAATGGATGGTCAGCATCTTTGGGGACAATAAGGTTTCAAATGCATTTGTCTGCATGGGATTACAATGATATTCCAGAGTAGATGTCAGCTGCACTTAAACTCCACGACTACGAAAAGAGTTAAATTCATATCCATTTTCACTTATCATGTCTTTATTAAACCAAAGGTAAGTAGCTGCAATTTGTTTGCACAGAAGAATACATCACTACAATCTGCTGCTGCTGTATCAATTCTATCAATAAATTGGACATACAAGCCACAAAGAACACGTGTGAAAATGAGGCTATTCTAGGATTCCTAGACTGTAACATTCTAGTTCCACATTGTCCTGAAATGATGTTTTGCTAAATTTCAGTCTACTTTTAAATAGAAACAGACTTTATCTCTGTTATTTCTGTTTTGTATAACAGAGATGGTCTCTTTCCAAAATGTTGAGAAGATTTGGATTTATTCCACTCTTGCTAATACCCAGCACTCTGAAAAATAAGGAGAACAGGCTTTTATCTATCTGGTTAACGATGGAGCTTCTATATGTGTGTATAGACATCTGGAGATCAAGGGTCTATAAGCAAATCTGGTAAATAATCCAGTCCTTATTGGGGGAAAAAAAAAAAAAAAAAAAAGCTTGCAAGCAATTACATAGCAACTTATGCTTGGATCATACAAGAACTTCCAAAGTGAACACAGATGTTACTTCCCAGTTGAGAAAGCAAGCAACTCCACCTGTGTTGAAATCCAGTGTTGTAGCAGGCAGGATTAAGCAGTGGGTGTAAGAAAATGAATGGCCATCCTTCATAGCAAAGAAACTAGAGATGGGAAATAGATCTTTCAGCTACTAATTTCTAAGGCCAGGAAAATGCAAATTTCATACTATCCAGTGCAACTAGTAAATCCCCTCCTACACAATGTAAGAGTTAGAAGAAAGAAAAAGAGAAGTATTTTTTTTTAATTTGATCTTAGTATGTAATATGGCTCAGATATCTTTCTCAGCTCCAATATTTCAGGATACATGAGAAAGTAACCGAGTTATAATTGCACTCATTGACTTGGATTCCCCAGTTGGAAGGACAAGATGTGAGGTTTTTGCTGTCTGTGCTTTGGCTGTCTATGATATAAGGTATATGATCTCAGAAGTAATTGCCTTCACCTAAGCTCTTCATCTCGTGTTCTTCATAGTTTACAAAGAAGATTCATGGATCCCGGGCTATGAAGATGTCTCTTCTAAGAAAAGATGAACAGTGCTCAAGAAGTGCCCCCCTTTTTTCTTTATTAACTTTAAAGGAAGATTAGATTGACGAGGTCAGATGAACTCAAATCTGCTGCAGAGGTTTAAATTTGGGTAAGATAAATCCATGTGCCCACCTATGACTGGAATAAGCTGGGACAGCCTTTTGCTCAAGCCTATGACTAGATGCATAGTCAACTATCTGAAAAGAGCATGTCGGATATTTTTGTGCCACAACACTCAGATATGATGCAATGCAATGTTGGTCAGTACAATACAATACAAGATAATACATTAAAACAAGTAGCAGCAGTAAACAATAAGTATCACCTATTTACAAAATAGAAGCTCTCCAAATGATGTATATATATATAACTGATGATATTATCAATAAACGTTGAAAAATGGAAACTTTCTCAACCATCTTACTTATTTAGAATCCCCATTTTCAAACAAATAGATAGGGTCCAAAAACTTTCTCAGCTCTGTGGACACGCTGTGATTGTGCTTTGCCACCAGATGGCGAAGGCACAAACCTGAGTGTATATAAATGTGTATACACTGGTGCTGATGTTTTCCGGTAAGTTGAAGATGGCTATTTTATTTGTTGGATTTTTCTTTAGCCATAGTAGGGCGCTACATTTTAAAAAACTTTTCTGAAAATCGTCATAATTCTCCTGCACAGGTTAATTATGAAAAATCATACAAGGGGACGTCCATAGGTAAAGGAGGAAGTGACACAATCCAGTATTATAGCTGGGGAGGCAGCACAAGTATTTTGGGAAGCAGAGTAAAGGGAAGACAAGAGGATTTTCTTCTGTGAGGTGAATTGAATAACTGTGAAACTTCCACCTTGCAGTAATTAAGTTACTGTGCTCCTTCAGCAAATTATCCATTATGAATGTATTAATTATGTCACCAAATACGTCAAAAGTTCAACATCTGCCAACAAGAGAAATACAGGGAGTTACATTATCTGTTTGTGTTAGACTAACTGACTCTCAGGATTCAGTTCATCTCGCCTAAATTCAGGCATCCTACTGAAGTACCTCATGCTTGTGCCTGGGTGGTTTGAGATCTCTCAGTAGAGATAAAAGGGAGAAATTAGGGAGGATTGTGGGTGAAAACGCTCATGTCATCTACCAGGAAGTATGTAAAAGCTTTGTCTGAATCTAATCTAGTCATCTAAACCCCCTCTGTACTCAATGGAGAGAGTCAGGCAGCTCCTGGAGATGATTCAACCCACCCTAAGGAAGAAGCGCTCTGTGAAGATGCTAACTTCTTTCTCTCTGATGAACATAGAGGAAGCCTGATTAGCTTTAAGTAGGTCACTTGCATACAGCTAAAGCTCAGTAAGGAAGTCTTCCTGTATGTTTTCCCCAAGTGTTTCACACCTATGAGCATTTGAAAGAGTAATCATGGAGCCTGGCCTCCTGCATTGCTGTGGTATGGAAATACGGTGTGATGGCATGGCGCAGAACTGCAGGCTTGGGAGGGTAAGGCTGGTGGATTTCCGGGGCAGGATTTTTGGTTTTTGTTTTTTTACACATGCACGTGCAATTTCACACATGCTTTCTCCATGTCATGTTGATTAGGCTCCATGCATCCCAGATTTTGGGATGTGCATAGTTTACTGTGCACATAAAGACAGGCAGAACAGCACGCTCAGTGTGATATTTCAGAGAATGTGAAATGCATCTCCTGGACATAGCTGTGCAGTAGATCCAGACCCATCATGGATCTTGAGCACATGCCACATGTCTATACAGCAGATGGGATTCATCTCCCCGCAGTTAAGCTATTTAAAAGTTAGGTGACTAAATCTAATCTTCTTGTCTAAACTGCCTTTGTAGTAAAGGAAGGAGACAGGCCGTTCAAGAAGATAATTCATCATCTCTCTCTTCCAAACTCATCTTATAGGGAAGTGGGACATTTTCCATTTCCACTCATTTCCTGCTGGTATTTTAAATGCTATCTTAAATTTGCCCTCACTCCCACACCTGCAGAAAGAGAAGGAAGGTCAGAAATAGTGGGGGAGTCATTGATATTCCTGGTGGAGGCTGCTCTCCAAAGATCTCCCATCTTTGGGCAAATAGTGTTTCTCTTCAATGGTGAATTCCTACTTCTCTAATCTTCCTTTTGCATGAGAGAGCAATGTTGAAACACTGAAATGTCTTCTGGGTCAATTATGCTAAATTTCAATTGAGAAAAATCAAAATGCTTCACTTTGATTATTTTGAATCATTTAATTTCAATAAAGAAATTATTAGATATTTCAGAATGTATACCATAGACATTGCAATACAGTCATATAGTATGTAATAACAGAGTGTGTTTTGAATTAAATGAAGCTAGAGAAGAAAGTAGGTATGAAAAATGCTTTGGAAACTGGAAGTGCTTCTCCACCCCAAATGTAAGGATGGCTCAAAGTCAAACTATACCAGCTGACTAGCTGGGCAGTTGGTTTAAAAGGAAGTGCTAAAAACCTGGGAATAGGAGCACTTACAGAGATGAGTTATTTATTTATTTATCTATTTATTTTTTTTTCCTTGGGAGATGTTGTGCTGGAAGCGGGAAGGGGACCTGTGGGAAGATGGAGGCACTGTGGGATGCGTGGAGGAATACCGGGGCTATTAAGGTAGTGGTAATTCCGCATGTGTGTCCATCGCATGCATCTCTAAGCACACGAGGTTTATCAACTGGAAATAACTGAGTATGTAATTACCTCACAGGAACAGCTTTTGGGAAAGAGGTCTTCAGACATGCATGGGGGTGAGGGCAGACTGAAATAGCAGCAGGTGGCTATGGCCCAAAACTGAAGGGGCCCAGCTGGACTTCAGGGAGAAATAAAAGAATGGTGGAAACAGTGAATTTAGGAGCAGAGTTAGCCAGCTACAAACGAGGGACATGTCTGCAGAGGATGCGCAAATGACTTTTTTGCAATTTCTGATCACCTCACAGCCTGTCATTGCTTGAAACAAGGTAAACCCTGGCCTCAGCTCAGTTCTGCCATTACGAGCATTCACAGTCTGTGTCGTTACCTGTGGAGGCTAGGCTGAGTGCCAGTCTGGACTTCCAGCTGCTTGAGCTTATCTAGGTAGTGCCCTGAACTGCGCTTCTCACGCTCACTTCTGTCACTTGCTCCAATTACTCATTTCTTCTCCTCCTGCTATGCTGAGCCATGTCTCCTTTTAGTCCTCTCCTCCCTTCCTCTGCCTTCCCTCCATCCAGAGTCAGCGTCCTCACGCACAACCTAACCAGGCCACCACAGCGGGACCATTCTTTCCCCAAACAGCCCCTGGAGTCTTCCTCAGCTGAGTCCCTTGCTCCAGGAGCTCAGCCAGACCTTGGCACTTACTTCACAGACCGCCTCAGTGTTGGCTGTAGCCTGTCCGGCCACCAACACATCCAGGTTCCCCCACCCCCTGGACTCTACCTTCTTCAGCCATGGCCTTGCAAAGGAGGCCACAGAGTTGTGCAGGGACAGCCCTGAAGAGCTGGAATTTACTACCCGCTGCTAAGGATACAGAAGAAAACAAGGACACAATTGCCACTTTGGGGAGGGGGCTGTTCTTCCTTCCCTGCCCCACTCCTTCAGTGACCACCTCCATTTATGCCCCACTGAAATTTTCCAGGGTTCTGCTCTGTTGGGGTCTTGGCAATTTTGCTGCCATTACTAATCTGCTGCCCAAGGCAACCCCTCTGCTCTGCCTAATAACCTGAGAGAGGTGGCAGGAGAGAGAACAAGTTGGGCTGGATTATGTATACTGTCAAATTTCAATTATTTTATTATTAAAGTTCTTTTCTTTTTTTTTTTCCGGAAGGGGCAACCTGTTTCATAACCTGTGGCAGTGATGGACTTCAGCACTGGATTCCTCAGTTGCCAGTTCGATTTCTCTCGGCATTAAGATGTATGCCTTTAAGAAGACATTTTGTGCTGGTGAGGCAAAATGGAGAGACTGTGGAAAACAGGCACGTCAGGCTGATACTTATTAACTGATGACTAGTAATATTCGACGGATGCTAACATAGCCATAAGAACAAAACTGTGGAATTTCAGATTTTTTTTTAATTGCTTCATCTGTAATTGTGAAACTGTAATTTCCTAGTTTCTTTTTTTAAGTTTTACCTTTCCTCCAGGGGAAATGTCTGTGATTTCCTTTGCTTTTCTCTGAGGAAACACTATGCAGATTATTACATGTATTGATTTGAACTAATCACTCTGACTTTGACAAGGAAGCCAAATGCAAATTCCAGGTAGGTTACAGCTTTAAGGAGCCTGTGTCTAAGGACTCAAGGCAAGCAATTTAATATATTTGGTTGTCTTTCCAGGAAATGACTTAGGATGATTTTAGTAAGGTCTCCGTAGGTACAGTTAAGAAACTTGGGCCTGACAAATTGCAATGATGCAACTTGGCAAGTGAGTTTGCGAGTGTGTTTAAATTGGCTCCAGTGTGCATCATTAAAATCTCAAGTTCTTTCACTCCTTGAAATTAGCAGCTCTCTCATCTTACAGTCAGACTTTATTATTGCTCTAATCTAGGGACAGTGAGAGACCACCTTGAAGGAAAAGCAGCCTGTGAAAACTGGCAGGATCTCTACAATGCTTTTGCTGTATCTCCAAAAACCCACAGAGACCTTGGTCTAATCTATTTCATTTAAAGATGATGGGTCAAACAGAGCTGCCTGCATTGCACTAGTGGGGCTGCAGCTTTAAAACTGCCTGGACTGAGCTGGTTTTGAACTACTCTGTTTTTTGCTGGGATGATACACAGCTGACTGACCAATTTGGTCTACATAGCAAAGGCAGTAAACTCAGAAATGGTTTCTGGCAAAGATAAGGCCAATTCACAAGTTTCCCTGTCTTCTTCTGCTGTCCCAGGCCTCCTACTCCGCAGATTTCTTCTTGCTACTCCATCTCCTTTGCAGAACCTGGAAAGTAGGGGACAAAGTTTTCATTAGAAACCCAGTTTTTAATTTAATTTTAGAATAAAGAACATTCGGAGGGAGCCTAGCAGGGAGGATGGAGCCCACCTGCAATGTCAGATGCAGTGAGGGTTTATTCCCTTGCAACAGAACTACCTCAGAGCATCTTGTCTCTATGTCTGAAACACAAATGGCCGTGAAAGAAAAAAGGATTGTTCTCAGCCCCATGTCTAAAGGCAGCAGCTAAGTCTGTAATTGGCCTGGGGTCATAACGAGCATCCTTAGTTGGACAGCTCAAGACCTGACAAAGCTCATTAATCCCACTATTAGTCAAAATCAGATTGCTTTGATCGCGTTACTCCAGGAACATAGTCCTGGTGTGGCATGAGAGGGCTGAACAAAGCCCTTCTCCAGACAAACACTTGCCCCTCTGCTGCCTACATAAACCCCACGGTGACGGCTCCTCAGGTATAAGGCCGACGACCCTCGGTGGAAGCACCAGTCTGCAGGGTTACACAATGCAGTAGCATGCACAGTGCAAAGAAGAGGCCTAAACAAATCTCAACAGCAGTATGGCATGCATAAAAAGACTTCTCCTCTCCTTCCAAGCTTTCTATTTGCTTTGAGATCCAAAGCTAGGATGAAACGAGGCAGGGGCTGCCTGACACAAAGCTTCATTAAGCCAAAAGGCATCCTCCCAGGACTGCCTTTGGCTCCTGCATCTCCAGAGCTCTGGGGATACCCACGAATGGACAAGCTCTGCTGTGAACACTGCGGCTCTCCAGATTTCATATGGGCGGCCCCCTTTGCCCTCAACACTCCTTGCCTGCTATTCAGGAGCAATGAACTGCTAAGAGGAACAGTGCTGGCTGCTGCTCAAATGGGTGTAAAGGCTGCCAGGTGAAAGCCAGTCTGCTGGTTTTGGAGACCACAAGTCATCACTTTGACCAGGGGCTGAAGGACACAGAAGTGCACCCCTGCACACTGGCGCCATCTGGTCCCAGCTGTCTACATGCTCACCTCTCAGCCCCACTCCCCCCTGCAAACCTGCCCTTGCTCATGTCACGCTGCACACTCTCTGCACAGGCTTTTCACAGAGGCCACGGTGGCAATGCAGCAGGCAATGTGGGCATGCCTGAAAACCGAGGGGTGCCTCTCCTTCCACTTCCCACCCCCGGCCTGGAGCCTGCCGTTCCCGACAAGCATGAAGCCTGAGCACTGTGCCATGGCGTCCAGCCCTGCCACGTGACACGTCCCCACGACTCACCAGCAAGTGTCAACGCACGTGCCGGAGGGCCAGAGGAGGATGAGGGAATTCCTGCTTTTGGGGCACAATTCCCCCTCCGCCAGCTTCTTCCTGCCCAGGCACCTCCTTCGCACCGCAGAGCATCTGCAGCTCCCGGGGCCCCAGCCAGTGCTTCAGGCAGAAGGTGCTGCCTCCTCTGCAGAGAGGAACAGCAGGGGCTGACGTGGAGGCTGCTTTCTTGGGGGCCGTGCTGGCAATCCCCCGGCAGAGTCTCGGGAACGGAGGCCAGAGCGCACGGTGCTCAAAATCCGCCACAGTCACTGCCCCTGTGGGCCCCTGCTGTGGAGGTTCGAGCTGGGGCCGTGGGGCAGGAGGTCTGGGCTGGGGCTGTGGGGCAGGGGGAAAGAGCTGGCCCCCGGGGCTCCACGGGGGCAGGGGCCGCGTCTCCCCGGGTGGAGCCCTGGTGCCCCATAGCAGCCCTGCTCCCAGCAGGCCGTGGGGATGCCCCAGGGCATGCTGGGAGGGTGGCTGCCGCCAGCCCGGCCCTGGTGCGGCGGAGCCGAGGTGCTGGCAGCCTGAGGGCGCTGCCTTCCTGCCAGCTTAAAGCCATGGGCTCTCTGCAGCCAGTGCGTCGCTGTCTGCTTTCCAGGGGCGTGCAGTCGTGTGCCTTGCAACCACCTCGATCGCCTCCTTGGCACACTCCAGCCTCCTTTGTGCGACCTTAGATCCCTTCTCCATGCATGCTCTGATGCTCTGGTCCCCTCACACCTGCTAAAGTCTCCTCCAGTCCTCTCCCTGCATCCTCAGGTTCCTTCCGTTTCCCTCCGTGAGCACCTGAGCCCCCTGCTTTCCCCGCCCGCAGCACTCTCCTCCCTTCCATTTCCCCCAAGGCTTCCTCTGATCCCCTCCGTTGCTCGCCACGCGCACCCTCAGCCCCTCCATCCCCTTCCCTCTGTGCTCCCGTCCCCTCCATTCACCTCCCGGCGTGCTCGCATCCCCTCCCTTTCCCCCACTCACACTCACTTCCCTTCTACAGCTTCTCTCTTCTGCAGGCAGTGCTGCTGCCGAAGGCACCGTGCCCCTTCCACAGACCTCTGCAGCTGGAGAGTTGGGGCGCGGGGGTCAGTAGGAACTCAGCTCTGCTCCCACTGTCTCGCTCACTCCGTTGCTTCCTTTGAGGCTCCCTCAGATTTGCAGGGCAGAAAATAATGTGCAGGGGATGCCTTTCGGGCACTCGGTGTAAAGCCACTCTGCTTTCCATGCAGCCATCTCAGCTATCTGTTCTGCTTCTGCAAGGGGTCTCTCAGCCTGCAGTGCTTACCAGGCAGGTGAGAAAGCAAAGACCTCAGGCATCGTTTCCTTCCGAAGAGGCCAGAGGGCCGGCCGCTCCTCGGACCACCCTCAGGGCAGACTGAGAAGTAACCAGAGAGGGTCACCAGAATGTACTGCGTGCAGGCATTATTCCTGTGCCTCGTTCAGGTGTGTGATACTGCGCTGTCACGCTGTAGATGGGAAGCTGCTCTCAGTCTCCTCCACTGGGAACCCAAGCGGTGTGATGGCACTGCGAGTGTTGCAGGCTCCATCTGAGCATCACATTTTTCTTCTGCAAAATGAGTGACTTTAGAATGGAAATGGGCTTTTGGGGCTCCAGTGATAATCTCCACCTGGCACCACCCTTCTTTTTGTTTTGCCCTGTTAGGATCACATCTTCAAACCCCCCCCCACCCCCAGTTAGAACCCACCCCAAGACCAGGATTCCCAGACGTCGTCTCTAACGCAGAGAGAATTTAGTGCCGAGGGAAAGAAATGACCTTTCCGATAAGCCTTTCTCCCCCCCCCCCCCCCCCAGGCTTTGACACCGTTTGGAGGCATTCATGGTGGATTTGCCTTAACACAGTTTTCAGGGTGAGAGAGCAAACCCCTCTGCTCCTTCACTAGGCCATGCCATCTCCATGCCTGTGGCCTAGGGAAGCAACAGCTAGGAGTTGGCCCTTCCTCCCCAGAGGCTGAGAGAGTGCAGTCACAGTCTTCCTCTTTATTCATTCACTTGCTCATTTAGGCCTTCCTTCCTGAGCAGAGCCTCTCCCTGCCAGCAGTTGTAGCCCCGCAACCCTGATCTGGGGACACTGCGGGAGTGGCATGCCTGAGCTGAGCCCCAGCCTGGGGGACCCCTCCTGTGGCTCCCCGTGCCCCCTGTTGTCCTTGGGGAGTGGGCACTGAGGTGCGGGCAGCTCCCTAAAGTGCCCCAGGCAGCTCCCCTTGCCCTTGCAGGGCCCACCTTGGCAGCACCTGGGGGGTCAAGGGGACCCTGCAGCCCCTCTGTGACATGGCCTGGGGCATCACGCAGTGCATCGCAGCAACAGCTGTGCCCTCCCCATATGGCCCTGGGAGCCTGAGCTGAGCCCAGGTGCTTGGGGCTGCTCTCGCCACGACTCTGCCCTTGCCCTGCTCTGCTCTGGAGCAGCTGCTGTGCAGCGAGCAGGAGAAGGCGAGAGGAGGTGGTGGGACAGCGCGAGACGCTGTTTGGTGACCTTCCCCAGAGGTCGTTGGAGAGGAGCGTTTCTTCCTGGCCACAAGAGCTCTTTGGACTAACTCGGTAGGCTGGGAATTCCCTCTGTGCCCCTAGGGAAGTCCTCGGTGCTGCTGGGAATTGCTGCCTGCGGGAGCCCTCCATAATATGGCGCTGTCAGGGCTGCAGAACTTGCACGTTTAGAATCTTTGCTCCCCGGCAGCGCGTCCACCCCCGTGTTACTAGTCCCTTGTCAGCTGCGGTCATAGGACCTTCGGTCCTCACTCCAATAACTCTTTCCTCCTTTGCTGCTGTCACACCTGTGGTCCTTGGCACTGTGGAGCCAACCTGGTTTGACAGGAGTGTTTTGGAGGTGGACAGTCATGGCTACTGGAGTCTTTGAGCACTGGGAAGGTGCATGAGAGGAGGACTTGTAAAGGTGCTTCATGTCTGAAGAATTTGCAGACAGCTCCTGTGTATTTCCCTGTTGCTGCTGTCTTCGGTTTTGGATCATCTTTCCAACCACACCTTCCAACTTCTGCCCCTCATGTCTGTGGGCTCAGTAATTTACGTATTCTCTTGTGAACCAAACGCTTGCTTCACTCACAGGAGATTTACCTTGTCCTCTTCAGCAATTTTCTTTGCCTGAGAAACTTCTGCAAAAGTAAAGAGCTTTACTTCCGTGCTTACAAAAGTTCATTTGTGGTTCATATGCTCTTTGAGTTCAGGTTCTGAGGAAGAATGGACCTCAGGCAGACTGTGCGAGTCCTTGCAGAAGTCAAAATGACTTTACCTTACTCCTTTTCGGTAAGTAATGGATTTCACACAGCACAGTGATGCCAGTGCACTTTTCGCTCAGCTGAGAAGAACTTCCTCCAAAGTGTAGCACAGTCTAAAAGAACCTGTATCTTTGCTCCCTATAGGCACGCTATAGCATGAGAGAAAGGAAGCCTGTTGTATGCTATCAAGCTCCACTGGAAAGTAGGTTATAGGCACAGCTTCTCGGAAGGGCTAATCTCTCCTGTATAAGGGGGATAGAAGATGTTAAATGAAAATGTAGCTACGCACAGCGCAATCAGAAACTATGTCTAGGTTCTGTAATTGTAGGGCCATCAAAGGCCGGTGGACACCAAGAAGGGGAAGATGGCCAAGATGCTTGCAAGGAGTATAACCTTCGGCGCAGGAATACTGTTGTCCAGTATCAAGAGCCTTTGGAATGTGGGTTACGCACACAGTTTGTCAGAAGGGCTGATTGCTTGTGCTTAAGGGTGGGAGGTATAAGTTCTTGAATGAAAATGTGCATACACAGAGACAAACAAGAAATGATGACTTGGTACTGTAATTACAGGGTCCTCAGAGGACGATGAAGAGCAGGAAGAGGATGACGCCGAAGATACTCCAAAGCCATCTAACCTTAGGCAAACTGCTGAAGACACTCAAGCCCCACTGGAAGGTAGGCTATATGCAGAGCCTCTCTGAAGGGCTAATTTCTTGTGCAGAAGTGGCATACACGTTGTTGAATGAAAAGCTATACGCGCACAGACAAATAAGAAGTTCTCGCTAGGTTCTATAATCATAGGGGCAACACAAGAAGGTGAAGGCCGAGAAGGGGAAGATGGCAAAGATCCCTGCAAGGAGTATAACCTTCGACCCAGGAAGACCATCACGTACTTCCAGGATCCACTGGAAAGTAGGTTCCATGCACAGTTTCTTGGAAGAGCTGATTTCTTGTGGATAGTGGGCTAGAGGTTGCTAAATGAAAAGACATATACCTCCCCCCCACACACACACACACCTTTCATTTAAATTCCTGCCTTCTGCAGGTAAAACTCTCCCTTTGGGATCGAGATGCCTGTATCCTGCGCACACTGCAGTTCTTGGCCAGTGTGCACGCTCACTGCTGCTTTTCATTTCTTCAGGGCCGTCTTCTCCTGACAGGCAAAGGGCTGCTCCGTCGCAAAGCCCATGCTGCAGAAGAACAAACAGGTTGGTGTACGGATAGTGATAGTTCTCAGGGATCCAGAGTGCTGCCACTCCCATCACTCAGTAATGCTTGAAAAGATTTTCCGATTGACGGCCGTGATGGGAAAATCGCAGCATTGTAGCTGGGACAGCTGGAGGGTCTAGAGGAAGCAAGGCTTTTCCTTTGGGAGAGAAGATAACTTTCATTAGCCCACAGCTTTTAGAAAGGCAGGATTTGGGGGTCAGCGATGAGATGATTGCGGATTGTCCTGGCTGAGATTGGGGATCTGCAATTCTTCTGTTCTGCACTTGAAGCCAGAATCCCCTTCCACAAATTGTCATTAGACGATTTCATCATGCAGTATAAAAATGCCCACCTGCCTTTCTTCACGCTTGCATAGTGAGCGCCAATCAAGTCTAGGGAATATTTCATGGTTTGGGAAGTTTATGCCAGTGTATAAGCGCTTCTGCACTCACTTGCCGACATGAAAACCACAGCAATCCCGCTAACTGCATGTTCAGTTAGAAAGCCCCTTTCCCTTTCTCCTCCATTCACATCAGGTGTCTTCCCCAAAGCTCTGGGAAAGACGAATTCAAGGGAAAGCACGTGGATGGAAGGAAAACCGGAACCACCCTGCCGGAAGCTGATCCAGTGCAAATCCAGAGTTCGGTAAGCAGTGGTAACTCATTGTGTCAGGGGGGACTTTTCCAGGGGTCATGAAAACCTTCCCTGCTGTGCTGCCGACAGCTCCCGGACTTTACACTTTCCTCTCAGGGAACTTCAAGATCGTCCTGAGCCTTTCCTTTGTGCTGGCATAGGAAAAATTTGGAGGAAGCCTTTTTTTTCCAGGTGGCAGCTTTCTCTGACCTCTGACACGTCTTCTGTTGCATGTCTCTTTAGGTATGCTTTGATGGTGTGGGTGGTCTCTCTCACCACATTTCAGCTTTAAAGGAGATGGTCCTGTTCCCACTGCTTTACCCAGAATTCTTTGAGAGATTCCAAATCCGACCCCCCAGGTAACGGGCAGTGCATTCGAACTACAGAGCTAACTGCTGCAATATGCTTTTCAACATGAAAAGTATTCTCCTTTTTTTTTCTTTTTTTTTTGGAGGGGCAATATCTCAAGACGTGATGGTTAGCTTTATATATTCTTGGCCAACAAAGCTTGACACACTGGATGTTGAAATATGACTTGAAATCCTTCCCTTTCCATACCTTTAAAAGTGTGCAAATCTTCAGATGCTTTGCTGCTTTGTTCACAGGAATTGCCTTTTCTGGCTGATGTTTTAAGTAGGGTGTGGAAACACAGAAGACCTTTTTTGGCCTCCCAGCTTAAGGCTTCCTCCCCAGTGCTTCCAACAAATTCTGGGAGGCACAGTCCAAGAGACTCCAACTGTGGCAGGGAGAAAGACAGGCTTTGCTCTCAAATCTGTCTAAGACGGGAAGTGTTTTGGTTAGGAGGGAAGGCCGCTTTGCTTTCACAACAGGGGCTGTCATGGGCACTTTTCCATGTTTTTGTTGTAGCTACGTAAATCTCTTTTTTTCATGTTGCAGAGGCTGTCTGTTCTACGGCCCACCAGGCACTGGAAAGACACTGGTGGCTCGAGCGCTCGCAAATGAATGTAGGCAGGGAGACAAGAGAATAGCGTTCTTCATGAGAAAAGGTGCTGACTGCCTCAGTCAGTGGGTGGGAGAATCCGAGCGACAGCTGCGCGCATTATTTCAGCAGGTAAGGAGGAAATGCGCAGTAGGTTGGGTCAGAGTTGGACCTCTACTTTTCCGGGGTGGACGTCTTCCAGGAGGACTTGGCCTCTTGGGCAGTTTGGCAGTGTCTCCTGTTGAAAAGGGAACATCAGTGTTTCCTTTTCCCGTGCCGTGCTGCTTTGCCTGAGGGGCTGGAAATCTTGCAGATGTTGGGTCCAACACAGCGCCAGTGCCTTTGCAGCCATAATGTCTATCCTGCATGTTCTCGCTGCGTGGTGCTCTGTTTCACATACGTCAGTATGCCTGCATCTGTATTTCCCTTCCAGGCCTATGAGATGCGGCCTTCGATTATTTTCTTCGATGAGATCGACGGTCTCGCTCCTGTGCGCTCCAGTCGCCAAGACCAGATTCACAGGTACTTCCTTTCGCTTCCATTTCCATGTCATCTGCTTCATCTCTAGGAAAAGAAGACCCACCTGCTTCCCTTTATAGGACACACACCACACCCACACTCTGAACTCCTCGAGTACAATGACACAGAGCTTCGTAGCAGTTTAAAGGCAGGAGCTGAAATCAGGTCACTAAGCTTGGTGTCCGGACAAGGTCTCTCTCGAGACCTTGCCTCGGTTTTTCTGTCTTACCATGAGTCCTTTCGCTAACAACAGCTCATCCAGAAAAGCTTATCCTTTCTGAGCGACGTGACTTTGGAGAAAGTCGTGCCAAAGGTAACAACAACTACTAACCCAGGGAATCCAAACAACATTTTTTTGGTAGCTCTATTGTCACAACGCTCCTGGCGCTTATGGATGGCTTAGACAGCAGAGGAGAGATCGTGGTCATTGGAGCCACCAACAGGCCAGACTCCCTGGATCCTGCTTTACGAAGGCCTGGACGCTTTGACAGGGAGTTCCTTTTCACCTTGCCAAACAAAGAGGTAAGGCTGTTTCGTCAACCTTCCTGCTACCGGCACAAAGCCTTGCTTGACAAGAAAACCAGCTTGCCCCACAGCATCTCCGAGAGCGAGCAAGGAAACAAGTGGCATACGTGCTGCACACCTCCCGGTTCCCCACACAGAACTGGCAGGAAGGCTGCAAACAGGAGTTTCACTCCGGCTGGAGCACATGGACATTCTTCCTTGCCCAAGGGCTTGCTCTTTGCTTAGTTAGTGAGTCCACCTAGGCTCTTGCCTTCTGAGGTTGCCGCCTTGTTCTCAGTTCTCCAGTTGGGAAAGCCTCGGGGGAAAACTTGGGCTTGAGCGTGGCTGGGCTGGGAATCCTCAGAGCCGCCCAAAAGCATTTAGGGAGCTGACATTGTTACTGGTATTAGCAGGGAGCTCGGGCTCTTTTTCTTTTTCTTTTTTCTTTTTTTTTTCTGGCTACCCCAGATTCTTTTGTCTTTAGTTCACATTTTGTGGGGAAAAGGAGAAAAAGGTTATTGGATTGAAGGCCAGTAAAAATGCACAACACACTATACTGGACAGAAACAGGAAACACTTCACTGAAGCTCTGGCAAAGAGCAGCGATGAACATAGGCACAGCTTGACATTTGCTCGTTCAAGGATAGCAGCTGGAGTCAGAATTCTTGCTCCTGCTACTCTACTTACTCTTCCTATCTACTTGAAAAGTACTGAGCTTTGAAAAGCAGGCAGTGTGTTACTAGAATGTAAACATTTCTTAATTTTAGCAGAGGAAGACAAGCAATTACGGGAATGTGACGGGGGGAGGGGGACTGCGCATTGCTTATTTTCTTTTTGAGAAAGAGGCTTAAGACAAACCACAGCGTGACCACCTGGTTTGTAGGCTCGAAAAGAGATTTTCAAGATCCACACCAGAGACTGGAGCCCTAAGCCCCTGGACGCATTGCTTGAGGAGCTTGCTGAAAAATGCGTCGGTAAGATGAAAAAACGCACCGAGTTCCTGCCTGCGCCTGGCTCCTGACAGCGTCTGAGCTTGTGCCAGGCAGTACCCAAGCTGCTTCTGTCTCCTTGCCTTCCCTTGCCTCTGAGAACATGGAAGGCTCTGGGGGGCGTCTTCCTCAGGAGCTAAGGTTGGCTCAGAGGCCTACTTCCGAAGCACAGGCTGTAGGGCGCTGGGCCTCCCGTAATGCAAGCTCCCCATCAGGGCACTGCTCTGCAGTGCAGGAACTCTTTTGCCATTGCCCATGAAACTCTTCCCCTTTGGGCCACATGCAAAGACTTTGAGAGTGTCCCTTTGCAAAGCCTGTCCTTGACTCCCTTCTGCTGCCTGAGACTGACATCCCTTTGGATTCTGCTCTTGTTGCTCAGGATACTGCGGGGCCGATATTCAAGCCCTCTGCGCTGAAGCTGCCCTCTGTGCTTTGCATCGACACTATCCGCAGATCTACACAAGCAGTCACAAGCTGCACATCGATGTTGCTGCCATTGAAATCACAGCAACAGATTTTCTTGTGGCTATGCAGAAGACTGCACCAGCTTCACAGAGGGCTGTGGCTTCCCCTGGACAACCACTGCCACCCCTTTCCAAGCCACTGCTTCAGAACACGCTACAGAGACTCCTAAGAGGCGTGCAGAGGGTATTTCCCCATGCAGCACTTGCACTCCAGCAGGACCAACAGCCAGGTAGGGCTTCACTGCCTTCACCGCCATAAAACTCTCCCAAAGCAAACACTGCTAGTTTGTGCAAGCAACAGAAACAAACCTTTCAGTCAGGATGAGGTGAAACTGAATGGTAGAGAGGGCAGAGCCGGGAACTCCTCCCACTTCACAGTACAGAACTCTATGTTCTCCACTCGAGCATCCAGTTTCTGAAGGCTGTCAGCATCATCTTTCCCGTTTGCAAGGAGAAAAGGAGCTTTCACCGCTAGCAAAACATAGCTTGCGCAAATCCAGACACTTAGGAGAGCTCTGTAGAGACTGAAGGCTTTGGAAAATGGCATTCAGCGCATGCCCCTCAGACGAAGAAATACAAGGCCCCGGGTTTCAGCTCACATTTAGAAGCTGTCTTAGCACAAGAGAAGGTTGCAGACTCTTCGGGAAAGTTAACAAGCCTCTCCTGCCTTCTCATGGTACCACTCATTTCTTAGAAAATGACTGCTTGGACAGTGATGAGGAGTCACCTTCTGGTCCTGAAGATGAGCCGTTTCCTCCAAGGCCTGGCCAGCAAAAGCAAACCTTCCTTAACTGTAACAGGTAACTGGCCGTGTCCTTTCATTGAAATTCTTCCGATTGCTGGGGCTTTCCAAGCTGTCGTGGCCGTGGCCGTTGCAAGTGGGAGGGGCGTTAGATGAGGGAGGAAGGAAGAGTTAGTCCAGGGTGCTTTGGTATCAAAAACTGCAAGCAGGAAGCACGGAGATATAACTAGGTGCTACAGTTGTAGGAAAGCAAGTAGCTCCAGCCGATCATCCAGAAGGAGCCAGCCTCCTTTTCCTCCACCAAAGACATCCACAGACAATTAGGGCATGCTGATTTCATGCATGCTGTTCTTCAAGGATTCAAGGCCAAAGAAATGTGTTGTCTCTCCTCTTAGCTAAAAAAATGCAACGTGGGTTTGTGGAGTCACCTAGCTTCCCAGATTGGGAATGCAGGAGTGACTCACTTCGTAGGAAGAAAATTGAGGAATGGCCGGCTAAAAGGGCATAATAAAAACCCTGCAAAAAAGGGCTTCATTTGCGATCTTTAAGCCACTATGCTTACATTCATATTTTGATATTGCAATGTGAAAGTAATTCAATCCCACAGTGGAGAAGTTAGCTTTTGGGGTCCCAGCTGCATCAGTAATTTTTCTCACTCTCTCTTACTGTGCTGCTCAGGAAGGTTTCTGACCCACAGAACTTGGTCCAGTCTCTAGGCTCCTTGGCCTGAGCCAGAAAAGGTCCTGCAGTACTGAGATGGCCAAAAAAAAAAAAAAAGAAAAGGAAAAAAAAAGGTGCTATTCACAGACATATTCCATGATAACAGAGCAAAAACCACGAGAAAGTTGTATTTGCAATCTAGGAGACAGCACACAAGGAAAGATGAAACCATCTGAATGAAGGAATCTGATAAATATCCTCCAGTTCTATGGACTCACAGGAATGTTTTGCACTTTGTTAGATACAGCTAAGGCCTTTCAGAGCCCACGGCATTTCTTTTCCCACAAGGTTCTTCTGCTCCTTCCTGACCACCTTCTCCATTTCCAGTGGACCCCCTGCACCTAAACTTGACCAAGGCAGAGGCCTCAAGGCTGCTCAGTCAAGACATCCTGAACATAAGAGCCTCACGGCCGGGGGGAAGAGATCCAGACCAGTGTGTGCTGGACAAAGAAAGATACTTTTAACATCTGTGTCTTGATCGATCACTTCCTTTGCAAACTTCTTGTTTTGCAGTTACGCTCCTAGCAATGCTTGTTGCCAGCCAGCATGTCACAGGCCCAGGTTCTTAATCGCTGGAGAGCCCGGGTACGGGCAAAGTTCCCACTTGGCGCCTGCACTAATACACGCACTGGAGAGGTTTGCGGTTCACGTGCTGGACCTGCCGGCTCTCTTTGCTAGCAGCACCTCACCCGAAGAAAGATGCGCACAGGTACCTCTTCTCTCTGCAATCTCACAGGATGAATAGACTCAGGGGAAGCAGGCAGACCTCCCGCGGTTAATGGTGGTGGCCTGGCTTTCCTCTGCTTCCTGTGGTGGTTATTTCGCGCTGAAAGAACACTTTTCTTGTACACTGACCAATGGAGAAGAAGGACGTTGTGCATGAGCATCTTTTCCATTCCAGGCTAAACAGTAAGGATGTTGCTAGCAGCTCAGGGAGCTCCAAGATGCTCTTGATAAAGCCCTCTGCATGGCAAGAGCTGCTGCTCATGACAGCGGGCTCTCCAGAGCTGTTTCCCTTGCCTCTTCAGGCTCTGTAGCTCCCAGGAGGCGCCTCTGCCTCAGCCTGACTGCACGTCCTGCCCTTTCTCTAGCCTCCCTCTTTATAACACTGAAATGCAACCCAGGCTTGGGAGGGGGGAAGAAAAGGGTTTCTCTTCTCTCATCATACCGCAGGGAAGAGGCAAGAACACGCTTGTTGGATTCCAGCGGTGTAGCAGTGGCCCCAGGCTGATGTGGACCCTGCTGAAGGGCTGGGCCTGTTTTTTCAAGCACACTACCACTCGCGTGAGGCTCTGGGCGAGTTACCTGACATCTAAGCAGTTTGGAAATCAGGCAGAGATTCAGGCCTGCCTCTCGCTGTGGAGAGGCTGAAGGAACTGGCTCCAAGCAGCAACGTTACCTTATTCTTGGTGGCTTGTTTGGACACTTTGTGCACTCCCGTTTTGCAGGCAATTTTGATTGATACATTGTTGTTCAGCAGCAGCCTCTGCTACCCGCTTCAACAGTCTTCTCCAAACTTCCTTTTGACCAGTTGATCCGAGAAGCCCAGAGGACAGCACCGAGCATCCTTTATATTCCACGTATCCATGCCTGGTGGGAGGCTGCTGGACTCACCTTGAGAGCTACGCTCACAACATTGCTAGAGGGCATTCCAGCATATGCTCCAGTGCTGTTGCTCGCTACGTCGGATGTTTGCCATGCAGATCTCCCGGCAGAGGTATTTCTCTCACTGCCTTCCCGGCTTCTTTCAGTCTCACGTTAATTTATCACTCCATTAAGCACCAAAATACTGTGGAGGAATGGTTAAGCGAGAGAGGGCATGATCTGATTGGGATGAGCAATCCCGTTCTCAGGGTAAGGGAAGGAATGTAGGCCAAGGCGAGCGAGCCTTGCAGCGGCCTTGAGCACTACAAAAGAAGGTATTCACAAAACTGGTAAACCAGTCTGGACGGAACTAGGTTCCATAAATGTCGATGGAGCGCGGACAGCAACCTTGCACCAATCATGTATCCGCTTTATACGTATGGACAGAAACTGTAACCAATCATGTAACTATTGCTAGCGCATGCGTATTGCTTGTCGATATATATACTTTGTGTAAGCTCTAATAAAGGGAGAACGACCATACTCATATTGAGACTCATCGTTACTCCGGGGTCCCCTCCCTCACTCCAACAAAATACTGTGCTCTCCTAAGCCATTCAACACCGGCATTACTAGGGCACCCTGCTGGCATCTCTTCCCTCTGCAGTTGCCACAAGGCTTCAACCTGAAGGGCAGCAAGGCAAGTAAATCCAAAACAGGCAACCTAGGAGATGCTCAGTGTCCTCCCTTGGAGCACTGGAACCTCGGGTCGCTTCACAGAGCTTTAATCCTAGAGGTGTTCCTTAAAGAAGATGCCCTAAGTTGCCCTGCCGACCCACTACAATCTCGCCTTTAAGGCCAAGAAGCAAACTTGTTCTAGCCTCTCCCTTATTCAAAGCATTCCTCAGCTTCACTGGAAAAGGCATTCATCTTTGTGGAGCAGAACACAAATTTGGGGGGGGCTTACGGCTGCGCTGTCTTTTCTCCTCCCACCTCAGGTACGAGCTTTATTTTCTGAGCTTTACGGAGAAGTTTTCAGTGTCCAGTCACCTAGCGAGGAGGAAGGGAGAAAGTTTTTCGAGGACTTGCTTGTCCAGCAAGCTGCTAAGCCTGCTGCACCACAAAAGAAAGCAGGTGAGGCTATTCTACAAACACAGCGTTGCTATCTCTAGCTTAGCAGCCATTCGGCATTTGCTTTGGTAATAGATTTCCTGGCACGAAGGTTTACTCTGCTTATGTCCGAGTATCATCACTTGGCTAACCTTTTCTGGTTGACTGAAGCTTGTCAGGCACGGGAAGTCCTCCTGCCTGCGGCATCACCACCTGAGCCTCGACTGCTGACAGAGGAGGAAGAGAGGCAGCTCGAGGAGCAAGGGGATGAGACACGGCCAGCGGTGCCTGCAGAGTCCAGTACACCCCTCTCTACTGGCAAGTCCTTTCTTCCTTTTTTCTTTTTTCTTTTTTCCTTTTTTGGATAAGGTGCCAATGACATTGATATCTTCCCTCTTGTCATGGCATACCTGGTTTTGGTGATGCCGGTGGCTTTATGCCAAAGGCATTCCATTTCCAAATTAGGTGCAGCATGTGAGGTCAGTCCCCAGGACAGTCACTCAACGTGCTTATGAAATAAAGCCCAGCCACAGAGCTTGGCTCACACTGTAAAACACTGGCCTCGATGGCCCCGCAACGGCTAGCTCCTCAAATGTAACATGTTGTTTAGAGCAGTTGCTGAACACTGCACAAGTTCTTATGGTAATAGGAAACAGTGAGGATTTTCCCTTTGCTTTTGCTTCCTTTTTCTCTTCCTCTCCCTCTTGCCTTCCTGCCCGCCACCCCCGCACCAAGTAATTGCCGTCTGTCTGTGAGGCTTAGGCAACCTCTGCTTTTGGAACACAGGGGAAGGAGAGCTTGTCTCCAAAGCCTTTTCTGCTTCTCACCTCTTTTACTTCCTGTGATGAGAGACGAAGCCACCTGAGCTTATGACCTTGCTTTGTGCTCATGCCTTCGGTCTACAGTCTGCTCTGTGCACAAAATCATCAAGGGCATTCTTTTATGCATGATATAATCTAACCAGTTCTTGCGCTTTTTAATTCTAATAACAATTGGACCCCCTTCACTTGCTGCCCTCTCTCCCTCAACACATGCATGTAGTGAGCCAGCACAATGGTACTTCAGTCCCTCTCACCATTTCCCTTGTGTTCCCTCGTGTAAGATGACAGTGCTAGAGTTTGCAGACAGAACTGCTTAGCTAATGCTTTGGCTTGCTTTTTCTCCTATCTCCGTGCAGCTGCCTGCAGACAAAAGCGAAGGAGGAACGCATCGCCCTCAGAGAGCCTAGCAGAGAAGAGGAGGAAATGCTCACCCCCTGCTGAGAAGGAAACCAGCCTCTCTCTCAGGGTAGGCTGGAGCTCACTGATCCACCTTTGCTTCCCGCTCTGCTGACGACCCTTGAGCTATCCGTTCTGCCAGCAGAGCTGCAGGCATGGGCAACATTCAGCTAACGGGGAGACAGAAGCACCTGAGGAGGCTCCCACTGCCAGCTGGCAGTCCTCTTTCTAGAGGCTCTGTGGCCTCTCTTCAAAAGATGCATTTCGCAGGGCCCTGCATTGCAGCCACAGAAGCTCATCCAAGGCAAGAAGGGCTTTGCTGTGGCAGCCGCTGTCCTTTACTACAAAACGGGCCATGGCAGTTCCCGCTGTTCTCAGAGAAGTTCACTTGCAGTTAGGATCGTGGAGGTGACTGATAGCCTGAGGAGCAGCACAATGCTAGCTGAAACTGGAGCCTTGCTTTTTCTCGCAAGTTGGACACAGGAGCTCATTTCCTCCATGGAAATCTGCTGCGATATTTAGTCTGTTCTTGGGCATTTCACTCCTTTTTCATTTAGCCATACAAGGAAGGAGGATGCGAGTTGTGTGGGACCATTTTCTTCTGTGTCTGAACACATCGAGAGCCTATTCAAATGATCTGGTGCTAACGTAAACTTGTACTGTCTCCCTTTTTTCTTCAGCAACTGCTGAATGTCGTTGGCGACGCAACAAAGGGCTGCAACATCCGCCACCTCGAAAAACTACACCTGGTGCTCAGCCAGTGTGTTTACCGCCATCGGCAAGACGATGACAAAACGCAGTTGATAGAGGTACTTTGCTTACACAGCACTTCCTGTCACTGTTCTGCACTTCTTCCTTGCGCACTGTGGATATCCTGCTTATTTGCTATTCCTCTCTTTCCTGCTTAGCAGTCTGTGTTACATACGAGTTGCTGACTTCCACCTGGAAGGCATCTACACAGACTTTCATTTCATACAAAGCAGCTAGCTACAGGATTTTACATTTCTATTCCAGCTTATAGCAAGTTTGCCTGTGTTTAGTTGGCAATTATTATTCCTTTTTTTATCTTTTTTTTATCTTTTTTAGGAAATGAAGGAAGAAATTGAAAACTTCTCCCGTGCTCAGTAACAGGAAGCGTGCTTCTACTCTGCCATTCTTTTTCATTATTTGCTGTTTAGTCCTCAGTGCACAATTCAGTGAAGAGAGCCTGTAGTTATAATATAAAGACATCTGTTTGTATATATATCCAAATATAGCGAGGCTATACCAATAAAGCTCATATAAATCCTTTTAAGCTTTCTTACTGGCTGTTTGTTGCTGTTGGTGTTCCAAACCTATTGCGTATACATACCTGATCTGTTGAGATCGAGGCGTTCAGCCTTCCTTTCGCATGTGCATTGCCTGAAAGTCTCGTGCCTGGCATTTTTAGGAGACCAATGGTCCTCAGTGCCTTTGACCTACACACATCTGGACGTCTTCCCAGTAATCTCAGTGCCTCTCTCAAAAGAAAGCAAGGGAAAACTCGACCATCTTTGCCCAAACGGTGACAGGCGGTTTTTCTGGCGTCGCCTGTGCTACTGCCTATGCCGTTGTCTATTAGGCAACGTTGCAAGGCAGCGCAGAGGTCCTTCTTCTCCGGACCTGCTCGCGCCCCCAGGGATTCTCAGAGAAGGAAAACAAGCCTGCAGCAAGCGTCGGGGAGGAAAACTCTTCCCCAGGCAGCGGCACTTTGCTGTGCTCGGGGCGCCCCGCGCCCGGGCACGTCTCAGCCCGCAGCGCTGCCTGCTGCCCGCCGCCCCCCCCCAGCAGCTCTCCTCCGCCCGCTCGGCGGCAAGCGGCGCTCGCGCTCTCTCGGCCCCTCGCCTCGGCCCCGGCCCCCTTCTCGGCCCGCCAGCGCCCCCGGCAGCCGCTCCGCCGCCGGGCACGGCTCTCCCGGCACAGCTCTCCGCCCGGGCGCCGAGCCGCGCCGCGCCGAGCCGCGCCGAGCCGAGCCGAGCCGAGCCGAGCCGCGCCAGCCCCCGGCTCCCCCGGCGCCCACCCCCGCCCGCAGCGCCCGCCCGGCCCCCACCCGCCGCGACCCCCAGCGCCGCCGGCAGCCGCGCTCCGCGCCGGGAGCCGCCCTCGCGGCGGGAAGCGCCCCCGAGCCCCGCCGAGGCTGCGAGCCTGCCCGGGGCTGCAGCGCCCACGGCGCCGGCTGCCCCCGCACCCTCGCCCCCGCCGCGCCTGTCGCGCTCTCGGCTCCGCGCAGCGGCCCCGCGCCCCGACGCCTCGCCGCCCGGCGCCCGCGCTCTGCCCCGCCGCTGCCCCGGCCCGCCTCGCCCGGCCGCAGCCTGTGCTAGCGCGCCCCGCAGCCGCGGCGCTCCAGCCCAGGGCGCTGCTCTTCCCCAGCGCTCTCCTGCTCGCCCCGCCGAGGCTCAGCGCCCTCGCCACGGATGCGACCAGCGTGTTCGTTGCACTGCTTTAAAGGCTCGCGTCTGGCATTGTAACACAAGAAATCGGCTTGGGGCAATGGTAACTCCCTTGCCAGGCTTGCTTGCCTGGATCGGCAGCGGTAATGGGCCTTCTTCCCAACGGAGAGCTGCCAGAGGCTGGTCACAGCCTGCCCTTCTGAGCGCAGATCCAAAAGCTGCCTTGGCAGATGGCTGTTGGCAGACGTCCATCGCAGAGCAAGTGGCCATGGGAGCGTCGTCTGTCTTTTCCTGCTTCTGCCCGCTGCAAACAGAAATCAAGCAAACAGCAGGCAAGAAAATCAGGAGGAGAGAGCGCTCCTGCCCTTCCCCTTTGTGCAGTGCAGTGCTGTGCGATGCAGCAGGAAGAGCCGAGAGCAAACAGCTGAAGGCGCCACACACACTTTACCCCAGACTTTGGAGACACTCCAAGGCAGCTAAGCACTTACAAAGGAAACAACCACCCGAGCTGTAAAATTGTGAGCATCCCTCAAGGGACACAACCTTTGCTGATCTGGTTTTACATTTGACTCACTGTGTCCCCTCAGAGAGGGCTGCTGCCCAGGCGCTCCTGCTCCTCTGCATCTTCTACCCTTTCACTTGAAAAGCCCTCCCTCCTGCTCTCTCTGCTTGCTGCTAGCACTGGTGTCGAATGGTAGTGCTCCTATGAGTAGGGCTGCTGCTTGCCTAGGTGCTTGCCCAGCACTCCCTGGCAGGGCAGCGCTACCCAATGCAGTGCACTTGCCCCGGACGACGGGAGCATCAGTGCAGCCCTCTTTGGCTTCAAGAGGTTCAGAAGCCTCTTAGCCTGGGATTTGCACCTGCATCTCAGGGAGGAGAGTGTGCTGGGAACTGACAAGTATGGACTTGGTGGTGTGGCTGTGTGTTTCCTTCCCCTTCGGAACGAGCAGAAGAAGAGGACGGTGAGCATAATCACAGTGAAGAGCCTGCCTGTTTGGAGGTGCTGGGAGCTGCACTTGACTTTGAGGAAGAGGGTGAGGCTGAATACCAGCATGAGGGGCGTGCAGAAGAGGAAGTCCAGGACTCCAATGGTGATGAGGAGTATGTGGCAGTTGCTAGAGAGGCGAACAGTGCTAGAAACTTACCCCAGCATGTTCAGCAGCAGCGAGAGGCTCCAGAGCAGGCCGGAAATGATGCCAGACAAGTGCTTTCGGTGATGGCTTCGGCACCAGATGGGACAGAGGACAGATGGGCACCTCTCGATGCTGATGGCTGTCGGAGATACAAGCCAGTTCCGTACGTGAAAAGATCCAGGAAGAGGAATATCCCAAACTGCACTCCCACATTGAACTGCATCAGGCACTGAACTGTTTCGATGGTGATGCAGAGCAGGTAGCCAAAGTCAGCGGCAGCCAGGTTCAGGATGTAGACAGTGAAGCGGTTCCTCCGGATGCAGAAGCCAAGGTACCACAGGACCGTGCCATTTCCCACCATGCCAGAGGCAGAGCTGATGAGGCAGAAGCTCTCCATGAACTTGAGGAGAGCATATGACGGCTCTGCCTTTTGCACAGTCCCACTGTAATTAGTCCCTTCAGCCAGGCTTGAACTGCTTTGAAAGGAGAGCATTATGAACTGATCAGTCACTATGAAATAACCAAAATGGAGAAAGTTTCTTCTTCTCTCTGTTTCTGCAAGAGACAGAGGGGAATTTAGTGAGTGATACACTGCTTTTATACTTACAGCCTTGTGGCCTGGGACAGCTGTCGCTCACGGAGTATGCATGGCTGACGTCTGGGAAGGTAACAGCAAGGTGCTACATATTGAGGAGAAGGCAAAATCATGCAGAAATTTGGAGAGGTTGGAGCAGGAAGACAGGGTGAGACAGTTCAACAGAGTTAAAAAAAAGAAGCAGAAGAAAACATTGCTACTTATAGACAGGGAGGAGCAGGAGATGGGGAGGGGGTAACTCTACGCAGTGATTGTGTGTGTGTGGATGTCTGTGAGAGAGGGCATGAAGATGGAACAGCAGAGACAGAGAACATCCCAAAGCATTAATGATGGCAAGGAAATGCTGAACCTTTCCCACAAATGCTTACCTTCCTGCCCCAGTGCATCGGAATTGACTGCTCAGAGAAGCTGGGACCTGACATCAGCTCTAGTGTCTTTCTCTTGGTTTCTGATTCATCCCATGGATCTTCTGGGAAACATTTTCTGTGAAAAAGACAAGGAAGTTCTTTCAGCCTGCAGATTCAGTTTCTGTCTCCTGTGCGTAATGAAGCAGGTGTTGTCAGGAAGGAGTGTTTTCACTGTACTGAGGAGGCTGGGACGAAGTCAGCAGCAGATGAGAATGGGGCGCTCTCATGTTGTGAGGCAGTTTCCTATTTCTGCTCTACTTCTCTGGTTGCTTTTACAGTAGGTGGGGAGAAAATTACCTGCCAGGGATTCCATTCCCAGGGATGCTGTGGGATTTTGCATGCATCTGTGAAAGGCTCTTGGTGCGTTCGTACTCTGGCCAAATGCTGTTATAAAGGAGATGTACAAATGAGCAGTCAGTAGAGATTGCGGGAAGTTTTCAGAGTAACTGTATTCTGTTTTGTTTTTTCTTTCTTGGAATATGAGAATCAGCTGGAATGGGATTATTCCCGAGGAGGATGTCCCTTCTTCCAATGTTTCCTTCAAAAATCACTTCCTGTGCAATGTCTCGCCCCAAATCCTGCCAAGACCCCCAAAAGAGAAAGGGCTTGTCTGCTGCGCGTGGGGTGGGAAAGGGAGATCAGACATTGAGGCCTTCACAGCCTGGGTGCTAGGCATCAATAATCCTCTTTGGGCATTATCAGCCTTTACCTGCCTCCCCGAATGCTTCTGGGCCTCCCTTTGACAACATGTGTAGAAAGGTGCCTATTTCTTTCTCCTGCAGATAGGAGGAGTCTCCCCAAACTGCACAGGGCTCTAACAGCATTTGATGACTCGTCGTTCACCTCTGGCCCCAGAGAATTAAAGTATTTTAGCAGCTTGACCTGAAAGGGACTTCAGAAAAATAGTAAACACAGCGATTTATTCGCAGTAATACAACAGAAACCCTGCAGACCAGAAGTATGCTTGCTGTGTGCCACTTACAAAATGAAGAGGAAGAAAAGAGTTTTAACAGCGTGATTGTGCAAGCTTCAAAATGGGCAGGTGTTGGCTCCAGAGGGACAAATCTCACTCAGACTTTGGGTATCACGTGGTGAAGCAGCAAAGGTCTCTCTCTGCCTCTACAGTCAGGAATTGTCCTTGATTAGACAAATTAGACCTATTTTGTGATATTGTGACTTTTGTTTGCTACTTTTGTTTGATGTTTGAGGTAGGCTGAGGTGAGGGAGAGAAGAGGGTTGACTGCAGTAGGAGCTCTTGGAGTTGAGAAGGGGGTAGCTGTGGGAAAGGAAGGGTGGGGATAACTACTGAGGGCAGAGGCTTGGGAAAGGGAAGCAAATCAAGTCTTTTTAGAGTTTTTCTCTGACCCTTCTGCATGTGGTGAAAATTGGACTGCTCTGAAACACGTATATGCACCTACAGATTCCTTCCTCCAGGCCTCAACCACATTGCAGAAATACCAACAGTACCGTGAGTGCCTTATGTTGCAATCAATGAGAAAATAAAGACTATTTCAAACGCTGGTGTCTAGGAGCTCTTGTGATGAGTGGAGTCAGGTTTGCTGCCCTCAGGGCGGCAGGTGTCCCTTGCAGGCACCTCATGCCACTGGTACATGGACTATGTTGAGGAACACACTCAGCACTAACATCCTTGGCTGCCTGTCTCCTTTCAACTGTCCCCAGGAAAGCAGAAATGTGTTTTTCTTACAGGGTGCCGGTGGCCCCCGAGGAACGCATTCTTCTTAGCCATGACCACTGACCTTCTAGAGTGCTCTGTGTCCTGGCATCTTCCCAGAGAGATACTGAGCAATTCAGAGGACAAACATAGCTCACTTGCTGAGGGCATGCTCCATGGTAGGCTGGGCTGGCTATCTTAATGTTAGTTCAGGGCAGAAAATTCTGCACATGATCCCTATTCCTTGCAGTCATCCTATCACCGACTTCTTTTGGACCACAAGAAATATATTGCAAACATGTGGCAGATGCCACCTCTGAGAATGCTTATTTCTTACTGTCAGTGATTGAGAGGGTCTACGATGGTGGTTTACATCCTCTGGAGGTGCCTCTCTCTCCATTGGGCATTCAGGGAATGTCAGGTGATTAGCTTTCTGTCTAAGGCATTTCAAACAGATTTCATAATGTTAAATAGCATCAGCCTGGGCCATTGATATGTACTGTCATGTACTGTCATACTGGTTGTAATGGGCGCCCTGTGGAGATATGCCGAATCATCAAAAACTTTGCATTCCATATAATGCAAGTGAAGTAACTATCCTATGACTTCCATAGACCGTGCAAAAGCATGCTGAAAAAGTCACTCACAGTTCTCGTATATCTATTATAAGGCTTTGGTAAGATTGGTCTCTTGTCTCCAAAGCATAGTCAAAACCTGAGTCTACTTCCTTAACGAAACTAATTAATGAAAGCCTGCATCAAATAGCAGCAGCATAGCTCTAGTTTCACAGACCTTGCAGAAGATGCTCTACTGCTGCTCAGGGTCACACAGATTGAGAAATTGTCAGTCCTCTTCCCTAATGCCTGCTGCTGATTTCACAACCTCCCTCAACACAACTTCTCATTCCCCAAGGGTCCACTGTCACTGCAGAACCTCCCTTAGCACACTCACCACTACCGAGTGTCCTCTTCTGACCTCAAAACCTCTCCCAACACAAGTTGTCACCATACATTGTCCCCTACTACTTCACAGAACCTGTTCTACAGTAGGGTCTCCTTGAACTCTGTAGCCAGCCTTATGACACCTCCGCAGCCACAATTCTGCAACCTCTCCTAGTGTTACCCTTCAATACACAATGCCCGCTTCTAATGTCACAAGGTCTTTCAACACAGCTTAGCACCCACAGTATTACCTGCCACTTCATACGATCTTTCAGCACAGTCCCTCACCGCACCTCAGGCACTTCTGATTTCACAAACTCCATGAAGACAGCTCCTGGCCATGTAGCATCCATTTCAAGTTTCACAACTTCCCTCCACACCGTGCCTTGTCCCCATCCTGCCCATCATCAAATTCACAACACACATTCACCATGGCTCTATCAACAAACTCCTTGCCAGTATTCACTATGCAGCTGCAAAACCTCGTTCATCTCACCATGCACAGTCCCTCCTTGTCCAAATCACAGCTCCCCTGAGCATGACCTGCTGCCATAGTGGTGTCCAGAGCCAGGTGCCAAGGTAAGTGGAATGGAAATGGAGAAAAGACCTTTCTCCTTTGCTGGCACTAAGCACAGCCCTACGGGGAATTATTTTGCAGCAGGAGGTAGCAGCAATTCTTCATTTGGACTTGTGCATTAAGTCACCTCTGGTAGTCCATTTGGCTAGGGAAACAAAAGGACATGAATACGATGCTAGCCAAGTTGCTGCCATGTGTGCCACTGGGTACAGAAAGTGGCAGGCTGATTCATACTAGGTTAGCAGGCCAGATGCTATTGGCCTGATCTCTGGCTTCTGTCATCTGTTGTTCCTCTTCCTTTCCCAAAGATTGTAAGACTTTGTTTACCTTCTTACCCAATACTCTTGTTTCCTGTAGTGACTACTGATAACCCTCATTAAGCTGCCCAAGACTCCAGGCGACAGTAAAAGGATATTTAAGTTAGGGGACTATTTTCACCAAGACATTTCTTTACCAGTATTTATTCTCATTAATTGTAGGATTTCTGTTTTCACTCTGTAGATCGCTGGCATTCTGTGCAGAGGAGATGGAGACATTAACTATGTTGCTATCAGGCCATTCCACATTTCCAGAAACTTCAGCAAAACAAAGTAAAGGACGGCAGCTGAGACAATGTCTTTCCCAACATCCGTGAGGCATAAGCTACAAATACACAGTAGAGTTGAGAGAAACGATGAATTTGACTTGGGCCTTGGTTGAGATGATATGCTGATATAAATCAGCATGTCTATTTGCTTCGTTTGTTTCATTTCATAGGTTCACCTTTGACTGCAGCTGCTCAGGTTAAGAAAGATGGGGCCCATCATGACAGTGAGATTTGTCCGCCCTAAGTTATTTTGTTTAAAAGCTAGATGTCTATTTCACACCTAATCGCATCCTAAAATCAGTTTTGAGGTAGATCAGATGCATCTGCCTCCAGAGACATTCATTTTTTTCCGCAGAAGAGCCTAGAGTGACTAAGTCAGGGTTAAATTTGCTGACTTCCATCGGCATTAAATAGGTGACATCCTCCCTCAGTTTCCCAATTCGTAAATGAAGGATTTTTTTTGACTGACTTTGTAATTCACTGACCTCTGTTAAAACATGCAAATTCTTGCAAAGAGGCTGGATTTCCAGTGATGAAATTTCTGGTGAGATAGGACTTGGAGGGTCATCAAGAGGTCACCCAGGACATCTTCTGTTCCTATAAAAACTTAATCGTAACCACTCCTGAGAGAAATGAGCCCAATCTGTCCTTAAAAGACTCCTGTGATAGGAATTCTTTACCATCCCTGGAGGATGGTGACTCTTCCTACAGCTTGAGGTTTCTTTCTTTTTTTTTCTTTAATGAAGATTTCTCTTTTACATGTTTTTTGGAATACACAGAAGTTAAAAAAGGAGAGAAAATATCTAGATTACAAATGGACTATTTTAGCATTCACAATGCTAGGAAGCCAGAGCAGTGGACCTAATGGCCCTTTACACATGGGAAATCCATACAACTATCAGCTTGGAGTAAGGAAGAACTCCGAGAAGCGTTAACTGGATAGTTCCATGCATATGCTTGTCCAGTTGAATACTCAGCTACTCCTTTGACTGTTATTTCTTATGGAGAAACCCTGAAATGCCTTTGTGATATCATTATAAAAGCATTGACTGACAACTGTTTCTTTACAATATATTTACTTAAACTTTTCAGTCAAGACAGAACTCATTCTCCTCCTTTGCCTCTTTCTTTCACGCCTTCCCTTCACCAAGCCTCTACACCGGCTTCCTCCAGCCCCAAGAGCCCTTCAGGTGGAAGATTTCCTGGGAGAGGGTTAAAGGTTGGTACTTAAATGGTTTTCTTCTCAGCCCTTTTTGCAGTTGCTGGGGTATGAAAGCATCATTCAGCACACCCAGGTCACGTCATCCACACAGCCCATTAAACCACTTCTCACATAGGCAGGAAACATCAAGATACACTTGTGACACACGAAAGCAAGTAATAAATTAGATGGGATTGGATTATACACTAACAGCCACCTCCTAAGCAAGTTTTGGAAGCTTTCCAGAAGCTATTCTATGTTCTTTAACATACCAGGGAAGACAGAAGTTGAGGAGATAAAGTTGTACAGCCCTTACACAAAATATTAGATCTCTAAACACAGGCAAGGTAAGTTTTGCAGCTTCTCTGGCTTCTCGCTTTGCTTTGCTTTGCTTTGTTTTACTTTGCTTTCCTCTTCCTTTTCCTTTTCCTTTCTTCTTGCACAAATGTGAAAATACAGAAAGAAACTTCCACTGAAGTTATCAACTGTCTCTAGTTATCTTTGGCTAGAATCATATACAGAGCTAGTTCTACAGCCACAGATTAGATTGCTTCGATATTATTCTTTTGTTTCCCATAACCACCTGAGATTTTAGGGAAGAATGCATGCAGTAAGGAGATGGTGCAATTTCTCACCCTTTCTGAGATGTTAAGAGTGCACATGAGATTCATTTTATTTTGCAGCTGATTGCATTATGTCGTATACCTCAGGTCTACCCCTGCAAAGGCACTTTAAGAGATAAGCCATAACTGGTGGGAATCCTCTACTGAATTAGTCATTCTAGTAATCCTCTTGGAGTCAACAGTAAGAAACGGGTACCTGCAGCACATGATTCATCACATCTGCAAGTAGACTGGTCAGGTGTAATATGCCTAGCTTGGCTACAGATGCCTACATGACTTAAGTCGATGAGATGAGATCAGACAGACGGGTAGTTTGTTAAATGCAGTTTGGTGGTGATGGAAAGCAAGATACATGGTCGAGCTGTCTGAATTGTGAATCGGTCCTTTTGTAGATGCACACCTTGTTTTTAGCTCAGGAATTTGCCACCTGCTGGTATTCAGGCATATAGTTTCCCCTGACCATTTCTCTCTTGGTCACTCCTTTCCAGCTGCCTAAATATGGCCCTGGGATTGCTGTGGTATGCTTCCAGTCATGCTCTGGCTTGGATGGAGCCCAGCTATTTCTTTTGGACTGGGTACTGCACAGCCATAAAGGTGTGCCCATTTCATCCCTGTCATTTATTTTGTTGAGAAGTCTACGTCATTGCTCAGTAGAAGGAAGAGGGGTAGAAAGGATCACGACTTGGTAAGACGAGGGAGAAACTGACCTCACGTTGTTCTTACTGATCCTTCTCCTTGTAGAAATATCTGAAAGGGAACCATCCGTGTAAATTTTACCCTTCTGCTTGAAAAACTTTCATCTAGTGTAAGTACAACTGTAAGCATAGGAAAAGTCCCTAACTTTCCCCACTTCCTCTCTCGGCTTCACTTTGTGGGTTTGAAAGTAATCTTGGGTTTTCTCAGTTTCAGTGTTTCCTGTGGATGCTTGATCACTTTGTGCCTGCACGAGAGTTTCTGATTATGCTGCAGATTGAAGTAGTTGGTAGATAACTTGGATTAACTGAATCATTCCACAGATTTGCTCACAGATCACCAAGACAAATGAGAAGACCTGGCTGTGGTGTAATTCTGCAGGACTTAAAATGGTGCATTTTAACACCAGCTGACTGGGAATGTTTTGATACTAGAAGGAAGCCCATACAGTGGATATTGTTATTAAAAGAGTGCCTGCTTTTGGCTGACCTTAAACTCTCTGTGAGGAGTTTAATCTGGTGGTTCCCAGACTTCTTTGACCAAGGGAATTCTGGTGGTCTGGGTGCATAAAGGCAAGCTAGAAACATTACATTCTTTCTAAAGATGTAGGCTACTCATTTATTAGTGACATGTAATGCTCGATGGGTTGTAGCTGGAATGCAGGGTGCACCAAAGAAGTCCCATGTTTATGCTGGAATGTGACCTTGCCTCGAATGAGAAACTGTATGGATGTAGAAATGCCTAGGGACAAGGAGCTCAGCCATAACCTAAAACAGGTGGATGGCATTACAAAAAGCTCTGAGCTACTTTCAGGGACCAAAAGGGATTATTCTCTGAGGTTCATTCTAACCTGGTGGTGCTAATTTGCTTAAGCTCCTCATAGTGAATGGAGGAAAAAAGGGTTCTGCAAAGGACCCTAATTTAGTCTTTCTGAATCAGCCTATAGAGAGACTTATACTGGCTGTTGAAGGAGTTTAGTTAGATTAGCTTCATTAAGCTAAGTTAACCCTTGAAAGCATCACGCAGAGCGTATCAAAAATCACACTAGGTAAAATCAGTGCAATGCTGGGACAGAAGATCTCACAAGAGTCTTTCATTCTTCCTTCCTCTGACAGAAGCAATGCTGAGATTTAGAACAATGTGAAATACTACATTAAGTCATATGTGCAATTTTTTTTCCCCTCCATGATAGATAACCTTCCCAGAACTCATTTTTCAGCCCGTGACATTTCATATTTACATTTCAAAATGTATATACACAAGAGAGTTCTTTTCTCTGCATGTGGTTACATCTCCCTTCTAAACAAGAATTCAAAGATCATGTGTACTTATAAAAGAAATCATCATTCTGAGCAATATTTCCAGGTATTCTTAAAGACACCCATTTTACAAAGATTGCTGTCAGGGACTTTGTCTACCCTGAGGGCAAACATGCTGCATTATCTGCCTTGTAGTGCCCAAGGTGAACACTCTGGCCTTGTCCTTAGTCCATGGAAGGCTATCAGCCATGGAGACAATCCTTCAAAATCCTGGAGGATCAGGATTAAGGAACATATCACAGAGTGCACCTATCTCTGTGCCACCAAAGCCATGGCAGAAGTTTTGTACTGTGGAGAATTAAATAGCCGTTAAAAAAAAAAACATGACAGAAACTAAACACTTCATAAGCTTAATACTAATGCTATATCTTTCTTGGTTTGTATCCACTTCTGATGTAGAACTCATTATTAATAATGAAAAAATGCTGATGATTCATGTGTCTGTCTTTGTTTTCCCAGGTGTATAAGCTGTATATTGCATATTGGCACCCGACTGATCAACATGGAGAATGTAAGCAGTGTGAAGGAATTCATTCTCCTGGGCCTTTCAAAGAACCAAGGGGTGCAGAAAATATGTTTTGTGGTGTTTTTGTTCTTCTGTATTGTTACTGTGGCAGGAAATCTGCTCATCGTTGTCACTGTAATTAGCAGTCAACGTCTGAACTCCCCCATGTATTTCTTTCTCTGCCACCTGTCCATTGCAGATCTTTGCTTCTCTTCTGTCACAGCTCCCAAAATGATTGCTGACTTCCTTGTTGAAAAGAAAACCATTTCCTTTGGGGGTTGCATGGCACAGCTATTCATGGAACATTTCTTTGGCTGCACTGAGATCTTCATCCTCACAGTGATGGCCTATGATCGCTACTTTGCCATATGCAGACCCCTCCACTACACCACCCTCATGACCAGGCGTGTGTGTGGCTGGATGGCGATGGGTTCATGGGTGGGGGGCTTTGTGCACTCCCTGGTGCAGACCCTCATAACTGTTAGCCTCCCTTTTTGCGGCCCCAACAAAATTGACCACTACTGTTGTGAAGTCCACCCCCTACTACAACTGGCCTGTACCGACACCTATGTTGCGGGCATCATTGTCGTTGCCAATAGTGGAATGATTTGTTTGGTCTCTTTCTTCATCCTGGTCACGTCCTACATTGTCATTTTGTTATCCTTGAAAAGGCGAACGTCTGAAGGGCGGTACAAAGCCCTCTCCACCTGTGGGTCCCACATTACTGTGGTGACTCTCTTCTTTGGGCCATCCACATTCATCTACATATGCCCATCCAGCAATCTCTCAGAGGACAAGAGCGTAGCTGTGTTTTACAGTATCATCACACCCATGCTGAACCCACTCACCTACACGCTGAGAAATGAGGAGATGAAAAGTGCCATGAGAAAACTGTGGAATAGAAAAGTCTGGAGTGAAAAGGGTGAGGTGGAGAACTGTGGTAACATTTTCTCAGGAGCTGAGAAAATCAAGTCTCTCTCACTATAATTCCATTTTGGAAAATTTACTGAAAGCTCCCTTTTGAAGAAAAGCTTGGTTTTAGCTGTTGCAGTAATTAGGAAGACACTGAAAGTTCATGTTTTGATTGGAATGGCATTGCAAACTCTGCGACTAGCAGGGATTCCCTTTATGTTCTCTTTTTGAATAGCACAGGCCCAGGACCGGGGCTTCCAAGCACTGTGGAGACACCAGCAAATAAATAAATGAATGCTATCAAAAATACTAAAATGTGTTCCAGGCAGAGCATCCCATTAGTCCGAGCTCTCCCAGGTGTAAACTTTCCGTCAGACAAACTCCATCTACTCTGCAGTCTACTCAGCTAGGAAACGATGGCCCAAGGTGTCTGCAAGACCTGGAAGGTCACCTGCTGCTGGAAGCAATTGTGCCAAAGGCTTCCTTCCCCTTTACTTTGGAGTAAATGCCTTCTTAGGAGCACTGCATTGTCATATGCTGAATCCATGGGTTAGCAAGTAAACTGCTGATATTAGATGCTGGCTGGGTCATTTGCTGATGCAGATGATATGAGGAGAAGCTTCTCCCCTTCCCATTCCAGTGCAACTCTCTGCCTTTCTGCAGTAGTTCACCTGTCGCTAATGCCCTCCTTCCTAACCATCCCCTCTGCCCTTCATCTCTGCCTCAGATTTTGCATTTTACTGTTTAGACTAATAGAGAATCAAAGATCCAGGTGAAAGATAAATTGCTTACTATAGGAAATTGTCATCACCAAAGAAAGCATTGGGGGGCAAAGAAAGCATTGGGGGGCACAATTTTATGTGTCAATGAAAAAAAAGATTTATTTGGGAATAATTCCTGTATGCAGGATAACTCCTAGCCCAACAGGGCACATCTACAGGCCCAGGCAAGGGAAGACACGTATTCCAAGGGAATAGCTGGAGCAGCTACTACTGCAGGAGGGAAGAGAAGAAATGTGAAGATGGAAGATTAAATCATCTCAGAGCCAGCCAAAGCTGCCACAGGGAGGTTAGTTGTAGCAGCTAAGGTTCTCCACAAGGACGAAGGAGCCACGAGGAGCCACGGGACCCTGACTCCTACCTTGCCAGGAGGAAAAGAGCAAATCAGCTGCGTGAGGGAGAAAGACATCTGCGTAATGCACTCTGAAAGTAACTAAAGCACTTTCTTTTTTCTTCCTTCACTTCACGTTCCCTATAAACACTTGCTTGCACTTGTGTTGCACCTTAACACGGCTTAAGTGTGATTCAAGATAAGAAGGTGTTCCCTGCACAGGAGAGCGGCAGATCTACAGACCAAACCCTGGGACAATGTCGGGAATGCTCTGGTTCCCCGAATGTCCTCTGCTCTATGCAGGGGGTGGCAGAGTGGGTTCCCATTTCACAGGCATGCACCAGTACACTGCGGACGTCTCAGTGTCTTCTCCTCACTGTGGTGGGTTATGTGGATGGCAGCCAGCAGGACAGAACTGGGATAAATGCTGATTCTCAAGGCTTAGAGGGATAGTGTCCCTCAGGCCTGGGCCAGCATGTCCCTCACCCAGCATTCACACTCTGTGGACACAGCTAAAGGTGGGACCATCCCCACCTATTTGTAGCAGTCTAAATTCTTCATGCGATGAAGGACAGTTGTCGAGCTCAGCACCATTGTCAACAGAGAGGGACAGGCGCCTTCAGAGGTTGGTCTGTCTCACCGTAGGTGGGGCAGGTAGAAAGACAGATGGGGCCCACTGACCCCCTTCATACTGCAACTGCTGAGGGGTTAGGGCACACGGCCAGTTCAAGCTAAGGCTTATAATTTAAAAACTGTTTGTTTGGGGTTTTTTTTAATGTTTTGGGGAAGAACGCCATGATTTTTCTGATTTCTCTTCCGGGTGCTGGATGCTAGCAGGCAACAGTGGGACCATAGCTTCTGGAAGGCGTCAACAACAACAACAACATTCGATTCCTCTACACATTGGCGCATGAGCTTCAGGCTCTGCAGCAACAGAAAGATGACAACTAGCAGGACCATAAGGCTACATTTTCACATTCTTTTTCCTGCATTTTAGGACCGTCAGGCCAGTGGGATAATAGTGCATATAGTCCAAATGCTTTTACTACCCCGTGCATATTCTAATTTTAGCGTTACTGAGATAAACGGCTTCTGAGATAGTGATGGCCTTTAATCATCACTACTTGATCAAAATTCAGACTATAACATACTGAAGATAAGTTTTCTCCCCAGCCGTGTGTCTTTGGGCAAAAATAATGATGTTTCGCAGTCACATTGCCTCTCTGTAAAATATGCTGGCAGCCGTTTGAAGAAAAGAGACTTGTAAAATCCTTCTTTAGAATCACAGAATCACAGAATCGCTGAGGTTGGAAGGGACCTCTGGAGATCATCTAGTCCAACACCCCCTGCTCAAACAGGGTCACCTAGAGCACATTGCACAGGATTGCATCCAGGCACGTTTTGAATATCTACAGAAATAGAGACTCCACAACCTCTCTGGGCAACCTGTTCCAGTGCTCTGTCACCCTCACAGTGAAGAAGTTTTTCCTCATGTTCACATGGAAGCGTCTGTGTTTCAGTTTGTGCCTGTAGCCTCATGTCCTGTTGCTGGGCACCACTGAAAAGAGTCTGGTCCCATCCTCTCGACACCCTCCCTTCAGATACTTGTACACATTGATAAGATCTCCTCTCAGCCTTCTCTTCTCCAGGCTAAACAGGCCCAGCTCTCTCAGCCTTTCCTCATAAGAGAGATGCTCCAGTCCCCTAATCATCTTGGTAGTCCTTCGCTGCACTTGCTCCAGTAGTGCCACATCCCTCTTGTTCTGGGGAGCCCAGAACTGGACGCAGTACTCCAGATGTGGCCTCACCAGGGCTGAGTAGAGGGGGAGAATCACCTCCCTCGACCTGCTGGCAACACTCTTCCTGATGCACCCCAGGATACCATTGGCCTTCTTGGCCACAAGGGCACATTGCTGCCTCATGCTTAACTTGGTGTCCACCAGCACTCCCAGGTCCTTCTCCGCAGAGCTGCTTTCCAGCAGGTCAGCCCCCAACCTGTACTGGTGCATGGGGTTATTCCTCCCTAGGTGCAGGACCCTGCACTTGCCTTTGTTGAACTTCAGGAGGTTCCTCCCTGCCCACCTCTCCAGCCTTTCCAGGCCTCTCTGAATTGCAGCATAGCCCTCCGGTGTATCGGCCACTCCTCCCAGTTTTGTATTGTCAGCAAACTTGCTGAGGGTGCACTCTGTCCCTTCATTCAGGTCATTGATGAAGAAGTTGAACAAGACTGGACCCAGTACTGACCCCTGGGGGACACCGCTAGCTACAGGCCTCCAACTAGACTCTGCGCCACTGATCACAACTCTGAGCTCTGCCATTCAGCCAGTTCTCAATCCACCTCCCTGTCCACTCATCTAACCCACACTTCCTGAGCTTGTCTATGAGGATGTTATGGGAGACAGTGTCGAAAGCCTTCCTCAAGTCAAGGTAGACAACATCCACTGCTCTCCCCTCATCTACCCAGCCAGTCATTCCATCACAGAAGGCTATCAATCAGATTGGTTAAGCATGATTTCCCCTTGGTGAAGCCATGCTGACTACTCCTGATCACCTTCTTGTCCTCCACATGCTTGGAGATGGCCTCCAGCATGAGCTGTTCCATCACCTTTTCAGGGATGCAGGTGAGGCTGACTGGCCTGTAGTTCCCTGGGCCCTCCTTCTGGCCCTTTTTGAAGACTGGGGTGACATTGGCTTTCTTCTGGTCTTCAGGCACCTCTCCTGTTCTCCATAACCTTTCAAAGATGATGGAGAGTGGCTTAGCAATAACGTCCGCCAGCTCCCTCAGCACTCGTGGGTGCATCCCATCAGGGCCCATGGATTTGTGGGTGTCAAGTTTGCTTAAATGATCTCTAACCCGATCCTCCTCCACCAAGGGAAAGTCTTCTTTTCTCCAGACTTTCTCTCTTGTCTCCAGGGTCTGGGGTTCCTGAGGGCCAGCCTGAGCAGTAAAGACCGAAGCAAAGGAGGCATTCAGTAACTCTGCCTTCTCTGCATCCTTCATCAACAGGGCACCCACCCCATCCAGCAAAGGGCCCACATTTTCCCTAGTCTGCCTCTTGCTACCGATGTCTTTGAAAAAGCCCTTCTTGTTGTCCTTGACATCCCTTGCCAGATTTAATTCCAGACGGGCCTTAGCCATCCTCATCGCATCCCTGCATACTCTGACAGTGTTCCTATATTCCTCCCAAGTGGCCTGTCCCCCTTTCCACTTTCTGTAGACTTCCTTCTTCTGGTTGAGTTGTGCCAGGAGCTCCTTGCTCATCCATGCAGGTCTCCTGCCTCCTTTGCTTGACTTCCTACTCATAGGGATGCACCGCTCTTTAGTCTGGAGGAAGTGATGTTTCAATATTAACAAGCTCTCTTGAACACCCCTTCCTTCTAGGGCCCTAACCCATGGGATTCCTCCAAGTAGGTCCCTGAAGAGGCCAAAGTTTGCTCTCCTCAAATCCAGGGTTGCGATCCTACTTAGTGCCCTGCCTCTTCCTCGCAGGATCCTCAACTCCACCATCTCATGGTCACTGCAGCCAAGGCTGCCCCCGACCTTCACATCTCCCACCAGTCCTTCTTTGTTTGTTAGTACGAGGTCCAGCAGCACACCTCTCCTCGTTGGTTCCTCCACCACCTGTGTCAAGATGTTGTCACCAATGCTCTGCAGGAACTTCCAGGACTGTTTGTGCCTAGCTGTGTTGTCTTTCCAGCAGATATCGGGGTGGTTGAAGTCCCCCATGAGAACCAGGGCCTGGGATTGTGAGGCTACTTCCAGCTGTCTGTAGAAGACCTCATCGACTTCCTCTTCCTGATCAGGTGGCCTGTAGTAAACACCCACAACAGTGTCACCCATGCTAGCCTGCCCTTTAAGCCTTACCCATAAGCTCTCGACTCGCTCTTCATCCACCCCTAGGCACAGCTCAATACATTCCAGTGCTCTCTCACATAAAGAGTAACTCCACCACCTCGCTTTCCTGGTCTGTCTTTCCTAAAAAGCATGTAGCCATCCATGACGGCACTCCAGTCATGCGAGCTATCCCGCCATGTCTCTGTAATGGCAATGAGATCATGGCCCTGCGACCGCACACACACCTCTAGTTCTTCCTGTTTGTTCCCCATGCTGCGTGCATTGGTGTACAGGCATTTCAGAGAGGTGATCGAGCATGCAGGTTTCCCAGGAGGGATACAAGAGGATCCCCCATAGCCACATCCCATGCGCACTTCCCTGGCTGCATGCACCTGCTGGAGGTGTCCCGACTTGAGGTGTGTTTTGCCAACTACCCTGGCACTATAACTCTCCCCTTCCCCCGTCTTTCCTAGTTTAAGGCCCTCCTTACCAGGTTGGCCAACCTGTTGGCAAGACACATGTGCCCCACTTAGTGAGGTGGATCCCATCTCTCCCCAGCAGTTGTTGATCTTCAAACAGGGTCCCATGGTCGTAGAAACCAAAACCCTGTTGCCAACACCAGCGGCGCCAGCCAGTCGTTAACTTGGAAAGTCCGTCTCCTCCTCCTCTCATCCATCCCCCTCACTGGCAGGATTGAGGAGAAGATGACCTGGGCTCCCAGACCCTTGACCACCAAAATGGATGCAGCACAACCCGTTGGGACAAACCTCCCTGCAGGATATAGAGCCACAGCTTCCTTCCTGGGCCCAGGAGTCTCTCCAGCACATGCTCGGCTCTCTCCGTTTTTTCCCTGGAGCCTCTCCCAGATTTCTGACTTGCTGATGCTGCTCACTGGTGGCCCTTACTGCTGAGAGGCTGCACTGTAAGCATGACAGTTTCTTGCAGGCCAGCAGGTGGAAATGCCCTCCCTTGGTCCCACCGGGCAGTGAAGATGGACTCCAGAGCCAGAAAACCCTCTTGGCAGCAGCACCAGCAGCACCAGCAGCACAAGCAGCAGCAGGACTTGTTTTCTCTGGCTGTGCCAAGTCTCTGCTACAGCCAGCAACTTGGAAGAGACAGTCAGCAAGGCAGGGCCAGATGTGGAGGAAGCTGTCATGGCATACGCACTTCCAGAGCATCAGAAGCAGGAAAAGAAAAATTATTTTGCAGACACATGGCTTGGAACCCTTCTCTCTCCAGGGCCTGTGCTGAGCCACAAATAGAGGTGCTGAGAGCTTCTTCTTGGTGTGGGACAATTTCATTCTGGGGCAGTGGTGGATGCCTTCTGCGGAGGAGGCAAGTGCTTCTGTAGGCCCTTCAGCAAGAGGATTCATCTGTTGCTCGTTCCGAAGGGGAAGGAAACACACAGCCACACCACCAAGTCCATACTTGTCAGTTCCCAGCACACTCTCCTCCCTGAGATGCAGGTGCAAATCCCAGGCTAAGAGGCTTCTGAACCTCTTGAAGCCAAAGAGGGCTGCACTGATGCTCCCGTCGTCCGGGGCAAGTGCACTGCATTGGGTAGCGCTGCCCTGCCAGGGAGTGCTGGGCAAGCACCTAGGCAAGCAGCAGCCCTACTCATAGGAGCACTACCATTCGACACCAGTGCTAGCAGCAAGCAGAGAGAGCAGGAGGGAGGGCTTTTCAAGTGAAAGGGTAGAAGATGCAGAGGAGCAGGAGCGCCTGGGCAGCAGCCCTCTCTGAGGGGACACAGTGAGTCAAATGTAAAACCAGATCAGCAAAGGTTGTGTCCCTTGAGGGATGCTCACAATTTTACAGCTCGGGTGGTTGTTTCCTTTGTAAGTGCTTAGCTGCCTTGGAGTGTCTCCAAAGTCTGGGGTAAAGTGTGTGTGGCGCCTTCAGCTGTTTGCTCTCGGCTCTTCCTGCTGCATCGCACAGCACTGCACTGCACAAAGGGGAAGGGCAGGAGCGCTCTCTCCTCCTGATTTTCTTGCCTGCTGTTTGCTTGATTTCTGTTTGCAGCGGGCAGAAGCAGGAAAAGACAGACGACGCTCCCATGGCCACTTGCTCTGCGATGGACGTCTGCCAACAGCCATCTGCCAAGGCAGCTTTTGGATCTGCGCTCAGAAGGGCAGGCTGTGACCAGCCTCTGGCAGCTCTCCGTTGGGAAGAAGGCCCATTACCGCTGCCGATCCAGGCAAGCAAGCCTGGCAAGGGAGTTACCATTGCCCCAAGCCGATTTCTTGTGTTACAATGCCAGACGCGAGCCTTTAAAGCAGTGCAACGAACACGCTGGTCGCATCCGTGGCGAGGGCGCTGAGCCTCGGCGGGGCGAGCAGGAGAGCGCTGGGGAAGAGCAGCGCCCTGGGCTGGAGCGCCGCGGCTGCGGGGCGCGCTAGCACAGGCTGCGGCCGGGCGAGGCGGGCCGGGGCAGCGGCGGGGCAGAGCGCGGGCGCCGGGCGGCGAGGCGTCGGGGCGCGGGGCCGCTGCGCGGAGCCGAGAGCGCGACAGGCGCGGCGGGGGCGAGGGTGCGGGGGCAGCCGGCGCCGTGGGCGCTGCAGCCCCGGGCAGGCTCGCAGCCTCGGCGGGGCTCGGGGGCGCTTCCCGCCGCGAGGGCGGCTCCCGGCGCGGAGCGCGGCTGCCGGCGGCGCTGGGGGTCGCGGCGGGTGGGGGCCGGGCGGGCGCTGCGGGCGGGGGTGGGCGCCGGGGGAGCCGGGGGCTGGCGCGGCTCGGCTCGGCTCGGCTCGGCTCGGCGCGGCTCGGCGCGGCGCGGCTCGGCGCCCGGGCGGAGAGCTGTGCCGGGAGAGCCGTGCCCGGCGGCGGAGCGGCTGCCGGGGGCGCTGGCGGGCCGAGAAGGGGGCCGGGGCCGAGGCGAGGGGCCGAGAGAGCGCGAGCGCCGCTTGCCGCCGAGCGGGCGGAGGAGAGCTGCTGGGGGGGGGCGGCGGGCAGCAGGCAGCGCTGCGGGCTGAGACGTGCCCGGGCGCGGGGCGCCCCGAGCACAGCAAAGTGCCGCTGCCTGGGGAAGAGTTTTCCTCCCCGACGCTTGCTGCAGGCTTGTTTTCCTTCTCTGAGAATCCCTGGGGGCGCGAGCAGGTCCGGAGAAGAAGGACCTCTGCGCTGCCTTGCAACGTTGCCTAATAGACAACGGCATAGGCAGTAGCACAGGCGACGCCAGAAAAACCGCCTGTCACCGTTTGGGCAAAGATGGTCGAGTTTTCCCTTGCTTTCTTTTGAGAGAGGCACTGAGATTACTGGGAAGACGTCCAGATGTGTGTAGGTCAAAGGCACTGAGGACCATTGGTCTCCTAAAAATGCCAGGCACGAGACTTTCAGGCAATGCACATGCGAAAGGAAGGCTGAACGCCTCGATCTCAACAGATCAGGTATGTATACGCAATAGGTTTGGAACACCAACAGCAACAAACAGCCAGTAAGAAAGCTTAAAAGGATTTATATGAGCTTTATTGGTATAGCCTCGCTATATTTGGATATATATACAAACAGATGTCTTTATATTATAACTACAGGCTCTCTTCACTGAATTGTGCACTGAGGACTAAACAGCAAATAATGAAAAAGAATGGCAGAGTAGAAGCACGCTTCCTGTTACTGAGCACGGGAGAAGTTTTCAATTTCTTCCTTCATTTCCTAAAAAAGATAAAAAAAAGATAAAAAAAGGAATAATAATTGCCAACTAAACACAGGCAAACTTGCTATAAGCTGGAATAGAAATGTAAAATCCTGTAGCTAGCTGCTTTGTATGAAATGAAAGTCTGTGTAGATGCCTTCCAGGTGGAAGTCAGCAACTCGTATGTAACACAGACTGCTAAGCAGGAAAGAGAGGAATAGCAAATAAGCAGGATATCCACAGTGCGCAAGGAAGAAGTGCAGAACAGTGACAGGAAGTGCTGTGTAAGCAAAGTACCTCTATCAACTGCGTTTTGTCATCGTCTTGCCGATGGCGGTAAACACACTGGCTGAGCACCAGGTGTAGTTTTTCGAGGTGGCGGATGTTGCAGCCCTTTGTTGCGTCGCCAACGACATTCAGCAGTTGCTGAAGAAAAAAGGGAGACAGTACAAGTTTACGTTAGCACCAGATCATTTGAATAGGCTCTCGATGTGTTCAGACACAGAAGAAAATGGTCCCACACAACTCGCATCCTCCTTCCTTGTATGGCTAAATGAAAAAGGAGTGAAATGCCCAAGAACAGACTAAATATCGCAGCAGATTTCCATGGAGGAAATGAGCTCCTGTGTCCAACTTGCGAGAAAAAGCAAGGCTCCAGTTTCAGCTAGCATTGTGCTGCTCCTCAGGCTATCAGTCACCTCCACGATCCTAACTGCAAGTGAACTTCTCTGAGAACAGCGGGAACTGCCATGGCCCGTTTTGTAGTAAAGGACAGCGGCTGCCACAGCAAAGCCCTTCTTGCCTTGGATGAGCTTCTGTGGCTGCAATGCAGGGCCCTGCGAAATGCATCTTTTGAAGAGAGGCCACAGAGCCTCTAGAAAGAGGACTGCCAGCTGGCAGTGGGAGCCTCCTCAGGTGCTTCTGTCTCCCCGTTAGCTGAATGTTGCCCATGCCTGCAGCTCTGCTGGCAGAACGGATAGCTCAAGGGTCGTCAGCAGAGCGGGAAGCAAAGGTGGATCAGTGAGCTCCAGCCTACCCTGAGAGAGAGGCTGGTTTCCTTCTCAGCAGGGGGTGAGCATTTCCTCCTCTTCTCTGCTAGGCTCTCTGAGGGCGATGCGTTCCTCCTTCGCTTTTGTCTGCAGGCAGCTGCACGGAGATAGGAGAAAAAGCAAGCCAAAGCATTAGCTAAGCAGTTCTGTCTGCAAACTCTAGCACTGTCATCTTACACGAGGGAACACAAGGGAAATGGTGAGAGGGACTGAAGTACCATTGTGCTGGCTCACTACATGCATGTGTTGAGGGAGAGAGGGCAGCAAGTGAAGGGGGTCCAATTGTTATTAGAATTAAAAAGCGCAAGAACTGGTTAGATTATATCATGCATAAAAGAATGCCCTTGATGATTTTGTGCACAGAGCAGACTGTAGACCGAAGGCATGAGCACAAAGCAAGGTCATAAGCTCAGGTGGCTTCGTCTCTCATCACAGGAAGTAAAAGAGGTGAGAAGCAGAAAAGGCTTTGGAGACAAGCTCTCCTTCCCCTGTGTTCCAAAAGCAGAGGTTGCCTAAGCCTCACAGACAGACGGCAATTACTTGGTGCGGGGGTGGCGGGCAGGAAGGCAAGAGGGAGAGGAAGAGAAAAAGGAAGCAAAAGCAAAGGGAAAATCCTCACTGTTTCCTATTACCATAAGAACTTGTGCAGTGTTCAGCAACTGCTCTAAACAACATGTTACATTTGAGGAGCTAGCCGTTGCGGGGCCATCGAGGCCAGTGTTTTACAGTGTGAGCCAAGCTCTGTGGCTGGGCTTTATTTCATAAGCACGTTGAGTGACTGTCCTGGGGACTGACCTCACATGCTGCACCTAATTTGGAAATGGAATGCCTTTGGCATAAAGCCACCGGCATCACCAAAACCAGGTATGCCATGACAAGAGGGAAGATATCAATGTCATTGGCACCTTATCCAAAAAAGGAAAAAAGAAAAAAGAAAAAAGGAAGAAAGGACTTGCCAGTAGAGAGGGGTGTACTGGACTCTGCAGGCACCGCTGGCCGTGTCTCATCCCCTTGCTCCTCGAGCTGCCTCTCTTCCTCCTCTGTCAGCAGTCGAGGCTCAGGTGGTGATGCCGCAGGCAGGAGGACTTCCCGTGCCTGACAAGCTTCAGTCAACCAGAAAAGGTTAGCCAAGTGATGATACTCGGACATAAGCAGAGTAAACCTTCGTGCCAGGAAATCTATTACCAAAGCAAATGCCGAATGGCTGCTAAGCTAGAGATAGCAACGCTGTGTTTGTAGAATAGCCTCACCTGCTTTCTTTTGTGGTGCAGCAGGCTTAGCAGCTTGCTGGACAAGCAAGTCCTCGAAAAACTTTCTCCCTTCCTCCTCGCTAGGTGACTGGACACTGAAAACTTCTCCGTAAAGCTCAGAAAATAAAGCTCGTACCTGAGGTGGGAGGAGAAAAGACAGCGCAGCCGTAAGCCCCCCCCAAATTTGTGTTCTGCTCCACAAAGATGAATGCCTTTTCCAGTGAAGCTGAGGAATGCTTTGAATAAGGGAGAGGCTAGAACAAGTTTGCTTCTTGGCCTTAAAGGCGAGATTGTAGTGGGTCGGCAGGGCAACTTAGGGCATCTTCTTTAAGGAACACCTCTAGGATTAAAGCTCTGTGAAGCGACCCGAGGTTCCAGTGCTCCAAGGGAGGACACTGAGCATCTCCTAGGTTGCCTGTTTTGGATTTACTTGCCTTGCTGCCCTTCAGGTTGAAGCCTTGTGGCAACTGCAGAGGGAAGAGATGCCAGCAGGGTGCCCTAGTAATGCCGGTGTTGAATGGCTTAGGAGAGCACAGTATTTTGTTGGAGTGAGGGAGGGGACCCCGGAGTAACGATGAGTCTCAATATGAGTATGGTCGTTCTCCCTTTATTAGAGCTTACACAAAGTATATATATCGACAAGCAATACGCATGCGCTAGCAATAGTTACATGATTGGTTACAGTTTCTGTCCATACGTATAAAGCGGATACATGATTGGTGCAAGGTTGCTGTCCGCGCTCCATCGACATTTATGGAACCTAGTTCCGTCCAGACTGGTTTACCAGTTTTGTGAATACCTTCTTTTGTAGTGCTCAAGGCCGCTGCAAGGCTCGCTCGCCTTGGCCTACATTCCTTCCCTTACCCTGAGAACGGGATTGCTCATCCCAATCAGATCATGCCCTCTCTCGCTTAACCATTCCTCCACAGTATTTTGGTGCTTAATGGAGTGATAAATTAACGTGAGACTGAAAGAAGCCGGGAAGGCAGTGAGAGAAATACCTCTGCCGGGAGATCTGCATGGCAAACATCCGACGTAGCGAGCAACAGCACTGGAGCATATGCTGGAATGCCCTCTAGCAATGTTGTGAGCGTAGCTCTCAAGGTGAGTCCAGCAGCCTCCCACCAGGCATGGATACGTGGAATATAAAGGATGCTCGGTGCTGTCCTCTGGGCTTCTCGGATCAACTGGTCAAAAGGAAGTTTGGAGAAGACTGTTGAAGCGGGTAGCAGAGGCTGCTGCTGAACAACAATGTATCAATCAAAATTGCCTGCAAAACGGGAGTGCACAAAGTGTCCAAACAAGCCACCAAGAATAAGGTAACGTTGCTGCTTGGAGCCAGTTCCTTCAGCCTCTCCACAGCGAGAGGCAGGCCTGAATCTCTGCCTGATTTCCAAACTGCTTAGATGTCAGGTAACTCGCCCAGAGCCTCACGCGAGTGGTAGTGTGCTTGAAAAAACAGGCCCAGCCCTTCAGCAGGGTCCACATCAGCCTGGGGCCACTGCTACACCGCTGGAATCCAACAAGCGTGTTCTTGCCTCTTCCCTGCGGTATGATGAGAGAAGAGAAACCCTTTTCTTCCCCCCTCCCAAGCCTGGGTTGCATTTCAGTGTTATAAAGAGGGAGGCTAGAGAAAGGGCAGGACGTGCAGTCAGGCTGAGGCAGAGGCGCCTCCTGGGAGCTACAGAGCCTGAAGAGGCAAGGGAAACAGCTCTGGAGAGCCCGCTGTCATGAGCAGCAGCTCTTGCCATGCAGAGGGCTTTATCAAGAGCATCTTGGAGCTCCCTGAGCTGCTAGCAACATCCTTACTGTTTAGCCTGGAATGGAAAAGATGCTCATGCACAACGTCCTTCTTCTCCATTGGTCAGTGTACAAGAAAAGTGTTCTTTCAGCGCGAAATAACCACCACAGGAAGCAGAGGAAAGCCAGGCCACCACCATTAACCGCGGGAGGTCTGCCTGCTTCCCCTGAGTCTATTCATCCTGTGAGATTGCAGAGAGAAGAGGTACCTGTGCGCATCTTTCTTCGGGTGAGGTGCTGCTAGCAAAGAGAGCCGGCAGGTCCAGCACGTGAACCGCAAACCTCTCCAGTGCGTGTATTAGTGCAGGCGCCAAGTGGGAACTTTGCCCGTACCCGGGCTCTCCAGCGATTAAGAACCTGGGCCTGTGACATGCTGGCTGGCAACAAGCATTGCTAGGAGCGTAACTGCAAAACAAGAAGTTTGCAAAGGAAGTGATCGATCAAGACACAGATGTTAAAAGTATCTTTCTTTGTCCAGCACACACTGGTCTGGATCTCTTCCTCCCGGCCGTGAGGCTCTTATGTTCAGGATGTCTTGACTGAGCAGCCTTGAGGCCTCTGCCTTGGTCAAGTTTAGGTGCAGGGGGTCCACTGGAAATGGAGAAGGTGGTCAGGAAGGAGCAGAAGAACCTTGTGGGAAAAGAAATGCCGTGGGCTCTGAAAGGCCTTAGCTGTATCTAACAAAGTGCAAAACATTCCTGTGAGTCCATAGAACTGGAGGATATTTATCAGATTCCTTCATTCAGATGGTTTCATCTTTCCTTGTGTGCTGTCTCCTAGATTGCAAATACAACTTTCTCGTGGTTTTTGCTCTGTTATCATGGAATATGTCTGTGAATAGCACCTTTTTTTTTCCTTTTCTTTTTTTTTTTTTTTGGCCATCTCAGTACTGCAGGACCTTTTCTGGCTCAGGCCAAGGAGCCTAGAGACTGGACCAAGTTCTGTGGGTCAGAAACCTTCCTGAGCAGCACAGTAAGAGAGAGTGAGAAAAATTACTGATGCAGCTGGGACCCCAAAAGCTAACTTCTCCACTGTGGGATTGAATTACTTTCACATTGCAATATCAAAATATGAATGTAAGCATAGTGGCTTAAAGATCGCAAATGAAGCCCTTTTTTGCAGGGTTTTTATTATGCCCTTTTAGCCGGCCATTCCTCAATTTTCTTCCTACGAAGTGAGTCACTCCTGCATTCCCAATCTGGGAAGCTAGGTGACTCCACAAACCCACGTTGCATTTTTTTAGCTAAGAGGAGAGACAACACATTTCTTTGGCCTTGAATCCTTGAAGAACAGCATGCATGAAATCAGCATGCCCTAATTGTCTGTGGATGTCTTTGGTGGAGGAAAAGGAGGCTGGCTCCTTCCGGATGATCGGCTGGAGCTACTTGCTTTCCTACAACTGTAGCACCTAGTTATATCTCCGTGCTTCCTGCTTGCAGTTTTTGATACCAAAGCACCCTGGACTAACTCTTCCTTCCTCCCTCATCTAACGCCCCTCCCACTTGCAACGGCCACGGCCACGACAGCTTGGAAAGCCCCAGCAATCGGAAGAATTTCAATGAAAGGACACGGCCAGTTACCTGTTACAGTTAAGGAAGGTTTGCTTTTGCTGGCCAGGCCTTGGAGGAAACGGCTCATCTTCAGGACCAGAAGGTGACTCCTCATCACTGTCCAAGCAGTCATTTTCTAAGAAATGAGTGGTACCATGAGAAGGCAGGAGAGGCTTGTTAACTTTCCCGAAGAGTCTGCAACCTTCTCTTGTGCTAAGACAGCTTCTAAATGTGAGCTGAAACCCGGGGCCTTGTATTTCTTCGTCTGAGGGGCATGCGCTGAATGCCATTTTCCAAAGCCTTCAGTCTCTACAGAGCTCTCCTAAGTGTCTGGATTTGCGCAAGCTATGTTTTGCTAGCGGTGAAAGCTCCTTTTCTCCTTGCAAACGGGAAAGATGATGCTGACAGCCTTCAGAAACTGGATGCTCGAGTGGAGAACATAGAGTTCTGTACTGTGAAGTGGGAGGAGTTCCCGGCTCTGCCCTCTCTACCATTCAGTTTCACCTCATCCTGACTGAAAGGTTTGTTTCTGTTGCTTGCACAAACTAGCAGTGTTTGCTTTGGGAGAGTTTTATGGCGGTGAAGGCAGTGAAGCCCTACCTGGCTGTTGGTCCTGCTGGAGTGCAAGTGCTGCATGGGGAAATACCCTCTGCACGCCTCTTAGGAGTCTCTGTAGCGTGTTCTGAAGCAGTGGCTTGGAAAGGGGTGGCAGTGGTTGTCCAGGGGAAGCCACAGCCCTCTGTGAAGCTGGTGCAGTCTTCTGCATAGCCACAAGAAAATCTGTTGCTGTGATTTCAATGGCAGCAACATCGATGTGCAGCTTGTGACTGCTTGTGTAGATCTGCGGATAGTGTCGATGCAAAGCACAGAGGGCAGCTTCAGCGCAGAGGGCTTGAATATCGGCCCCGCAGTATCCTGAGCAACAAGAGCAGAATCCAAAGGGATGTCAGTCTCAGGCAGCAGAAGGGAGTCAAGGACAGGCTTTGCAAAGGGACACTCTCAAAGTCTTTGCATGTGGCCCAAAGGGGAAGAGTTTCATGGGCAATGGCAAAAGAGTTCCTGCACTGCAGAGCAGTGCCCTGATGGGGAGCTTGCATTACGGGAGGCCCAGCGCCCTACAGCCTGTGCTTCGGAAGTAGGCCTCTGAGCCAACCTTAGCTCCTGAGGAAGACGCCCCCCAGAGCCTTCCATGTTCTCAGAGGCAAGGGAAGGCAAGGAGACAGAAGCAGCTTGGGTACTGCCTGGCACAAGCTCAGACGCTGTCAGGAGCCAGGCGCAGGCAGGAACTCGGTGCGTTTTTTCATCTTACCGACGCATTTTTCAGCAAGCTCCTCAAGCAATGCGTCCAGGGGCTTAGGGCTCCAGTCTCTGGTGTGGATCTTGAAAATCTCTTTTCGAGCCTACAAACCAGGTGGTCACGCTGTGGTTTGTCTTAAGCCTCTTTCTCAAAAAGAAAATAAGCAATGCGCAGTCCCCCTCCCCCCGTCACATTCCCGTAATTGCTTGTCTTCCTCTGCTAAAATTAAGAAATGTTTACATTCTAGTAACACACTGCCTGCTTTTCAAAGCTCAGTACTTTTCAAGTAGATAGGAAGAGTAAGTAGAGTAGCAGGAGCAAGAATTCTGACTCCAGCTGCTATCCTTGAACGAGCAAATGTCAAGCTGTGCCTATGTTCATCGCTGCTCTTTGCCAGAGCTTCAGTGAAGTGTTTCCTGTTTCTGTCCAGTATAGTGTGTTGTGCATTTTTACTGGCCTTCAATCCAATAACCTTTTTCTCCTTTTCCCCACAAAATGTGAACTAAAGACAAAAGAATCTGGGGTAGCCAGAAAAAAAAAAGAAAAAAGAAAAAGAAAAAGAGCCCGAGCTCCCTGCTAATACCAGTAACAATGTCAGCTCCCTAAATGCTTTTGGGCGGCTCTGAGGATTCCCAGCCCAGCCACGCTCAAGCCCAAGTTTTCCCCCGAGGCTTTCCCAACTGGAGAACTGAGAACAAGGCGGCAACCTCAGAAGGCAAGAGCCTAGGTGGACTCACTAACTAAGCAAAGAGCAAGCCCTTGGGCAAGGAAGAATGTCCATGTGCTCCAGCCGGAGTGAAACTCCTGTTTGCAGCCTTCCTGCCAGTTCTGTGTGGGGAACCGGGAGGTGTGCAGCACGTATGCCACTTGTTTCCTTGCTCGCTCTCGGAGATGCTGTGGGGCAAGCTGGTTTTCTTGTCAAGCAAGGCTTTGTGCCGGTAGCAGGAAGGTTGACGAAACAGCCTTACCTCTTTGTTTGGCAAGGTGAAAAGGAACTCCCTGTCAAAGCGTCCAGGCCTTCGTAAAGCAGGATCCAGGGAGTCTGGCCTGTTGGTGGCTCCAATGACCACGATCTCTCCTCTGCTGTCTAAGCCATCCATAAGCGCCAGGAGCGTTGTGACAATAGAGCTACCAAAAAAATGTTGTTTGGATTCCCTGGGTTAGTAGTTGTTGTTACCTTTGGCACGACTTTCTCCAAAGTCACGTCGCTCAGAAAGGATAAGCTTTTCTGGATGAGCTGTTGTTAGCGAAAGGACTCATGGTAAGACAGAAAAACCGAGGCAAGGTCTCGAGAGAGACCTTGTCCGGACACCAAGCTTAGTGACCTGATTTCAGCTCCTGCCTTTAAACTGCTACGAAGCTCTGTGTCATTGTACTCGAGGAGTTCAGAGTGTGGGTGTGGTGTGTGTCCTATAAAGGGAAGCAGGTGGGTCTTCTTTTCCTAGAGATGAAGCAGATGACATGGAAATGGAAGCGAAAGGAAGTACCTGTGAATCTGGTCTTGGCGACTGGAGCGCACAGGAGCGAGACCGTCGATCTCATCGAAGAAAATAATCGAAGGCCGCATCTCATAGGCCTGGAAGGGAAATACAGATGCAGGCATACTGACGTATGTGAAACAGAGCACCACGCAGCGAGAACATGCAGGATAGACATTATGGCTGCAAAGGCACTGGCGCTGTGTTGGACCCAACATCTGCAAGATTTCCAGCCCCTCAGGCAAAGCAGCACGGCACGGGAAAAGGAAACACTGATGTTCCCTTTTCAACAGGAGACACTGCCAAACTGCCCAAGAGGCCAAGTCCTCCTGGAAGACGTCCACCCCGGAAAAGTAGAGGTCCAACTCTGACCCAACCTACTGCGCATTTCCTCCTTACCTGCTGAAATAATGCGCGCAGCTGTCGCTCGGATTCTCCCACCCACTGACTGAGGCAGTCAGCACCTTTTCTCATGAAGAACGCTATTCTCTTGTCTCCCTGCCTACATTCATTTGCGAGCGCTCGAGCCACCAGTGTCTTTCCAGTGCCTGGTGGGCCGTAGAACAGACAGCCTCTGCAACATGAAAAAAAGAGATTTACGTAGCTACAACAAAAACATGGAAAAGTGCCCATGACAGCCCCTGTTGTGAAAGCAAAGCGGCCTTCCCTCCTAACCAAAACACTTCCCGTCTTAGACAGATTTGAGAGCAAAGCCTGTCTTTCTCCCTGCCACAGTTGGAGTCTCTTGGACTGTGCCTCCCAGAATTTGTTGGAAGCACTGGGGAGGAAGCCTTAAGCTGGGAGGCCAAAAAAGGTCTTCTGTGTTTCCACACCCTACTTAAAACATCAGCCAGAAAAGGCAATTCCTGTGAACAAAGCAGCAAAGCATCTGAAGATTTGCACACTTTTAAAGGTATGGAAAGGGAAGGATTTCAAGTCATATTTCAACATCCAGTGTGTCAAGCTTTGTTGGCCAAGAATATATAAAGCTAACCATCACGTCTTGAGATATTGCCCCTCCAAAAAAAAAAGAAAAAAAAAGGAGAATACTTTTCATGTTGAAAAGCATATTGCAGCAGTTAGCTCTGTAGTTCGAATGCACTGCCCGTTACCTGGGGGGTCGGATTTGGAATCTCTCAAAGAATTCTGGGTAAAGCAGTGGGAACAGGACCATCTCCTTTAAAGCTGAAATGTGGTGAGAGAGACCACCCACACCATCAAAGCATACCTAAAGAGACATGCAACAGAAGACGTGTCAGAGGTCAGAGAAAGCTGCCACCTGGAAAAAAAAGGCTTCCTCCAAATTTTTCCTATGCCAGCACAAAGGAAAGGCTCAGGACGATCTTGAAGTTCCCTGAGAGGAAAGTGTAAAGTCCGGGAGCTGTCGGCAGCACAGCAGGGAAGGTTTTCATGACCCCTGGAAAAGTCCCCCCTGACACAATGAGTTACCACTGCTTACCGAACTCTGGATTTGCACTGGATCAGCTTCCGGCAGGGTGGTTCCGGTTTTCCTTCCATCCACGTGCTTTCCCTTGAATTCGTCTTTCCCAGAGCTTTGGGGAAGACACCTGATGTGAATGGAGGAGAAAGGGAAAGGGGCTTTCTAACTGAACATGCAGTTAGCGGGATTGCTGTGGTTTTCATGTCGGCAAGTGAGTGCAGAAGCGCTTATACACTGGCATAAACTTCCCAAACCATGAAATATTCCCTAGACTTGATTGGCGCTCACTATGCAAGCGTGAAGAAAGGCAGGTGGGCATTTTTATACTGCATGATGAAATCGTCTAATGACAATTTGTGGAAGGGGATTCTGGCTTCAAGTGCAGAACAGAAGAATTGCAGATCCCCAATCTCAGCCAGGACAATCCGCAATCATCTCATCGCTGACCCCCAAATCCTGCCTTTCTAAAAGCTGTGGGCTAATGAAAGTTATCTTCTCTCCCAAAGGAAAAGCCTTGCTTCCTCTAGACCCTCCAGCTGTCCCAGCTACAATGCTGCGATTTTCCCATCACGGCCGTCAATCGGAAAATCTTTTCAAGCATTACTGAGTGATGGGAGTGGCAGCACTCTGGATCCCTGAGAACTATCACTATCCGTACACCAACCTGTTTGTTCTTCTGCAGCATGGGCTTTGCGACGGAGCAGCCCTTTGCCTGTCAGGAGAAGACGGCCCTGAAGAAATGAAAAGCAGCAGTGAGCGTGCACACTGGCCAAGAACTGCAGTGTGCGCAGGATACAGGCATCTCGATCCCAAAGGGAGAGTTTTACCTGCAGAAGGCAGGAATTTAAATGAAAGGTGTGTGTGTGTGGGGGGGGGAGGTATATGTCTTTTCATTTAGCAACCTCTAGCCCACTATCCACAAGAAATCAGCTCTTCCAAGAAACTGTGCATGGAACCTACTTTCCAGTGGATCCTGGAAGTACGTGATGGTCTTCCTGGGTCGAAGGTTATACTCCTTGCAGGGATCTTTGCCATCTTCCCCTTCTCGGCCTTCACCTTCTTGTGTTGCCCCTATGATTATAGAACCTAGCGAGAACTTCTTATTTGTCTGTGCGCGTATAGCTTTTCATTCAACAACGTGTATGCCACTTCTGCACAAGAAATTAGCCCTTCAGAGAGGCTCTGCATATAGCCTACCTTCCAGTGGGGCTTGAGTGTCTTCAGCAGTTTGCCTAAGGTTAGATGGCTTTGGAGTATCTTCGGCGTCATCCTCTTCCTGCTCTTCATCGTCCTCTGAGGACCCTGTAATTACAGTACCAAGTCATCATTTCTTGTTTGTCTCTGTGTATGCACATTTTCATTCAAGAACTTATACCTCCCACCCTTAAGCACAAGCAATCAGCCCTTCTGACAAACTGTGTGCGTAACCCACATTCCAAAGGCTCTTGATACTGGACAACAGTATTCCTGCGCCGAAGGTTATACTCCTTGCAAGCATCTTGGCCATCTTCCCCTTCTTGGTGTCCACCGGCCTTTGATGGCCCTACAATTACAGAACCTAGACATAGTTTCTGATTGCGCTGTGCGTAGCTACATTTTCATTTAACATCTTCTATCCCCCTTATACAGGAGAGATTAGCCCTTCCGAGAAGCTGTGCCTATAACCTACTTTCCAGTGGAGCTTGATAGCATACAACAGGCTTCCTTTCTCTCATGCTATAGCGTGCCTATAGGGAGCAAAGATACAGGTTCTTTTAGACTGTGCTACACTTTGGAGGAAGTTCTTCTCAGCTGAGCGAAAAGTGCACTGGCATCACTGTGCTGTGTGAAATCCATTACTTACCGAAAAGGAGTAAGGTAAAGTCATTTTGACTTCTGCAAGGACTCGCACAGTCTGCCTGAGGTCCATTCTTCCTCAGAACCTGAACTCAAAGAGCATATGAACCACAAATGAACTTTTGTAAGCACGGAAGTAAAGCTCTTTACTTTTGCAGAAGTTTCTCAGGCAAAGAAAATTGCTGAAGAGGACAAGGTAAATCTCCTGTGAGTGAAGCAAGAGTTTGGTTCACAAGAGAATACGTAAATTACTGAGCCCACAGACATGAGGGGCAGAAGTTGGAAGGTGTGGTTGGAAAGATGATCCAAAACCGAAGACAGCAGCAACAGGGAAATACACAGGAGCTGTCTGCAAATTCTTCAGACATGAAGCACCTTTACAAGTCCTCCTCTCATGCACCTTCCCAGTGCTCAAAGACTCCAGTAGCCATGACTGTCCACCTCCAAAACACTCCTGTCAAACCAGGTTGGCTCCACAGTGCCAAGGACCACAGGTGTGACAGCAGCAAAGGAGGAAAGAGTTATTGGAGTGAGGACCGAAGGTCCTATGACCGCAGCTGACAAGGGACTAGTAACACGGGGGTGGACGCGCTGCCGGGGAGCAAAGATTCTAAACGTGCAAGTTCTGCAGCCCTGACAGCGCCATATTATGGAGGGCTCCCGCAGGCAGCAATTCCCAGCAGCACCGAGGACTTCCCTAGGGGCACAGAGGGAATTCCCAGCCTACCGAGTTAGTCCAAAGAGCTCTTGTGGCCAGGAAGAAACGCTCCTCTCCAACGACCTCTGGGGAAGGTCACCAAACAGCGTCTCGCGCTGTCCCACCACCTCCTCTCGCCTTCTCCTGCTCGCTGCACAGCAGCTGCTCCAGAGCAGAGCAGGGCAAGGGCAGAGTCGTGGCGAGAGCAGCCCCAAGCACCTGGGCTCAGCTCAGGCTCCCAGGGCCATATGGGGAGGGCACAGCTGTTGCTGCGATGCACTGCGTGATGCCCCAGGCCATGTCACAGAGGGGCTGCAGGGTCCCCTTGACCCCCCAGGTGCTGCCAAGGTGGGCCCTGCAAGGGCAAGGGGAGCTGCCTGGGGCACTTTAGGGAGCTGCCCGCACCTCAGTGCCCACTCCCCAAGGACAACAGGGGGCACGGGGAGCCACAGGAGGGGTCCCCCAGGCTGGGGCTCAGCTCAGGCATGCCACTCCCGCAGTGTCCCCAGATCAGGGTTGCGGGGCTACAACTGCTGGCAGGGAGAGGCTCTGCTCAGGAAGGAAGGCCTAAATGAGCAAGTGAATGAATAAAGAGGAAGACTGTGACTGCACTCTCTCAGCCTCTGGGGAGGAAGGGCCAACTCCTAGCTGTTGCTTCCCTAGGCCACAGGCATGGAGATGGCATGGCCTAGTGAAGGAGCAGAGGGGTTTGCTCTCTCACCCTGAAAACTGTGTTAAGGCAAATCCACCATGAATGCCTCCAAACGGTGTCAAAGCCTGGGGGGGGGGGGGGGGGGAGAAAGGCTTATCGGAAAGGTCATTTCTTTCCCTCGGCACTAAATTCTCTCTGCGTTAGAGACGACGTCTGGGAATCCTGGTCTTGGGGTGGGTTCTAACTGGGGGGGGGGGGGGGGGTTTGAAGATGTGATCCTAACAGGGCAAAACAAAAAGAAGGGTGGTGCCAGGTGGAGATTATCACTGGAGCCCCAAAAGCCCATTTCCATTCTAAAGTCACTCATTTTGCAGAAGAAAAATGTGATGCTCAGATGGAGCCTGCAACACTCGCAGTGCCATCACACCGCTTGGGTTCCCAGTGGAGGAGACTGAGAGCAGCTTCCCATCTACAGCGTGACAGCGCAGTATCACACACCTGAACGAGGCACAGGAATAATGCCTGCACGCAGTACATTCTGGTGACCCTCTCTGGTTACTTCTCAGTCTGCCCTGAGGGTGGTCCGAGGAGCGGCCGGCCCTCTGGCCTCTTCGGAAGGAAACGATGCCTGAGGTCTTTGCTTTCTCACCTGCCTGGTAAGCACTGCAGGCTGAGAGACCCCTTGCAGAAGCAGAACAGATAGCTGAGATGGCTGCATGGAAAGCAGAGTGGCTTTACACCGAGTGCCCGAAAGGCATCCCCTGCACATTATTTTCTGCCCTGCAAATCTGAGGGAGCCTCAAAGGAAGCAACGGAGTGAGCGAGACAGTGGGAGCAGAGCTGAGTTCCTACTGACCCCCGCGCCCCAACTCTCCAGCTGCAGAGGTCTGTGGAAGGGGCACGGTGCCTTCGGCAGCAGCACTGCCTGCAGAAGAGAGAAGCTGTAGAAGGGAAGTGAGTGTGAGTGGGGGAAAGGGAGGGGATGCGAGCACGCCGGGAGGTGAATGGAGGGGACGGGAGCACAGAGGGAAGGGGATGGAGGGGCTGAGGGTGCGCGTGGCGAGCAACGGAGGGGATCAGAGGAAGCCTTGGGGGAAATGGAAGGGAGGAGAGTGCTGCGGGCGGGGAAAGCAGGGGGCTCAGGTGCTCACGGAGGGAAACGGAAGGAACCTGAGGATGCAGGGAGAGGACTGGAGGAGACTTTAGCAGGTGTGAGGGGACCAGAGCATCAGAGCATGCATGGAGAAGGGATCTAAGGTCGCACAAAGGAGGCTGGAGTGTGCCAAGGAGGCGATCGAGGTGGTTGCAAGGCACACGACTGCACGCCCCTGGAAAGCAGACAGCGACGCACTGGCTGCAGAGAGCCCATGGCTTTAAGCTGGCAGGAAGGCAGCGCCCTCAGGCTGCCAGCACCTCGGCTCCGCCGCACCAGGGCCGGGCTGGCGGCAGCCACCCTCCCAGCATGCCCTGGGGCATCCCCACGGCCTGCTGGGAGCAGGGCTGCTATGGGGCACCAGGGCTCCACCCGGGGAGACGCGGCCCCTGCCCCCGTGGAGCCCCGGGGGCCAGCTCTTTCCCCCTGCCCCACAGCCCCAGCCCAGACCTCCTGCCCCACGGCCCCAGCTCGAACCTCCACAGCAGGGGCCCACAGGGGCAGTGACTGTGGCGGATTTTGAGCACCGTGCGCTCTGGCCTCCGTTCCCGAGACTCTGCCGGGGGATTGCCAGCACGGCCCCCAAGAAAGCAGCCTCCACGTCAGCCCCTGCTGTTCCTCTCTGCAGAGGAGGCAGCACCTTCTGCCTGAAGCACTGGCTGGGGCCCCGGGAGCTGCAGATGCTCTGCGGTGCGAAGGAGGTGCCTGGGCAGGAAGAAGCTGGCGGAGGGGGAATTGTGCCCCAAAAGCAGGAATTCCCTCATCCTCCTCTGGCCCTCCGGCACGTGCGTTGACACTTGCTGGTGAGTCGTGGGGACGTGTCACGTGGCAGGGCTGGACGCCATGGCACAGTGCTCAGGCTTCATGCTTGTCGGGAACGGCAGGCTCCAGGCCGGGGGTGGGAAGTGGAAGGAGAGGCACCCCTCGGTTTTCAGGCATGCCCACATTGCCTGCTGCATTGCCACCGTGGCCTCTGTGAAAAGCCTGTGCAGAGAGTGTGCAGCGTGACATGAGCAAGGGCAGGTTTGCAGGGGGGAGTGGGGCTGAGAGGTGAGCATGTAGACAGCTGGGACCAGATGGCGCCAGTGTGCAGGGGTGCACTTCTGTGTCCTTCAGCCCCTGGTCAAAGTGATGACTTGTGGTCTCCAAAACCAGCAGACTGGCTTTCACCTGGCAGCCTTTACACCCATTTGAGCAGCAGCCAGCACTGTTCCTCTTAGCAGTTCATTGCTCCTGAATAGCAGGCAAGGAGTGTTGAGGGCAAAGGGGGCCGCCCATATGAAATCTGGAGAGCCGCAGTGTTCACAGCAGAGCTTGTCCATTCGTGGGTATCCCCAGAGCTCTGGAGATGCAGGAGCCAAAGGCAGTCCTGGGAGGATGCCTTTTGGCTTAATGAAGCTTTGTGTCAGGCAGCCCCTGCCTCGTTTCATCCTAGCTTTGGATCTCAAAGCAAATAGAAAGCTTGGAAGGAGAGGAGAAGTCTTTTTATGCATGCCATACTGCTGTTGAGATTTGTTTAGGCCTCTTCTTTGCACTGTGCATGCTACTGCATTGTGTAACCCTGCAGACTGGTGCTTCCACCGAGGGTCGTCGGCCTTATACCTGAGGAGCCGTCACCGTGGGGTTTATGTAGGCAGCAGAGGGGCAAGTGTTTGTCTGGAGAAGGGCTTTGTTCAGCCCTCTCATGCCACACCAGGACTATGTTCCTGGAGTAACGCGATCAAAGCAATCTGATTTTGACTAATAGTGGGATTAATGAGCTTTGTCAGGTCTTGAGCTGTCCAACTAAGGATGCTCGTTATGACCCCAGGCCAATTACAGACTTAGCTGCTGCCTTTAGACATGGGGCTGAGAACAATCCTTTTTTCTTTCACGGCCATTTGTGTTTCAGACATAGAGACAAGATGCTCTGAGGTAGTTCTGTTGCAAGGGAATAAACCCTCACTGCATCTGACATTGCAGGTGGGCTCCATCCTCCCTGCTAGGCTCCCTCCGAATGTTCTTTATTCTAAAATTAAATTAAAAACTGGGTTTCTAATGAAAACTTTGTCCCCTACTTTCCAGGTTCTGCAAAGGAGATGGAGTAGCAAGAAGAAATCTGCGGAGTAGGAGGCCTGGGACAGCAGAAGAAGACAGGGAAACTTGTGAATTGGCCTTATCTTTGCCAGAAACCATTTCTGAGTTTACTGCCTTTGCTATGTAGACCAAATTGGTCAGTCAGCTGTGTATCATCCCAGCAAAAAACAGAGTAGTTCAAAACCAGCTCAGTCCAGGCAGTTTTAAAGCTGCAGCCCCACTAGTGCAATGCAGGCAGCTCTGTTTGACCCATCATCTTTAAATGAAATAGATTAGACCAAGGTCTCTGTGGGTTTTTGGAGATACAGCAAAAGCATTGTAGAGATCCTGCCAGTTTTCACAGGCTGCTTTTCCTTCAAGGTGGTCTCTCACTGTCCCTAGATTAGAGCAATAATAAAGTCTGACTGTAAGATGAGAGAGCTGCTAATTTCAAGGAGTGAAAGAACTTGAGATTTTAATGATGCACACTGGAGCCAATTTAAACACACTCGCAAACTCACTTGCCAAGTTGCATCATTGCAATTTGTCAGGCCCAAGTTTCTTAACTGTACCTACGGAGACCTTACTAAAATCATCCTAAGTCATTTCCTGGAAAGACAACCAAATATATTAAATTGCTTGCCTTGAGTCCTTAGACACAGGCTCCTTAAAGCTGTAACCTACCTGGAATTTGCATTTGGCTTCCTTGTCAAAGTCAGAGTGATTAGTTCAAATCAATACATGTAATAATCTGCATAGTGTTTCCTCAGAGAAAAGCAAAGGAAATCACAGACATTTCCCCTGGAGGAAAGGTAAAGCTTAAAAAAAGAAACTAGGAAATTACAGTTTCACAATTACAGATGAAGCAATTAAAAAAAAATCTGAAATTCCACAGTTTTGTTCTTATGGCTATGTTAGCATCCGTCGAATATTACTAGTCATCAGTTAATAAGTATCAGCCTGACGTGCCTGTTTTCCACAGTCTCTCCATTTTGCCTCACCAGCACAAAATGTCTTCTTAAAGGCATACATCTTAATGCCGAGAGAAATCGAACTGGCAACTGAGGAATCCAGTGCTGAAGTCCATCACTGCCACAGGTTATGAAACAGGTTGCCCCTTCCGGAAAAAAAAAAAGAAAAGAACTTTAATAATAAAATAATTGAAATTTGACAGTATACATAATCCAGCCCAACTTGTTCTCTCTCCTGCCACCTCTCTCAGGTTATTAGGCAGAGCAGAGGGGTTGCCTTGGGCAGCAGATTAGTAATGGCAGCAAAATTGCCAAGACCCCAACAGAGCAGAACCCTGGAAAATTTCAGTGGGGCATAAATGGAGGTGGTCACTGAAGGAGTGGGGCAGGGAAGGAAGAACAGCCCCCTCCCCAAAGTGGCAATTGTGTCCTTGTTTTCTTCTGTATCCTTAGCAGCGGGTAGTAAATTCCAGCTCTTCAGGGCTGTCCCTGCACAACTCTGTGGCCTCCTTTGCAAGGCCATGGCTGAAGAAGGTAGAGTCCAGGGGGTGGGGGAACCTGGATGTGTTGGTGGCCGGACAGGCTACAGCCAACACTGAGGCGGTCTGTGAAGTAAGTGCCAAGGTCTGGCTGAGCTCCTGGAGCAAGGGACTCAGCTGAGGAAGACTCCAGGGGCTGTTTGGGGAAAGAATGGTCCCGCTGTGGTGGCCTGGTTAGGTTGTGCGTGAGGACGCTGACTCTGGATGGAGGGAAGGCAGAGGAAGGGAGGAGAGGACTAAAAGGAGACATGGCTCAGCATAGCAGGAGGAGAAGAAATGAGTAATTGGAGCAAGTGACAGAAGTGAGCGTGAGAAGCGCAGTTCAGGGCACTACCTAGATAAGCTCAAGCAGCTGGAAGTCCAGACTGGCACTCAGCCTAGCCTCCACAGGTAACGACACAGACTGTGAATGCTCGTAATGGCAGAACTGAGCTGAGGCCAGGGTTTACCTTGTTTCAAGCAATGACAGGCTGTGAGGTGATCAGAAATTGCAAAAAAGTCATTTGCGCATCCTCTGCAGACATGTCCCTCGTTTGTAGCTGGCTAACTCTGCTCCTAAATTCACTGTTTCCACCATTCTTTTATTTCTCCCTGAAGTCCAGCTGGGCCCCTTCAGTTTTGGGCCATAGCCACCTGCTGCTATTTCAGTCTGCCCTCACCCCCATGCATGTCTGAAGACCTCTTTCCCAAAAGCTGTTCCTGTGAGGTAATTACATACTCAGTTATTTCCAGTTGATAAACCTCGTGTGCTTAGAGATGCATGCGATGGACACACATGCGGAATTACCACTACCTTAATAGCCCCGGTATTCCTCCACGCATCCCACAGTGCCTCCATCTTCCCACAGGTCCCCTTCCCGCTTCCAGCACAACATCTCCCAAGGAAAAAAAAATAAATAGATAAATAAATAAATAACTCATCTCTGTAAGTGCTCCTATTCCCAGGTTTTTAGCACTTCCTTTTAAACCAACTGCCCAGCTAGTCAGCTGGTATAGTTTGACTTTGAGCCATCCTTACATTTGGGGTGGAGAAGCACTTCCAGTTTCCAAAGCATTTTTCATACCTACTTTCTTCTCTAGCTTCATTTAATTCAAAACACACTCTGTTATTACATACTATATGACTGTATTGCAATGTCTATGGTATACATTCTGAAATATCTAATAATTTCTTTATTGAAATTAAATGATTCAAAATAATCAAAGTGAAGCATTTTGATATTTCTCAATTGATATTTAGCATAATTGACCCAGAAGACATTTCAATGTTTCAACAAATCCAACAAATAAAATAGCCATCTTCAACCTACCGGAAAACATCAGCACCAGTGTATACACATTTATATACACTCAGGTTTGTGCCTTTGCCATCTGGTGGCAAAGCACAATCACAGCGTGTCCACAGAGCTGAGAAAGTTTTCGGACCGTATATATTTGTTTGAAAATAGGGATTCTAAATAAGTAGATGGTTGAGAAAGTTTCCATTTTTCAATGTTTGTTGATAATACCATCAGTTATATATATACATCATTTGGAGAGCTTCTATTTTGTAAATAGGTGATATTTATTGTTTACTGCTGCTACTTGTTTTAATGTATTATCTTGTATTGTATTGTACTGACCAACATTGCATTGCATCATATCTGAGTGTTGTGGCACAAAAATATCCGACATGCTCTTTTCAGATAGTTGACTATGCATCTAGTCATAGGCTTGAGCAAAAGGCTGTCCCAGCTTATTCCAGTCATAGGTGGGCACATGGATTTATCTTACCCAAATTTAAACCTCTGCAGCAGATTTGAGTCCGTCTGACCTTGTCAATCTAATCTTCCTTTAAGGTTAATTAAAAAAAAAAAAAAAAAAAAAAGCACTTCTTGGGCACCGTTCATCTTTTCTTAGAAGAGACATCTTCATAGCCCGGGATCCATGAATCTTCTTTGTAAACTATGAAGAACACGAGATGCAGAGCTTAGGTGAAGGCGATTACTTCTGAGATCATATACCTTACATCGTAGACAGCCAAAGTGCAGAGAGCAAAAACCTCACATCTTGTCCTTCCAACGGGGGAATCCAAGTCAGTGAGTGTAATTATAACCTGGTTACTTTCTCATGTGTCCTGAAATATTGGAGCTGAGAAAGATATCTGAGCCATATTACATACTAAGATCAAATTAAAAAAAAAAGTACTTCTCTTTTTCTTTTTTCTAACTCTTACATTGCATAGGAGGGAATTTACTAGTTGCACTGGATGGTATGAAATTTGCATTTTCCTGGCCTTAGAAATTAGTAGCTGAAAGATCTATTTCCCATCTCTAGTTTCTTTGCTATGAAGGATGGCCATTCATTTTCTTACACCCACTGCTTAATCCTGCCTGCTACAACACTGGATTTCAACACAGGTGGAGTTGCTTGCTTTCTCAACTGGGAAGTAACATCTGTGTTCACTTTGGAAGTTCTTGTATGATCCAAGCATAAGTTGCTATGTAATTGCTTGCAAGTTTTTGGGGTTTTTTTCCAATAAGGACTGGATTATTTACCAGATTTGCTTATAGACCCTTGATCTCCAGATGTCTATACACACATATAGAAGCTCCATCGTTAACCAATAGATAAAAGCCTGTTCTCCTTATTTTTCAGAGTGCTGGGTATTAGCAAGAGTGGAATAAATCCAAATCTTCTCAACATTTTGGAAAGAGACCATCTCTGTTATACAAAACAGAAATAACAGAGATAAAGTCTGTTTCTATTTAAAAGTAGACTGAAATTTAGCAAAACATCATTTCAGGACAATGTGGAACTAGAATGTTACAGTCTAGGAATCCTAGAATAGCCTCATTTTCACACGTGTTCTTTGTGGCTTGTATGTCCAATTTATTGATAGAACTGATACAGCAGCAGCAGATTGTAGTGATGTATTCTTCCGTGCAAACAAATTGCAGTTACTTACCTTTGGTTTAATGAAGACATGATAAGTGAAAATGGATATGAATTTAACTCTTTTCATAGTCGTGGAGTTTAAGTGCAGTTGACATCTACTCTGGAATATCATTGTAATCCCATGCAGACAAATGCATTTGAAACCTTATTGTCCCCAAAGATGCTGACCATCCATTTCTGTCTTCACAGGTAACTCTGTATATCCTGCACACCTTCAAAAGTCAGCTCATGAATTCATACGTCCATGTACCTACTAGTCAGACAGTGAGTTTGTTATGAGTGTGAATGGAGCTTGGTTTGGTGCAGGAATGAGCAGAATTAATCAAAGAGTGTTTTCTATCAGACATTTGTCTAGTAGAATGCTATCAAGTTGACTGGAAACAGTTGGAATCCAACCAGTGGACTTTAATATCCTTTTCTGAATTAAACAAATATTAGTATCACAGTTATAAATACGGCACTGAAGGAATATTTGGTTTATTTGTAATAAATCTGGAGTAGCTCTACATGCATATGCCTGCTTACGGAATTCATCTCACCTAGAGATATACCTTTAAGCATGCCTTCGTTTCTGTCTTCCATCTTAGTTTCTTCTCAATAGGGAGGGGGGAGGAAAAAAAAAGTAACAGGTATTTTTACAGAATGGTTCATGTGAGTATCTTAGACATCTGCTACATGATGAGATGAGTGATGCCATAGAAGTGCCCATTTTTTCCTTCCTTTTCCCTATTCAGGATGTGTAGAATGATAAGCTCAGGAGGCTGCAGCCAGGGCCTGTCCCTCTGGCCCTGAGCCAGGTGGGCAGAGAAGACCTAGAGATGGTAGCCGAGTTCAGCCAAGAGTCCGGATGACCAGGAGAGTTCATGGTGATGAAGCAGGTATGAGGTCAAGCTGAGAAGTCAGCCTGCGGGTCAGAGTCAGGATCAGGCCTGGTGAGGGTAACCAGGGACAGAGACAGTCCAGTGCCTACTGGGCAGGCCCAAAGTGACAAGATAGGTCCAGGGTCAAGCTGGGATGTCAGTCCACAGGGCAGGGTCCAGAGCAATGGAGTCTGCACGCTGAGCTGAGCTGAGCTGAGCTGAGCTGAGCTGGAGATCAGTGCTCCTCTAGGGTAGCTCAGAGAGAAACTGAAGGCCCAGGGTTGAGCTTAAATGGGGCTCCTGGGCCCATGGGCAGGAGGTGCAAGTGGCTGCCTCAGGCGAGGATGATCAGGCCCATTAAGGCCTATTAGTGCCCTCAGACCCTGGAAACAGTAGTAACTGAAATGCTCACTAGCATATGTAATTTTGATTTAAGAATTCAAAGAACTGGGAAATGTTACTACCTCTTTAAGATCTGTCAGAGACTATTTCTTCTGTTTCCAGTCTCATTTAGCCTACTTCCCACTAACAGCTCTTGAACATTGATACCTATGTATTTCCCATTATTAGACTGTGACTTGGTGGCATTCATAGTGCTCCAGCTTCACACTGGAACAATCTAGGTAGATAATGTATGTTACAGCTGGTTTGGGATAACACAGACAAGTGATTACATTTCAGAATGGCATGTTGGATGAAATCAGTATTGTCCTCGTTGACCAAAGGAAGTAAGCTGTTCACCGCTAGCGGGAGCATATGATCATGATCGGTTTTTGCCAGTTGTTCTCCAGAGTGTATCAAGACAAGATTGCTTACCTAATGTGAACAAATATCTGAGCAAAACGGCAGGAGAAAATTACACCACAGTAACTGAGTTCCTCCTCCCAGAGGTCTTAGACCTCTGCTGCTCAGTCATCACCCCCAGGACTGTGGCCAGTCTCTTAGCAGAGAGCAAAGCTGTCTCGTTTGGTGGCTCTGCTGCCCAGATGTACAGTTTCTCTACATTTTGCACCAACGAATGTTTCATTCTGGCTGTGATGGCATATGACCAGCTGGAAACCACTGCTATACAAAGCTGTCATGTCATGAAGCCTCAGCATCCAGCTGTGACTTGGTTCTTACTTTTGTGGGTCTCTAATCTCAATGATACACAGCAGCTGTGCCTTTTGGGTGTCCTTCTGCCATTCCAGCATCACCAGTCACTTCTGTGGTGTGGTGCCCCTGATGAGCCTCTCCTGCTCTGACATCAGGGTTAACAAGATCATCCTCACAGCATTTTGCATCTTAGGTGACATCTTCGTCATACTGCAGGTACGCATTTTGCTACATCTACATCATCTCTGCCATCCTGGAGTGTCACTTCAGCAAGGGAAGGCACAAAGCCTTCTCCACCTGTGCATCCTGTGCACTTGATAGTTTTTGCCATATTCTTTGGCACTCCAGCTACACACCCCACAGCTCTGGCTCCTTGCCTGACCAAGACCAGGTGATATCTGTGTTTTATACAATGGTAAGCCCCACAGTCTACAGCTTGAGGACCAAGGAGGTCCTCAAAATGAGGCACTGAACAGACTGTTACATGGAGAAAAGTGTTTGTCAGTCAATAAAACCTCCAAAGGAGTTGGAACAGGTGCTTAAAAAATTAAAATGATGAGTACAGCTGTTCATGGATGAATTTATTCTGAAATAATTGCTCGTTATGCAACAGAAGTAGGAGAAAAGTGAATGCAGAAGTGAAGAAAGAAATAACTGTACTATTAAAGACTTTTCTGTAATAGCAAGAGCTACAGCTTTATTGTGAGAAAGTACAATTGTGACCCTTTTGAAGGCGATTAGTTTCACCTAAGTTTTTACTTTCAAGTTTGATGCCTTGAAGACATCCCAGCTTTGTTTTCAACTGTTGCTAACTAGTACCAGTTCAGCAGTATCGCTTCCATGTTCTGTTTCCATTCCCTTACCTCATACATCCTTGTAGTCTTTTTTTTCCTGACTCCCAGTCTGAAGGTGATTATTAACCTTTTAGCAAAAGTGGGTCACATTCATCAGGCACCTTAAACTGTTTACAGTATTAGTGATGTGGGCGACTCGAGTCCTCGATGCAAGAACAAAGTTACCACACAGCAGGTGGTCCTGAGGGACAGCCTACCCTCTTTTGTTGTGGGTGAATATCCTTGAACCAATTCACATGCATCGCAGGCTAAAAATGTGCACACAGAAGAATTTTTTACAAATGCTGAGGCTGGGATTCATCTTACCTAAGTTTAGACTTCTGTTAATGAGCTGCCAAAGCATAAACCAAACTTGTAGGCTCTTTCTATAGCTCATGAAGGCAAATAAAAGTCTGTTTGCCTCCATAGTTTGATCACACCTGTCTCTGTCTCCCTTGAAGGGTCTATATTTATATCTATGAATTACAGGAAGAGTGTAGAGTGACCAGCTCAGGTTTATGGAATTATTTCAAGTCCACGTTAATGCAGCTTAATGCTGCCCTGAGTTCTGGTTTTGGATCACATTCCATCTGACTCAGGGAGCTGGCTCGTAGAGAACAAAAAGCCACTGGCTTCAGTAGAGAAAGACTTCAGTCACATGGCCATGGAAGTAGCACAGAGAAGGAAACGGAACCTGCTATAACACTGCCTCAATACACAGAGTTATTAGACAGATGGATGTAAGACCATTTTTCCCTATCCTTCGGAAGGACTGCAAGTAAAGGTCCCATAAAAAGCTACACTCTCTCTCACTGGGGGTCATCACTCAGAGCAACCCATTCTGCCCATCCTGAACCACTTAGAGCCCTTAATGTGTAAACGTAGTGTCTGAGGAAGAAATATGTTCCACTCTTCCATATCCATAGATTTATCATTAAGACTGACAGGTGTTATTAAACAATAACCAGTCAGCTCCCAGAGCAACTCTGGCAGGATCTAGAAGTACAAATTTTCTGCAAGCAAACATTTTCACGCTTCCTAGAATACCGTGGAGGTTTCAGATATTTCTGACTAAACTGTGAGAGAGGACTACAGCAAAGAAAGATAAATAACCCAGACAAGCAATACCTGTTGATCCACTTTTAACCCAGCTATCTCCTGAACACCACGGCTTTCACGTAGTCTAGACGAGAACTCCGGAAGCCATTACATTGCCAGTCTAATCCAGTCTGGAAGAGGACTCGGTCCAATGCAGATACATTGCAGACCTCAGGGTGCAGCCCAAAGAGACGAGCTTCCCTCACTCATCGTCTTACACATGGCACTGCACATTCATTGTCCCAGGAGTCGCCCCCCACTCCACAACACGAGCAGCCGCTGTAAGCACAGTCTAACCGGGGCTGCGTTACCTGGGACATTTCTGCCTGCCTAAGCCCCACTGATGACTTTCCCTGCTAGGGACAGTCAGAGCAGATCACTCTTCAGCTGAGTAACCCAATTCAGCTCTCTTCTCTGAAGGCCAACAGTTTGTCGAACAACCTCTAAGCCCTCGAAGTAGCACAAGTAAGCTAGCTTTCCTGGCAGGTAGAGATGTCCTTAAACTCCTGCCAGAATCAGGGGAAGGGTCTTTGTTCATATGTCTCAAAGGCTCCTCAGCTTCCCAGAACAGCTTTCTTCATCATCTTATCGTAAAGCAATTTCAGTAAGTGTCCAGTGATATTGCAAGAGCAGAGAGAGGTTAATGGCAAACTGTTTACTAAAGCATGATATCTATGTCAACATCTTCCAATAGACCATTATTTTTCTTTTCTTCAAAAGAGTTAATTATTCAAGGATCTTAGAAGAAAAATATATGTGGGATTAGGTGCAAGTGCAAAGGCAGTGTTAAGGCAGAGGCACCAGAACTCTAAGCAAATCACCAGCGATTACCTACTTGAAGAATTTTCTATCTGCATTTGAAGAAAAATCTACCCCGATGGATGGACACAGAATCTGAGCCTGGATGGTCCACAGATGAACAGGTTATCACAGCAAAATATATGCTCCACAAATGAGCAGGCTGCCTGAAACTAGATGGTCCATGAGACAAAGAGGTTACCTAACAAAAGGACACGAGTCCAAGGGTGGATGTGTTATTAGAGACAACAGGAGTCTTCTGTGGAAAAAACAGCTAACTGTGTATCAGGACTGTGCATTTTAATTAGAAGAAGAATTATCAAGTTTGATCATAATTAATAACAGAGATGGATTCACATCCAGATGGCATACTTAAACTCCACGGAGTTGCACTGCAGTTCTTCAGAGTCAGATAAGCAGAACTGATTACTCTGATATCTTACACTGTACTGCTATTTACATGAATATGGTCTTATTATTATTAAAAGAATTTATATTAAAGTTTGCAGTCTAAAGCTTTGTTAAGCTTTGTTTGTGAGTTGATAGGGACAGACATGACCAGGGTTCACTGAATTTGCTAGGATACTTATGTCATCAGTTTCACTAGTAAAAAGTAGTAAGGGCAGGGAATGAGACGGGCATGTCCTATAATCAATGACAACAAAGACACCCTTAGAGGATGATTCCTTCTGCTTATCACACTTATCTTAAGATGGGATGAATTGTCCTCTGAAGGTGATATTGCTTCCTTTGTCTATAGGGGGAGCCTAGAATAGATGTTGACTGGACCCCTAACCAAGGGTAGGGGAAATTAATTCACAGAAAGATTCTTCATTACAGTGCATCTGCTGAGACTCCTAATTAAGGCCTGGTGTCTTGCAGGAGATCTAATTTACAGACATTAAACTGCATCGAGAGTCATAAATACACCAAGTACTTCAATAACACCATTTTTCTGAAGAAAGAATTCCAAAGCGGCAAGCTGAGTGTTAGAATATCACATTTAGAATATCACATTTCATATTGAAGTTGTTTCTCAGCGTGTCACTCCACTAATGTTTCACAACGCCCAGGCTGCAGGTCAGCTGCAACATATAGGGAAAAGAAGGAGCTGTTGCTCTAAAGGCAGTACTGAATTGCATAGTTCTGCAAACATCGAAGCAAAGAACATTTATCTGGGCATTTATCCGGAGCAGGGAGGGGCTCTATTGCAAGTCTGAAGTCCTAAAGTTTTTCTATTTAGATAAATCTTCTGATCTGTTTCAGTAAGATGTCTTTGAAGTGAAGAAGGAAGCTACTCACTATTACGAAGGTACATGAAATGTTTGTAGCTTTTGAAATAAGAGTTTATTTCTGGGATCAATATGGCATAAAATATCTCACACCTTCATGCAAGGAAGGTAGGCCTATTTCTTCATTTTAGAGATCAAAAAGATCGTTTTCAATCTGCAGATAGAATCATAGAATAATTTAGGTTGGGAAGGATTTCTGGAGGTCATCAAGTCCAACCTCCTCCTCAAAGCAGGTTCAGTCAGATCAGATTGCTCCGGCCCGATCCCATTGAATTTTAAATGTCAGCACAGATGGAGATTCTACAAATTTGCACCTAATCCAGTGTTTGATCACTCACGTTGGGGCAGGAGAGGGAAATTTCCTCCTTCAGTTTCCCAAGTAGTCCATGGAAGAGAGCAACCTGTTGATAGAAAGCTCATTGAAGCCCTTTTCTGAAAATAACTGGGCTAGTTGCTGTGCTTTAGGGCAGAAAATGTTGGGTAGGCTGGAGATAAACAACAGCCAACTATGCAAAGACAACTCAGCGTGTAAAGGCAGTCTGGTCTTTTGTGCATCTAAGCAGGGTAAGCATTTTCCTCACTTAAACTGTGTACCTAACCATTATAGGCTGGTTTTAATCCTGCTCTCTGCTTCTTGAAATGGGCAAGTACTTCTGAAGATTTGGCTCAAGCGGGGAATAAACTGGCTTGGTACCTACAGTATCTTCTCTTGCCTTTCTGGATGAAACAGGTCAGTAAGAGAATAGTTTTGTACATATGCAATACCTTGAAGCCTATGCTAGAAACAGACCTCAGCAAGAATTGAAACCTCCATTCAGTCACCCACATGATAAGAACTCCGCTTTGAGAGCGTCAGCCAGGTTACTGGTAACCTCCAATAGATTAACAATAATTTTTCATGTGAGGTGAAGCTGGTAGAACCTTTACAGGGATGACTGATTCCCTTTTTGTTCAGGATTCCTTCCCTTTTAGCATGAGATTTTTCACCCTCTAAATGGAAAGTATTTCATTTGGTGACTCTTCCCAATTTATTCCTGAGCAGAAAATGGCCACTTTTCCTTGACAACAGGGATGCAAGCAAATGAGAAATCCTTTCTCAGCCAAACCTGGAGGATCTTGTGGTATCTCCTCCTCTTTGGGAAGATGCAAAGCTGGGTTTTCCCGCTGCTGTTGCCATTTAGTGCTTGCCGCCATTTCTTTCAAGAGAGGAAACTCTTACTTTCTTCTGCCAGGATGTGGGTTTGTTATTTGTATGTTTACAAGTTGCAGTCCCAAAGGTCAGGCTGGTGGAGGTCCATGTAATTAAGGCAGGTCTTACCAAGTTGGCACAGCTGCAGCCTAACCATTATATTCCTATTTCAGCAAGGCTGAACGGGGGCTGCTTTGTCCCATTAATGGACTTATTGGCCCATACTGGGCTCTAACTATCCTGCTACCAATGCCCGGGGGAGTTAGCTAATAGGCAAAAAATGTATTGGTGATTGCAATACAGAAAGAATGATGTCTGAACTAGTGTCAAGACCATGTATCTTCAGGAACAAGCGGGCCATTGCCCTTGGAGTGGGCCATTTGCATGATACTGTACACCCAACCCTGGCCACGAGTGAGGGGAGAAGAGTGCTCCATAGATGTCCTCAAGAAAAGCAGGCTTTTTTCCTTAAAAAAGGAGAAAGAGGGCACACAAAAACCATTGTAGTGCCAGACTAGGACTTGTGTTTCACAGTGCTGCTGTTGCCTTTTGAATAAATTATTTTATCTTTCTGCGCTTTCTTTTCTCACCTGAAAAATAGGAACAGTACTCCCTTGTATCACAAGTCATTTCAATGCGTAATTAAAGAAGTCTAGTCATAAGCTATGATGAAAATGCGCCGTACTTCCTTGTGGCTACTGAGACAATCCATTGTGTGTTGCCAGTTTCCCATTGCTTCTAGGTGTTGAACCAGTTTCCTGTCGGGAGATAATATGAGTGTGCTAGCAACATGCCTGAGAGGAATCACTGTGTGGCCATTGAGTTTATCCTCTCTGGACTAACAGAAAGGCAAGAGGTGAAGGTAACCCGCTTTTTTTAAGCACATTAATAGGGAATCTTGGAATGATCATGTAGATGAAGGTTGATCCCCCGGCTTCACACACTGTGTACCTTTCCCTCAGTAACTTGGCTTCTGTGGATTTCTGTTACTCCTCAGCTATTTCCCAAGGTGGCTGGTGAACTCTTCAGCAGTGAGGAGAGCCACTTCAGTCAGTGCCTGTGTGGCACAGCTATTCACTTGTCTCCTCATGGCTAGTGTTGTGTGTCTCCTGCTGGCAGTAACGGCATATGACTACATGTGGCTCTCTGTAAACCTCTCCTTCATGCAACTGTCATGTCCTCAAAAGCCTGTACGCAGATGGTAATCATCTCCTATTTCATTGGCTTTGTCCACGCACTTGCGCAAACTATCTCCACCTTCACATTCCCTTTCTGTGACTTTGGTGTTATTGGTCATTATTTCTGTGACATACCCCTAGGATCCAGCTTTCATGCTCTGACACCTATAGCAAAGAGATGGTACTTCACATTTTTGGTGTGTTTCGTGGCACCTTCACATCTCTGGCAATTCTAATCTCCTCCATCTACCTCATCTCCACCACCCTGAGGATCCACTCCTCCAAGGGCAGATGCAAAGCCTTCTCCACCTGTGCTTCCCATCTGAGAGCTCTCTTCTTGTTTTATGGGAGCACCGTTTTTATGTGCGGTAGCCCAATATGCAGCTACTCATTGGACTGAGGTAAATGGGCCTCTCTGTTCTCTACAGTGGTGACTCCAGTGCTGAATCTTATAAGCTATAGCCTAAGGAATAAGGAGGTGAAGGATGCTCTGAGGAGAGTTTTAGGTCATATTAGAGAAACTTCAGCAGACTTGTTAGAAAGAGAACTTTGTTTGGGGAAAATTTATCAAAACCTTGGTACAAAGAGTAGGACTTCCAAGGAAGCTTTGATCAGCTTCCAAGGGTGAGATTCAGAAAGGTACTTAATTGTTAGAAGTGATTTTAGGTGGACTTTTAACTGGTTGTATCTGCAACTTCTATCTTGAAAGACTGTGTTCCTCGCTGCTGAAAGCTGGAGGAATCCTGACTTTTAACTTGCAACTTCCAAGCACAAACAGGACTCCTGCCTGAGGAGTGCGTGGCACAGAATTGCAGTTCTCTGTTCTATTAGGAACGTTTGCTCATGTAGGAAAACCACCGGTCCGTCAAGATGAGAAAAAGCTTTCAAAGATATTCAAGAGGAGAAAAGCAATGTGATTTGAATTTATGGCCATTTCTGCTACGTCTTCAGTATTTGAAAGGAGTAGCCTCTTCCAGTGCAACACACAGAACCTGAAGTTCTGGAAAGGAAATCTTGGAGAACACACACACCCGTGTTTTTGCCCCCCAAACACTAGGGAAAGTAACTGTCCCTCTTCTCTTAAATCTCCCTCTTCTGTCACTCATTACTACCTCCTTTTTCCCCTTCTGCCTGGAAACATGAAAAAACTACAGAAATGCAAAAAAGATTGACTTCTAATTTTGCTACCATTGTGAAGTAACAAGAACTTATTCCTGCTTTTCATCTCCACATATCAGCAATCCACTTGAGGCAACTGAGTGAACTGGTAGTTATTTTAAGGACATTGGACATAATTTGAAATTTAATCAAGCTGCAGTGTTCTTTCACTTAAAAGAATGATGGAATAAGATGGTGACTTACCAACTACATGTCTGTCATCAATGCGATTTTGAGAATAAATGGCCAATCATTTCTGGGAGATGAGAAAGTTGAGAAAGGCTTTGGAATCCTTCTATCGATTCAACTAAGCTAGCTCTAAGGATAGGTGTTCTATCACTAGTAGATGTTTCATCGCTTCTGGCTGAGTTTACAAATGCTGTCCCTCAATTGGCAGAAGGAGTTGAAATCTTTATTGAGCTGAAAGTGACAGAATTAATCTCAGACAGCTGAGAGGTTCCTGCCTCTGCATAAGGTTTACAGTCAAAGGGGGATGGAACGAGGTCTTGCGGATTCCCTTTGCATTTCGCTGCAAGCCTGTTAGGGCTGTTATTTCCCCTGACCTCCTCTCCTTAAAGCTGTGCATAACTATAGCAAAGATTGTGTCCTATGATCATCTATGGCACCCTAAAGAAGGATTTTACAAGTCTCTTTCTTTCAAACTGCTGCCAGCATATTTTACAGAGAGGTGATATGACTGCGAAACATCATTATTTTTGCCCAAAGACACACGGCTGGGGAGAAAACTTATCTTCAGTATGTTATAGTCTGAATTTTGATCAAGTAGTGATGATTAAAGGCCATCACTATCTCAGAAGCCGTTTATCTCAGTAACGCTAAAATTAGAATATGCACGGGGTAGTAAAAGCATTTGGACTATATGCACTATTATCCCACTGGCCTGACGGTCCTAAAATGCAGGAAAAAGAATGTGAAAATGTAGCCTTATGGTCCTGCTAGTTGTCATCTTTCTGTTGCTGCAGAGCCTGAAGCTCAAGGTTTATCTCTTGTTTCTGATTATTAAGTATCATCAGATATGTGTTCACAGTTTTTGCACGTATCAATGTTGCGTTGTTCTTATCTTGAACAGAGAAGTGAGATTTTTAAATCAGATTTCTGAGTTGTCCAAAATTGTCTCTTTCAGTGGACTCCCAGCTCAAAGGAAGGAAATAGCTTGAAAAGAAATCACAGGCATCATTTTACTTTACTGTGTATGTTTACAGGTCTCTGGGAAGAGCAATGTACAATACTACTCTTCCAGAAAAAGACAGGTAGGTTGTCATCAAAGAGCTTCCCTGCACAGCAATGAGTCATGTCTGCACACCTCTCTCTGTGCTGATGTTTAAGATGGTCAAAGCCATCTAGAGCTAAGCATCAGCAGAACCGGCAGCATGTTTCAATCAAGAATCACAATCTCAAACCTAAATATGCTTTCTGACAAATATCATCAAAAAGAACAGATTTTCATAAGCCTCGCATTCATCTAAGCCCTGCATTCACCTATCCCTTAGTCTCCACCTCGAGAAACCCAGACAAAATTAGGGAATTTAAAATGTTAAAGAGCTGCTGTCTCTTCAAATCTACAGTTTGCTTTTCTAAGAAAGCCTTCTGATCCACCATCCAGAATCCTGTTCCTCTTCTTTCCTTCCCCAAATCTCAGTTCCAGGAGGAGATTTGGGAAAATCCCTGCCTTGAATCACTTGTCATGACAGCAATGCTAAAGTAAGTCTCTTTGTGGTAGAACAGCATTGCCCAGAGTCAGGAGGTCCTAGGGGCATTTGGGGCTTTCCCTGCTGCAAACAGTTGAGGAAAACTCGATGAATCAAGAACAGTACTGTTAAGAATTTTAGGGAAATTTTCAGTGTTCATCTAGGAATTAGGTTATATCTTATGGAGTATGGAGAGATATTGGATCCCCATATTTCCACTGAGGTACCTATTCCTTAGACTTTTATAGTGTAAAGCACCAGACGACTGGCCAAAGTATGAAACTTCATCCAGCCTCTAAATAAAGCAGTGAAAAATGTCCCAATAATTAAGCTGGATTGTGGCTCCAACATTGACTATGGTATTTAACCGTGCTTGGATTGCTGCTCTGACAGATTACAAAGCTCAGCTATGACATAAGGTCAAGGCCTTGGAAAGGTGTTAGCAGAGCTCCTTTAAATGAAGCGTTCCCAGAGACACCAGGTTGGCACAGACTGATGAAAATTGGAGTTAATGCCTGGCATCGGGGAACGACCTCTGTGTCCATCAGTGTTCCTGGGAGCCTTGGAAAGCCTAGTACAGTGTATGTCACCCTTCACTGTAAGGCAGACACCTAGTACAGCATCCTGCTCCTCTCATGCTCCTATTTTACCATGCAATGAATCTCAGTCCCTTCAAAGGTTATTGCTGTCTTCAGCAGCTCTCTCAAGTTGAGGCACCTCATGTCAGCACACCAATATATGTGAGATGAAACCTGCTTGTGCTGTGCCATCCTGAAGGATTTGCTTTCTCTTGGAAGCTTAGCACCACCATCACTTTTTTTGTGTAGAAATGTGAGCAGACACCACTCTCTGAAGCTCGTAGGAGCTAGTGGGAAAGCATAACCTCTCAAAATACCTAGTTATTCCTCCTAATGCCAGGAGAAGCCTGGAACTGAGACTTACACAGCTCTAAGGTGTCTAAAGGTAAAAGCCACAATACCACCCCAAATGCTCAGGTTTGACTGGTGACAATATCTTCACATCCTTTTGACTGACAATTTCCAAAGAAAGATGAGAGCTACATGAAACTTTGAATTTAGTTTCAGTTCCATTCTGAACAGCCATGCTAAAAATAGAACAACATTCCTGAAAAGTCCCTCCTGAACACTTCTCTTTGCCTCCCCATGGTTGAGATGGACCCCAAAGAGCTGTGCTATGCAGCCCACAAAAGAGATGGTCTTCTTTTCAGCAAGAAGTTCATAAATGAGTTTGGGAACTGTGACAGTAGAGTAACTGATATCTACAAAGGACAAGTAGCTCAGGAAGAAGTACATGGGAGAGTCCAGCTGTTGACTGTTCTGTATAGTGATGATGATAAGCAGGTTTCCAAGAATAATAGTGGCATAGAAGACTAAGAAGAATGTGAAGCATACTTTTGCTAATGCATCATCTTGTGTGAGTCCCTGGAAGATAAACTCCATCACATTTTTTTTGTTCTTCATATACGTCACGTAGACAGGACCTGAAGCACAGAATAAAGCCACCTGTGATGGCATTAGAAACACAGTGTTATCAGTACACATCCATATCGATCACTGGTATGTTCAATATCAATGTATTCCCTTTTATGCCTTTTGGGGAAAGTTTCCTTTCAAAGTCAATGCTTCTCTCAAGGAGTGACAGTTGATGTCTAACTCAGAATGTATTACTGAAGTGTGTAATAGCAAGCTCCGTTTATTTGCTTGAGGGAGTTGGTGGAAATATCCTCCAGATTCATATTTCTGATCTTTGCCCCTTTTAAAAAGGAAGACTAGTCACTAGGTTGCCTAAACATCCACTTTTGAAGTGTTGATTTGGAAATGAAAAACTGACTGAGAAGGATAGTGCATGTTACCATTTGAGTCTCAACACGTTAGTCATTCCGTAAGGAATTCTGCTCAAGCAGTGAACGTACCTTCTTTTTCAACCCTCTGAAGGAATTCAACAGAACTAGTCCTTACTATTGCTCTCTGACTCTGGTAGAATGTCCATGCATTTTTGTGCAACCATCAGTATTCACATCATGACACAAGGCAGCTGGCTAATTAACATCACTTCAACTATCAGCGTAGATCCTTCTGGAGGAGGTAAAGTGGACACCTACCTCATGTCTGTTTAGCAGAGATGTGCCTTTAGGCACAAACTGTCTTTAAGGCGCCCTAAGTGAAATCAGACCATGTTCAAGGGATGCCAGGAAACCTGAAGCAGGAGAGTCATTGTCCTATATGTGCTGTACTGGGCTACATCTTGTGTGGATTGGTGCCAGTTATTGCTCATGAGTTTCTGGGTTGCGACCTCAGTCTCCAAAAGAGCAGGCTTGTATTTCCTCAGACCACCTTTCCTACAGTACGTGGGTGAATACTGGAGATAATCTGCATTAACGATGTGTTAGTAAGGTTTTTGTACACCTCAGCCAAGTTCTGGACTATGGAAATCCCCATAAACACACCTGTGATGCCACTGGGGTAATCACAGAATCACAGAATCGCTGAGGTTGGAAGGGACCTCTGGAGATCATTTAGTCCAACACCCCCTGCTTAAGCAGGGTCTCCTAGAGCATGTTTCACAGGATTACGTCCAGGCATGTTTTGAATATCTCCAGAAATAGAGACTCCACAACCTCTCTGGGCAACCTGTTCCAGTGCTCTGTCACCCTCACAGTGAAGAAGTTTTTCCTCATGTTCGGACGGAACTGTCTGTGTTTCAGTTTGTGCCCATCGCCTCGCGTCCTGTCGCTGGGCACCACTGAAAAGAGTCTGGCTCCATCCTCTCGACACCCTCCCTTCAGATACTTGTACACATTGATAAGATCTCCTCTCAGCCTTCTCTTCTCCAGGTTAAACAGGCCCAGCTCTCTCAGCCTTTCCTCATAAGAGAGATGCTCCAGTCCCCTAATCATCTTAGTAGCCCTTCGCTGGACTTGCTCCAGTAGTGCCACATCCCTCTTGTTCTGGGGAGCCCAGAACTGGACGCAGTACTCCAGATGTGGCCTCACCAGGGCTGAGTAGAGGGGGAGGATCACCTCCCTCGACCTGCTGGCAACACTCTTCCTGATGCACCCCAGGTAATAAATACACCGCTGCTGAATCTCCTTTACTCACCAACACCCTTGTATTCACCTTTGCTGCACTCCAGTGCAGTATGCAAGTATCACTAGTGTTCAGTTTCTACTCTGAAAAGATAGACGGCAAGAGCTGCATAACAATGTCCACAATACTGGCAAGTCCTTTGGGCTCTTAATCCTGTTCCACAATCACAGGTCAATCAGTTCTTTCTCACGAGATCTCTGCCTCTTCCACCCTCCAACTTTAGCAGCAGAGGAAATATTCTTTCGTGTCTCCGTCCCTATCTCCATGCCACTCCATGGGCAGAGGGAAAGCAGTGTGGGGAGACCCAAAGCGTGTGTGTTAAGAGCATTGTTGCCACGATGTGTACAGCTAGAGGGGACAAGTTAAGACTGAGTACATAGGAAGTGCTGCAGCTACCTATTGACTCCTTGACTCTGTAACACCAGAAACTTCCTTTTGACAGATATTTCTGGAAATGGCATATAACTGAAAAATAAGCAAAGAAGACACCAATTAAAACAAAGGGTAAAAAAAATGGAGTTCTTTCTACTTCATAAAATGTACCTCACAAAAGTCACTCAACAATAATGTCTCTTTTCAAAGGCAGGATTTCCTGCTATTCTCCTCTGATGACCTTCTCGGACCACTTTAGGCAGTTTCATCAAAACCTCTCGGCTCCAAACTGCTTCTTATGTGTCACGAGAGCAGTCCACATCTCTGCCAGGGCTGAAAACTACAGAGGATGAAACGGACAGCCTGAATGCCTAGCTCCATTTCTCATTCTGCAAAAGCAACTTCCAAGAGCATCTGCAAGAACAACTCTCTCTCTCTCTCTCTCTCTCCAGATGGGGAAGTTGTGGCAGAAATATTTCAAGTAAATTGCACAGCAGAAGCACAAGCTTACCAGAAGCAATGAGATCCCAGAGGCATGTGAAGTTTTCTTTGTCAGAAAGAATCAGTGGACGGGGAGCTAAAATATATATTTTGGACAGCTATTAGAGTAGTCTCTACAGGGTGACTCTGGAGCGTGATCACCTAGACCATGTCACATTGTGTGGGGGTTTGCTTGCTTTCTTGCTTGCTTTCCAATGCTGTCCAGATAAATGGACTTCGTTTAGTATTAGCTGTGTGCTTCTTTTGGAAACACTTCTATTTAAAATCATTGTCATGGCTGACCATTTCCAAGATTTTGTGTTCACATTGCCCTTGCAATCAAACATTTTTTGAGTAAAGATGACTCTTACACGTGTCAGATATTTTTTCCCTTCTAAGCCAATATTTCACATATGCTTTCTTATTTCTTATTAACTTGCTCTTACCATTGCATGTTTGCAGCATAAATAAATATCATAACTGTGCTATATGACTGTTATTACTTAGACATCTGATGTGTACACGTTTGAAACAAGAAGTAAATGAGGAAATTATTTCAAGACTTTAAAAATGTTTGTGGTCAGGCCTCACTACTTGCCAGGTATTTTTACTCAGACAATGCAAAATACAGAAGCAGCTGTTTAGTCCTCATATTAAGTCATTATAAGAATCTGGGCCAATGTGTAGAGGAATCAAATGTTGTTGTTGCTGTTGACGCCTTCCAGAAGCTATGGTCCCACTGTTGCCTGCTAGCATCCAGCACCCGGAAGAGAAATCAGAAAAATCATGGCGTTCTTCCCCAAAACATTAAAAAAAACCCCAAACAAACAGTTTTTAAATTATAAGCCTTAGCTTGAACTGGCCGTGTGCCCTAACCCCTCAGCAGTTGCAGTATGAAGGGGGTCAGTGGGCCCCATCTGTCTTTCTACCTGCCCCACCTACGGTGAGACAGACCAACCTCTGAAGGCGCCTGTCCCTCTCTGTTGACAATGGTGCTGAGCTCGACAACTGTCCTTCATCGCATGAAGAATTTAGACTGCTACAAATAGGTGGGGATGGTCCCACCTTTAGCTGTGTCCACAGAGTGTGAATGCTGGGTGAGGGACATGCTGGCCCAGGCCTGAGGGACACTATCCCTCTAAGCCTTGAGAATCGGGATTTATCCCAGTTCTGTCCTGCTGGCTGCCATCCACATAACCCACCACAGTGAGGAGAAGACACTGAGACGTCCGCAGTGTACTGGTGCATGCCTGTGAAATGGGAACCCACTCTGCCACCCCCTGCATAGAGCAGAGGACATTCGGGGAAGCAGAGCATTTCCGACATTGTCCCAGGGTTTGGTCGATAGATCTGCCGCTCTCCTGTGCAGGGAACACCTTCTTATCTTGAATCACACTTAAGCCGTGTTAAGGTGCAACACAAGTGCAAGCAAGTGTTTATAGGGAACGTGAAGTGAAGGAAGAAAAAAGAAAGTGCTTTAGTTACTTTCAGAGTGCATTACACAGATGTCTTTCTCCCTCACGCAGCTGATTTGCTCTTTTCCTCCTGGAAAGGTAGGAGTCAGGGTCCTGTGGCTCCTTGTGGCTCCTTTGGCTTTGTGGAGAACCTTAGCTGCTACAACTAACCTCCCTGTGGCAGCTGTGGCTGGCTCTGAGATGATTTAATCTTCCATCTTCACATTTCTTCTCTTCCTTCCTGCAGTAGTAGCTGCTCCAGCTATTGCCTTGGAATACATGTTTCTTCCTTTGGCTGGGCCTGTAAATGTGCCCTGTTGGGCTAGGAGGTGTACAGACCTTGAGTACAGGAATTATTCCCAAACAACTCTTTTTTTTTCACTGACACATAAAATTGTGCCCCCCAATGCTTTCTTTGGTGGCGACAATTTCCTATGGTGAGCAATTTATCTTCCACTTGGATCTTTGATTCTCTATTAGTCTAAACAGTAAAATGCAAAATCTGAGGCAGAGATGAAGGGCAGAGGGGATGGTTAGGAAGGAGGGCATTAGCGATAGGTGAACTACTGCAGAAAGGCAGAGAGTTGCACTGGAATGGGAAGGGGAGAAGCTTCTCCTCATATCATCTGCATCAGCAAATGACCCAGCCAGCATCTAATATCAGCAGTTTACTTGCTAACCCATGGATTCAGCATACGACAATGCAGTACTCCTAAGAAGGCATTTACTCCAAAGTAAAGGGGAAAGAAGCCTTTGGCACAATTGCTTCCAGCAGCAGGTGACCTTCCAGGTCTTGCAGACACCTTGGGCCATCGTTTCTTAGCTGAGTAGACTGCAGAGTAGATGGAGTTTGTCTGACGGAAAGTTTACACCTGGGAGAGCTCAGAGTAACGGGATGCTCTGCCTGGAACACATTTTAGTATTTTTGATAGCATTCATTTATTTATTTGCTGGTGTCTCAGCAGTGCTTGGAAGCCCCGGTCCTGGGCCTGTGCTATTCAAAAAGAGAACATAAAGGGAATCCCTGCTAGTCGCAGAGTTTGCAATGCCATTCCAATCAAAACATGAACTTTCAGTGTCTTCCTAATTACTGCAACAGCTAAAACCAAGCTTTTCTTCAAAAGGGAGCTTTCAGTGAATTTTCCAAAATGGAATTATAGTGAGAGAGACTTGATTTTCTCAGCTCCTGAGAAAATGTTACCACAGTTCTCCACCTCACCCTTTTCACTCCAGACTTTTCTATTCCACAGTTTTCTCATGGCACTTTTCATCTCCTCATTTCTCAGCGTGTAGATGAGTGGGTTCAGCAGGGGTGTGATGACAGTGTTAAACACAGCTACCCGCTTGTCCTCTGAGAGACTGCTGGATGGGCGTATGTAGATGAATGTGGATGGCCCAAAGAAGAGAATCACCACAGTAATGTGGGACCCAGAGGTGGAGAGGGCTTTGTACCGCCCTTCGGACGTTCGCCTTTTCAAGGATAACAAAATGACAATGTAGGACGTGACCAGGATGAAGAAAGAGACCACAGAAATCATTCCACCATCAGCAACGACAGTGATGCCCGCAACATAGGTGCCGGTACAGGCCAGTTGTAGTAGGGGGTGGACTTCACAACAGTAGTGGTCAATTTTGTTGGGACCGCAAAAAGGGAGGCTAACGGTTATGAGGGTCTGCACCAGGGAGTGCACAAAGCCCCCCACCCATGAACCCATCGCCATCCAGCCACACACACGCCTGGTCATGAGGGTGGTGTAGTGGAGGGGTCTGCATATGGCAAAGTAGCGATCACAGGCCATCGCTGTGAGGATGAAGATCTCAGTGCAGCCAAAGAAATGTTCCATGAATAGCTGTGCCATGCAACCCCCAAAGGAAATGGTTTTCTTTTCAACAAGGAAGTCAGCAATCATTTTGGGAGCTGTGACAGAAGAGAAGCAAAGATCTGCAATGGACAGGTGGCAGAGAAAGAAATACATGGGGGAGTTCAGACGTTGACTGCTAATTACAGTGACAACGATGAGCAGATTTCCTGCCACAGTAACAATATAGAAGAACAAAAACACCACAAAACATATTTTCTGCACCCCTTGGTTCTTTGAAAGGCCCAGGAGAATGAATTCCTTCACACTGCTTACATTCTCCATGTTGATCAGTCGGGTGCCAATATGCAATATACAGCTTATACACCTGGGAAAACAAAGACAGACACATGAATCATCAGCATTTTTTCATTATTAATAATGAGTTCTACATCAGAAGTGGATACAAACCAAGAAAGATATAGCATTAGTATTAAGCTTATGAAGTGTTTAGTTTCTGTCATGTTTTTTTTTTTAACGGCTATTTAATTCTCCACAGTACAAAGCTTCTGCCATGGCTTTGGTTGCACAGAGATAGGTGCACTCTGTGATATATTCCTTAATCCTGATCCTCCAGGATTTTGAAGGATTGTCTCCATGGCTGATAGCCTTCCATGCACTAAGGACAAGGCCAGAGTGTTCACCTCGGGCACTACAAGGCAGATAATGCAGCATGTTTGCCCTCAGGGTAGACAAAGTCCCTGACAGCAATCTTTGTAAAATGGGTGTCTTTAAGAATACCTGGAAATATTGCTCAGAATGATGATTTCTTTTATAAGTACACATGATCTTTGAATTCTTGTTTAGAAGGGAGATGTAACCACACGCAGAGAAAAGAACTCTCTTGTGTATATACATTTTGAAACGTAAATATGAAATGTCACGGGCTGAAAAATGAGTTCTGGGAAGGTTATCTATCATGGAGGGGAAAAAAATTGCACATACGACTTAATGTAGTATTTCACATTGTTCTAAATCTCAGCATTGCTTCTATCAGAGGAAGGAAGAATGAAAGACTCTTGTGAGATCTTCTGTCCCAGCATTGTACTGATTTTACCTAGTGTGATTTTTGATACGCTCTGCGTGATGCTTTCAAGGGTTAACTTAGCTTAATGAAGCTAATCTAACTAAACTCCTTCAACAGCCAGTATAAGTCTCTCTATAGGCTGATTCGGAATGACTAAATTAGGGTCCTTTGCAGAACCCTTTTTTCCTCCATTCACTATGAGGAGCTTAAGCAAATTAGCACCACCAGGTTAGAATGCACTTTAGAGAATAATCCCTTTTGGTCCCTGAAAGTAGCTCAGAGCTCAGAGCTCAGTCCCTTGAGTCTGGAAAGAGGATATACCGGTATGAAAGCTGATAGTCTGATGTATGCTTCTGGAAACATGCACTGCAAAAAAAGAAATGCCTAACCAAGCTATCTCATCTAGCTTGTAGGAGTGAGCTATTTATCCTTCCCAAAGCCTGTGCTTTCAGAGTGACTGGCCTGCACAGACCCCCACAAACCCCTTACAGAGTAAGGCCAATAAATCATTGCTTTAATTTTTGTTTGCTAATTACACATGGAGCAGAATCTATTTTACTTGCTTGGTTCTAGGAAACCTGCATGCGTTCTCTTGGGACAGCAGCATAAAAGTCACAGATGAAGAAGCAAATGCTGCTTTTAGACTTACTTCTGGGAAAGTGTACTGAAGTGTTATTCTCTATTCTTATGCTCTTTCCCTATTATTTGTTTTCAGATGCTTGCAAAAAAAACAAGTTACTGGGCTTTGGATGAACCTTTTATCTCAGCCAGTATAACTGTTGTGTTACTCTTAGTCTATATTAGAGAAGATGTAAAAAAAATTTTTGAAATTGTCATATATGACAGCAGGGGCATGTTATAATACCAGAGACACCACACAAGTTCCAATATTCCCCTTTAATAATGACTTAGTCCTACTAAATATTTAGGGTGTTGAGCATACACAACAACAAAAGCATATTGAATAGAAATTTTGTTCACTGTTAAAATGGTAAGGGGCCCTACTGTGGTGGTCTCCAGCCGTAACCTCAGCAGTATAAATTCTACGGTAGTTGAAAAATCTAATAAAAATGCATTTCCTGTTCAACTCATGACAGAGGCTTCCTATCTTCTGATGCCTCCTGCAGAATACGATGAATATATGTTTGCTTTGCGATTAATCAGCATTTTCACCATAAACAAAATTACTCTTTACTTAATGTCAGACAAAAGCATAAGTCTTAGCTGAAACTTTGTGTGTGTTCTAAACAAGAAGTAGCTTTTCTTCAGGGGAGTAATTTATCATGTCTCTGGGTCCTAAAAGTATCTTTATGTTTTATTACAGTTTTGAATACTTCAAAACACGGTTTGACTTTAATATTAAACTTAAAGACTAGAAGTCAAAATTTTAACTGGTAGAATTTTTCCTGGTTTACTAGGTTAACTTTTGGTACTTATCCTAGTGATGTTTTGGATGTAACCATTTAATTAAATTTATTAAAAATTAGGCTATGCATACACTCAGAAAATGTCTCTGTAGAAGTGTGATGTGCCAAGTAATATCTACCTATTTCCATGCTATGGACTAAAATTATTATTAGGTGCTATTTTATTCTCTCAATAACAAACTTTTAAGATGACCAAAATATTCATCCTTAAAAATCTGAAACCAAAATCTGAGCTCAGAAAATCCTCTCTCACTTGAAAAGACTGGACCTTAGCTTTGCTCCTTGGAGACCTTCTCCTAGTTCATAACTTTAATGTTTGTAGGAAACAGAGGATTTTACCTTCTATATCTTATGGCAGAATTCTTCAGAATTCAACAAAGGAGGAAACAAGTTTTTATAAAAATTGAAACTTTAGTCTCTGGAGCTTAATACAGAAGCGTAGTTTTGCTCAGTTAACTTCTGCAAAAGTCACCTTCTGGTATCTCATGATTGTTCTTACTGGAGAGGCCGAACTTACCGGGGGAGAATGGAGGGATCAAAAATAGTCGGTGTTATCCATTTGCTTGGTCACTCTCTCCTATTTCATTTAAAGCTTTTTATTACTAGGCTTTTAAAGCCTTTAGCAAATTGCTAGGAATTTTAAGAAGTGATTACAATATACGTCCCATGTTGGGGGCAGAGGTTGCTTTTTCATGGTTATTTTTCCTTCTTTCTTTTTTCTTCCTACAGATTAAAGATGCTTCTGAAGTGATTGTATCATATATAGATTGTATCATATATAGATAATGCGCAGGGTTTCCACGCAAAAGGGGGAGGTGGGGGAATAAGTAAATATGAGAGAGAGAATTTGTCATTGTTAGTCCTTAAAAGAATGATTCACCACTGGATGTGCCCCTCTCAGTGAGAGAGCTTATGTCACCCACGTTTCTTTTGAGGGAGCTGCAGTTATGCAATGTTAATGGCAAAAAGACATTTCAGGATGGCTAGAATATGGCGTGAAGAGAGATTCTTCGTCTGCCGTCTGGTATAATGCTAATTTCCAGATCATCCTGAAAAACATCAGCCTGGTTAGGGGACCTTACTTGTGTAGGTATGCTGCTGATGATCTTGTGGGAGCTAATTCAGCAATTTGCTGACGGAGGTCAGAATAATTCAAAATTACGGATTCAGACAACAGGTAGCGCTCTGGCGGCTTAGAGACAAGATCGTTTGAAGGCATGGCTCAGGAGTGGCTCCTGTGTCCTGCGGCACTGAGATCTTCCTTTCTCTGATTAACTGTTTGCCCAAACCGAAGAAATGGGTATTTCAGCTGTACCCAGCAGTGAGGGATCCTTTGCAGCAGACACAGCAGCCAGGTGGAAGGGGGCATGAGTGAATTGACTGCCATTAGCTCCCATACGATTTTTCAAATTGCTGCTGTTTTCACCTTTTATAAAGGTTTGTATTTTCTCCTAGTTGCTTTCAAAAGACTGTTTCAGTGCAGTGGTTCAGGAAGACGCTTCCTAAAACGCAACCGAGGATCCAGATTTGCCTGTGCCTGTGTATGGCTTGCTCTGTGCTGCAGCCGCTGCCCCGTGGGAGACGGCCCGGGGGCGAACGAGCCGTTTGCTCGTCGCTGCCAAACACAACCGCGACGTCGTTTTGCCGCGCTCTGGCTGCAGCTGGTGCGGGGCGTCACAGCCTTCCCGCCACACGGAGACGGGCTGGCGTGCGGCTTTGACAGGACTGCTCCGTTACGAGCCGCCAGGTGTCCAGGTCGGGGCCGAGGCTCCGCGTGTCCCGCCGCGGCGATCCTGCGGCCGTCCGTTCCCGCGCGAGCGCGGCCTCAGCCGCCCTCGCAGGCTCCTTAAGCTCCTCGCTCGGTCTCCGTCCTTCCACCAAGCCTTCCCTTTCCTGCACAAATTAGGATTCCTTCCTCCAGGGCCCTCCGACTTCGCCGTCGGCTCCCCGCACGGGTACGCTTGCAGCCCGTGTCGCGGCGGTTGCCGCGCGGGTGGTTAGCGGCACCCGGAGAAGGAAGGCGTGTGGAAACGTTCGCGTAGGCCGATGCGAAGTTTGATGGCTCCGGGTCCTTTAGGCCAACTTGGGCCTGGTTAGCGAAGCTCGGGTCCGCAGCGCGGGCGGCCGAGGCGGTAAGCAGGAGCGCCGGGCTGCGCGTGCGGGTGCCAGAAGCAGCCGGCCTCCCGGAAGGGCGCAGGCGCCATGCTGACGTGCCGCTGGGCGGCGCGGCGCCGCCTCGGGGCTCCAGGCCCGGCGAGCGAGAGGGCAGGCGGCGGGAGGCTCCTACCCTCGCGGGGCAAATTCATGCCGTTGTACCTCTGCCGGTCGCTTTTCTAGAAATACCGAAGCAAAGCAAAGTGCTGCTTTGATTTCTCTGTCTGGCTTGAGCTCATATTATCGTAAATGAGCGCCTGTTACTATTTTATCGCTTTTCTCCCTCATTTCACTAAGAACCTATGCTTTTTCGCTACCAGGTAAAGCCTGCCTTGCTGATTCAGACACCCCCCCCCACCCCCCCAATTTTCTTATTACAGTGTCATAAAACATTACGATTGTATGGCAGTGTAAGAGGAAACATTTCAGAAAACATGATTGTAATTCCAGTGGGGTAATAAATAACTAGAATTGATCAGCTGCTGCTTCTTAAAATATCTCGAAAGAGCTGTTTGCCCTGAAGTTGCTTTTCTTCAGTAAAATAAATCTACCAAATTGTACATGCTTACTCTGGTGGTACGAAAGGCCCTTAGCCTGTATGCACTGGTTTAAACATTAGCTTAGATAGTTGTAGCCAATAACGTTTACTGAAAGGTGGCTTTTTGTTTTTGTTGCAGACAACGGTTGACATTTAAGAGTTGTGGGACTTTGTTTCCTTCTTCCACTCCCAAAAATGAGTGCAATGGCAGCAGCAACTTTTACTGCTTCTTCTCTTTTATAGAGAAGAAATAGTCTTGATCTCAGTATTTTATACTCTTTGGGCAGTATTCTGTGATTCCATATATGTAAATAAATGATTCATTTAAGAAAAAAAAACAGGTGTCATGAATTGGAGAGCATCTTTCTTGAGCAGCCATTTGCATCCATTATTAAATCAAGTATTTAAGCTCTCTTGAAGATGATCAGAATGAAGCCAGCCTCTTTGTTACAAATTCGATGCTAAAAAGCTGCAGACTTCAGCTAATAAAAAGTGGGATCAGCTTCTAATGTGTAGTAATATTCATGTAATCTGAAATGTTCCATTTCCAGATAAGTTTCTGTACCACTATTTCCATAGTACTAGTGGAAGTAAATAAAAGGGAAGGATAATATTTCATGTGTTATCATGAGGAATCCTGTACATGTTACAGACTAATTTATTTGCTTGAAAATCTTTACAGCTTGCTGCTGTTCAAAAACTGAGCTTGTAAATGGTAAGTCAGCAAAAGGATTAGCTTTAACCCAGAGCACGCGGGGCTGGTTCACGGTGCGTCTACCCCCCGCCTGCGCGGGCGAAGCCGCATGAGCAGCGTGCCGGCACCGCGAGTTGGGCCGCGTTGCTGGGCTCGAGCGAAGGCAAATCCCCAGTGAGCTTAGAGCAGGAAGACACGTATTTGGAAGTGCAGGGAGCGCTGGGCTGGTATTCCACATCGGGGCCTTTGTAACGGACCCGTTGTTGTCTGCCTTCGGGTATTTCTGAAAGGTGTTTACAATTAATTTGTCCTACAAGCTCATTAGTGATAATTATATGCCAGTGTCTTAAAAGATCTCAGTGCAGTAGATAAAACTGAACAGCATGTTTATTTGATAGTAATTTACTTCGCAGTGGATTGGAAGCTTAAATTTCAGCAAGGCTTGATGTTTTAGATGCTTATTCAAATTCCTAGGTGACAGTCTAGTGAGACCGGTGTGATTTCTTCCTCCGGGTCCAGCTGGGGAGCCGGTTTGTAAACTCTGCTTGGAGCTTTGAGTCAGAACCAGGCACTCGACAGCTGGAGCGTTTCTGAACTTTGGTCCCAGCGTGGATTTTGGAATAATTTGCTATTGGCCCACCTGATACGTATTATCAGCAATAATCCATCAGCTGTTGGCAAAACAGTAAATATGTGGCGTGTTTCTTTTCCCCATCCTGAGGCAAAATAGTACACGCTAGATTTTTAGGTCCTGTCCTCATGCTGTGCCAATAGCTAACTTTGTGTTTGATATCAAATTGTCTGTGTTAATGTTTTTGTAAACAGTTTTAAGAAATGGCTAAGTAAAAATGCTAAATACTTGATCAGTATGGAAATTTTCAGTCCTGTATTATCCTGCACTTTATCTGTTTTAATACAAAGCAAAATCTGAAGTTCTGTTGAGGTCACTTCAGAAGTAAAATAAAAAACATAGTTTCATACAATCCTCAGATTTAGTGAAAGGTCTGTGTGTTCGAATTCACTGTAGTCTCTGGACCTAGGTTTAAGTAGACTCTGGCTACTTACGCACCAGGACAAGAAGTTTATATCCAACAGTATTACTCCATACTATAAAACCGTGCAGAGATATTTCTGTCGGAACAGGCTGGCTGATGCCTTTTCAGGTCACTCTCCTTGTTTGACTTCCCTCTCCCGATAGCCAACTCCTGGAAACAGATGCCCTGTTCGTTTGGGAGGCGGATACCAGAAAACGTATACGGCTCTTACAGCTGTACTGTACCCTGCAGTGCAGCAGGGTCTCCGAGTGGTCGTTTCCCCGCTAGATGGTAACGGACAAGGTAGAACTGAAACTCCGTCTGCAGAGGAATATTGTCTGGCTTGTTTTGCTGCCCTGCACAGACGTTGTTATTCCACACAGACTTGTCTGACGTGCAGTACATACTAAATCAATAATTTTATTTAATTTGAGAAGTACGCCACAGGCTTTGCGTAGGTTAAGTTCTGGGCGAAGCCTGGCAGGCAGGCCAGTTCCAGTCCAGGTGATGCCTTTTGAACATGTCACCACCCCGCACTTCCTGCCGGAGAGGGGAATATTGTCGGGAATTTCACAGGAGTCTATGCAGGAAAGCGGGGCTCTTGAGGAAGTCCAAATAAGTACATTTAAATTGCTGTAACTGAGCCCATGCCAATCCTAGTGTGGACCATTCTTATTTTGCTTATCTGTGGCTCCCTTTAGTTTAATTTAGGCCTGTTTTTGTTTAACTGGAGCTAAACAAGGAAAAGCCATTTGGACTGGACTAAGAGTCGTGCTTAGCTAAGCCGCTGGAATTTGTGCTCCGCAGAATGCTGTGAAACTTTCCCAACACAGAGAAATTGTGGGTGCGATCGTGCTGCCTTACTTGTTCTGCTCTAAATCTTTTTCTTGCATGGACAAGGCTGTTAAAATGGTGAATGGGAAACATCTAGTGCAATGCAATTACCTACAGCCCGACAGCTGCATCATGTTTAATACATGAGTGGTGCCCCTGCTTAATTTCTCACGAATACTATGTGGGCGCTATTATGCAAAAATCTTGTGCAGGAAGTTAGAATCTTTAATACTTCACAGGACTTGAAGATGTGCAAGGACTAAGTATTCAGTTTTAGTGCTTAGGTAGTTGAATGTACATAGTTACAAAATTAGCAAATACATAACAACCCAATGTGATGTTGCTGTCACAAGAATAAATAATTCAGTTTTTCATTTTTCCAAGTAAATCCAATTTTCCAACCGTTACCTACAGTAATATTTTTTTCAGTGCAGCATAACCTACTTTACCTACAAAATTTATATATAAACTTAGTGATTTGTGCATTAGTTGATAGGTTTCAATTACACCCTGTCAGATCTCCCCCCCCCCTCCCCCCGGTGCATGGTAATAGAAAAATGAGTTTCAGTGTTGATGGAAAGTGTTTTGGTCCACCACCAAATTGCTGGACTTATTGATGAATCTTTTTCTTCTACATCTTCTTTTGTTCAGGGAAGGGGGTAAAATCAATGAAGTGTTGTCATTCTGACAGTTTGCAAACCAAAAATGTCAGTATTCTCATAGGATGTTGCCTTAACAAAAATGGGTGGCTTTCTGAGAATTACTTAATAGAAGCAGATTGGAAATCTATAAAAGTTTAATAGCCTGAAAATGATCCTATGAAAAGGCTACATTAAATTATTTCTAGAATTTGTAAGTAGATACAGTTTTTATGTTGTTGGGTTTTGTTGGTTTTTTTTGTTTTTTTGGTGAGATCTAAAATAGAATAGAATAATAAAGCATACATTAGCTAGCCTATTTAACTATGTCTTACCTTCATAACCACTACTGGATCTTTCCCCTTTCTGCTGCTTAGTGCTTGCTGCTTAAATTAGGCTCTGAGCTATTCCCAGCAGTACCGATCTTATACATCAGGACGCCCCAGCTCTCACCTATTCATACTTCACAGTATGCCAGACCCAGAAGCTGGTGAGCTTTGGAAGACTGACTGACTGATACTTTTTAGGAAAATAAAAACAGAATGTGCTTCATATACGTAGGTAAGTTGGAGGGAAGCTATATTTTAGGGCAGTCTGAAGTTACAATGTTCCTTTAATTCCGTCTGTACTTCTTTTTCTGTGTTCTGATAAAGCCTTGTAAAATTCACATGAGCAAACACATGCAAAGGAATATTGTTAATGTGAGATATTTGGGTCTTAAGTTCTGATCTTCATTTGCAGTGTTCTTTGAGCTCCAAAAGCATCCTGTCCTTATTCTAGGAATAAACTAGGCAGGCTCATTGCAGCTTCTAACACTATTTTTTTTCTAGTTTCAGGCCCTTTAGGTTTGTAAGCACATCATCTGAGCGTATAGATTTGATCTCTATAGTGGCTATATATTCATGTCTTGACAGTTAGATTTAGCAGTATTAGGTGAGTATTAGGAATATTAGCAGTGAATCAAATATCTCAGTCTCTAAGTAACTTTTTCTCTTTGAGAAATATTAGGTTCCTGGGGAGAACTGTCAAGGTCATGGCCACCAGAGAGACTTCCTCCCATTTCACCATGCTCTCATCATTTGGAAGATTGCGAAGTTTTAATTAAAAAAAAAAATCTTAATATAAACAATTATGACAACTGAGCAAGTGGTTGTGTAGAGCTTTGTAAACATGCCTTACCTGCTTTCCGACTGTCATGCAGTTATGGTAAAACAGGTTGTCAATGGAAAAATTATTACAGCATTTCTGAGGCAATCAATTAATTTTGTGCTCAAAAACAAGTGCCATAACTAAATAACATTATACTCTTTTAAACATAAGTGATTCATTTCCACATGCACTTGGGAACTTCAGGATTTAAATAGAAATAAAATCTGAGTTAGGTGGCCTTGAGAATAAAAAATGTGAGTCTACTAATGTATTTATGCACATAACTCGAAAGCAGTTGCAGATTGCCTGTCAGTGGAAGATCTTCCATGGCGTGCTTGAAGCCCACACGGGTGCTCGCAGCAGCCTCCTTGTGCCTTGGCACTGGAGCCCTTGATCGCTGCCTGGAAGGGGTGCCCGGCCTCTTTCCTTTTGGCAGTTAGGCTTCGCATCCATTTCACTCCGTGGGATCAGGTACTTTGGGTCCCATATTGACGGTTCGTGTCATTCTCAAGTACTTACTGCTACGGCAGCAGGAATTTGAAGCTGACCGTCTTGCTGATGCTTTGGAACACCTCCTGCTCCTCTTTGCACGTGTGCAGAAATTTTGAGGGCTCCAGGTGGGGCTGGCGGCGTGACCGGTCTTTCGCTTCGGATGAGACTGTGGCTCGTAATTGAAGCATCGTTAGATTTGCCGGCTGTTGGGCGGCCTGCGAGACAGCTGGTGGTCTCAAGTCACTCTGGTGGCCGGGGGGGGGTCTTGTGAGCAGCAGTGCTGCTGCCAGGGTGGGGGGCGCAGGAGCCCCGCGGCCGCCCCCCTCGGGCCAGAACTGGGGCTCCCTGGGGCGGGTGGCGAGGAGGCTTGTGCGGCGGGCGACCTTGAAAGCTGTCGGTTGGACTAAATTCACCTCCGTACTGTCCTTTGAAACTATTATCCTAAGAGGGGATTAACCACTGAAAGGTTCGCGTTCTGGGCTTTATTGCATTAGAAATTTCTTTTTCTTTTCTTTTCTTTTTTTTTTTCCTTCCTTTTAATGTACTAATAAAACTGCCAGTTTCTTGCAGGTGGGTGTACATGGCATTAGAATAGAATTCATCAATGAAAAAGGATCAAAACGCACCGCTACCTACTTACCGGAGGTTGCAAAGGAGCAAGGTCATTGTTGCACTTTATTTCATATGATCTGGTGAAGAATTTAAACATACATATAAATCTAAAATGCAATATTTGACCTTGCACTGATGTCAGATGATGGAGCAATATTTAATTGTAAGAAAAGACTCTTCTATAAAATGCAAATTACATGTCTGTATAAAATTGATCCCCTTATAGGGATTTCAGTAAATTGTAGCAGTGTTTTGTTTCTGTTTTGTTTTTAAAGCAAGTCCTAAATGCAGTATAGCTATATGTGGAATGAAATATGGAGTGGGTGGTACAGTGCTATTGACCATCTTTACAGTTTGTAAAAGCTACCGACTTTCACGTTTGTCATGTTGTGCTATCGGTGGCTTGCAGAAACTCTCCTAATTAAGCGATGGGATGTCTGGTCAGAGATTTTAACAGCTGATTTATCCCTAAACTTGCAGTGCTAAAGTTTTCTTCAGTTATGTACTACTCACTGCTGGTATTTAATCCCTTTTAAAAGCACTGGCTTCCTGGGGTTTTTTGGATAGACAGAAGGGAATTGGTTTCATAATGAAAGCCCAAATAATGTCATTATAAAAGTGTCCCTTATAACAGAGGCACAGACTGAAGCCTGTGAATTGAAAGAACTACGTACGGTAGTTTTGTTGGATAGCAGTCTGTTGTGCTAAGCAGCTAACTCGGACTACTCACTAATGGTTTTTCTCTTCCAGGCTTGACAGGATGTCTCAGTCTTTTAAATTTTGCATTGTTGGTGTTTGGTGGGTTGGTTTTTTTTTTTTTTAATTTCACCTCTTTATGTTCAGATTTGGTGTACTAAAGAATACAATGAAACCTTCACTAAAGATCATCTTTAATAAATAATTCTGTCTCTAACCAGTCACTTAAAAGTTTAGATTGCCAAGGCTTTTTTTTTTTTTTTTTTTTTGGTAATTAAAGATCTGCCAGTTAGAGAAGTGTTTTTTCAAGACCCTTGATGATCACTTACAGGAGGTTTCATAAAATTCAGGAGTTTATTTAGGTAAAAATTTTTAAATATTCTTAATAGACCATACATAATGATCTGATTCTTCATGGCACCCAAAACTCTTCTGTTTTTTCCTTTTCTTTCTTTCTATTGCAATGATATGACTAATCTAAGCATAGTGTGCCTTTGGAAATAACATGTCTAACCGCTCCCTTGAAATATTAGGCTTTCTTAAATCAATACATAAGAATTTTGAATAGCAAAAAGACTTTGAGAGCAATAATGAACCTAAATTCTATCTGGATTTTTAATCTATAATTTTTATTAACCAGACACCCATAACATGATCTAGTAGTTCTGAAATGAGAAGTATCATTGCAAAGTTGACAGCAATATTTATGGCGGAGTCCAATCTCTAAGTCCTTTGCACATGTTTAGCTAATCTTTTAAATTGTATTTCAGATAGAAATTTAACTTTTCATACTGCTGTATCCATTTATAATGTATAATAAAGTGAGAGTGATACATGATCATAACTTAACATTTCAGAAGAGTGTAATTTTGTATGTAACCCCCAATCCAGGAAACCTGGGTTATAGCGGGTCCATTTTTAAAATATTTCAACTGCAAAAGAAAGGTGTGTGTTTGTACAGCAAACTTAATGTAGAAAGAAATCCTATGCATCATATTTCCTTCAACTGTCTTTTCTTAAATGGAGATGTTTTATAGTGAACTTCAACCAAGCACTTACATGCTGTACTGTATTTTTGCAGCATCTACTTTTATCACTATATTTTTCACTAACTTTTATTGCTATAAAATTCAACAGGATGGGACCACATTCAGACCATAGATTTCTTACTGAGAAAAGGAGGCTACAAAGCTCCAGTTACTAATGAATTCAGGAAAACCATAAAGCTAACCAGGTATGTATCACGGGGTACTACAGATAAATTGTTTTTGTAATACCGTGATATGTTCATTTGTGGTAGGTGGCTGTTTCGGACATTAACGGTAAGCATTCTTGTTTATATTAATTTCTTTCTTTCCGCAATAGCAGTGTGGATTTCTGAGAATATCTGTGTCTTGCATTAAGCCTAACAGGGGTTACTGGCGCTAAACAAGGAAGAGAACAGGCTGCCATTAAATATCAGGCTGCAGATGTGTCAGGCTGCCTGCATGTTTCGTTTCATACTATCGCTTTAACATCACAACTTTGAAAAATCTTAGCAGTGCCTTAGATCTTGGTTTTTCCAGTTTGTCTGTTGGCTGTGATGGATCTCCGGGAGCTGTGGTTAACAGAGATCCCTTGCTGTTGTCAGCCCGTATCTGAGCGTACGGTGCACTGTGGGCCCGCTGCTGTGAGGTCCCGGCGGCCCCTCGGTACCAGCAGTCTGGTCCCTGAGAAAGCATCGCCTCTTTTTAGCTCTTGTGGCGCAGCGGCTTCCCCTGCTATCCCAGCTAGAACAGCTACACCTATAGGTATGCCTCTATAGAGCTATACCTGGCTGCTATACCAGCGCTAGGTGCGCCGGTGAGGTGCCCCATCTGACAGTCAGGGGGCCTGTTTGGCTGTGGCAGCGTATTCTCAGTAGCAAAGCCATGGATCCAGTACTTGCTTTCATACTCTCGCTCTCGCACACTAGCGTGCTTTGATTTGCAGTGCTGGTTGTAGTGTTGGTTTAATCAAATATGTTCTTGAAGGCTTCTTGGTGGGTGAGGGCTAAAATATTTTAGAATTACTGGCAGATACCCTGCCCATAAAGTTGTGGTGAAGGATGGAGGAGTAGGTGCCTATAAGAAAGCCTCTAAAAATACGTATTTTTATGAGAAAACTAGAGCTCAGTCATTTTATACTGTAATCTATTCCATTCTTGGAGAACTAAGAATTTTATAAATCTTATGTCATAAGGAAGTATTAACTCTTCACCCATCGTGTTCCTTTTATCTCTTCAGGGAGGCCGCACTTGACGTACTATTAATACAGATAACAAACTTAGTAGTTAGAATGCTTTGTTCTATGTTCCATCAGTTTTTAGGGGCTCATAGGATCACAAGATTATTTTTAATTTTTTTTATATATATTGCCTTTTCTTCTGTGTCCTGATTTCCTTGGGAATTCTTTCCTTCTCAGTGCAGCTAGGTGTAAGTCAGACTTGACTTCCTGGTCCATAATTAAAACCCAATCCAATTCACTTTAGAGATTTAAAAATATTTGCATTCTCCTGATTGTTTGCTCACTGTTATAGGGCAAAGATCTGAGATTTTTGGTTCTTTCTAGCTCCTTCACTTGTCAAGAACTGTCCTGTGTATGAACAAAGCTTTCAGTTGATGAAAACTACTCTATTGCTAATTTTCCTCACTTCAAGTTGATGGCCAGTAGTTCTGGCCATGTTTTGAAGAATAGAGCTAAAATAAATGCAAATAACAGAGCTGAAAGAAATGTGCAGAATATCTAAGGTCTAGGATAACTGCATTTTCTTTCCCATCTCCTTAAGTGAGCAGCTGTGATTCTGGTCAGGCTGCCCTTGGCCTGCTTTGACCCATTTACACCCAGCTTCATTAACTGCCAAGCTTACGGTTTAGTTTGATAGTGGCAGGGGATTTCATGCACAGACCAGCTTACGCATCGAGTGCAGCGAGTGCCCCGCTCCATTCATATCAGCTCAAGAGGAGCTGAAGCTAAACTCTCAGCCAGAGCCACTGGCCATTTGTTAAATTAGTACCTTATGAACAAACACTGTTGTATCAAGTAAGCGTAGGCTCCCTGGTGCTCGGGAACGCATGCACCAAAGCAAAAGGCTGCATCTGCCTAAGGTGCTTTGCTCTGTTCTGCTGACAAAGATGGTTTCCCCTAGCAGAGGCAGCGGAAGCAAATGTGTTTGCCACCTCAGCTGCTGCAACTGGTAACCCAACAGTAGTTTAAACTTTTGTGTTGGGTTGCGAGTGCAAGTGGCGGAGGCATCTGTTGTATTTTTTCAGCCCTGAAAGGGGAGGAGATGATGGGAACGACTCCAGAAAAGACATACAATAAACGGGAGGTGGCAACATTTTGAACCGCTGTAGCTGGATTCACCACATCTGTCAAATCTCTTATGCAAGGTCTTTCTAGGTGATATTTGTGGAAATACAGAATAGCATTGTTTTGTGTAGATACATGATTTACAGTTTTACAGATGAGTGTAGATGTGGCAATATGTTCCACGCTGTTGAAAGTACTGATGCTAAGTTTAACCAAAATATTTGTTGTTGGGACCAGGTTTCTGATTTAGTCGCATATAGTCTAAAGAGGATGCAAGTCCACTTGATGTAGCTGTGATTATTTTAAAAGCAGAATTTGGTAGACAACTGATATTTATTATTTTAAGAATCCAGAGATTTGTGGTGTTTTTTTCCAGGGTTTTTTCTCCTAGGCTTTGTGTAGAGAGTTGGCTGAGGTTATGGGACATTCTCAATAAGTCACCATCAGTTTCTATTCCTTCTACCTCAAGTAATGTTGTAGGTAACCATTTATAAGAGTTCTGTATTTTTAAATATCTTTATATGAGCACTTAGGTTATGATTTGTCTAAGTATGATTCAAGAATAACTACCCTGAAAACCAGTGGTAATCTCCCCACCCTTGTGCAACTGAGGTTAGTCTTATCCCTAACATGAGAAGTACAAAGTTGTTATCATTGTTAAACATACAACTAGTGCTATACTTCTACTGCTACTCGTAGCTTCCTGGTAAAACTTGTTGAATTCGCTTCTTTGCTCCTTTCTAGGTACCGTAGTGAGAAGATGACCATGAGCTACACAGAGTACCTTGCCCATCGTCAGCATCATCACTTCCAAAATGGCATTGGGCACCCCCTTCCACCGTGCAACCATTATTCCTGACACTGAGCCGCATGATCAGTCACTGGACCTCTCTGCAGACCTCTTCCCAGGAGACCCTGCCCCTTCTTGGTCTAGCTATCTCTATTACTGTCCCATTTGATGATGATAGTTTCCATTGCCATGTTGAGGCTTCTCCTTAGTCGGCTAAGCTCATCGTGGCAACGGGTGGGAAAACTGCATTGTTACAAAGATCCCATACCTTTTTTTTATTGAGTCACTGCAGATTTTTTTGCAGCATATATAGCCCTTGGGTTTTTTATGAAATTTTAAATTTCTACTTCATTAACATTGAATTATATCAGTCAAGACTTTCTGTGACTGGATGGAAGGAAAGAGTTTAAGGGTTACAGTTAGGCATTCTTTGTTCAGAAAAAAAGGCATTTATGGCTTTTACATTAATAGCTGTAGCAGGGAATGAAACATATCAGATTCAGGTATTAAACTAGACAATGAATTGCATCTTCATTACCTTCTTAATAGTGTCATGCGTATGCTATCTCACCCCTGCGGTAAAGATTTCATGTAGCTATATACATGATCTTCAGACCCAGCACATACAGCCAAAATTTGAAGGATGACATATAAAAAGCTTTATTTTGGATGAAGAGAAGCTGTTGTATCTACAGCGAGAGGTAATGTTAATATGGAAGCATTTTCAGAATCAAGTGGTCTAACTGCTAAGGCATGACAAAATCCATCAGGCTGCTAGATGCCTTTGTCTCCCGTTCCACTCTGGGAGCCGAGGGCGCTTTAGCCCTGTCAGGACTAGTCATAGTAATGCATTTATAATGGGACGATGCCTTTCTCATGATCTCAAATTAGGAGTCACTTTGGTTTGTAAAAACAGGTTGGTGAGTAGCAGATGTCATATTAGGAAGAAAATGGATTTAGATTTTGGTGCCTTTGACTATGACATAACTATATACTTATATATAAAATTCATAGAAAAAATATAGCAAATGCGCCAGATGTTCTAGCAAAATATATTGAGTTCTCTGCTGATCTGGCATCAGGTTTCTTTTTTTTTTCTTTTTCTTTTTTTTCTTTTTTTAAGTGGTGGGGGATATTTAGTTTGTTTGTTTTGAGCAAGCCTGTTTTGGAAAAGACACCTCCCCTCTCCTTCCCCCCCCCCCCCCATTTTGTTCATTTTTCTTTTGGACTTACTGAGTTATATCAAGTCATAGTTAGATAAAAGTTAACTACTGTCTTTTAAAAAATATATAATTGTGTTATGAAAGAGCACAGGACAAGTATGCCATAATTTTACATGTCTTCATGTATTGCAGGAATAGTACTTGAGAGCTCTAAGTACTGTGTGGTAATTCTGATAACTCTCCACAAGTTAGAAGAAAGAAAACCAATTGGAACTTTTTACAGCTGTAAAAATAGGATTTAGTAAGAGGTATGTGTGGTATAGCCGCAAGCCCAGGACATGCTGGGAGCTAGCTCCTTGCTCGTGTGCCTGCAGAACTACCACTAATACCTGATATAGTTCAGTGCGTATTCTAAGGGACAACACATCCCATCTATTATAGAAAAGACCTTTCTAATATGGATGAGTAAACTACAGTAAGCAGAAATTACAGATATTTCAAATAACAAATGTTTGTTAAAAAAAAATATAAATATATATATACAATTCAAATAGATAAATTGAGTTAAGATGTAACAAATGTCAGACTAATTGTAAAATGTTTCAATGTTTCAAAAAGATTTGGATAAATTATGCTCATCCCTTATGTGAGATTAGCTTTGCTACTTAATTTTTATAGAGGTTCTTATAGAAGGTCTTCGGTATTCCTTCATCCACAGCATTTGATGTCCAAATATTAACATTTTCAGTTGTGATGCCTTAATTTATAAGTAAACAGAGGGCCTGAAAATTCAGGAGCCAAGAGGTGCCAGGCAGACGCTGCAAAAATTAATAGATGTTTATATAGAGGCTATTTTGGATGATACTGTTGTGTTTCTACTTGGGGAACATTTTTAAATGGATTAGTCTTCAAGTGGAAATTGTGAACAAGTGGCTACCTGACAGAGGTTTGTTTGTTTTTTGTTGTTTTTTTTTCCTTGCCCTTCTAGGGAAACAGAGCACAAACTGAATCATATTGTCTGCTGCAAAAAAAGTCATCCAACCCCATCTTTATCTGTCATCTCGTTACAGCAAGCTCATGCTTCTGTATGAGCTCATTGTTAGAAGTTTTTTAAAAAGATCTATTATATATAAAAATATATATGTATTGAAAGGTGCTAATCAACCTCAAGCAGGTCACGTGACTGGTCATGCGGATCTAAAAACATATCAGATTTTTTAAAAAATCTTCGATATATGCAGATGTTATACAGAATTTCTTACCAGTGTAATAATGATATACTGATGAATAAACAATCCCGCAGGTTTTAAGGACAAGGTCAGCAATACTTCCCACCATGGCTTGGGGGGAAAAAAGGATAGTTTTGTCTCCTTTTTGTATACAGCATCATGCACAATGCATTTTTGTCTATCTCTCAGTAGCTGCTGCTTAAAAATATAGTTCAAAGGGTGTTATACAAACTGTAAAGGTGTGCTTTTAAAATGAGTTAATGCCAGACCCTTCTGGACCAGAGTTTTGTATCACTAATTAAAAAACTGTTACAAAGTCTATGGTCAATCAGATTTGTATGATATTTTATAAAAATGCTTAGAATAATCAGTCTATCTACAGTGTTTCTAGGGCACCTACCTCCTCAGCATGCAAGTGCTGAGAATGCTACAGATTGTTTCTGTGTAATTGTGGGTTTATTTGTACAAAATGCGCAGTTCACTGTGACATGCACTGGGACAGAATAGGTCTGTTTGCTTAAAGCTGATCAAGAAACACTTTCATAAATGTCATTCCCTCGTAATTATGTTTATTGCCCTTTCAGATATATTGCTGGTTTTAGATGCAGACTTTTTTTTATTATTTGGGGTACTTTATGAGTAGTTAGTTAAGGTACAACCAAGTAGCCTGTTTCACTGTTTTTACGCTGGAACGCTAACTTCCACTGAGAACTAATCAGTTTGCCTTATTCTATTGAAAGGGTTTTCTTTCAATTCTTTTGCTTAACGTTCCTAAAACCCACGTTCTATAAACCGAGTTAGACGGCAGACCCCTAGAGCTGACGTGCAGCTCTTGCTCGGTCATGCTTCGAGCGGCCTTCCTGCCGCCCAGGCTGCTGCAGCACGGCCGCTTCACCACCTCACCCCAGCGCTGCTCGTGGCGGGGCGAGGGCCCGCTCGCGCTCCGACCTCGGATATGCTACTATTTAACCAAGAGTCAAATCCACTGGCACACCCTGGCGTTTGCATATGGACCTCCTTACTTGTCTTCAAATGTGCGGGTTTTTAAAATTGTTGTCTGGAGTAGGTTACATCTCTTGCGTGTGTTAGATCGAACCAAAGAAGCCTCCAGCCGTGCCCAAATGCTGCTCCTAAAGCCTGCCTTCCAGTCCTTGCAAAATCCCTGCAGGATTAAATGTATTAACTTTTTTATTTTTGTGCAGTTTCTAACTGATTTTTGCTAGTGATGTTAATTGAATTAAGTTTATTTGGGGAGGTCTGAGTATCTACTCCATTTAAATAAACTGGTGACTTTCCTTTTATGTTGGGGGGGGAAAAAAAAAAAAGAAAAGGAAACCCAAAGTGTGCCTCTCAGATTTAAGGGTTTCTGGTTACATTTATTCTTAAGACCAGCAATGATTCTTTATATACAAAGATATGTTTTCCTCTTTTTTTATTACTGTTAAAGAAAAAAATAAAGGATAAAAACCTCTTTCTTTGCTCTGGACCCAGTAATTGCGCTGGTACATAAACGCACTGAGAAAACAAACTTTTGTTTGAAACTTTTGTAACAACTTATGACTGTTTTTGTATATCAAAGTTGATTCTTTCAAAATATTTGGATCTAGTTTCTAAGTTATTTGAGTGTTTTATATGTTTCAGAAAATTACTTTGAATTGTTCACCAGCATCTTGAGTTATCTGTAATGCAATGGTGACACAGTAGGCTCAAAGCTACCTGGAGTAGCTTGTAAGGCCTCTCTCTTTTCCTTCCTTCCTTAGTAACTTGATTGATTACAGTAATATCACAGATTACCCGAAACCCCTTCCTTTATAACTAGATTCTCCTTCCTTCCACATTTAATTGCTATTAGTGTGAAGAAACTGTTGAAATGGGCATTTTAATATAAGTATGGCTTAAAAAGATAAAAATGAGGAAAAGCAAAAAAAATTATATAGAAGGTTATCTGTGGGTCTGCGAGATATGGCTGTGGAAAGATATTGTAGTAGTTTTAACACTATTGTTATTACCTTTTAAATCATTTATCCAATAAAATATGGAAGAAGAATCACCATTTCTTTTTATGTTTCTCTCCTTAATTGTGTGGCTTGGTCAGGGTTTTTTTTTTTTTTTTTTTTATTGGAACATTTAAAATTAATGCTAATTCTAGATGCTAATGATGTTAGGAAATATTTCCCTGTGATTAACTCAGTCTTCATTTTGCCTACTGTAGGAACAAATTGGACAGGTGCAGCTTGCAGTCTAATTCAGAAGTGAGTCACTGAACACTCCAACTTATATCAGCATTTCAGGTCCAGTTCTGTACTTTTTATGTCTAACTTTAAGCACTGAATTGTGTCCAGCATTGGGCCTTTTACTCTCTCGGAACTTTTTTAAAACACGGCTTGGCTGCAGAACCAGTTATACTGGTGTGACCAACACGCTTCCCTGCAGTACAATAGGAACATTATTCAACAGGATAAATAGTGTTAAGTTGAAAAATGAATTCATGCAGCAAAACTTATATCAAATAATATCTTCAAGTAAATAATTTCAGTATACTTTCTTTATATTACTCTCACAGTAGAAGGTGTAATTTTAAAGAATATCAAGGTTTGCATTGCCATGAGTGGTTTATTTCACCCCAAAACTCTTAGTCTAAAGCAGTATGGCCCTTTTTAAGTTTTAACCTGGGAAGGAGAGCCAGTGAGAACAGCGTACCAGAACCACTAGAGTTCAACAGCTGTAACTCTCAGCAGGGGCTTTCGGTGTCCCCGCAGCAGCAAGGGGCTTGGGGGCAGAGCTTGCTGGGGCGCCCGGCAGGAGGGGAGGAAGGCTGGGCGCACCTTCCCCCGGGGGGGCGGGCGGGCGGCTGGGCTCCTGCCGAAGGGAAGGAAGGGAAGGGAAGGGAAGGGAAGGGAAGGGAAGGGAAGGGAAGGGAAGGGAAGGGAAGGGAAGGGAAGGGAAGGGAAGGGAAGGGAAGGGAAGGGAAGGGAAGGGAAGGGAAGGGAAGGAAGGGAAGGGAAGGGAAGGGAAGGGAAGGGAAGGGAAGGGAAGGGAAGGGAAGGGAAGGGAAGGGAAGGGAAGGGAAGGGAAGGGAAGGGATGTTCGTTTGAGGAGCGAGGAAGGCGTGTGTCCCTGCGAGGCAACAAAGCCCCCATCCCGCTGTGCTGATGACAAAACACAGTCCCAGACAGAGGTAAAACTGACTTTTAAAGCCGTGTTTCCTGAATTAAATGCCTATTGTGCTGAGAGGCATTTTCTATTGCGTATGAGTGAAAGGGAACATACTCCCTCTGTAGGATAATTATTGAGACAAAGCAAGAAATTTTTAACATGCCTCTGCAAGTGTTTTTGTCTTTGACTAATCTAAGACTTGTGTCTCCTGTCCATAGATGCAAATTCCTAAAAAATAAATAACTAAAAAATCCACGTAACCTTTAGATGTCGAGGACTGATACAGACATTACTCCGCTTGCTTGAAGCCTCGATGTGGAAAATAAAAATTAACTCTGCAGGGAAAAGCTCCTCAAGTAAATAGCTTACCTTGTCATTTTAGCATTTTACAGATTTGGTAGCGGTACCAAATCCAAATCCATCTTTTGGATTGATGATTAGCTGTCAAATATTCAAGGCCCTCTAGGAATCTGTTAGTGTTACAACTTGAAGTGGAAAGCCAAGTTCAGTTTTCCTACCTAGTTTTAAAAAGTCATAAGCAAGACACAGTGTCTGGTATGTCTAGAATGAAACAAACTGTACAGTATCCCTTAAAATGCATTTATTTGTTTTAATATAAAGATTTAACAATTATTTGCCCAGTGAGCTGGACTTAGGGCGCAACAAAAAACAATTGGACCAAATAATTACAAAAACAAATACACAGATTACCCCTTCTTTGAAATGTTACCTCATAACCAAGTTTTAGCACATTACAAAGTTTACTAAATGTAGAACACTCTTACAGATTATTCAGAACTAACAGCACATGCGGCAGTTCAGCCTCCCCCACACCACCCTTGTCCCTGCCATTCCATCCTGTGCCTGCATAACATGATGCTTGAACGAGAGAGCTGGGCAAGCGGAACTGCCAGTTTCTGAAGACAGCGTTGTGCCTCAGCCCAGTGCACGAGCAGCGCCAGCTCCCTGGCACAGGCCGGTTGGCGAGAGCGGTGGGGGCACGCTCACTGTTCTACCTGCTACGTCCTCTGCAGCACTGAGATAATGACATGGTAAATGCAGAAATGATCTTTTAAAAAAGTACAAAATTGACCCTGAAGAAAAATAAAATCAATTTTAAAACCACCTTGGCTTTAACTTGGAAGTTGAAAACTACCCTTCCAAAGGGGGGGGGGGGAGATACTGCAGCTCCCGCAGAGGGAGGCAGGCGGGCCAGGAGGCCGGAGGAAGGCAACGGGGGGCAGAGAGACAGCGGCTGTTGTCGAGAGGTTTGCAGTGCCTGGAAGCACAAGTGCAGAGGGGGAAATGGGGTAGTGGAAGGGAGAGAGAGAAAAAGGAGGAAGGAAGGAAGGAAGGAAGGAAGGAAGGAAGGAAGGAAGGAAGGGAGGGAGGAAGGAAATGAGAGAGGGTAGGGGAGAGAGGGTAGGGGAAAGGGGGGAGGGGAGAGGGGGAGGGGAAAGGGGGGAGGGCAGAGGGAGAGGGGAGGGGGAAGGGGGAGGGGAAGGGGGGAGGGGGAAGGGGGAGGGGGAAGGGGGAGGGGAAGGGGGAGGGGAAAGGGGGAAGGGAAAGGGGGGAGGGGAAAGGGGGGAGGGGAAAGGGGGGAGGGGAAAGGGGGGAGGGGAGAGGGGGGAGGGGAGAGGGGGGAGGGGAAAGGGGGGAGGGGAGAGGGGGAAGGGGGAGGGGGAAGGGGGGAGGGGGAAGGGGGGAGGGGGAAGGGGGAAGGGGGAAGGGGGAAGGGGGAAGGGGGAAGGGGGAAGGGGGAAGGGGGAAGGGGGAAGGGGGAAGGGGGAAGGGGGAAGGGGGAAGGGGGAAGGGGGAAGGGGGGAGGGGAAAGGGGGGAGGGGAAAGGGGGAGGGGAAAGGGGGAGGGGAAAGGGGGAGGGGAAAGGGGGGAGGGGGAAGGGGGGAGGGGGAAGGGGGGAGGGGGAAGGGGGGGGAGGGGGAAGGGGGAGAAGGGGGGGAAGGGGGGGAAGGGGGGGAAGGGGGGGAAGGGGGAGAAGGGGGAGAAGGGGGAGAAGGGGGAGAAGGGGGAGAAGGGGGAGAAGGGGGAGAAGGGGGAGAAGGGGGAGAAGGGGGAGAAGGGGAGAAGGGGGAGAAGGGGGAGAAGGGGGAGAAGGGGGAGAAGGGGGAGGGAAAAAAGGGGAGGGAGGGGGGAGAGGGAGAAAAGGGGAGGGAGAGGGGGGAGAGGGAGAAAGGAGGAGGGAGAGAGAGAGAGAGAGGGAGAGAGAGTGAGTGCACGAGAGAGAACGCATGCGAGAAAGTGAGCGCACGAGAGAGGGCGCATGCGAGAGGGTGAGGGGGCAAGAGAGGGCAGGTGTGGGAGAAACAGGGGGCAAGAGCCGGCGCACGCACGAGAGAGAGAGAGAGGGGGCAAGAGCCAGCGCGTGAGAGAGAGAGAGAGGGGGGGCAAGAGCTGGCGCGCGTTAGAGAGAGAGGGGGCAAGAGCCGGCGCGCGTTAGAGAGAGAGAGGGGGGGCAAGAGCCGGCACGCGTGAGAGAGAGAGGGGGCAAGAGCTGGGGTGCGTGAGAGAGAGAGAGAGGGGGCAAGAGCTGGGGTGCGTGAGAGAGAGAGAGAGGGGGCAAGAGCTGGGGCGCGTGAGAGAGAGAGAGAGGGGGTAAGAGCTGGGGCGTGTGAGAGAGAGAGAGAGAGGGGGCAAGAGCTGGGGCGCGTGAGAGAGAGAGAGAGAGGGGGTAAGAGCTGGGGTGCGTGAGAGAGAGAGAGAGAGAGGGGGCAAGAGCCGGCGCACACGCGCGAGAGAGAGAGCAAGGGCCCGCGCACGAGAAAGAGGGTGTGCGTGCGTGCGTGCGTGTGTGCGAAAGAAAGAAAAGAAAGAAAGGAAGAAGGGAAGGGGGGAGGGGAAAGGGGGGAGGGGAAAGGGGGGAGGGGAAAGGGGGGAGGGGAAAGGGGGGAGGGGAAAGGGGGGAGGGAGAGGGGGGAGGGGAGGGGGAAGGGGGAGGGGGAAGGGGGAAGGGGGGAGGGGGAAGGGGGAGGGGGAGGGGGGAGGGGGAAGGGGGAAGGGGGAAGGGGGAGGGGGAAGGGGGAGGGGGAAGGGGGAGGGGGAAGGGGGGAGGGGGAAGGGGAAAGGGGGAGGGGAAAGGGGGAGAAGGGGGAGAAGGGGGAGAAGGGGGAGAAGGGGGAGAAGGGGGAGAAGGGGGAGAAGGGGGAGAAGGGGGAGAAGGGGGAGAAGGGGGAGAAGGAGAAGGGGGAGAAGGGGGAGAAGGGGGAGAAGGGGGAGAAGGGGGAGAAGGGGGAGAAGGGGGAGGGAAAAAAGGGGAGGGAGGGGGGAGAGGGAGAAAAGGGGAGGGAGAGGGGGGAGAGGGAGAAAAGGGGAGGGAGAGGGGGGAGAGGGAGAAAGGGGGAGGGAGAGAGAGAGAGGGAGAGAGAGTGAGTGCACGAGAGATAACGCATGAGAGAAAGTGAGCGCACGAGAGAGGGCGCATGCGAGAGGGTGAGGGGGCAAGAGAGGGCAGGTGTGGGAGAGAGAGAGGGGGGCAAGAGCCCACGCGCGAGAAAGAGAGAGAGAGAGAAGGAAGGCGCGCGCGCGAGAAAGAGAGAGAGAGAGAAGGAAGGCGCGCGTGCAAGAAAGGAGGGGGCAAGAGCCGGCGCGTGCAAGAAAGAGAGAGGGGGCAAGAGCCGGGGCGCGCGAGAGAGAGAGAGGGGGGGCAAGAGCCGGCGCGCGCGAGAGAGAGAGAGGGGGGGCAAGAGCCAGTGCGCGCGAGAGAGAGGGGGGGCAAGAGCTGGCGCACGAGAGAGAGAGAGAGGGGGCAAGAGCCGGCGCGCGTGCGAGAGAGAGAGGGGGGGCAAGAGCCGGCACGCGCGAGAGAGAGGGGGGGGGGGCAAGAGCCGGCATGCGTGCGAGAGAGAGAGGGGGCAAAAGCTGGCGCGCGCGAGAGAGAGGGGGCAAGAGCCAGCGCGCGCGCGAGAGAGAGAGGGGGCAAGAGCCAACGCTGCGCGCGAGAGCAATGGCCCGCGCGCGAGAAAGAGGGTGTGCATGTGTGCGTGCGTGTGTGCGAAAGAAAGAAAGAAAGAAGGGAAGGGGGAAGAAGGGAAGGGGGAAGAAGGGAAGGGGGAAGAAGGGAAGGGGGAAGAAGGGAAGGGGGAAGAAGGGAAGGGGGAAGAGGGGAAGGGGGGAAGGGGGGAAGGGGGGAAGGGGGGAAGGGGGGAAGGGGGGAAGGGGGGAAGGGGGGAAGGGGGGAAAGAAAGGAAAGAAGGGAAGAAAGGAAAGAAGGGAAGAAAGGAGGGAAGGGGGAGGGAGTAGAGGGGGGGAGAGGCGAAGGGGGGGAGGCCGCTTCTCTTTTTGTTGCTCAAATTTTTCCAGTAGCTACAGTATTTTTTAGAACAGATGAGGAAACAGGAATGGTTCTTCAAATAATAGTAACTAAAATTAAAAAAAAAAAATCAATAAATGCCAATGCTGCAAAATTTGATGCAACGCCAAACATTCTTCCTAAACCGGATTTAATCCAATTCAAGGCATTTTGCAAATTTCTTAAGTAAATAAATAAAACAAGATAAACTTAACAGTAGCTGGGGGGAGGGCAGAGTGTGTGTGTGTGTGCCTGTATTTTACAGCCAGGCACGGAAGCAAGCCAGAAAGCAGTTTGTAAATTAGAACATGGGGCAAAGCACTCCCAATTCAAGTTTGGGGTTTTTTGGTTTTTTTTTAAATCAAGTGGAGTTAAAATATTTGGAGAAGCCATTTGCTCTCTCTCCAATGAAAATTTTGCTCTTTTAAAACAGGAAAGAAAAAAAAACCCACCACGCTTATCATTCTTACTTTTCTTCTTGAGGTATGCGTGACTGTACCTTAACTCCAGAATATATCTTCAGGTGACTGAGCTGAAGGAGGAGGTATGGTGGTTTTGTTTTATCTTACAAGTCACAGCCATGACAATGCAATGAAAAGAATCTATAAATTGCAACAAACGTCTGTACAACAAAATTCCTGCAGCCCTGAAATACAACAGTCTGCACAAACAATGGCCTTAAAACTAACTATCGGAATAGCTACAGGTCACGAGTTCCCATCTTGCCGCGCAGCCCTTTCCCCCTCCGGACATGGCAGAGCTGAAGAGGTTCACCAGCTGACTGTTTATAATGCTCTCTACTTGCATCCCATTCTACTCCAAAACGTGTCAACAAGAAATTTAGTGCTATCTCTTCATATAAATGCAATCATACTAGTAAACTGGAACACTGCCTCTCCAGTAGAGGGTGGACTGATTTAACTCTGCTTTTTATACCTATACTTCTAAATCTGTATACAGAGCATATCAGAGCTGTAGAGAGAAAATAATTTAATTTTGTTCCCTCACTAACCACTCTACTGAGGTCAGTGCAGAGCACAGAGCAGGAATGTTTCAAAAGCTAGTAAGTTTAAAAAAAAAAATTGGATGTTCACATTGCACTTTGTATCTCTACTCCCGCTCCAATCTAAGCTAAATGTCAATAACCATCTTGTTCAAAGGCAGGTCAGAACAGTGGATGAAATACCTATTTTAGCCTAGATGTTACACGGCTTTTTGAAATAGTTTCAACCTGGTGTTTTTCCAGTCACTCAAAAACATCTCCAAAGCTTTAAGACAAATGGGACCTAGTTGGATATTAATCTACAGCAGCTTATAAATAAAGTAGCCGATTAAAACATAGTTTTTGTTTGCAACAATTTTTGTTGTTACAAATATTGTTGCAACAAGTTATTGTTGTTATTCTCCCATATTTTCAACCAGCTTAATGAAAATACAGTAGAACCTCATTGTTTCACACTTGTCACTGGGAGATTCAGTGTACATTTCTTCACTGTGACCATTTGACAACATTCAAGCACTAAGAGTTAAGCTAGGATGATGTACTTCAAGATATGCTCTGTTCTTATCAGTGATGAGTTATAATTCAGCTTTATCTCCTATTCCGGGATGTAAGTGTACTGATATTTAGTAGAAAAAAAGTCATAAAACGAGGCAGCACTGACACTCTCTTTGCTGGAATGTGGACAGATCCTGGGCCTAATTTTAAAGGGTGGCTTCGCAAGATTCTACTGTAATCTACACAAAATGTATAAAACACGGACCATTTCCAGAATAAGGCCACTAATTTTGCCATTGGCAATTAACAGTGAGAAACAGCAGTTAAAACACTCACTTGATTACAGAGGTGTTTTTGAGGCAATAAACTGTGGGAAGAAGTATAAACACACAGTCCTCTCATCCCTCCTCTTTCTTTTCCAGTAGGAGTATAGGTGTCTCTGCTTCCTGTATGTACCTATTCCCCGAGGAGAAATTTCAGTCTGTTTTCTTAGTGGGGAATCTAAACAAGTCCACGCTACATTTAAAGATGGGGACGGCGCTGTAAAACAGTAGCATTACAAGTTTCCCATGAGTCATAGTCATGACAGTCTGATGTCCAGATGCCCAGATTCGATACCAGCGCCCATAAAAAGGGTCCGAGATGGCTGGGCATAACATGTCGTTCAAATTCACTTCTGTGACCTAGGAAATGGACAACAGATTTATAAATTAGTAACATTTTGTGTTGCACTGATTCAGACACCTAAAATGGTAATTTTCAAATTACCAGAGTAATCAAAAGTGTTTAGCTGGCAATCCTTTGCTCACCATCAGTAGGCCAGCTTTCAGAAGGAAAGCAGATCTGAAGGCAGTTGTGCATTTAAGAGATGGATTTATACACGTGCATAGCTGATTTATACAAGGTTTTGCCACTACTTGTGAAACATGAGATACAAATGGCCATTAGGATGTGCAATTAAAAGTTTGTATTCAAGTAATTTTATCCATGGGAATCTGAACACTTTGAAAAACTAGTGAGTGTTTTTACTTTGAATGTACCTGCAAACTATCCATGTACTAATGCACATTTACTTACCAATCCCAGAATCTGCAAGATGCTAAAATGATATACGAACATAAGCCCAGTAGACAGAAGAGCCCACCAGAAATTGGAGAGTGGTTCTGGAGAGTCGATGCCTTGAAAAGAAAGGAATACATTAGTATTCAGCTGAATTACTGTGTCCAAACACTCATGGAAAATCCTCTTTTCTCCTCTAGATGTTGGGGTATCTGGTTTTAGCTGATAACCTAGTGACTACTGTTATAGTAATTAATATTTGAGAACCTTACTTCTTACCTGGAGCATCTGGATCAGTTTCTTCCCTCCTTCTGCTCCAACATTAAAACGTACAGTATATTAGCTCATTAAGCTTGCCTATTTTCCACCAACACCAGTGATTTTCACCTCATTTACCTAATTTTTCCTTCTAACACAGAAGTACTAAATGTATCTAAAAGCAGGTTGTTAATCGTACTCAGACACCTGCTCGTTATGGGAGCTATGACTTTAGCATGCACAGAACTAACCCAGGTAGTGGCAATTACTGCGCAGTCCTGTACTGGAGCGTGGCTTGATAGCCATTTCCTATTTTATTGTTGGTTGACATCTATTCAAGTAATTTGCACCAATAATGCATAGGAACAGAAAACCTTTATAAAGTAGTCAATCCATTAGTGACAGACCATGCTCTTAAGTGAAAATTGCTGTGGAGATACTCTCAAATATACCCTATAAACAATTTTATGTTCAGTAGATATCACAGATGCTGTAAAGTATTTGTCCCCCTCAAATGAAGCAGCAGGTACCACAGTATTTTGGGCCTCTCCTCCTGAAAATGAGTTTTGGCAATTTAGTGAAAAAAACACAATGTCACATGATCTAGAGTTTACCAAAGAAGTAAGAATACTCTAATAAAAGTACCTTCAGATGCAAGACTATTTTTAGAATTAAATAGTCACACATATAGCGAGAACAGAAACAGCTTACAGAGTTGTCAGTCTTACTAACAGACACGTTAATAAGATGTGGGGAAAATATTACTTTCCTTATGACTTTAATAACCTAGGGACACACACACAAAAAAGATGCACACTGTCATGCTGTTCAGACTCTGTAAAAAGCTGTAGACTTTCAGACAACTATAAAAATACACTGTCATTTTTATCTGCCTTTGCCTGCTCTCTGCCCTGTTAGATATTATCAAATGCTGATACGTATATTCATTACTCGATGCCTTGTAGCAGAGACGGGCATATTCATATTACCCTTCACTAGCTAGCACATTCCGCAATAACCATAAAGATTCAATAGACTTCAGCATAGGCTGTACAAGCCTACTGGGGACTGAGAATAACTATGCACATGTGTAGGTAGCTATGACTACTCACTACACTAAAGCTGGTATGAGTATGCCTATGTACGGTATCTTATGAAGGAAAAGGCAAATAACTCCTTTTCCCTGCTTCACCGCACCACCATTCAGTCATGCATGCTCTCTGTTTTAAAACCACCAGAGGACTGCTTTCTCCATCCTTATTGCCCTTTTACAATCCTTTCCTGCGTTTATTTTTCTGTAATTTTGGCTGTCATGCCAGGTAGCTACAGCAAAATCAATGTAATTTAAAGAGAAATTTCTGAAAGTTACAATATTCTTCCCAAAATTACCTGCACTTTACATTCTAAAGCAGTAGAGCTATCCATTGTCCACTGAAAATAACACAGCGGCTCCGTTCCTAGTCAGGAAAGAGCAAGAAGTTGGTTGTATACTTGAATGACAGCACACGTATGCACCCCATATATCAATCGCTCTCACTGTGACTTTAATAAACAACAACATTATTGTAATTTTACCCAAAATACAATTGCATACCATTGCTGTGATTTGATGCAGCCATGACAAAGAGGAGCAGGGAAGCTACTTTGAAAGCATAAGGCAGCTTATAAGAGTTCTTTTCCAGCGGGCGGATGAAGGTCAGAGGAAGTGTCTGAACTACAAGCAAAATCCAAAGTTAAAAGTGAACTTGATATGAATAACGGAGTCCTCTGTAGTTAAAGGGAGAAAATTCAGACTCGTCTAATACTTCTAACATACTTAGCAAGTATGATCTAAGAGCTGGGGGGTATCCTGTTTACAAACTAGTACAGAAAGCTTTACTTAAATAGCAATGATATTAATTAAACTCTGCTACCTGAAAACGTCGGTAAGATGGCAGATACATGATACCACCTGACGTATGGTTTTTCATTACAGATAGTGAGGGAGGAAGCAAGTAGCTTTGGTGTCAGAGCTTAAGCGACCACAGCTCTATTACCAAAGTACCAACTTTAAGTGACCTGGTCAAGCTATACATAAACTTTTGTGCTGCCTCCCCAGCTGTAAAGAAAATGTCATTTGACTTGCAAAGTTTTTAGTGTTGTCTTTGCAGTTTTAGGTGCATTTTTAACCTAGATGCAACATACAAAATAATACTTAAATAAGTTAAGCTATCTAAAACAGCTCCCAGGAACTGGCAGAGTAGTGCTATACCATATTTGTTTTCACATGAACTCACCTGGTTGACATTTACTTATGTTATTTCAGAAGTATTCTATAAAGCCTGAGAACAGATGGTACTAGACTAAAGAGGTAAACATTCAGAAAAGCTAGGATTCAGAGACCTTGATATTTGGGGGACAACTTAGGGGCCTACATTGTTTCACTAGGCAACGTGTAAAACTCTAAAATAGACAAGCAGTCCTAGCTATGAAACAGGCTTGGAGGAAGAAGGCAGTCTTTAAGAGATTAAGTAAATTGCCCAAGATTACAAAGCAGAGCAATGGCATAGTTTGGCTTTGAACCCATGTTTCTCGTATCCAGCTCGAACAATCTAGTCAGAGAATCATGTTTCAGCAGACACTTAGGAGAGCTGTTCAGGTTCTTCCAGCTAAGAATTTTGCACTACTACATCCTCTTTTTTTTCTTGCAAAATTAAAAAAAAAAAAAGTTACTCTCACACTCCACAGACTTCTGATCTCACCAAATAATAGAAAATCCCCCTCGCTTGCTAGACTTCACAATCCTGAAAACAATAGTATGATATTCAGCAGTGTCATTATCCAGACATCGAGGGACAAAAAGGAAACAACGACCTCCACACAGAAACATTTCAGAGCGATCTGGATTCCCACATGTGTTTTGGGATACTAATTTTAAATTCATATCTGGGATATTCTGTGAACATTTCTCATTAGATAAATAATCGCTACAGATTCTACCTCTCTGCAACAGTGCTATTCAACAGATGACTGTTTAACAGGCCAGGGTGATCTACTTTCCTTAGCACACAGTCTGTTAACAATGGCATACAAAAAGGAAAACTGAGATCCAACTGAGAGGTTGTTTGAACGGCCTGCGGTGGGTTTGTCACAAGCTATTTGCTGCTCACATGGGAAATCAATTTCGATATGTAGCAGTGAGCTTCGCCATCTCTCTATTCACTACGAATCACAGGCAGTTCTTATACGGTATGTTAAGCACATTCAAAAAAGTTTAATCCGACTGCCAGTCTGGCACTAATCTCATTCTCAGAAACGCTCATGCCCCAGACAGTTGAGACCATTCCAGATCAGGGGCATCCAAGTAGGCTGTATATTTGCTCTTGTGTTGAAATAGCATGGTAATGGATATTTCAGTTTAAACTTTATTATTTCAGTAGCGCTGTTGGGAAGGACTTAATATGGATTCAGGAGATTTGGGTTCATCATCTGCTTCTGCAATAAGAACTCATGTGACCTTGGACAAGTCAAATAGTTAATTTTGTCATCTAGGCAATGGAAGTGTGGCTTTAAAATCTAAAGATCAACAAGGAACAGAGACTACATTTCTTTTATACTTTTTCCCCCATGAAGTCTTGTGCTAGTTCTAGTGTCCTTACTAATTATTTATTTTTATTCAAACTTCTCAAAAAATAGGCTTGTGAAAATCTTTACAGAATTTAACAGAAACTAATACTCTTTTGTATTTCCATCTAAGCATAAGGTAGTAGAAAATTACTCTTCTTTTGATTGCAAGCGGAGATTTATTTTTTTCCCCTGCCCAAAATACAACCAAATCAGTTTACTCTCTCCACAGTGTGGACAGCCTGGGTTTGAATTGTGAATTTTGCACACCCATTTTAACAAAGAGGATGCTGGAGACTTAGCTCCCCCTGCAGTCTAATATGTCTGAACCATACAACGACGCTGTTTGACACTGAAGTGACACTGATACAGAGGCCTCTGACTAAGCATAAAGGATATTCCTGGAACTTCAGGTACATCTGTTCACACATCAGATTGCTCCATATGCTGGAGATCTCAAACTGTAAGAAGGATTATCACCTGAACTCTACTGCTAAGGAGTAGCCACATATTAACTCTTATTCCATACCATTGTGGAATGATACCATTTGCTCACAGCACAAATATGTGGCTGGCATATTTCACTAACAAGAGACAAACAGAATGATCTCTGAATTACCGTACTTCACTTTTTCTTTGGATCATTTTTTACTTCACTTCACTCAATAGTCAAGAACAAAAAGAAGGTTACAAACTTATAGTATAGTAAGCGCAAAGGATTATAAGTGGCGGCTGCTGCTGTAAAACACAAGAGATTCACCAGAATGAAACAGGCTGAATTTGTTCTGAGCATGTGCTAAATTGTATCCCACTGCTTGGCATCACATCCCTAGGTTGTCAATTGAAGCTACTGAACATCCAGACCATGCATTATGAGCTTCTATTTCCTAAATGAAACAATGCAGCTCTGCTGGACAATGCGGCTGAGGGCACATCAACACTAGAGGGGGACAAAGCATCGCGCTTGAGGAATACGTTCTACATTACCTTCTCGGGGTGATGATTAGAAAACCCCCTGTCGGCGCAATGGTTTAGGATTCCCACACTTACTGCAACAGTACAGTAAAGTGAATGCAAGATAGTAATCCTGTTTGAGCAGACAACAAGCAAGCTAGCCTATTTTACTAATGTGTGCCACTACAATTCATTAGAGCTTCAAAATTCCAAGAAATTATCTAACTAGCTGATTAATATTTACCTGGGATCTAATGATAAAAAGAGATCTTTTCAGCTCAGTTTAAGGTGCAGTACTTCCCAAGAAACATCCAAGAAGGCAAAAGTCTTGAAAACAACATAAGCCTTTGGGCAAAAGACCATCTTTTTATTCCCCTAATTCAGGGCCTGACGCTGTTATCCAGGATGGAACTCCAACATATCACCAGAAGCTATTAAGTAACAACATACAAAAGAGTAATATATACTTCAAGAAAAAGAGCAAAATTTGTGGTAGCCATTAGGCACATCTTGTTCCATTGGGTGGGACGAATTCAACATACAAAGGGCAAAGTGCCAACCTACCTCCTTTCCGCAGCAGATAGATGGGCACAACATAGAGCATCACATGCTGGATGTAGTAAATTTCCATTTCAAATGGGAGCTGAGGAATAAGGAAAACATTTGTAAATATTTTTCATTATTAACACCTGAGTCACAAGGAACCATTTTTAAGAAGGAAAACTGCTCCTCATGCCCCACAAGAATCCCTTCATTTAAGTTCTTCTGTCACCTGTGTATATTAACAAAGTGATGACAGACATTAATGGTCAGTGCTTTGAAAACGCAGCTATCTGTACCCGTCCCATCCTCCTTGCCGCTAACACAATACAGTGCTTCTAGCAGAGAATTCGCAAAATTAGCCAGCAGCACAATAAAGGAGGAATAACATAAGATAACATAAGCTTGCTCTCTTCCTTTTCCTAGTTAGCATAAATTACCAACAACAATGCAAAAAAGCAAAGTAATCAAACACCCCCCCACATGGCAGCAGCCTATTTACAAAAAAAGTTAACTGCTAGCTTGCAAGTGATAGAAGGCTATAAAGCAGATATTTTAAAATCATTGTAATGAAAAATAAGTTATTGCTGGGAGAGCCTGTGCAAAAATTTTCAAAAGACCTGATTTAGCAAACTGCACACATGTGCAAAACTACTGCGCTTCTCTTAAAACCAACAAAATTCAAAATAGACGAATACCAGTCAATCTTCAAGCTGCAGAAGAATGCATATAAACAAGTTACCTGTTAGCAGATGAGCAATACCTGATTTACCACTAACAACTTTTGAGAAATTACTGTTAGACATTTGTCTGTTTAGTTGAATTCATGTTACCTCTCACAGGAGAGGTCAGACAGACTGTGCTAAAATAATACTGTTCTAAAATTAACCTGAACCAGAGCCCAACTAATTCTAATTCTAGCTCTGTACGAGTTAGAAAAAGTAATACACTATATCTGAAAGTTATTCCCATCTCCTGTAAGTGTTTTTGTCTATATCCATTTGTTACAAAAAAAAAAAAAAAAGGTTCAAACTAGACCATAACACATTTAAAATTGAACAATGGCAGGAAAAATTCAAATTCAAACTTCAGAATCCAAGTTGTTGTTGCAGTTCACTTAAAAGGCTGAAAAGACATACTTTTCTAATATATTTCAGATGTGAAAATTGGACAATACCCTTACTTGAGTCTGAAATCTCACAGGAATAATGCAAAGCCAAATCATTAGCTTTGGTTTAAACGCAGGCTCATTTTAAATGCTAAAATGCTAAAGTGACTCCGGATGCAAGTATTACTATCATGGCTTGTCTGTTCAAAAAAAAAAAAAAAAAAAAAAACCCAAAACCCCCACAAAAAAAAAATCTGCATCAGCAGAAGTCAGAGATGGAAACAGTTCAATTTTCTTCCTAAATAAGTCAATAAAGAGCAGGTAAATACTACAGTGATGTTTTAAAGTCTACAATTTTTTTAAATCCAATTTTGAATGTAAAAGCTGTTAAACCCAACAGCTGGATTCCATTAGTCCTGGCATCCCCCAGCTGAATACTTTAAACACTATCAGTGTCCTGATTGCAAACTCCAACATGTTCAGCCAACTCTTGGGAGAGTAAGCTAAAGGATCTTCCATACAAGCTGTTGGGTTAACTTGCTCCAAGTATTCTGTATCAAAACATAAAACCAACCAAGATAATAGTATGCAAAAGCAAGAACTTCACAGAAATCCTGAAGTTTCTTCAATATTAATCTTTCTTTTGTCTCCTGTATTACCTGTTGAAAGACACCTAGGGCAAAATAAGGAAATCAAACAAGAAGATTTGAAAAGAGGCTAACGCAGCTTTAGTAATGGAAAAAAATCCCTGTACCTCTCCCAGCTGGAATACGCACACTTCAGAAACAATAGCTCCTAATAGAAACAATACAACACGAGGCACTCAGTCCCTGCCAAGGAGCCTTCTCTAGGATCCTGTGGTTTCATAAGGGCTTCTGCACTCGCCGAGTTGTGAGGGTCAGTTACACAAACATCACACTCAGGACACTTCTGAGAACAGAGTAACAGTTATTTTGCCGCAGTAGTGTGGACAGTAACTTTTTGTGTAAAACAAAACTACATTTTTTTGCTGTGAAAGATTGATTGTTCTGAAGCCCGGCTAATTATGCAAGTGCATTTCCTGGTATGGAACTGACAACGCAGACTTCTCTGTACAGCCAGGCACTCAAGCTGTACAGCCAGGCTACAATAAAGAGAAAAGAACAAACACAAAAGATTAACTGTAAAGTGGTACAGAACAACTGACTCATCCGGCTCTAAAGGTCTGGTGTGTAAATTGTTTTATCAATAAACACTCATTCACAGATAGCAGATAGGTATCTTGAATGTGCAACAAGAATTTGCAAGTGGAGACAACACAGAAAGGATCACCCGTCAATCCAGGATTTTAAAAACCTCTTCATGAAAACAAATCAGCAGTTTAGAATGTGATCAAGTTTGAGATATCCAAAAATCAAAGCAACACTTATTCACAGAACACAAAGGAGCTCAGAATACTGCCTCCTGAGTTAATTCATCATCAATTCATTTGATGGTATGCAGCTGCAAAGGCCATGAGGATCTAAATCCAGACTCCAACAAACTAAAGTAGACCCTTGCCACAGGCCCCAACAGACGTGTCTTCTCCCATCAGATGCCTTTGGTGGAACACAGCAGCCACTCTCAAGAGCAACAAGGAATTCCCTAGTAACAGACCAATGTCTTGATGGTATATTTCTTTATCCACACCCGTCCCCACATTCAGAAACACTGAATGTTCACTACCAAGATGGACCACTCTGAAATCTGTATATTAATTTTCAATCTGTTTGCTGACTGTTTGCCCTAAACTCCTCTCTCCCTTGCAGGCTGCTAGCATCACTCTTCCTGCATTTCACCTTGTTTCCCTTCTCAGGGCATTAAAACTAATAAAGGTACAAGACAAAATGACAAATTATCCATTTCTTCTACTAACTCATATTCTAGGCTCTTAACAGTCTAAATGAACACAGAGTACAGGCTGCCCTGTTACTCAAGATAATAGGTTCTTTTCCTTTAAAGGTTCCTACTCGAAGAAAAATCTGTTCATTGTCCAGTCACTGGTTTTAACATTGGTATAAAATCGTGCTATGTTCAAAACACAACCTAATACTGACATACACAATTCTTCAAACAGGCATACCATATCCAGAGTACTATGTTAGCATATTTTGAAATAAACATTCAGACTATTCAGTTTTTACGTTTTCTGATGAAATTTTTGTTAGAAGATACATACGGTGTTTTGTTTTTCCAGGAAGAGTTCGGCTCAAAGTAGCCACATCTGCTGCTTGCCCCCACATCAGCCCAGTATGGTGCAGATTCAAAAGTGCCACATTCCCAGGAGACTTGCTAAGGGCTCACTGGAGACGTACCAAGAATAAATAGTGAGCAGGCAGTAAGTTTTCATCCCAGGAACAGGTAAGTTACGTTCAGTGGTCTAGCTAAACTCTTAGCAGCCACTTCTACTGCTTGTGAGACTGCAGAAAAGAGAAACTATGTGATGAAGGATTAGAACTCGTCTCTGTCTTTTATCTGAGCAAGAAAAGTCACAGCCATCAACAGCAGTCCTCTGAGCACGTAAGGGATGCCCTAACTTAAACCAGCTATTGCCCTAAGGAAACAATTAGGTCTTTCCATTGACTGCACTAAGATTTAGAAAAAGCTCTTCAAAACTATAGGCTTCTGGGCTGAACTCTATTCGAAGTGCTGATATTTAGATGCGAGTTCCTCCCTGCCCTGCAAAGTGTGGCAACTAGTGTAAACCCACTTCAACTCAGCAGTTGGTTTTCAGTGGAATAGGAGGTTGCTACTTTGCTCTATTTTCTGAAAGCAGTACTCCTCCCTCTGTTAATTATTTATTCCTTGGTTTTATATTTGCAACAACAGCTCAAGCACCGTGTTGTGCAAGAACTCTCCCTCCACCATCCCCTACAAAGACTGCAGGGTATGACAGAAAAAGGGACAAAAGTCATCCAACTCTGCCCTTTTCTATAGCACACCCAGCAGGAAGGCTAGGTGTCTGCAGGAAACATCAACTGGCATTCTGTACCAGTAGCTTTCCTAGACACAGTCAGTAACCCAGATTCATAACTTATAATTAAGGACTAGTTTCCTAGACAGGGTCAGTAATCCACAAATAAACCACAAGCAGATTTTTAAATTTAACCTGAAAAGCAAACCACAGTATATGGGAAATGGGAGATAGGGGCTGTGTGTGTGCGTGTGTGTGTGTGCGTGTGTGTGTGTGTGTATATATAGCTGTACAATGCAGAAATCATGGGGCAAACAGCTACTAGGCCCATGTAACAGATGTTGGTTACTTCTCAACATACTCAGGATAGCAAATAACTTACTTGGCAGAGGAGAGACAGCTGCCAGAGAAGTTTAGGAGAATGGTCTAAGGACAGACATGGAAGTCTTTAAAAAGAAAAAAAAAATCCAAAACAAAAACACAAGTGGCCTTCAGAAAACAGATTATTTCCAGTCCTGCTAGGACTCATTTCTCAAGCAGACATCCAAACTGGCAAGTAGCCAAGAAGTTGACCAGGGCTCAAGTTACTGTTACACTATTCAGCCAATTTACAGCTCAGGCACCAGTTTGTCCACCTGGCATAGATCAGATAAGGGATTCCCACATACCTGAGTGAGGCAAAAATAAAGATATGCTAATGTTGGCATTAATGTCAACAGCAAAGCCACTTAAAATAAGTGAGTAACAGGGCTGTAGCTAAGTATCAGGCACCCATCCGTGTGACATCTGTGCTAAGGTCTAAACCAGTTTCCCCAGATTTTATTTGCAACAATTCCTTTTCTGATATTTTAGGGGCAGCTTGTTGCATTCAGATTTCCTGCCATACACCTGCTTGTCTGTAACTGATACAAATACATATTGACGAGTGTCATCCCCCCCACCCAAAAAACCCTAATCTCAATTTCAAGTAGGCATCTGCCATCGTCTACACAATCCAGTCAGTAGAGAGAATTATAATATAATCCCTTAAGGTAGCATTAATTGATCAGTTCTATCCAGTTTTATCTAGTTCTCATTTTCAATTAATCCTATGAGGGTGGGCATATATACACAGAGGGAGAGAATCAGAATCTGCATCTGCTACCAAAGGGAAGTGTTAGCATGCACAAGCACAGTCATGAGATTTATAAAGAGAATCTGTTTGTGCTGAAGATTAGTAGAGTTAAGACATGGTGGAACACAGGACTAGGAAAAACACCTTGCTACAGGGATGGAGGGGATCAGAAACATAACAAAACAAGAACAACAACTATATTTTTACTAGTATACAAATGCCAGAAAATCCAGCTAGGGCAAACCCCCAGGATTCCAACTCATGACATACCCAAACGCTGCTAACTTGAGAGGGAATTTTTTTCTTGGCCTGTCACTACAGAGGATGAAGCTGACCAAGAAAGTTAGGAAAATGCAGTTGTTCAATGCACTGCTGAGCTCAACGGTATGCGTTTATTTTAACTTTTATTAGTGTTTTCCTTATTTGACCAGTGCTAGATTTGATGTTTATTGTATCTCATAAAAAGGCATCCCAGTCTCCTGGTCACTCAATCTGATCGTACAAACCAGCTTACATGTAATGACTCTAGGGACACAATCAGGCATCTGTAGAACTGAGTCCAAGATAGAAGATGTCAGTTTGGTACAATCTCTCAAGGTGATGGGAAGCAACAGTCTCCTGTTTCCTTGATCTCACTGATCTCAGAACTCTCTCCCACCTACCTGCCCAGAAGCATGATCTCCCTCCCCCACTTTTAAATGAGTAGTTGGGTCAGGTGTCCAGCTTCTCATGCTCTTACTTTCTGCCAGACACTATCTATTACAACTCTTTACAGATGTAACTAGCTATACAAATTTTTTATATCAACCATGTATACAGTAAAATATATGTCTTAAAATATCACAAAACTGAAATAAAAAGTTGAGGCATAAAATGATGACCATTCCTGACTGAGTCAAAAGCTTTTCAGGAAGGCATTACAAATCAGAGCAGAGGAGCAGAGAGCATGGACAAATTTATTGCGCTTTTTTTCGAACTTCCGACTAAGTGTTAAGAGTTATTCAGTGCTTTCAGGAAAATGTCATTGCAGACAATTGCAATGACAGTTATAGAGCAGAATGCGTGTCTACCAAGAGATAATTTGGGCCAAAGCTGCAGTGCTATAAAACATCACCCATATTATCTTGTGCCAGAAGACACACAGAAAAGAGACCGGCCTAGCAAGCAGCTGTTAAGCCAAAAATATCTTAGAGCTGTATTTATTCCAAAAATATTTTCTCTTGGACATAGTCCTTTGGCTCCTCTACCTCTAGTTAAGGGCAGAATTTTATATAAGTAGTCTGTATTTTTCCTGTTCAATCACTACTGCCCAAATATAAATGAGATCTACTATAATATCAGAGAAAATACAAGCTAATGATTTATTAAAACATTTCAACATTAGTATTTTAACCTTAAAAGGTTACTCCTAAAAATCCGATAGAAATCAGAAAGCTACCTAATTTGAAATATGAAATGAGAAGTATTCGATTATCAAGAAATCATATTTGAATTTTTCATTTAATGCCCTTTCTATTCAGCAGTAACTAGTTTTAGGAAAAACAATTGCAAACTGAAAATAAGCATTTCTAGTATGAAAAAGAATATGTGTAGTTACCAGATTAGGAAGGACAACCTAAATCTTGAAGAAACTCTAGGCTTACGCTACTGAATACACTGAAATCTGAGAACGATGATCAAGCCTTCTGTGCATATGTGTCTTATGCTGTATGGAAGATTATTTCTAACGTGCAAAAGCCTACAGATGAATGCCATTAATATCCTTTCTCTGGTAACTAAACCATGTCTCAGTGCAAAGTTTCATAGTCTTAAAGAAGGGAAGGAAGAGACCATGTTCAAATCCATAATAAAATCTTCAGTTTTCAGGTCTCCTAGCTACCAGTGTGGCCAATCAACATATCATCCATAAAATTCAATATGGAAGCAGATTTTTATACTTAATCCTACTAAGACTGTCAAGATTTGCAAATGGACAACCACTTGTAAGATCTGCAATGGCAACTTCAGACTCCAGTAATACAGATAAGTAATAATCTTGCTAATAATATAATTAATTCATATGCTATACAGATACAGATATGAACATTTTATCCAGACACCATATATATGTAAGCAGGTAAAGTTAAGAGTGAACACTATCTTAGAAGAAACATTTAAATAACTGCAACAAAAAAAATTCTTGCAAAGAAGTCAAAGGTATCTTTACTTGAAAAAAAATGAGCAAGCATGTGTACATACATACATACGTACCCATATGTGCATGCATAACAGCTCTTAAAAATAATCCTTAGAAATATTTTATCCGGCTCAGATTCAGGACAACTTTTCTTAGCATTAATTCTTGATAGGTTTGAGTATTACTAAGGACACCAACAGGCTAATTTTTCTTCCAGAAGACAGGAATTTTGTGGCAGTTTTGAAAACTTGGAGGAAGAAACCCTGCTGTGCCTAATTTGGGGGGAGAGCAGGTGACAGACACCAACAACACTGGGCATTTTCCAGGCCTGAGGAATCTCCCATACTCACGTGTACCCATTTCTAGTTGTTTTAGTCTCCCACTACAGCATTTTAACCATGGGCCACATGCTTTCCTTGAAGCTGCTTTCAAAGCCATCATGTTCACTGTCAGTTTAAAGATCAAGGTGGAACCGACAAAGAACTTTGTTCCACACTTCCACTCTCCACGTTATTAACTCTCCACATTGATTTATAAGCACAATCACAAAAAATTCCAAGACTAGTATTTTGGATCCATTCTAGTGACCTGTACCAGGAATTTACAGGCTGGTAAAGTGGACTGTGAATTTTCCTAAAACCAAATATATTTACTTAGCATTCACTTTGATCGTAGGAGGGCTGTTATGTGACTTCACTCAGGAAAAAAGCTTATTGATTGAGGTAAATAACTTGAAGCAAAAAATCTAATTCAAACTATAATCTGTAGGACTAATAGCTCCCACCAGGCTGAAATAAAAGACCATATCTATAGCATATTCAAAGGCTTAAATGATGCTGACAGGCATACATCTACTAACAATCTAGCCTGCTTCAGTACCAATAATATCAAAACTTTGGCAGCAGAGATTTCAGCACCAACTATACAACTCGAACCCTGAATATGCCCTTGTATTAGCAGCCTACACAAACTGCATTGCCACATCTTCACTGGTCTTGCTTGCCAAAGTTTCCTAGATTAAACCTACCCTGGTTACGATACGATGCCACGGCTACATTCCTGAATGCACTGCTGCCACCCTACAAAAGAGCTTAGACTTTTGAATTAACCTAATCATGTGAAAGATATAAACTACTTTTTTTCATTAACTTTTTTTCCCCCATAATCAATTTACCCTGTAAAACACAAGGACAAAAGGTAGGGCAGTGTAGCAACCGACCTCCAAAAGAAGTCACGCTTGACAGCTCCATCTCACAACTTAGCCATTCTACAGTCTAACCTTCTTTTTACACTTAAGTTTTATTTATAGTTTTACATGCACCTGCTTGAAAAGAAACTAGTTCTTCAGTTTCAGGCATTCAATACCGTTGTCTCAAACACCGTCAAAATACTTACAAAGAAAAAATTGCATTTCAGAAAGCAGTTTGTTTGCTCCAGCAATGTAGAAGAAACACCTTTTAGATAGCTTTACAAAAAGGACTGGGATGAAGAAAGGCAGCTACTTGCAAGTGTTAGTAATCTGACTACCATATTCAAAGTGGCAAGTTCTTCATAGTAAAAGAAGCAACTCAGTGATAATCTAGTACTTCAGAAAGATCTTAGCAAAAGAGCTAACTTACCTGCTTTGAGTGAAACACTCTCATCCCATCGTTTTCTCAGTGTCTTAGATATCTCTTCAATACACAAATCCAGCAGGTATTTATAGATCACTCAGATTCATTATGCAAACAGTATGTATCCTGCTGAATTTAATTAAGAGGGAGGAAATATTTGCAGAAACAAAGATATGGGAATAAAGAAGTTTTCCATGGCCAGTGAATTTACATGCAGCAAGAAATTTTAACTGTCAGAACTTGCTTAGTATTTTAGAAGTATACCTCCTAAACCAAATCTGTGTCATTTAGCCACCTCTAAAGACAGCTCAAGCAAGGGTCAAGCACGTTTCTAGAGAAAGCATTGTAGAAACACACACAAGAGAAGGAAAGGTATAGTACACTCACCAGACGCGTGTTAACAACAGGAAACAGCAATGCCAAGAGGGCCCCATTTAACATATGCATCTGTAACCTTAGAAGAGAGATGAGACATTATTTTCACAGAATGGAAATGAAATGCAAACTTTTTTATGTAGTATGTCATATGTATATGTTATGTATAGTTATGTAGTATTTTATGTAGTATGTCTTTCATAAACGGTAGCAAGAGATCTGAGAAAATTCTGCTGGCTTGAATTTGAATAAAGCCACTGTTAACTGCAATAACCAGGATAAAAACTCTCTTTAAATAAACATTTAAATAATTTCCTGAAGTAGGACTGCTTTCTAGAATGAACTTTGGATTCCTAGAAGGTTTGGACTGCCTGTTCATATTAATCCTGTTCATGGTCCAGGCTGCTAAATGGTTGAAATTGTGCTGTTCATTTTGCTTTCAGAGCTTAAAATAGATATTTGACGAAGTTTTTACTTCCATCCAACTCCATAAACGTACGTGACATCAAACTAAAGCTTCAGGAATTTGGAAGAAGTCTGATTTTTGAGTCACTTAAATAAAAGAAGAATTATATTTGTCAAGATGCAACAGTGAATCCCAAGAGAAGAACAGGGAAAGAAAGTAGTATTTAACTTACAGTGCTGTATTTCGTACAGCTTTCAGTCCTCTCTCCCTGAACCACTGTTGCATCAGGTGCACACAGAAGTAAGGTCAGAACTGTTTAAGTTTACTTTATATAAGAGATAAAGTAAGGCATAAAATTCATTATACAACCACTGCCTGTCATAAACTCTATTAAAAATTACAAAGTTTGTAAGTAACTTGGGGGGGGGGGGAAGAAAAAAGGTATTACAATTTCAAAACAGTTCTTCAAATGTCATTTACACATCAGGACCTCAGAAAACAGAAAGGCTCATTCTGAAGAAGAACAAATACTGCAGCCTCTGCCCTGCAACCAGGCCTTTGCAAATGCATAGTAACTCCAGGATTTCCTAGACACCAGACTTACTTTGCACGCTCTCTGAGATGAAGAGGCACTAGTACTGTATCTCTGTATTCAGCCTACTCCCTGCCCAAATAAGGAGCAGCAGGGAAACGTTGCAGCCAGACAGTAGCACCTCCAAAACAATTCATGAGGCATGCCCCCAGCATCATATTTTCCAGGCACTGCCTAGACCAAGACAAGAAAGAGACGAGTGAACTGTCATGGTGGCAACTACAGCCATTCCTGATTATCATTCTGTCTGGGAAGTCCCATGACCCTCCCCACAACACGACTAGTGGTACCCCTATCATGCAATGCACGTGAGAGAGGGCCTTTGAGAACAAGAACTCTAAGACCCTATAGGCACAAACCTATTAAAAGTATGGGCTGTTTACTGGACTCTACTGCACTAGTCCATTAGACCACTTCCTAAAATTAGTAACGATAAGCAATATTATAGAAAAGATTGCACACATTTGAGAAATAGCCAAATCAGTAAGAATTTGCTTTAACTATTTAACTTATCTCCACATTTTAAAAAATAGACCCATACTGTACATATGGCCTTCCATGAAGATCAGCTACTAGTTTTCAGTGAAGATAATCAGAAAGTACAAGGCACATGACATAAATTAAACAAGCCCATAGGTTAATCTGCAGAAGGACACCTGTGCTCTCATCAACTAATGGATGTTGTTAGTGAGACCAAAGCCACCACCAGTACAAAAGAAACAAGGGTAAGTGGACTCAGCACCCACAATTGAAGCCATGATCCTTTTCAAGGTCTCATCTTTCAGTCCAACCAGTATGTCTTTCTAACTAAGGGCTGGATGCATATCTTAATATTTTATGACTTAAGCCATGATCAACTTCTAAAGCACATCATGCAAGTAGACAGAAATGTAGCAAGGACAAGGCATTACCTGAGAAGAATCATTGCAACCCGGCACGGAGGACAGGCAAGAAAAAAAATCTGAAACATTAGGAAAAAAAAAAAAAAGAAAGAAATTAATGATACAATCTTATTTAAACTCTATTTTGTACATCTTTCTTCCCCAGTTTTGTATGTCACAGATCATTTCTAACTAGAAGGACTGTTTTACAGCAGAGCTGCAAAAGACTAAAAATCATGAACAAATTAAAAGGTCTAACATTACCTACATATACAAGGATTTAAGCAGTATGAGCAGCATCTAGGATTCAGCTTCTGCCAGTTCCTAAGAAGCAAGTCAAACTCTAGTCCATTTGAAATTCTGTCATTATTAAATATATATATATATATATATTTAGATATAGATATATCTAACTCTCTCTCAGGGCTTTTTGTAAAGCAGATTACTGTATTACCAATCACTTAGATCTTCAAGAGCTGGGTCCTGCACTGCTGAGGCAAAGGAGAGCTTTGTCATCATAAATGCTTGGTATTCAGCACAGCAGGGACCTTATCATGACCGGAGGATATCTCAGTATCCGTTCTATGGATAACCTTAGTAGTCATCTTTAAATACGCCTGTTGCCTTATTTCCATAGAGTATTTTTGAAGTACTGTTTAAATTTCACCAGTAATTAACTAGCTATTTCCTAAGATGAAAAGTAACATAATGCAGTGTGAGCAGCATATATCTGTTTCTTTTTATAGGCCAGACTCCTGTCATAAATACAACCTGGTTTAAATCTTTATGTAATAAAATATTGTTGATTAGCAACAGTCTCCCATCCAACTTTCAAGGATAACCGTCATCCTTTGATACTGTTGTCCAAACCTCTCACAGCAACTTAAAACACTTCATATCAGCAAGTTTTACTCAGAATACAAAGAAAAAAAATGTGCAAGTGTTCAGTGCTAAATCCTCCCCCCCTCCCCCCACCATTTTTCTTTAATATTGCCCACTACTGGGAGGAAAGGGTGGGGGGGAAAATCCTACCTAGTTTAGTCTGCTCTGTGAGAGAAAGTATTTCAGTGAAAAATGGATCATGCTTTTTTCTTTGTTTCTAAAAGAAGTGCACAATAGATTATTTCATTGTCAGGCTACTAGTCAAATCATTAAATCCCTTCAAGTGAGAATATCTGAAGAACATATCTGCTTTGGGGACAAGTTGGATAAATTCAACAAACATATTTCTTTGAAGTGCTACAGGGCCTACCTGGCCAGGTAACTGATAGATGTTCAAATTAATTACTATCAGGTCATGTACTTGCTACAGCAACAATAGAAAGGTTGAAGCCTGGATCATTCTATTCAGCCCTTGTGTCTAAAAGGGCCTGTTATTACCATATGAATAAATGTGCACATTTCAAATATTTTATTTCCAGTGCAGGTTCCTAATATACAGCCATTTATTTCTCTAATCAACTTGTATGTTTTAATTCAAGTCCATCAGTCTCAATAACAGTTTAGAATGTACACACACTCACAGGAAAAAAAAAATCTTTTTCCTTAGTCGTACAGAACTCTACAGTCTTCTATTCAAAAAGCAAGGCATTTCAACTCATCAAGGAAGGTTAAAGAGTAAGCGAACACAATGGATGCATGATGACAATCTGCTAGTTGAGGCTTTCTTTGCAAAGGCAAAAAAAAAAAAAGTATATACCACAAAATCTTATGTGAGGTCTATATATCACCTTACACATTAAGGCCCATATGGCTTCTGGGAAAAGTGTCCAGCACTTACTAATTACATTTCATTATTCCATCGTTTGATATTTTTGCAACAGACTGTCTACTAACTAGACTAAAGTTCCTTCAGCTGTGGAGTATATCCCTTCTGTGGTGGACCATAAAATTTTCCCTTCTGTGGGGACCATAAAAGTTTTCTACAGGTCTTTTATAAGACCTAGTTTTTCCCATGCTCTTTGTATATATTAGTCAAACTTTTTAAACATTCCATGAGATAAGGCACTTAGAGTCCTACTAGTTTATTTGAAGCTTTAAATTCAGGTATCTTATGATTTCCTTACATTCATAAGTATGACAGAAGAGAGGTGTTACATTAGAAGCATTGTTCATACTTAAATGAAGAAAATTCTACTCCTCCAGTACATATTTTATTTTTTCCTTTTATCTCCTACATCTTAAAAAATATATATTTTTTTTTCTCTGTGTACACAAAATAATCAAAACAGAAATGTGTCTTAATCACACCAGTCATTTATTTTTCTGACTGCAGAGCACTCCAATTACTGAACAGCAGAGGAAAAACTAGAGTACAACTCTATGTACCAGCTGAATCTTAGTGTACCAGCTGAATCTCACCATTGTGGTGAAACAATAGCAAGTATTTAAAAAGTATGGTCGTAATAGTTACAAAGATTGAGACGAACACATCAGCCTAATCAAAAATACTTTACTGCCTCAGAGACAGGCAAAAAAGAGAAAAGGATTCACAGCTGCTCATTTTCAGGTCAGCTCTACAGCAACACACACAGTTTCAGGATTTGTGATGGCAAAAGAAATATTTACTATTTTGAGCATGCAAGTCCCTCTGTTATGAGGGATCTTTCAGAAAAATGTGCTTGACTTCCATTTTTGGAAAGGATAGCAGGGAATTTAACTAGAATGTTTATGTTAAAACTTAAAGACAGTGGAATAGATCTTCAAATGTTTCAGCTTTAGCAATTTAATATCAAGCACTCTCTCTCTAAATACCTACTTTCCATGATAAATAAACCTCACCACCTCTTAAAAGGAACGCTTTACAGACCCCTTGTATCAGATTTACAAAAGATTATTTCACAGAGTACATTTAAACATTAGAGAGCATTATCATTCAGCTCACATAGTAATTAGCAGCCTGAAAATATCTCGTTCACAGCAGACACTCATAAGCTCTAACATATTGAGTGTTCACATACTCATCCCGTAATAATATTACGTTTCACTTTCATACTGGAAACACCATCCTTAGCCTTTAGGTAGAAAACAGCCAAGTCTTATAAACTGAACAATATCATATTAAGTTAGTGACATGGCTGTGAAGAGTACCCAGCTTCTGTTTTCCTGGTGAAACTCTGAAGGTTTTACTTGCTCAGACTAGCAGAGACAATAGCCCCCATCCTAGCTGATACGTTGCAGACACAAGACAACATCTCTTTTAAAGTACACTGAAGGAGGCTCTTCCACACACGTTTTTATCTGATCATCATTGCATACATTCAAGGCAGAATAGCTAAACTTTCAATTTAGAAAAAAGCTAAAGAAACAACCTCAATATCCCTCCTCATTTTGCCAGATGTGTTACCCATTACATTTTCGCATGTTACAAAGGAAAAGAAGGACAAAAGAATTAACTGGAAGCCCAAAATGTACAAAGTAACATTTTAGAGAGGAAAAATAAGCTATAAAACATCCATTGTTTGACATGCTGAATTCTGGGCACAGTTCTAGTCATTCCCTTCCCTCTCACTTCTATACACACGCCACTGAAAACACAGCAGATTTGGGAAAGGGTTACAGAAGTCAACAAGAACGATCAAAATATATTGAATAGCTTCTATACATGGATCAACTTAACACATCAAGAATCTTCAACCTGAAAAAGATTTTGGGTGATGGGAGTGAGAGAAAGAGAAGATACAAAATCGTGTGTGGTCTTAGGACTTGTTATCCGCGCGTTTCCTTAATGCGGGCACAGCACTCCGAGTCAGGATGCTTGAGAGACAGAAAGCAGCGTTTCAATCTTTCACCAGCACAGGATCAGGAGATTCTGAGATTCTTTTCAAGTAATAAACTACAAAGAAATTCAAAACACTGGTAAATCTGCAAACTGAAGTTCACTTCAAGCCTGAGGACCCAGAATAAAACAGAAGTCAGAAAGCCAGTCAAATTCCTAGTTGCTCTGCAAGGCCATAAATATCGTCCATCCCCATGGGAAATATTTCTGGCATGAGGAACTGCACGACCAGCACTCCCTCTGCACAAGCCCAAATACAAAGGTCACACCAGAACACATGATGGGTCAGCAGGGCTGTTATAAGTTGTAGACTGTAAGGAAGAGGCAGATTGCACTGCCTAACTATTCGTCTACTGAGAGGAGACCTGAAAGAGACTAAACTCATGGTTGCATTGAACCAACCCAAGAATCAGCCTATTCCACATTCCATTTCTTGAGCCATGCACCAAGAAAGAGGAGAAAGCTCCAAGTGATATCTGTAGGTCTGGGACACACTGCAAAGAAGGAAAAGGATATTTTCCCCCCTGCAGTAATATGCTTAAAAATTTTCTAGAGTGAACATATACGTGATCCAGTCATTCAGTACTTGATGGAGTTTCCAAGAAATACCATGTCTGAGTTCCTTAAACATCAGAGATCATTATTTTCTTAAATCTAATTTATTAGTCATCTGCATTACTGTGGTAGGTAGTAGAGCCTGTATGTAAAAGGACTATTCTGAAGACCATATCAAGATAATATTGCATGAGTTCATTCAGGAAAACTCCTGTAATCACAAACAGGATCACGTGAGAGACTACAGAGCTGCACAGGGATCAAAAGACAGAAACATCATGACCTAGAGCAAAACGTTTCTTCCTTTGGACTTAGATGCACTGTTCTCTCTACGAAGTAAACAGAGCAAAGTCTATAAGGATTCACACCACTGTTAAGTGAGGTCAATGCAACATTTCTTTCCCTTGTGTATCAATCCTCTCCTCCCATGCAAAAAGCACAGAGAGATGAAAGGCAGTCTTCACTATTCCTATGGTAATGTATGAGAGGAGGCATTCTGTAGGACTTCAAAATTACTTTCAACTCTTCATTTGTCAACTAATCCAAAAGGAATATTTTGCAAAGTATGCCTTCCCTACCTTTAATTTCCTGGCAGCATTGGCAAGATAGCGATATGTAGCTATCACAAAGTATTACATTTGCCCTCCACAAATTCCTGCTAAGTTCCTTCCCTTTTAATCACTGGAAGCAAGCATAACCACTCAAAGGAAATAAGGAACTGGGAAAAACAGGTATTTTGTTTTATAAATTCATTTTTAGAAGTCAGAATTTACAAAAAAATTACTCCTTGACATTGCAATAATATCTCTAGGTAGAAGTCAAAAATAACATTCATGGAAAAAAGGCTAGATATCCACTGAAATAAAGTGGTATTTTGCAGCAGGTTTAGGGGCTTTGATTGATTATATCAGTTTTCCTAGGGGCAAAAATATTAAAATGCATCCACATCTCAGAAGTGTGGAAAAAAAATCTAATATTGGAACAAACACCTAAAATTCACAGAAGACCGCAACTTTATGAAACCACAATGAACTATGTTAACATTAACCTGACGGCTCACTTAATACGAACTAATTTTCTAATCTGCATGCACTATGGTAACCCCTAATAGTATTTTCACTTCTTGCACTTTAAAGCATTACTTATGCTGCAATTATCAGATCAATTTTGAGATATCAGAGGTTTCCATTATTTGATTTTTCCAGTTCATACAGAAATAATTTTATTCAAACAATCTTTCACAGTTTGCAAATCTAGACTTCAGCAATGCGCAAGCGCACCAGTATGAGTTGGAAAGAGGTGAAGAACACAGTCAGACACACCTAGTTTTCTATTTTCCATTTAACTGTATTGCCAGATTGGACATGGTAAGAAAGGAAAGGAATTGGGGGGCGGGGGGGGAGGTTATTTGTTTGTTTGTTTGTTTTTTAATCCAGCGGTGCCTCTTTAGTACATTTGCTATGAATCACTTTTGGTGGAGGGGGAAAAAAAAGGCCATGATGCAAGCAGATTTTCCTAAATCAGCATTATTACAACCCCAGCATACTCAGATGTTGAGAGAAACTCAAACTTCAAGATGTAAATGTCCCAATATGTTGCTGGGCTACTACCTAGAGTAGCTAAAATTTACTACTTTATTTCTGCAGCTCTTGCATAACTTATGTTTTCCATGTTATGGAAACTATTAGGCTCGCTGGCCTCCATAACAGGGTCCAACCCAAGGTTCCTGCTGAGGCAGAAGTTCGAAGTCAGACTGGAGAGAAATAAAATTTAGTGATACACGTGCGGTAATTACAGCTCGAGCTGGGGGCCTCTGAAGAGGGACCCCGAACAAAGAAATCTCTGGGCAATTATACCCTTACAATCTAAATTCCCCACCCCTTAAGAGATAGTTTGGACCAATAGTAATAGTTAGGTCTGGGTTCTTCCCCTTCTTCCTTGGGCCCCTTCATTGTCTCTAGGCAGGCTGTTTCTTTTCTTATCTTCAAGGTTGGCTACTCCTGCTGTCCATGTAACTTCTTTATCCCTCCAGCTTGAACCGGCTCTGGGGCCCCCTTTTACTTATCTAGGTAAAAATTCACAGCCCGAGGCCTAAGGCTTCAGCAAATTTAGCTACTAATGCTAAGCAAGTTATGCTAAGCAATTAATTCTAGACAGCTTCAGTCCAATATTCTCTAACATCCACTTCATTACCAATACTGACTAATTGATTGCACAGCTCTTGTTACCACTTTATGGGCAGCAAGCGTCCTATAGTCCTATGAGCTAACGTTGCATCACTGCTAAGGAATTTACATACCCTACTAATTAAGTTCTGGAACAGCAAGTTAATCGCTGTAAATGTCTTGAATATTTCTGTAAGGAGCTTGGTTTTCCCCTCTTAAAAGGATACCCATCTTCCTTAGACCTCTGGTACAACAAGAAAAAATGTTACCGTTCCTTTTTCAGGAAATACTCTCCAGGAGTGAAAGTAAGAACTGGCTTGATCTGATATAGCCTAGATCAGTTGCCTCAGATCCTTTGCCTTCTGCAAAGGGAGACTGAGAGTAAGAACTACATTGGTTTGATTTTTATTTGTTATTGCTATTAGACAGATGTTTTTATTATGGCAGCTTTTATGAAAGTCTTTTTGACATTCTTTTATTAATTTTTGAGCTTAAATTTTGTAAATTGTCCAGTGTTGAGGCTAGAGCAGTAGAGAAATTAAATAGAATAATAAAGGAGTTTGGGAGATGTCAAAAATAATTAGTCTCAGTGAAGGTGACTTCTAGATACATGTACAGGACTATTGGAAAATATAGCTCGTATCACAGATATCACAGTTCAATAATTGTTTATGAGTATTTCCATTATTCCAACAGCTACACAAACTGTATATTAAAGTGCATCTGCAAGCTAGACACAAGTCATTAAGTTACACAGTGTATCCACAGGTACTCAGCCAGCCCGGTTATTTCATCCCACAGACAAATGTGACACAGGTAACACTGATTTCCTTACCATTCGGCTTTTAAAATTAGAAAGTCAAAATCAAAATTCTGCACAAGCAGTAATTCATTTCTTCAACAACTTCACAAAACACATTTGCATCCCTGAAAAAAGCTTACCTGAAAAACTTACCTGTGAACTACATAGGTCCTTTAGCAATAGCCTGCTTTCATTAAGTTTGGTGAATTGGTAAATTGGTAAATTTTACCACTACTGTCACTGGAAACAGCATTTTCTATTTTTGAAGCAATAATCAGGTAAAGGTAACTAATGAGAGTTTTTATCTTTTGCCTTTCCAAGCAGGAAGTCTGACATTAGTATTTTCATTTGACTTTTGTTTCTTCAGAGATTTCAGTTCAGCCAGTTAAAAACTAAATCAGTATTAAAATGTTTATATCAATTCTTGACATTTGTACCCTTGCTATGCACTTTTGGTCCACAACTGACTATATAAAAATACTGCTTTGCAAGTATAAAGCTAAAGCAAACTTCCTGGTAATCACACATGGGCCTTACCTGCATCATAGTGACCACGTGACATGGATTCAGCAGGTAAATGACAGTCTTGGTAGCAAACTTGAACCCCACCTCCAGCCCAAAGACAAGACAGAGAGCCACCAGTAGCAGACTTTTGCCCAAGCTCTCCTGCTTAGCCTGGGGCTGCTGTAGCAGATGACCCTCCAGCTCCCTGAAATGCAGCTGCCTCAGCTTCCACAAGGACAGAAGGATCTCCACAAAACCCACACTGAGGAAGACCAAGCTCTCCAGCAGACGCTGCTGCCCGGAGAGAAAGGCAGCACACTCTGGCCCTCCATTGCCAGCAAAGTTGGGGTCCACCCCCCCGTACAGCCAGCCCAGGAGGTTACGGAGGCTGTAACGGGACATGGTGGGATAGCGCCTCTTCTCCTCCCCGTCACTATCTGGCAACAGGTAGGAGCAAGATGGAATCAAAGCCAAAATGCTGTCGGGCTGACGAAACATGAAAGGTAAGGACGTCCCCTCTGTAAACTCCTTCCCTCCCGAGCTTCAGAAGCCAGCAGCCCAGCTCAGAGCAGGGCTAAATTTGGGGGTTTCCTCTTGACGCCAGGACGGTAACTGCAAGCAACAGCCTGCAAGGGGAGAGCAGTTACAGATGAAGGGGGTCACTGAACGGCGCCGCCAGCCCCTCGCCCCCAGACCCACTACCCTCCCACCCCCGCTAACGCCCCTCGCTCTCCCCCGCCTGAACGTTACAGGACTGCCCTTCTCCCCGGCCGGCACCACCACGCGCCCCGCCCCGCGGCCGCCTCTCTCCCCTTACCCGGCCCCAACGCCGTCCTGCTCGGCTCGCTCCCCTCGGCCTCGGCCTCGGCCTCCCCCACCTGCGCCCCCCGCCCCTCGGCAGCCCTGCGCGGCCAGCGGCGGCCGCTGACTGGATGCCGAACGCCCGCGATTGTCCGCCGAGCGCCCACTGATTGGACGCCGAGCGGCCCCTCGCCCGCGCGCCCAACGGCCGCTGCCCGCGCGCCCAACGGCCCCTCGCCCGCGCGCCGCGGTCGGCGCCCTCAGGGCAGCGGCAGCGGGGGCGGATAGCGGCTCCGTTAGCGAGCGCGGCTCAGAGGCGGGCCCGGCGCCCCCCGCCACGGGGCTGGCCCTGGCGGGCGGGGAAGGAGGAAGCAGTGTTCCCCTCAGCGGCGGCGCCTACAAGCCCGAGCGGCCGGGCTGTGCCCACCGCTACCGCGTCCCGCGGCTCTCCCAGCCCCTTCCCAGTGCCGTAGCATCACCCCGCTGACGTGCCTGACTCGCACCGAAAAATGGACGAGCCCCCTGGATTGGCTGCGCTCGCCCGCCCGCTCCTCCCTCCGCCGCGGCTGCTCCCGCCTCTCGCGGCTGCCTCCCCCGCCGCTCTCCTTCGCTGCTGCTTCTTCCTCTTCGTCCTCTGCTAGGTGCCTCTCGCTCGCCTTTCTCTCTTCTTTTCTCCTTCCTCTGCTCTCCCTTAGCTGCCTCCCTTTCCTCCTCCTCCCTCTCGAAACCAGCCTCCATGAGACACCCGAGGGTTGTTCCGGGTCCTCCCTCGACCCGGCTCCCCTCTACACTCGGCAGAGAGGAAGTGAAAGAGTCAAAAATAGTTCTTTCTGTGCTCCTCGGGCTCTGGCTGCTGCGCTGCTGCCTTTTGTGGAGCTGGGTGCTCATCATCACAGTGCTGTTTGCTGAACTGATTCAACAAGCAGCATTAACTTGATAAACAAGTTTTGCAAGTGCCATTGCAGCATTAGTCAGCCAAGAAATTGCAGTGGTCTGCTTCCTTCCGGCACACCATGGAAGGGCAAACTTCAGAGGGGCCTCAGCTTAGTCCCTGCCTGCACGCATGGTAAGTATATGCAGTCAGTTATATGTGGAAATTGTGGTCATGCAATATGTACAGTAGAGACACCGCTTATATGCATGCATAAGTGATTTACACACATACCTGCAAAACTGAGTCTTTGCAAACAGAGGCCAGGTTTGGTTCTTAGAGTCGACTGGTTTATGGTTTTGTGAAGTAATTATACTGCAAATATGCAGTTCTGTTTCTATCTGAAGGACAAAAGCAGATGGAGATGTAGGTAGAATAGTGGATAAAAGAGATATTGTCAAGGTAGTTAGAACTGTAAGTGAATACACCCTGACAACTGTCTCACTTTATAGATTTTGCTTCAGAGAGTCTGCCCATTGCCTGGGTGCAACTAGTCATTTCATGTTCGGTAGGGTACTGTATAATGCGTGTTGTACTGGGAACAGTTTGTATTACTGTTTCATTACAGCCTGTGCGTGACAATTATTATAGTGCAACAGTGAATCTAGAGTGCTCAGTTTATCAGAAGCGCATGCATTTTATTTTGGGAGCTTGCATTATTACAAGTGGGGAAATCAGACAGACTTCTTTACATAGATTTAATGAAAAAATAGACCATGTTTCAAAGACTATAGCTATTGTATGTTTCCGGTTATTGTTATACTATCAGTTGTCAAGGATATTCTGAGGACTGTCTACACTAACTACACTGATACTACACTGATATATCTTCTGGAACAGTTTCTATTCCAGAGACATTTATATTATACGGACTCTTGAATTTCAGCACTGACTATGATTTTTATTGCGTGTAGGCAAGTAATCCAATTTCTTGCCAAAATGTCACAATTGTCAAATGGTGATAATAATGCCTATGTTGCAAGGATGATATGAGAAGTGAAATTCGTGTCTGAAGGAAAAGAACGTTTATGAGCAGCAAAACTCATTTTTTCCTACAGATATATATTCTACATTCTCCTACCTCAATATTCGCAGTTCCCTGATTCTCCCCACACAGCCCCAACTCCCACCTTATCCACACTTCTCCCCACACAACCCCAACTCCTGCCTGATTCCTTTTTGTACCTCTAAGCGTTATCAGCATCGGAGGCCTCAAAGCCTAAGGAATGTCCCAACAATCCCCTGCCTCCAAGCTTCCTTCCTGTCTGCAGGGGCTTTCTAAATTTTAAGTTTTCTTACCAGACCCCTCTCAAAAGTGAAGAGGTCTAGTAGCTCAGCAGTGTAGGGGATAACAACACCTCATACTTCTGTGTGTTTTGAGAAACTACTGGCTACTCCAAACCAGCATTCCAGCTCAGGCTAGTTCAAAAATACAAATGCACCCATGGGCTTGTCACTAGCCCATCAAAACAGATCATTGTTGTGCTCATGTTCTGGCCTTTTCCTCACTTGCTCACACATTTAGATCTCTTGCATATACCCAGTTATGAGGAACAGGGTTGGTAGAGCCTGAGTGCATAGGACTCATTTCCTTGTGAAAGCAATCTAAGGAAATTGCTGCATCTGAGGTAAGACTGCCTGACAATGTATTGCTCTTCTGGTTACAGGTCACTTTCACCTCACAGAAGAGGAGTTCAGGAGATGAGAATTCCCAGAAGCAGACCTCAGAGGCTGCAAAAGGTGAGAGACAAGATGACACACAGACGCAAGATACAAGTCTGTCTGCCATGGCTTTTAGCAGCAGTAGCTGTTCTACTGTATGGGGTTAAGGAAGTGGAAAGAGATGGATCTGTTCCAGGTTGTCCAGAGCAGCAGATGATCCAGCTGGTAGACCCCACGAGGGAAAATAATCTGTGCTTGTCTTTATGAGCAGTATTGTTATGTTTTAGAAATAGGGAAAGAAAAGAACTGCCGAACTATTGGTGTTAGTGCTATTTCTTGCGGGGGGGGATCTTGTTACTATTGTTAAATATAGAAACTTTGCAATAAAGGTTGCAATAAATCTTTGGAGAAAGAATATATATTTAATATATAAAAGTAAAAATGTTATTTATATAATATTCAAAATCATAAAGTAAAGAAAGGAAACAAATTACAATCACAGCACATAAGAAGCAGCTGAAACACATTCAAATGTTCAAGACCGATCCACTTAATTATTGATCACTCAATTTGTTATTGTCATTTAGATGAGAATAGCTTAGATCTTAATCTTACCAGTGGATTAATGAGGAATCCATTAGAACAGGAAAGTGAAACTACAAGAGACTGCTATAGCCTCTTTCAAAATTTAATAAGTGAAAATTTAACAGCAGTGGCAAAATAGCCTATGTTTCTTAACAGGTATAAAGAGGATTTTATAATAATAATGAATTTAGTTCTATCAGCCAAACTTTGAGTTTGCTAAGGGCTTGTCTTACACTGTATCCATAAGGATACATAAGAGGCTTCCTAAAACCAAGAGTCTTTTCTAGACATAGATGATTTCAGCAAGTGTGTTGCCAGAAGGATTTATCACTGTATGGATTATTTCTACCTGAATACACAGAAACACCAGTTGGGTTTCAGTTAAAGTGTGTAGTCAGCAAGTTGATGGTCTCCCAAAATAAATATTAACATTTAAAAATATAATGTAGTAAGTTCACTAGTTAACTGAACATGGCCTCCTTTGAAAGCACACAAACATTGTCAAGTTTCAGAATCTTAGAGTATGATAGCTCTATTCTGCTTCCTCAGCTTCAAAAGAGCTTTGAATCTCTCTACCATTGATATGCATGATGCTTTGTTAACAAACCAGAGGATTTTGTTCTGTGGATGAATGCACATTCTTATGTAACAAGGCATAAAAACTAAAAAAATAGTTATTAATAATAGAATAATAGGCAAGACAAGGAACTAATTCTTTTAGATATTGGTGTACTAATTCAGGGAGAATAAGAGACATTGGAAGTCTTAAAATAAGATCAAAATGATGACTTCATTAGCATGAATAGTTCCATATAATTAATGTATAATTTAACCGAAAACTAGAATATTAATATGAGGATATTAATATATCCTTATTCAAATAAGGATAGGAAAAGGGAGGATGTTTTGTTTTGCTTTGTATAGCAAGAAAACATACATTGTTTTGGGGTGCAGAATATGTCGTAAATTAGACTTGCGACAATATACATGATAATAATGAAAGGAGAGAAGCACATCACAGCAAGGTGAGCTTACAGTCAGACCATGAAACCCAAGATAACAAGGTGGATGGTTATTTTAAGATCAACTAGCTGAAATGAAAAACTTAGTAGTAATAAGGCATTTTAACTACTTGGACATCTATTGGGAAAAGAGCATGGACTAGCCACAAGAATACGGCGAATTGGTCAATTTGTTTGGTTTTGTTACAGAGAATGCAGAAAACAACTAGAAATAAGGCTCTTAGTTCAGTTCTAACCAGTGAGGAAGAACCGGCTGAGAATGTGAAAGTGGGCAGTGTTTTGTGTGAGAGCATTTGCAAATGAGAGAGTTTGTTGTCCATGGAAAAGGAAGGAAAGATGACAGCTAAAAAAAAAACAGTTAGACTTCAGGAAAGCTTCAAAAAACTTAGGGAATTAATGGCTAAGATCTCATAGGAAGGAAGTCTTAGGAAATAAGGAGCTAAGAAGAGGGACAGTTCCTCAGAAAAATAATTCTAAGGGCACATTTATCCCAATTTTGAGTAGAATAGGGATAATAGTAAGGTTAGCTTGACCATGACATGAGCTCACTATTGACATTAAGCATGAGAAGAAAATATAAATCAAGATGGGTCAGACTACTAAGTATAAAGACTAAAAGACTAAAAAGATGTCATGAGAGGATTAAACTGTCAGGAGACATCAAAGATAACAAGAATTATTCTGTATTAGTAGTAAGAGAAAGACAGAGGAGAGGATTAATACCCTACTCAATAGAGAAGAAAATCTGTCAACAAATGATAAAGAAAGCTAAGTAATTGTTGCCTTTGTTTTATCAGACTTCATAAAAAGATCACCTGCAAGCAGATAGTTAGGACAGGTGATGCCAAAATCTTAGCCCAGAATGGGGAAAGAACAGATTAGGAGCACTCAGACCATTTGAAAACATCTGATTTATCTGAGTCTGATCAATATGATCCAAGGATAATTAAAGAATTGACTGAATTAATATCAGAACCATAAACAATTATATCTAATAGCTCTAGTAGGATGAATGAGATGCTGAAAAACAGAAGAAGCAGCTGTAAATTGCTCTTATTAAAGAGGGAGGCAGGAGCTGAGAAATACAGATTGGTCAATTTAATTAACTTCAATCCCCAGAAAAATTCTGGAACAATTAATCATAGAAACTATTATTAGCACCTAGGTGATAACCAGGGAACGAGAGCAATCAGCGTGGACATGTCATAAATCGTGCCAGATAACTTGATTTTTTTCCTCCAATAAAGAAGAGAATTTAGGGAAAGGACAGAAGCAGATGACCTGTTGTCATGTGAGTGTCAAAAAACTAATTAAACTGACATTTTCATTAAAACATTAAAGAAATATGGTCTAGATAAATCTATTATAAGGGCTATACAGAACTGGCTGGATAGCCAGCAGTAGTTCACCCTCAGAAAGGAAGACTATATTGCTGGATTCCTAGAGTTTGTGTTTAGTCTGGTTCTGGTTGGTATTTTTTATTAACAATGTAGATGATGGAATCGAGAATATGGTTATTAATCTTGTAGGTGACACAAAGCTGAGGGTAACAGAATTAAATTTTAAAATAGTCTTTACAATTTTGAAAAATGCTGTTTAAGAAAATAACAAGGAACATATTCAATAAGAACAAGTTGCATCCTAGTTCAGCACTTCATACTCATATAAGTCAGCTGGTATAAACCATCACTGCCTTTCCTCTTCCCCTTGCTACTCATTTTCTCTCACACCACCTTATGCTAGCATAAGCTTTTCTGGGGCTATGTGGTTGTCTGTATGAGAAAACTGATTCACACTACAATTATCATCTCGGAGTTAACTGTAATCTGGAGCACTTACCTGATCTATTTGATCCTACTTTGGGTTACGGCGATGGATGAGGTGACCTTGCTAGATGTCTTAACAGCCCTGTTTTTCTGTGATTATCCCCTCATTAAAAAGAAGGGGTATATTTGATATAAAATTGACATACCAATATGATTTTTTTTTTTTTGGCAACAGCACAATATTGTTGATTCTTGTTCAGATTGTGATCCACTGTAAATTCAAGAGATCTGTGTTCTCTGATCTTGATCTACTGGGTGGCTTAGTCACAGTTCCTTGATTTGCTCTGTTTCAGTTTCTTCAGCTTCTTTGAGAAGCACTTTGAAATCTGTGAAAAAGAATTGTTGACAGAACACTAAGCCATTGCTCTTTCCTGTTTGTTAACCATTTCTTCTCTTCCTTTCACTAAGTAATTTACGTTCTTTCTAAGATCCTTTGTAAACATATATATCGCATATGTCAATAGAAATGGTTGTCTAAAAGCAATAAATTCCTGTGACTAGGATGTTTGCACAAGAGCCTGAGGCTTGTTCTTGTATCTAACATGAGATTTATTTTTCTTTCTGTGAATTCTTAAAATATCAAAGTAGTGAAATCTAATGTTAATCCATCAAGAAATGCCAGGGCCCTGTGTGCACCAGTAGGCCTTAACTACCCTGAGCAGCTTTGTCTGGGACCTCTACCAGGGAGCTCTATTTAAGCTCTGGCCTGTGCCCCCAGTCCTCACCTACGTTGTGGGCAGCCCTGAACCCGTGCTCAGCCCTGTCCCGCAGTTGTTGACTGGACTTCCCTGACTGACCATGGACCTGACTTGTCACCTCTCATTTCTCTGATGATCACTGGACTGTCAACAGAACCTGTCACTGTCGCCAGCCCTGTTCTGCTTGCCTGCCTCGGTGCTGTGGGACTGCACCCCTGTTGGCAAGGTCACTGCCCCTCTCTGTGCATGGTCACCCTTGGCTCCTGGATTGCTTCCCGTCGTAGAGCAGCCCCACTCTTGCTGACAATAAAAAGATTAAAAGTCAATTTATGTGAAATTGCTTCCACTCCAAAATAAAGCTGTATGTTCTTTTCTATTCCTAATACATCACTTGCAAATTCCCACTAACTTTCCTAAGTACAGAGGTAAAGGCAAAGCCTGAAGTCTTGCACATGGTAGATAACAGTCAATAACCATCAGAAGTTGAACTTCAAAGCAGAAGAACTGAAAGGCTAAAGGATATTTTCCTTAATTCTTATTCAGTAGAGCATTTAAGCACAGACTTATTTTCAGTCTGTCCTTAAATTCTCTGAATTTAAGTACATAAGTTAAGAGCTTTCCTCTGTCAACATCTAGCTATGTTTCTATACTTTAGAAATTTGATTCTATACATCAGTATGTAGTTACACCTATAGGTTTACTAGAAACTGTGCATCCTTCTTGTCATGTAAAAAAAAATTTTTTTTTTTAAACCCAACAAAATAAAATAATATTTTAAGCCTTGAAATGGTGAGGAGTAATGTTCCTTGGGAATAATTATACTTACAGTTATAGGTGAATACATCAGCAAAGTTACATTAACAGTGAATCTATAATTTACCATGAAAGTTTTTTGCACAATGTAATAAAATTCTGATGTTTAGTTGTTTATTAGATTCTTTGAGCTGATGGGAAACTAGATTATTTGAAGTGTCAGGATGAATGTTTAATCCTTTATATATAATCCATGATGTCTCATACAAAATGGAAAAACAGATGACCACAGCTTTAGGAAAAAATCCATTAAATTGTGTGTACTAATGTTAAGACTTTTAAAAACAATAATCTGAGAGGGACTGCCATTTTCGTAATGGTTGGAGCTGGCCCCAACTGACAGGGCTCTGAGCACATTCCTCCCTTCCAGTTTTGTTGGCTGAGTTGAGGAGTTTAGCTAGCTGCTCCTTCACTGCTAAGAGCTGTTGTGAAGAAAGCTAGATGCAGGGGCCTGCACCGTCTTTCTTTTGTGAGCTGCTGTTTAAGCTGAAGCTTTATCACTGGCCCTCGGCTGTGCTACATCCTAGCTGTGCAGCAGCTATGTCTGTGCCCAGTCTCTTACCTCCTTGGTTCTGGCCCTGATCCGAACTCACTGGCTTGGCTTCCTGGCTTGACCTCAGACCCGTCTCGTCTGTGACTTGCTGGGTGATCGCTGGGCTACGACTGACCCTGGTCACTGTCTCCAGAGCTGATCCTGACCTGAACTTGCTGGCTCAGCACCGAACTCCTTAGAGATGAGGTCACTGCTGCCTACCTTGTTAGCACGCTCAGGTCCTGGCTCTCCATCCCTTGCAGAGCAGCCAGGCCTTGCTGTCCACTGATACCAATCCATTATATTGGAGCTGATGCATCTCTTCAAAGCCTCGTAAAAAAGGTGGTATTTATTCCTATTTGACGAAAGAGACATGAAGTGCAATGCAATTGTGTCTTATAGTTCTAAGTTCATATAAGAAGCCTGTGGCAATCAGGAGTTCTAACTGAACCAAAAAACCTTCCCACTTCATTATATCAGTAACTCTGTTTCATTTTCTCCAGTCTTCCTTTGCCTGTTCTTCTCCCACCTTTAATAAGCATTTCTTGGTCAGCCGTGAGTGTTACAGTCTTGCAACATTGACCATGCACTGGAGACAAAGGTTTGTTTTGTTCCCTCAGCTTGGAACTTAGCATTTTTGTAGTTTCATGTGCTTGATCTGAATAGTGAGGAGTTTTGAATTCCTACTGGTACAAACATAGATACTCAGAAAGAAAGGGGAATTGCTTAACTGAGATAGGAAGGAAAGAGTGCAGCTGGATTGAAAGAAAAAGCAGTAATGGGGACAAGTTTTGCAAAAAGTTGTGATCAGATGCCTATTAAAGTACTGCTGTTTATTTACAGGGATTTTTATTAAAAGAACATAAACATTATGTGCAGGATCTTTGATGGTCTGATGATCTTTGGAGGTGCATATGGAGTCAGGGTTAGACTCGGCAGCAAATTTATCATTCATATATGCTTAAAATGGAAGCTGGGTTGAGACTCCCCTTTAGCTTGTCATTTCTTGTCTGAAGGATGGTATTTGGCACAGTATTGCCGTCTGGAGTATGCTTTGAGCAGTCAGAATGAGACTTGGAATAGCCACAGTGCCAGTAGTTAACAGACTTGGGGCATGAATGTATTCAAGTCATGCCCGCAGAAAGCAACAACTTTTCTACTGCTTAGGCCTGTAAGCCAGAAGGCTTGTTTCTGTAAAAAATAGAAGCTGGAGTGTCTTTGGCTTTCTAGTGACATCCTAATTCTTTCCACTTTGCACCTGGCCTTCCTGCTGTGCTCCTTGGAACCCGGGAATTAAATCAAATGTACTTTCCTTTCAAAAATTAGGAAAATTGATTCTATAACCTAGATAATTCTGCAGAAATGTACCTACATTTCTCTCTCTCTCTCTCTCTCATTTTCCATGTTTTTTCTGTTGTTAGGATGGCTTTGGTACCCCAAGCTGAGTTCTACTAAGTGCTGAAATTTTCATCTAGTCTTAAGAAAATTCTTCCCTTATTTTCCATCTCTTAAAAAGTAACCAAAACCTTGATCACTGGCAAAAGCAGTGGGCCTACAAACAGTGCTGTGCTGACCATGGTAAATGCTGTTTGTTTACTCGTTTTCTTTTATTCAGTATGAACAAGGGAAATAGATTGATCAGTTTTGATTTCCATTTTTAAACACTTCTGTTGTACTTCAGTGTAAGGGACATGGGCAAGGGACTATTGAATCTAGTCTTCAAAACTGTTTAATTTGGGAAAAAACGTCTAACCAAGATTATTTCCTTCAGTGCTAGTTTTGATAAATGTATTTCTCTTCACAAAACAGTTTGAGCATAAGATGCTAATTCAGAAATGGTTTTTTTTTCTCTTCCAGTTCTTTCGTATATAACTGTTATAAATGGTCGCATACAGAATAACTGTTGATGGTTCTCTCTCACGTTTTGGCCAAAAAAAAAAAAAAAAAAAAAGCATTTACCCTCCAGGGGCACCAGAACAAGACGCCTCCCAACAAATCAGTAAACAAGTCTTTCCTCTTGCATGCTGATATCAACAAGTGAAATAATTAAGAGCCAGTAGTTATATTGTCATTAGTCCCCTGGGTTAATATTTAACCCCCTCAAAAATGGACATGCTTATAGATATTACAATTTTTCGTGTTGAATTATCTACAGTATCTGATATGACTGCATCGCCTCACCTGTTTCTTCTTCCTGAAGAGATTGTCTACAGCAGACACCCATTACATGGTCACCCATGCTGGTCTGCCCCCCAGTCCTGACCCATGAGCTCTCAGCTGGTCCCTCACCTGTCCCCACGGAGAGCTCCATGCATTCCAGCTGCTCATTCAAGTATTTCTCTTCACACTTGAAACAGATTGCATTTTAAGCAAGAGCCTAAATTTTGTCAAATTTAACTTGATGGCTTCAAGGAAGTGCTTCAGCTGCTGCCTTGTACATCATACCCATTCAACTTCATCTGCAACATCTAAGTTGATTGTAGAGAGGGGCACACTATTCCTGTGCTCATCCTGCACCACAGGTGTCTGCCTCCTGACAATATAGAGAAAGAAGACTGAAATCAATATTCAGAGATATTACATCCCCGCTGTTGAAGGGACCATGTCTGTACTTACCAACAGTTTGTGCCATTAGGGACAAATTCAAAAGACTCTTTTGCTCTTCCCACGAGTCTGAACAATAGTGTACTAAGCTGTCACAGCAGAAAAGTCTGGCAGGTGACCGTTCCACAAGTCAGCTGGTGACCACTGTTCAAACAGCCTACATAAGACTTTCTCCAGGAAAGCAATGGTTCTTCCATATCAAAACCATGATGCTACAGAGCCTCCCACAGAGTTCAGTGTCCTGACCGACAGTAAGGGTGGGACTCAGTTCTAAGAGACACTCACAGACACCAAGCAGCAGTGGGATGAAGGGGGTGGTCATGGCCACGTATTTTTCATTCCATCGACGCACCCTCCAGTAGCCCATCTCCTGCTTGGGGTCCTCTGCATGGCAGCTGGCAGACACATAACAGACACCCAGGGCCCAGTGGGTTTTGTCTCCTACTTCAGCCTCCCAGCAGTGGCAGCCTGATGAATAGGCAGATGATCCCAGCACACAGGGGTAAGTGGTGAAACGCCGAGAGCTGTGTGGCAGCTCCTGGGGGATGTCAGTGAAATAAACACTCTTGAGATTCTCCGAGAGCACCACACTGGCATGAGCTGTCTGAGGGTCCGGAGACGCATCTCCTTTGGCAGAGCAGAGACTATGAGAAAGCAGGGAAAACCAAGGGGGAGGGAGCAATGGATTCACACACCTCACCCCAGAAGAATCAGCTAGAGAAGAGCAATTACACAGCCATTTGCCCATTGACCACAAGGCAGCTGGGCATCTGTCAACCCTCCACGCCCCATCTCCTCACCATACCACACGCTTGAATTGCCTTCTCTGAGTCCCTACCCCAAACTGTCTTAGCTCTATGCTATGCCACCTTTCTCCTGAAGTTGCTTACCTTCCTCTGATAGTCTGCACTATCATCTGTTTCATCTCTCAAGCGCCCCACTCTAGACCCCTTATTCAGGCAGGCACCAACAATACTGGGACCAGGGGTCACTTCTGCACTTTGGCAGAGTGACAGGGGTGCTGTTGAGCACATGCACTGATATAATGGGCTTTCTCCACAAAGGGGCCCACAAATGAGCCCTCAAGCCCGTTCATTGGGTTCACCAACAAGATAACCATTTAAATGAGAAGAGTCAAGTCTAGTCACTTCAGCATTTTAAACCAGGCCTAGACATACAGGTGAATTCAGAATGCCAAACAGAAGACACTTTTCAGAGCCAAGGACTGGACTCAAGTCCCAGACCTAGGTCTCTATATAGCTTGACTGCCAGTGTACTTCTTCAGCATCTTCTTAAGCTGAAATAACGGCCTAGGGAAACAGGCCATTGCCTTCTTCAGCTCAAGAGGGACAGAAGGTAGCTCCAGGTTCTTAAGTGTTTCATGCCTAAGGAAAGAAGTGACCTCATCTAGCAATCAAATCAATCACAGTGTCTAGAAGATGCCATTCCCTAGTACAAAACACAGCAGCTGTTTCTAGGAATTATTGCTATGCTAAGGTTGAAATGCTGGAAGCTTACCAAAAGTCTATATTCCCACTTAGAAACCATGACAGGAAAAAATTAAGGGGAAGAAGCTGACAGTTCATATATGTTGGGATTTGGCCCAGAGTCAGTATAACTATCCTGGTCTGAGAAAAGGCAAAGGATGGAACTGACCACCAATATATCAGGTTTTATCTTCCAGGGGGATCATTCTATTACAGTGCAATGCAGCCAGTCTCCTAGCACTGCACTGAAACACTGGCATGGCATTAATCCCAGAGGAAAGGAGCACTCCTACCAAGCAATTGCATCTTCAACTACTAACGGCTCCTTCCCTATCCCCTCCCTCCCCTCCCCCCAAATAGGAAGAGGAATAGGGTACATCACCTCTGCAGGACACTCTGCATGTCCTAGAAAAGAAGAGGGAAGACAGTAAGTCAGATCCCACCAAAACCCCCCCCATCAGCATAAATATTGTAGGGTGTGTCTGCATGCCCAGCAATCCTTTTGCCTGTTAGTGCTGGGCTTTATCTAACCCAGGTGTTATTAATTCTGCTAATTATTTGGGGGAAATGGAAAGAAAGGCAGCACTTGTAAGGTCTGGCTCATGACATCTGGATGAGTCACACCCCATTTTTATCCTTTGAGTATAAAGTCTTGCTTTCCAAAGGTGGAGACCTACCATGACTAAGTTTAAAGCTCAGCCTTTTCCTCACCTCACCAAGAAAGATCAAAGTCATGTTGCTATCAGCTAGACCACATGGAAGAGATTAAACAGGGAGATCCAGGGCTCCTGGTTGCAGAGGGCCATACAGATTAATAGTGACCTCTAAAAATGCAAGGCAGAGCTTCACCCCTGCCCCAGAGAAAGGGACTGCCACAAGAGCTTCTTTGAAAGGCTGTGATCCACACATTGGTGGCAGGAAAAGCCCCAGCATACAAACCTTGAGCACCCCTGCTCTGGACTCCAGGCATCTTTCCATGTCCACCATGAGGGTGTTGAGAGAGCAGCACTGCTCCGAGAGGTGTGCTGTGGTGGTCTTCAGCCCCCCCAGCATCTCAATCTCTTCTGCTCTCAGGCAATGCAACTGCTGGTCCTCCTCTTGCTCTGGGAAGGAGTGCAGCTCCTCAGAGTCACAGGTAATGCGCTTATGACAGTTCCACACTAACTCCTGTGGGACAGAGAAGTCACCAGGAGATTAGAGAGCATCTCCCAGCTGGGGACTGACCTGAGGCAACACCCCCAGGGAAGGGAAGAGCCCCTCTTGTCAACTCTTCTGAGCTCACCACACCACTCCAGTTCACTCCAGCTGGGTGGGCCTAAAGAGAAGGCCCCTACCCCACTCCTCCCAGCTCTGCCCCTTCTTCCACTTACTCTCAGCTCCTTGGGCTTTTTCTCCTCCATGGATAAATGTTCCTTCAAATCCTCTGCTTTTCTGCCCAGATGCTCCATGCAAGCTTGTAGCTTATCCTGGAGAGGGAAGGGCAAGAGATTCTACTCAGGCAAAATGGTCCAAGGCATCAGATGCTGAACCAGCACTGAGAAGGCTTGGATCATACCACTTGAGAATCATATACCAATTGATCTGACATGTCACTTCACGCACTTTGCTTTCATGGGGTGTCAATTATAAATTCCAGTAATCCTCTGGCTATTCACACTGAACATCTGCATCAGGTACTACACAGAGTGTTTCTGGGTTAAAGTTCTGAATACCTGTGTGTACAGCAGCAATACAGGTTACAATAGTCCTCTGCCTTCAAAATTTAGCTTCTGAACAGCAGCTAGAAGTGCAGACAAGGAGTCAAAGCAAGATAGTTCTACACTGTATAGATTAATTTTTTCTAGGGAGTCAATCACCAGAGCAACTTTCCAGGAAACCTACTGTATCTCTGAATCAAAATGGAACTTCTGACTCCACCCTCAGATATGGGACAGCAGGAATTACTCAGTTCAACATCACAAATTTTGCTCTAACACTCCCTCCTGCCTCTGAAAACGACTAATCGAATCCTAAGTTGTGATTCCGAGAAAAAAAAAAAAAGAAGAATGGGGGAGGGCCCTGAAAAATGCCTCCAACATTTTGGATGCAACTTGTGCAGACACCTTTGCTGGGATTCTGTCCAAGATTAAGACATCTAAATTTAGATGAATTAGATGCCTAAATTCCACTAGATGTCAGTATAGTCACAGGAGTATTCTAGAAAGCTAATTAGCTGACCATGCACCTACTGTCGGGTGAAGTGAATAAGTACACTTGTCAGACTGTTGGTTCTAGCCACCAACACAGCCACCTCAATTGGTTGAGGTTGCCTCAGAGGGTGAACCACACATCCCACTCAGCTGCTGGAATGTTTCTTCAGCTTCAAGATGGAGAGCCCGTGAGCAGTAACATCAGTTTCTGATGTCGGAATCATTACTGCAGTTTTGGGTGGTCTCACCTCAAGCTGGCCATGAGGTATAGGTACATTTCTACATACAGCTGCCTTAGTTCCTGTTCCTCCTTGCTCTATCCATTAGACTCCAGTTTCTTTACTGGATCATAGAAACGAAACCCTGAGCCCCCAGCACGTACCCTCCTCCTTCTGTAGCAGGGACTGTCTTTCTCCTCCCTGTTTGCAGAGAAGAGCGGAATCTGCTAATAAGTTCTGCTTCGCTGCTTAGAGCGGGTAGGAGCCAGTAGTCATTGGGCCTACACTCAGCTCTTATGCCTAGATTAAACTCCTTCGCAGAACTGGGGAGGTCCTACATCCTCTTTCATAATCTACTCATGTTCTGATCCCTAGACTCCACTTTCAAACTGTGGTGCTTGAATACAAATTTCTCTAGAGCTTCTCTGGTCACCAGCACCCTTTTGAAATATTTAGCGTCAAAGTCAAACTAGAGATGCAACACTTGTTCCCAGACTGTTCTGCTGCATTCCTGTGACTTAACAAGTATTGGTGGGTCTGAACTGCCCTACTTCCTTACTTACGATGAGATGGTTAGAAGTTTAAAGACTGGAGTGGAATGCCAGGTATCTCAAACCTTGTGAAGGAAATGCTTTCTAGCAGTACCTCCGGGAGATACCATTTGCTTACCTTGTGGTTTTTGAGGGCTTCATCCAGGGGCCCTCCTGTACGAGCGAGATGGCCGTGGGAGACTGCACACACCACACACATGGCTTCCTGGTCCTCCTTGCGGAAGAGACTGATGACCTCATGGTGCCGGCAGCAGAGCTTCTTGTTCTGCATCTTTTCCTTGACAAAAGGCAACTGCCGGGCTGTCTCCACTATGCTGGCCAGCTGCCGGTTGGGGTACATGACTTGCTGAGCACAAACATGCTGACACATTGGGCAGCTGAAGTCCTTGACCACTGGCTCCCAGTAGTGGATGATGCAGGCTCTACACAAGCTGTGGCCACCAGGAATCATGACAGGGTCCTGCAGGTAGTCAAGACAGATGGAGCAAGTGGTGTCTATGTTAAGGACCTCCAAATGACTGAGGCAAGCCATTGGTGGTAGTGCTATGAGATGGGCACAGACTTCGGGAGACAGTTCCTATATCCTGATATAGGAATAGTCACCTGGAGAAAAAAAAAAGAAAAAGAAAAAAAAGAAAACCACACCACAGAGCAAATAGATCACATACATGCATTATTCACCATGTGGACTCAAGGAAGCCTAAGAATCAGGCCTCATAGATATTCTCTCCTAGCTTGAGTGAGGAGAGAAGACTAGAGAAAAGACATGGGTTATGTAACCCAGACACCTGGTTCAGCTTCACTGTCCTGTTCCTCACTGACCAAGGCAAGCAGTAATTTAAGTAACAAGCATTTATTGAATTCCCCAATACCTTGCAGGAGAAGGAGTTCTTTCCCCATATCAGACATGGGGGGGGTTGAAGGCAGGCTGGAAATAGCATGCATGTTAGCAAGCACAGTAGTACTGAATATTTCTGCTCTGTCACCTATGTACAGACTTTTTCCCTTGAACTCAGTACATGGTAACTAGACACACAGAGAAACAGAAATGAGAGGTCCCACTTTCATACATAGCCCATTGAAGCCAGTCTGGAAGAGGACTTATTAAAAGATAGCCCAGGCCTCACGGCATAGACTAAATAGACTAGCTTCCCCCTCTCACTGTTTACACATGGTGCTTACAAGATGAAAAATTCCAATGCAAACAAGTTTTTTAACAAAGAAAACATTTTGCATCCAGAGGGTGACAAAACGCTGGGACAGAAGCCTAGAGGGACTGTGAAACCTTCATACTTGGAGACAGGGAAAAACCAGCTGGATAAGACCCTTAATGTCAGAGGTACCCGAACTTGCTCAAGGGTGAGAGCGCTGGGCTGAGTGCAGCCGAGCTGCAGGATGAGGTCTGCAGTCACCTGGTGAGTGAGCTCTGCGCTGGGGCCCATGTCCCTGCGGCCGGATGTCCCATGGCTCCTGCGCCGCAGGGCCGCCCGGCCGTGGGTGGGCGGAGGGGCGTTTGCAGCCGGAGATGAGCTCCCACGTCCCTGCTTTGCCCTAGGCCCGAGACTGCCCTGTACTGCTGGAGAGGCTCTTCAGCACGACCCAGAGCTGCTGCACGGGGAGCTACCAGGCATCACAGGCAGCAGCCGTCATTGTCCTGGGTGAGAGGCAACACCGAGCTCTCGCATTCCTCCTGGCTGCGTCCCCCGGGTCGGGGTCGGGGTCAGGGTCCAGGGCCGGGGTTGGGGTTTAGGGCTAGGGCCATGTCCTGATGGCTGCGTTTTCCTGTGTGCCAGGCGTCCTCCAGGACACCGCGCCAACCAAGTGGCTCCAGCAGCGGGACCTGGCATTCCTGTTGGGAGGTAGGTGATGGCAGCCGGGCTCCCGCCTCGAGGGACAGGGAGGCATCCGGAGGCCCCGTGGGTGCCGGGCCAGGGACGCTGGCGCTGAAAGCCAGTGGGGCGTGGGGAGAGGGGACTTGCATGGCCCCCAGGCTCCTGGCCAGGGAAGCCACCCCCAGCTGGGCACCGCAGGGCACCCAGGGCCATGGGGGAAACGGCTGCCAAGCACCCACGGTGCCTCCCTGCGTTGTCTTTGCAGCTCAGCAGAGGCGGCAGTGTGCCGAGGCTTCCTGTGCGTGGCGGGCGGCAGCCCCAGTGCCCTGCGCTGGGGGACCCCAGCACCCCGAGGCAGGAGGGCAATAAAGCTCCGTCCACAGAGGGAAGGTGCCGGCTGTGTCTGGGCTCTCTGGAGGTCTTGCGCTGACCCCGGCCCTGCCGCGCCCAGAACATGGCCCTGGTGCCCCCCCCCGCCATGCCCTGCCCTGCCCTGCCCAGGGACACAGCCTGGGGGTAGTAGGGACACAGGGGAGCAGAGAGACCAGGGGTGAGTGGGGGGCACTGGGGATGATGGGGGCACCGGGAGGTGCCTGAGGACGCTGGGGGGCACTGGGGTGGGACAGGGGATGAGAGGGGCCCTGGGGATTCCATGGGGAGTGGAGGGACCGGGGGGCTAGGGGGGGCCAAGGGGCCCCAGGAGTCCCTGGGAGGCACCTGGGGGTGAGTGCAGACCCGGGGGTGGAGCTGCTCTCCAGGGGTGGCGCCAGGAGCATGGGGTGGAGCTGGGAATGGGGCCAGGGCAGGGCGAGCCCCAGGGGTGAGTGTGGGCTGCCGCGGGTGGGGAGCTCAATTTGGCCCCTCATGGCAGCTGTCCGCCCCTCCCTCCATCCCTCCATAGTGACCTGGGCGCTGGGGGCTGGGAGGGCAGCGGCGGTGGCCTCGGGTGAAGAGCGGCAGGGCTCGGCTGTGGGGCCACGCCAGGCTGGGGGCACCGGGGCTGGGGCTATGAGCACAGCCAGGGCGCAGGGCTGCCTGGCTGCAGCGGGCCAGGCCAGGCTCGGCCAGGGAATAAAGCCCGAAGGGCTGCAGCCCAGCACCCCCTGCTTCCCCAGCGCCACCCAGGCTGCCTCGCACCCAGGGCCGGGCCCTCCCCACAGGGCCACCCCAGCCGAGTTCACAAGCACGGCCCAGAGCCGCCCAGGGCCAGCCCGGGATGGGGCTGCTCCCGTGAGCCCCGCACACAGGCCAGTGGCAGGGGCAAGCAGGAGGTTGCGTCCCAAAAACAGGGATTTGGGGGACCACGTGCCAGGGCAGGCAGGAAGGGAAGTTGTGAGGTTTTGGGGCCCAAAACGGAGACTTGGGGATGCATTTTTGAGCTCAGAAACAGGAGCCTAGCCATCTGTTTTTCTGGTTGAGAACAGAGACTAAGTTCCCCGTTTTTGAGTCAAAGATGGGGACTAAAATCCTGCGTTTCTGGGGCCACAAACACAGGCTAGTTCGAGCACTTCGAGGACCAGAAATGGAGCCTTAGTTGGCTGCCTTTGTGTCTGAAAACAGGCCAAGAAGTCCTGCATTTTGGGGGCCAGAAAGAGGGCCTTTATTTGGCTGCCTTTGTGGTTGCAAACAGCAACCGAGGCCTGTGTTTTTGGGGCCTGAAGTGGAGGCTTAGCTGGCTGTTTTTACTACTCAAAATAGAGACTAAGTCCTCTGTTTTCGGGTCCAGAAACAGAGACTGAGACGTGTTTTGGGGACTTGAAAACGGTGGCGAGGTTGACTGTTTTGGGGACAAAAAACAGAGGCTACATCCTACATTTTGGGGGCTGTTTCTGTGGCTGAAAATGGAGGTTAAGTCCTGCGGTTTGGGGTGGCTTATTGCGCGGTTGGAGTAGCGCGGGGATGGGGGGGGTCCTGGGTCAGATCGGGACCGTGTCAGGTGGGGGGACCCCAGGGGCAGCACTGCGGGGGGTCGCGGGGGGGGGGGGGGGCAGGGGCAGTGTCGGAGCTGCCCCGGGGCTGGTCGCAGCGGTGTCGGGGAAACCCCGGGCCGGTGTCGGGGATCGCGGGGCCGCGCTCCGGGCTCTGCAGCCGCTTCCGGGTCCGGGCGGGGGGGGGCGGGACGGAGCGGAACGGAATCGCCACAGGGTCAAACCTCACTGAGCGCTGCGGCACGCAGGGAATTCTCGTCTTCCGGCACCGGGCTTCCGGGCGGCCATTTTGGCCTGCAGAGCATCCCGGGAGGCGCAGTGTTCCGGCACCGAGCCTCCGGGCGGCCATTTTTAATACGCAGGGCGTTCTGGGAGATGTAGTCTTCCCGTTATGGGCTTCTAGAGGACCATGTTGCGCCTCTCGAAGTGGCGGCAGGTTACTTCTCTGCAGGCGGGTTCTCACTAGCTGGCAGCCTTGTTCTCCGTGGCAGGCCAGGAGCTGTAGTTCCTGTGCCTTCTCAGCCCTGCAGCAGTGGCCCGGTGTGTCTGTCCTTTACTGGACATGCGCCGTTCACACCAGAGTCCCTGTAGGTCACTGGAGACAGTGGAATTTCCCTGTTTTTCCCTGGTACAGGGTTAGGGTTAGGGTTTAGGGTTGCGGCCATTTAGGGTTAGCGTTAGGGTTAGGTTAGAGGGTTAGGGTTAGGGTTTGGGTTAGGCCCATTTGTTGGCCCTCTAGACCCCTTAGCACCCTCCTAGTGCACTCTGGACTACTCTTTCAGTCTTCCTTCAGCCCCAGAGCTGCATCTCAGCCCTCTAAACTCCTTAGGACCCCTCTTGTTCCCCCAGAACCCCTCCGGAGACCTTGCTTGTGCCCCAGAGCTGTCTTTTGGCCCTCCACACCCTGCAGAATCTCTCTTGTCCCCTCAGACCACCTCTGCAGGTCTTCCTTGCTCCCCAGTTTTTACTTTTTTGGCCCCCTAGTTCCCTTAGGACCTCCCTAGGGTGTTCTGGGCTACTTTTCGGGCCTTCCTTGTTTCCCAGAGCTGTTCCTTGGCCCTCTAGACCCCTTTAGGAGCCTGGCAGTCCCCTCAGAATCCCTCCGGAGGCCGCCTTCATGCCCTGGAGCCCTCTGTTAGCCGTTTAGCACCTTTAGCAGCCCTCTCTTCTGCTTTGGCCCCTCCTTTAGCCTGTTAATTTCCCCCTGCAGGCCTCTGTTGGCCCTCTACACCCCTTAGCATCCCTCTAGTGCACTCTGGACTATTCTTTCAGCCTTCCTTTGTGCCCCACAGCCGTCCTTTGGCCCTCCAGCCCCTTTAGCTGGGGCGGCCCTGACAGTGGGACGTGAAAAAGACACCTTTGACTACATCCAGCTGAAGAAATGTAAGCCGAAGGATCAGAGGAAATAACTGCTTGCCTAGGTTTGTTACCTAGCAACACATTGTCAAAGTTTTTTATGAACAACCATACTTGATCAGGTGCCTATTCATTCCATGAATATTAGCGCAAAAATGCGTACGTTACCGATCCTCTAAAGCAAGTCCATGGCACTGGGGTGGCATGTGTAGTGAAGACTAAATCCCATAATAACACATTTTGATGTTGTTCTCTTACATGAAAGCACTTAGAGCAGATTAAAACATTTATCGTACTCTTTTGTTTGTTGAATGGGCCACGATACTAAGAGAGACCTGCAGTGAAGGAGACATAGTAGCCAGTTTCCTTACAGAAGGTGTCTTGTCCTGTACTTTAGGGCTTGCTGTACATCTTGAGAGATAGTAGTGAATGACAGGTCTCCTTTTAACCCCTGGGGAGCAGAAAGTCGTGACTTGAGGGCAAATTGTTTCTTGCAGCTGGGTTAGAAGGAGCTGGCTACCAATCAAAAGTAATGACAATTCTGTGGAGTCCCTGGAAGTTTTGAAAAGACCGTATTTACCTTTTAGAGAAGGCTATGCACTTTCATTACTAATACCTGTGGTAATCAAGCCAGGTAAGTGGTACACAGGTGATCAAGCCATTAGTCTTTTGCAGAACGGCACCCGGGGGGGGGGCGCATGCGCACTGTGCCCCGCCGTGCTTACTGCTGCCCTCGCGTGTCGAAAAAGTAGTACTGCACCCGCAACACGCGCACTGCTTCCTGCCGTGCTCGCAGCTGCTGTCGCGTTCAGAAAATATCAGTCTCTCTGTGGACAGTGTCGGGGGAGTCCCGGGCCGGTGTTGGGGATCGCGAGGCGGCGCTCCGGGCTCTGCGGCGGCATCCGGGTCCCGAGGGCGGGTGTGCGGCGGGAAGAGGGGCAAGACGGAACGCAGTCGCCACAGGCTCAAACACTGCAGCATCCCGCCCCCCCGGGCATGCTGGGAGCAGTAGTCTTCCGTCACTGGGCTTCCGGGCGGCCATGTTAGTCTGCACAGCATGCGGGGGGGGGTATAGTTTTCCAGCAGTGGTTTTCCCAGTGGCCATTTTAGTCTGCAGGGCATGCCGGGAGATGTAGTCTTCCCATAGGGGGCTTCTGGGAGACCATGTTGTGCCTTCCGAGGTGGCGGGAGGTTCAGTTCTCTGTCAGCGGGGTTCCCACCAGCCGGCCGCGTTGTGCTCTGTGGCAGGCCTGGAGCTGTACTTCCAGGTGCCTGTGCCTTTTCCGCCCTGCAGCAGTGGCCCGCTGTGTCTGTTCCTTACCACACGTGTCGCTCGGGTGTTGAAAAAGCACTACTGCACCGTAGCGCGTGCGCCCTGCCTCCCGTCGTTCTCACTGCTGCCCCCGGGTGTCAAAAGCTCCGTACTGCACACGCAAGGCGAGCGCACGCGCACTGGCTTCCCGTGCTCACTGCTGCCCTCGGGTGTCGACGCGCCCGTGCTGCAGCCACCACTGCCCTCCCCCCGCGTACAAAGAACACCGCAGCCAGCCGGCGCGCAGACGCAGTGCCCGTCGCCGTGTTCGCCGCTACTCTCCAGTGCTTCGGTAACAGGTAAGCGAATGGGCCGTGCTCGTCGCCCCTTCCTGGTGCTCACAGGCTGGTGGCGCAGAACACTGTTCCTTATCGGTGCTTCCTGGTGTCGCGGGGATGGGCGGTGCCATCTCGGAGCTGCTCTGCGGTGCCCTTTCACCGGGGCAGCACCAGAGCCTGCTTGCTGATGCCCGCCACAGGCACGGGCACGGGCAGCCTTGGGGCGCTCGTTGCTTGGTGGGAGCCCCACGGGGCCGCAGCGGGCTGCGGTTCACACGCCCGAGCCGGCTGGCTGTGGCACCATGCGGCAAGCACGCGAGGGCGCCATTGCAGGTCTCACCTCCCTCCCGCTCCCCCTGCTCCCCCCTGCCCCTCCCGCTCGGTCCGCAGCCAGTGCACGCGCGGTGCTCAAGCACCGGCCCCCGCTGCAGCCGCGCTGCGTTGGCGGCCTGCGCATGCGCGGCAGCGGGGAGCAGCATGGCGGCAAGCGGGGCTGGCATTTTCGCTCGGTGGCAGCGGTGGGTGAGGGCCAAGGCCACCCGGAGTCGAGGATCTGGGGGTGCCGGTGAGGCGAGCGCAGGCCTTTGGGTGGCTGCGGGCGTCAGGTTGCATCCTGGCCGCTGGTGCCATCGGTGCGTGGAGGTGGCAGTGCAGGGCAAGGGGTGGCGGGGACTGGGCCTGGCGCCGCACCGCGCAAGGAGTGCAGGGCAGGGTCTGCATGGGGCAGGGTCTGCCGGAGCGCGGTCGGACTTTTCCTGCCTCGTGTGTCGCCTTTAGGGCCCCAGTTCCTCCCCAGCGCGGGCCGGGGCGTGCGCTCGCCCCTGCGGATGCGGCCCGGAGGAGCGGGGAGGCAGGCGGGCCCCAGAGCAGGGTTGTGGTGCGGTGTCCGCAGGAGGACGGCTCCTGTTATGGCAGGCACGCCCGAGAGTGCTGGTAAGTCCCGAGGAGGTTTAAAACTTCTGGACCCAGCAGGTTGAAGGTCACTTCAATCGTACATGAGGTACGATTAGTGCAGCCCCAGGTTATTTCCTTGAGAGTTGTGGCTAGGCAAGCAAGAAGATGGATAGAAGAATGACACTCTCAGCCACCTGGAGCCTCCCCCACCCCCAGGCACAGACTGTGGTCACCAGCCAACGTGGGCACCAACTGACTGAAAGCCCTGCTGAGCCTCGCTGAGCCCTGCTCCCTCCTGTACGGCTGCCCCAAAGCCATGGGCTTCCCCAGTGCAGTATGTGGTGACAGGTCCTCCGTTGCCTCTGACGGCTCCCCGGGCACTCATGTGCTGCGCAGGGGTCTGGATGTCTCCAGCAGTGGCCCAGCAGCCTGATGCCTCCTCTTGTCTGGCACGTAGGGTCCTTCACAGCTCTTCTGGGATATGGGGCCCTTGGGGAGTTCCCTGCTGCCTCTTCTGGCGTTCTCTGCAAGCTCGTAGATCCCTCCTCCTCCTCCTCCCCTCTCATGGGGCAGGAGACCAGTGGCTCCTCCTGCAAAGCTGACAGCCACATGCGGCACCCCTACGCGCTCACTGCGCATCTGGGATGGCCCCCCCCACCCTGAGGGCCCTGCAGATTCCCACCCTTCCTGCAACCAGCCCCCCCAAAGCCATTAAACCACCCACAAGTCCTGCCCCAACAGCCCCACAGACCTCTAAATGCCTCCAAACCCTGCCGCAACATGGTCACTGACTCCAGACTTTCCCCTAAACTCTGTCCCAAAGCCCTAAACAATCCTAAAACCACTCCCAGAGCCAGTCCCCACAGCAGTGAGGTGTTCTAATAAATATGGGAGGTGATCTGTGTCTCCCCCTTGACTTGGTCCCACTTGAGAGAAAAGGGAATTTACAGCACTTCTTGGTGAAGAATCTTGACGGGTGGGTGCACAGCTGACAAACAGATTTTTCTCTCTTTTCTTCTGAGCCACCTCTTAGTAGCCTCTGTGCGTGCAAGAGGACTCTGTAAAGGTGGCTGACCTGGGATAATCATGCTGTGCACAATGCTTAAGGAGACCATTGACATAAAATTACAGGCTAAGGAATAACCTAAAAAAAAAAAAGTCTTGGGAAAAGCCTAAGAGAGCACTGATGGGCTATGGGAAGCCCCAGTGATGCTGCAGAAAACAGCATGGGTTTTAGGCACCTCCTCAGAGCAGGAGAAATGTCTTACTCCAGCCCATAGGGCAATGGGTGCTCTTAATTACCACCTTTAATTACCGAAAGTGTTGTGAAAGCAGAAGGGACTAGAGATGATGCATAGCAGGTTATGGACTATATGCAAAGTTTCAACAAACAACAGTCCCCTCTTCAAACAGAAACAGTTTAGTCTTAGGTAATAGATGAATGTGGCTTTGAGTAATGTGAAGAGAAGCAATTATGTCAATCACCCAGAAAGCCTTGGAGAAGTGGTCCAAGGATCTGATACCCTCACAGCCTCATCAGTCTTCTCGGTTTGTTTGGCAGGGTAGCCCACCGAAGAGGGGCATCTTGAAGAGAAGCAGCTAGACCTAGTGATCCAGTTGTTCATTTTGGTCATCACCTGTGAGGTCAGCATCTGAGCGTAAGAGGAATCTAGTAGCTGTATCAAAAAAGTAATGGGTTTGAAGCAGAGAGAGGCAAATCAAGTGCTGTTGTTCTTCCGTGTAGCTAAAGACTGAGAGACTTGTCGGTTAAGCGTGTGTATACAAGGGTTTGAGAAAGGATACTGAACAGTAACAATAATACTGAAGCAGAATAAAAATCAGGTTTCATGGAAGATGGTGTAGGTAAGTATTAGGTGATGTGCCTCCCTGTCTATTAACCTAGCCCTAATTGCTGTGTGTCGTGTTTCCAAACTGTTTACCCTGCAATGTATGATGCAAGGTGCTGTATTAAGACCTTTCCTTTAAGGAAAAGAAAAAAAAAAAAAGAACACGGTAAAGAGAAAAAGAACATGCACAAATCTAAGTAGTGTTTCACTGCAAGTAAAATGCAAGTTTATCTCTTTCTAACGGAGGTGGAACCAATGATAGGAAATGCTGACAAAGAGAAAAGCTGGACAAGCAGTTTTTTTGTGATTAATACTGAAGGGATGGGATGAAACAAGGAAGCAAAAATGCAGTTTAGCGGACCCTTGATATCACCAGAAACTGCTACAGAAGGAGGTGTTCTGGCATGGGTAACTAAGGTAACTCTTGATAATGACTGTTAGTTATTTCGGCCTCCCAGAGGCAGCACTGAGGACCAAGTAACCCATTCCGTTTTGTTATCATACGTGCATATATAGAAAGGGAAAGATATAATATTTAATTTTTAGATTAATTGCCATGGCTGAAGTTGAAGAGATTAGAAAAATGTAAGCAAGCTGAAGTAATGAAATCAAATGGAAGCAACTGAGAGCTGGAACCAACTCCATCGCCCAAAAAGGGAAAGCCCATTCCTCCTGGCGAGGAAGGATCGCCACTAATAGCGGTCGAAATAATAGATCACCAGCATACAATGGAAGGTCTGTACGCATTACAAAAAGTATGCTACGTACATATATTTCTGTGCGTGTGACTTTATGCATCTATGATGCATCATACTTTAAGAGCTACAAGACAGCAAACTATTACCTTAGGGGAATGGTGGTCAAGTGGCCAGAGTTACTGAAGAGACAGAGAGACAGAAGTGTCCAAATTGTAAAGTTAAGAGAGCGCTTTCAGGAAGGCTCAGTTAGCGCAGCCCCAGGTTAATTACCTGGCAATGGTACTTGGGGAAACGGGAAGACAGTAGATGGAAGAAAGGTTAAAGCCTTGTGGAGTTAAGGCTCCTTCTTGTCAGTTCCAACTTAGAGCAGTTTTACGAGGATTTAATTTCCTCCTGTAGTGTTAACATAGCTTTGCTGGTATCAGCAGACTGTGGTGGAAATTACTGGAAAGGAGTCAGGAACGGAACAAGGAACGTGAGGCTGCTTTCACTGAACTGGAAGAAGTGGCTGTAAAATCTGCTGCCCTCAAATTCCCAGGACAAGGCAAGCCTTTTTCAGTAATGCTTTCCACATCTGCTGAGTCCATGGGAGCAGCACCGTTAGAAAACAGCGGTAAGGGAAAGTGGGTGCCAGTAGCATCATCCTTACATCCCCTTTGGGGCCAGAACAAAAATTCTCCGGCTGTGAGAAAGACTGTTTAGCAGCAGTCTGGGCTGTAACTGTCTTTGAGACTTTCACCTTTGAGAGGACAGAGGCAATCCGATCTGCTCAGTTCCCTCTGAAGTAGCTAATGTCAGGGAAGCGAATAGACAGCAGAGCATCATCTATCCAAGTGGCACAGCAGGCACTAATCTTAACGAGCGGGGCGTGGTGGGGTGAGGGGGTTTACTGTGCAAGTGTTACAAGAAGTGGATCTTCTTGTGTGTGTCTGAATTGACAGAGCACAGTTGTGCCAAAAATGTGAACACAGGAGGCTTCTGAAAGATTAATCTCTAGCGGCTACTTAGTCTAACTTCCCTTTCACAGCAAGCCCGACTGTCGTCATAGCTTCCAAAACAGAGATTGGAGGAAGCGGTATTTGTGGCTTGTGTATTCTCGTTTACCTTGCTTGTGTGTGTATTAGATCCGCTTTTGTGCTTATAAACAGCTTTGGATTCTTATGATTCTCTGCAGAGCTTTGAATGTTTTTTTTTTTGTTTTTTTGCTTTGCTTTATACTTTTGTAGGGCGATGGATTTTACTATGCCTCCATCAACAAGCACTGGCTGACAAAGTTGTTATGTCCCAGCAGAGACTCTTAGGCAAGACGGAGGAGTTCAGCTACGCAGCCTGCCAGAAGAATGTCGCCTGGGAGGGGTTGCTAGCCTTGAGCTATAGGCGCTGGTGCATATGGCTCGTTCTGTCAGACATGAAGAGGTTTTCTTTGGCTGCAGAAATTTTAGCTCGGCTTTATACCCTATAGTGGTAATATTTTTGTATTTATAAATTGTGTTAATTCTAGGTGTTCAGAACATCGGGGAACGACTGTATGCCGCCATGAAGAACTACAGGCTACCGCCCTCAGCCCTTTGTAAGTTATTACGTGTCAAGAGCAGCCAGGAGACTCCAAATGCCGATGGAAAGGTTCTCTGCCTGGTCCTGACGAGGAGCCTTTGGCCATAGGAGGGTCGGCCGCATCCTTACCGGACTTGTGAGTAATAAGCCACAATTCACGGACCAGCAAAGGAGGAGGGGAATAGCGACTGGTAGCCCAATCGCTACGGCATTGCTGTTGCTAGTGAGGCCACAAGGTGGCTGCTTAATGTCATAACAGCAACTTGGGACCCCAGAATAAAAACCGCTACAGTGCTTAGAGGAGGATCTGTGTTTGCCCAGGTTAGGGAACCATCATTAAAGCTTTTTTTGGGGGGGGGGGGGAAGAGCTCCAAAACGAGACTCTCCCAGTGACCTTGGTGGTTTGATTCATTTGCAGGCTGACGTTCTGAGGGCTCGCAACTTGAAGAGGAGCAGCTCAGCCCATTTTGTTGATTTTGGTGATACTGTTTTAAGGAAGCGTGTAAGTACAGAAGGGGTCTGGAAGGCTTTTCAAACAAGACGGGAAAGAGCAAGGAAGACTGGAGAGTGGAAAAACTAGGTGCCGTGGGTACTGAAGTTGTTAAGGGCTGAGAGAATTTGGGGTTAAGCCTCTGAAAGGGGCTAAGGCACAAGGAGTAGTAAAATACTGTGAGTGAACACAAAGTTCCTCCCCAGTCTGTGCCTGTGCGTGCACCCTCGCTCTTGCAGACGCAGACACCCTGGAGCTGTAGGGAAACAGGCCAGCAGACCCACAAGTGGGCTTTGGGCACAGTGGTTTGCAGAGAGCTCTGCGTGTTTGGCAGGTGAACGGGGATGGAGAGTGGCAAGGGCTGTTCCAGGCTGTCTGGATCCATCCAGTTCTGCTCCCTGTCCCTCTGTCCAGCTCTCCATCCTTCTCTTTCTTTCCCCATGGCTCGGTCCGGTGCCCCATCCCTTTGTTTAGCTACTCTTTTCTCTGCCCAGCTGCCCATCCCTCTTGTACGCTTTCCATCCCTCTGTCAATACCTACATCCCTCTGACTGGCTCCCTGTTGCTCTGTCCTGCTCCTCTTCCTCTCCCTATCCCACTACCTGCTCGCTGTCCTTCTGTCCACCTCCCCATCCTTCTGCCGCTCTCATCTGTCTCTCTGTACCTCTCTTTGCCTCTCCAGCCCTCTGTCCTCCTCTCCAGCCTTCTCTTTCTATTTCCGTCCCTTTGTTCAGTTCCCCATCCATCCATTGGCCTCCCTATCCCTCTTTTCTGCTGTTCTATCCCATCTCTCTGTCTGACTTTCCCTCCCTCTTTTTCTCTCCCCACCCTTCTGGCTGGTTCTTCATCCTTCTCTTTCTCTTCCCATTGCTCTGACCAGCTCCCTGTCCCTCTCTTCCAGTCCCCATTCCTCTCTCTGGTTCTCCCCCCTTCTCTTTTGCTGCCTGTCCCTCTGTCTGCCTCCGCTTCCCTCCTTTCCTCTCTTTATTCTTCTGTCCACCTCTGTATCTCTGTTTTTCCCTCTTCTGCTCCCCAGTCCTTTGTGCAGCCCTCCATCCATCTGTCTGGCCCTCTATCCCTCTCTGTCTGTTCCTTTGTGCAGCACCCTTAACCCTGGGGCCAGGTCTCTAGTCTTCTTTCTCCATCCATCTGCCAAGCTCTTTATCCCTCTTTTCTTCTGTTCTGCTCCCTGTCCCTGTGCCCAGCTGAAGGTCTGTCATTGCTTTGTGTTTTGTCTGGTGTGGCAGGTGCCAAGAGGCAGTTGGCACTCAGCAGAGATGATCAGCAACGCCCAGAGGGTCCCATCAATCTGCCTGGTTCGGGTCTTGTGAGACACCTCTGCAGGGACTTTGCGTGCTCGGCAGGCAAGTGGGTTGGAGTGTGGCGAGAGCTTTTCCGGGCTGACTGGGTCCGTCCGGTTCCACTCCCTGTCCCTCTGTCCAGCTCGCCATCCTTCTCTTTCTTTCCCTGTCACTCTGTCCGGTGCCAGCAGCGACCAGTGGGTCCCATCAGTCTGCCTGGTTCCAGTCATGTCAGACACCTCTGCAGTGACTCTGCGTGTGGAGGGCTGTGGCTGTGCGGTGGGGGAGCAGTAATGGGCCAAAGATGCGGTGGGGGATGTAGCAGGCAGTGAAGAGGCTCCTGGGGAAGGAAGGTGTCATGGAGGCAGAGAGCAGCAGAGGCTCTGAGTACTCGGATGTTAGGACAGGTGCTCGTGGTAGGGCGGTCTGGAGCTGCTGTTGTTGTCTGTCCTACTCGTCAGCGCAGTCTGCAGTTATTGCGTCTTGTCCGCCTGTGCGCAGACGGGGCTGCTGTGTGGTGCAGCTTGAGTCACGATCGTGATGCTGGCATTGAGCCCAGTTTTCTGTCAGGTCTGCCTTTATGCAAACTGGTGTCTTCCCTACATCAGCCTTGCTCTGCTCCTCTTCCAGGAGCCTGCGCTCGACTCTGCTTTCTGGCACGCTGTCGTGTCATAGGGCTTTCCAGTAGGGTCTGTCTGACTTGGGCCGCTTGTGTTGTCCGCTAGGCAGCCTGAGTGAGTGAAGCAAAATCCTCCTCCTGTCACTGTCCCAGCCAGAGTCAGTTTCCCATCAGCTCAGTCTCTCCAGAGTTTGGAGTTTCTGGAGGCCTTAGTTTTTATCCTGCCTTGGCTGGACAGCGCTTTCTGAGAGTGTCTGTCAGCAGCACAGTTTCCCTGAGGAGGATGATCTACTGAAGGCTGGAGGTGGCCAGGTGCCTGAGCGAGCCTGACTGTAGGTGAGGGTTGCTGTAACATCCCTGCGATGAAATGGAGCCAGAGAGGGAGAGTGAAGCAGCACAGAGGGTCAGTCGTAATTGCGGAAACAATTATGGGCCTTGGACTAGGGAGTAGTTTTAGGAGGGCTGTGCCTCTCAGTAACCATTCTGGCCGCTTTGCAGGTGGCTGAAGCATAGTCCAGCAGTCAAAGGAGCATTGTCACAGCTGGGAGCTCTGTGGAGATCTGCGGCTGGCCATGGAAGATGAGCTCTGACTTGCAGCATGGACACAGCTAAGTCCTGGGGCTGCATTGCATGTGAGCAGGGCTGGGAGGTGGAAGCTGGTTTTGCCCTAGGTGGTTACTGGTGTTATTGGCTGTGGATGTTTGTCCATAGAGCTGAGAGGACCAAAAATATTAATTGTTTGTAACAGAGATGAATTAGTGCTTGTGGTGTTTCAGGTAGGTTCAGTGGAAGTGCAGCTTAGTGCAATCCTGTGGTGTGATTCTTGCATGTGCTCGCGTTTGAATGGTGGCTAAAACCAAGCCTATAAACAGCAACAGCAACTGTAACATGATTCTGGTGCATGTCTTCCTGTTCTGCTGCTCTTCTAAATGAAGGAGAAACTTTTTAAGCTGTGGGCAAAACCCCATGGCTTCTCTGTACTGTTCTCATGCTCATGGGTGCTTTGGTGTTTCTTGCTTAAAGCTGAGGGTTTGAAGTTTTTCACTTAAGGTTTATTGTTTAGTTTGTTGTTGAGGGTCTGTCACTCAAGGGTTATGGTTTATTACTTTATTTTGTGGGGCTCAGTCTTTATCAGTCAGAGTTTACAGTTTGGTCATTTAGCGATCAGGGCGCAGAATTTAAAATCCAACCTCATCCATAAATTTTAAAGCCTTGGCAACCATTTGCATTCCAAGATTTGCAGTTTGTCACTTAGGGTGCAGGGTTTACGGCTTACTGATAAACGAAAAGGGCTAAATCCTCGGATAATAAACTGTAAGCCCTGAAGCCTAAGCAGCAGGCTGCGAACCCTCCTTTGGGGTTTGTAATCTTCCCCTGTACCCAGCGTTCAGCTCTGTGCACTGACCTGAGGTCTGCGTTTCGTGTGGCTCAGGCCCATCACACCGAGACTGGCGATGTGATAGGTGAGCTGAGCGCTGTGAAAGTGTCCTGCAGGGCTCTAGTCTGGGGTAGGGCAGAAGTGCAGGCAGGCGGGATCAGGCATTTTCCTGTCAACTCTCAGAGCTGGATCCTATCCCTGAAGCAAAAAGCAGAGGGGGTAGGCTGTCGGCTACGCAGACACTTGCCACATCAAGGGCAGCAGCAGGAGCTGATCCTTTCCCAACAGATGGAGGAACCCTGGTGCAGTCATGACTCTTCGGGTGTTACAGGGTAAGGGGAAGCACGCTGGCACCAAGCCCCATGGCAGACTCACGCCCAGGTGTTGTTTATGCGCAGTAAAACAATAAACAGTTGCTTTATTCTTTGCACTCATGTCTGTGGTTCCTGCCGTCACTTTGCCTGAAGATGATGCCCGGGGAGAAGGTTACACATTGTGTGTGGTGCTGGGAGCTGGTCCCCAAGTCCCTCGTACTTTGGTGTCCCTGCAGTTCCCAGGGAACCCAGTGCTGTTCACAGGGCTGTGGGGAATTTCCCTTGCATTGCCTGGACCTTGGGGCATCATCCTGGGGGCAGCCAGGGCCCCTCCAGGGCTGCGTGAGGTCCCCAGCCTGCTCCCAGATTTGCTTTCAGCACTTCACAATGTCCTTCATGTGTGGGCCTGTGTGCCTGGAGCTGGCAGATAGTTTCCGTGGGGATGGGGGGAGCCTGCAGGCACCGTCCCATCAGCCGCGTTGAGCCCTGTGATGTGCCTTATGGTCCCTTTGGTGTGCATCAAGACCCTTCATTTGTATTTTGGTTTGCCTCAGAGCCCTGTGTTTGCCCTTTGATACCCTCAGGACCCCTCAATTCACATTTTGGGTTGCCCCGTGTGCCTTTTGGTGTGCCCCAGGGCCCTGTGTTTGCTTTGCAGTACACCACAAAGTTCTCCGTTTAGCTTTCTCCCCTGTCCCAGAGTTTTCTGGGTGCTTCTTGGTGTGCCCCAGGGCCCTCCCTTTGCCTTTTGGTGCCCCCAGAGTCACTCTGTTTGCTCTATCATTGCCTTCTTTTACTTTTTTTGCACCCACAGCTCTGGATTTGTTCTCTCGTCCCTTGAATACTCCCTTTTCCTCTCTGTACACACCAGGGGTCTCCCTTCAGGTTTCAGCAACCTGCTCTCAGGAGTGGGGGTGCCTCTGCTACCCTGGGAGCCCGAGCTGTCTGTGATGTTGCTGATGGCCATTCCCTCTCTCTGGTTCTCAATGGGCTGCAGCTGTGGACCCTAGGGCTGGGATGAGCCCCAGGTGGGGCTGGGGGTGGCTGGGACAAGCCCCAGGTGGGGGCAGGACGAGCCCCAGGTGGGGCTGATGGCAACAGTGGGCACACACTGGGGCTGGGGCTGCAGTTGGGGGAAGCCTGCACTGAGGCTGGTCCGGGACAATGGAGCTGCCACCGAACACTGCCCGCTGGGACAGGCACGGCAGCTGCACCGCGGAGGAGGTGAGCAGAGCGAGGGTGTCCGTGCTCGGGGCTGCAGCTCCCCCACATGCCAGGGGTCCCGGTGGACAGGAGCATCCCAGGCAATGCAGCACAACCAGGGCGCACCGGGCCGGGAGAAACTGCACCGGGGCTGGGGATGGCAGTGCACCGGGGCAGTGGGGGCTGGCCGAGGACGTGGTGGGGAAGAGCGGTGCACTGGGGCCATGGAGAGTGGGGAGGAAGGGGGTGCGCCGGGGCTATGGTGGTGGCGGGGGGGAAGGGGGTGCGCCGGGGCTTTGGTGGGGTTTAGTGCACCGTCGGAGTAGTGCGGCGGGGGGTCCTGGGTCAGAGCGGGACCGTGTTGGGGTGGGGGAGGAGGGATCCCAAGGGAATCTCTGGGGAGGATCGGGGGGGGGGGGGGGACAGGGGCAGCATCAGAGCCGACCCGGGGCCGGTCGCGGCGGTGTCGTGGGAGTCCGGGGCCGGTGCTGGGGATCGCGGGGCCGCGCTCCCGGCTTTGCGGCGGTATCCGGGTCCCGAGGGGGGGGAATAGGGGCGCGACGGAACGGAATCGCCAGAGGGTCAAACCTGACGAAGCGCTGCACAAACCCCCCCCCCCACGGCATGCCGGGAGCAGTAGTCTTCCGACACTGGGCTTCCGGGCGGCCATGTTGCTTTGCGCGGCATGCCGGGAGCAATAGTCTTCCGGCACGGGGCTTCCGGGAGGCCATTTTAGCCTGCACGGCACTCTGGGAGGTATAGTCTTTTGGCAATGGTTTTCCCGGTGGCCATTTTGCTCTGCAGGGCATGCCGGGAGGTGTAGTCTTCCTATATTGGCCTTCTGGGAGACCAAGTTGCGCCTCTCGAGGTGGCAGGAGGTGCAGGTCTCCGTCAGCGGGATTCCCAGCAGCCTTTTGCGTTGTGCTCTGTGGCAGGCCTGGAGCTGTAGTTCCAGGTGCCTGTGCCTTTTCCACCCTGCAGCAGTGGCCTGCTGTGTCTGGTCCTTACTGGACATGTGCCGCTCACGCAAGAGTCCCCATAGGTCATCGGGGACAGTGGAATTTCTGTATTTTTCCCTCGTACAGGTCAGGAAGTGTTTTGCATCTCTGGTGTGACCAGGCAGGGTTGTCCCCAGGGGCTGGGGCTGTTCCTCTCAGCAACGGGGAGGGCAAGGAGAGTGTGAGGGGCTGTGTGGACTGGTAGTCATAGCTTTGCTCGGGACTGGGGCTAGTTAGGCATCAGCTATGAGGAGCAGTGGTGCTGGGAGGGCTTGGTGCAGAGCTGTCCTGTTATGCAGCACAAGAGAAAGTCCTCAAGGAAACGTGATCAGCACTGTTTCTGTCCAAGGAGCCTAGAACAGGCTGAGAGACCCTGGAACAGCCACAGGTACCTCACAGCAGCCCCAGGGACACTGTGTCCCTGCCTCCCAAGGTCATTGCATTCAGGTACCTTTAACTGTGTGGAAAGAGCCTGTAGGAGGCCTGGGCATGCATACAGAGAATCCCCAGTTGCCTCTAAGGACCTGGAACTATAAGTATTTTCTTTGCAAAGATGCGATCTCTTTGATGCCTTGCTGCTGCTTCTGTGTTGCTTGGTACCCAGGTCTACTGTGTTCAGAGCCACCCTTCTTGCTGCCCTCTGCTCTGTCTCAGCTGCTGGCCAGAGCAAAAGGGGTGTACGGCTAAACACGAGGCCAGGGTGTCTCAGCTGCCTGCTATAGGACAAACAGGAAGGGGAATCGGTGACAGGAAATGAAAGTACATGTGGATGAGAAACAGCTGCTTTAGAGGACTAAGATGCAACTGAGATGCAACAGGGGCAACTGAGAGGAGTAGAAGTAATGGGGGAAAATGGTGATGAGGAAGGTGTGTTGTTAGACGCAGTACAGTGGAGAAGAGAGGGAAAAATTGCTCCTATGATGAAATAAAAACTGTTCTCAAGAGATATTTGCTTTTTGCCCTTCAGGTTATGAATCTGCATGACTTCCTGAGAACTTTTCTGAGCATGTGGTGTTGTGGGTCATGACTGCCTGGGCAGCGGTCCCTAACTTGTCTGCCAAGACTATGCAACAGCTGACAGCTGCCTGTGGAATGAAAGCAAAGGCCAACTTCTCAGAGGTAAGAGATAGGGTCCAAGCAGGAAGATTATGGCGGGTGAGTTAATGCCCCAGAATCTTCAGTTTTCCCCCTTGTCTCCCCAGGACTCACACATTTGCTCCCTAGTTCCCTCAGGACCTATCTATTTGCCTTTAGGTGTGCTCCAAGGCACTGCATTTGTTCTCCTGTCCGTTAAGAAGTCTTTGTTTCTCTCTAGATCCTGCAAGATTACAAGGATCACTCTGGAGCCCTTCTTCATGCGCTGGAGCCCTCTGTCGGCCCTCCAGTCCCTTTAGCAGCTGTCCATTCTGCTTTGGCCCCCTCCTTTGGCCTTTTAGTTTCCACCCGCAGACCTCTGTTGGCCCTCTAGACCCCTTAGCGCCCCCTCTAGTGCACTCTGGACTACTCTTTCAGCCTTCTTTTGTGCCCCAGAGCCATCTTCTGGCCTTCCAGCCCCTTTCACACCCCTCAAGTCCCTTCTGAACACCTCTGGAGGCCTTTGTTGTGCCCCGGAGCCCTGCTTTGGTCACCCGGCCCTCTCAGCAACCCTCTAGTCTGCCCTGGACCCGTCTTTTGGCCAAAATTGTGCTCCAGAGCTGTCTTCTGGCCCCCCAGCCCTCTGTGGAACCCTGTAGTCTCCTCAGAGTCCCTCCGGAGCCCTCCGTTGGCCCTCCAGCCCCTTTAGCAGCCCTCTATTCTGCTTTGGCCCCCTCCTTTGGCCTTTTGGTTTACACCCACAGACCTCTGTTGGCCCTCTAGACCCCTTAGCACCATTCTGGTCCCCTCGGAACCTTTCCAAAGGCCTTTGTCATGCCCCAAAGCTGTCTTGTGACCCTAGAGTCCCCTTAGGACCCGTCTAGTCTGCTCAGAACCCTTCCCAACATCTTTGTTGTGCCCTGGAGCCCTCTTTTGGCCATTCACATCCCATAGGAGCTCTTCTGTCTCCTCAGAGCACCTCCAGAGGTCTTTCTTGTTGCCCTGTTTTTATGTCTTGGCCGTGTAGTCTCCTCAGAAGCCCTCTGGTCTGCTCAGAACCCCTCATGGGGTGCTTGTTGTGCCCCAGAGCTGTCCAGCACACCCCCCCCCCCAGCCCCCTTCAGAACCCTCTAGTCTCCTCAGAAGCCTTCCACGTTTCTTCCTTGTTCCCCAGAGTGGTGTTTTGGCCATGTAGAGCACTTAGCACCTCCCTAGTGTGTTCTGGACTACTCTTTCAGCTTCCTTCTGCCCCAGAGCTGTATCTTGGCCCTCTAGACCCCTTAGGACCCCTCTTGTTCCCCCAGAACACCTCCGGAGACCTTGGTTGTGCCCCAGAGCTGTCTTCTGGCCCTCCACACCCTGCAGAACCTCTCTTGTCCCCTCAGACCACCTCTGGAGGTCTTCCTTGCTCCCCAGCTTTTACTTTTTTGCCCATCTAGTGCCCCTAGGACCGCTCTAGGGTGTTCTGGGCTACTTTTTTGCCTTCCTTGTTTCCCAGAGCTGTATCTTGGCCCTTTAGGACCCCGGTAGACCCCTCAGAATCCCTCCAGAGCCCTTCCTCATGCCCTGGAGCCCTCTGTTGGCTGTCTAGCTTCTTTAGCAGCCCTCTGTTCTGCTGTGGCCCTCCTTTAGCCTTTTAGTTTCCCCCTGCAGGCCTTTGTTGGCCCTCTAGACCCCTTAGCGCCCCCTCTAGTGCACTCTGGACTACTCTTTCAGCCTTCTTTTGTGCCCCAGAGCTGTCTTCTGGCCTTCCAGCCCCCTTTGGAACCCAGTAGTCTCCTTAGAACCCCTCCAGGTTTCTTCCTTGTTCCCCAGAGTCATTGTCTGGCCATGTAGGCCCCTTAGCACCCCTCTAGTGCACTCTGGACTACTCTTTTGGCCTTCCTTTTTCCCCAGCACTGTCTTCTGGCCCTCCAGCCCCCTTAGGATGCCTGTAGTCCCCTCAGAATCCCTCCAGAGCCCTTCTTCATGCCCGGGAGCCCTCTGTTGGCCATCCAGCCTCTTTAGCAGCCCTCTGTTCTGCTTTGGCCCCCTCCTTTGGCCTTTTAGTTTCCACCTGCAGACCTCTGTTGGCCCTCTAGACCCCTTAGCACCACTCTAGTCCCCTCGGAACCCTTCCAAAGGCCTTTGTCATGCCCCAAAGCTGTCTTGTGACCCTAGAGTCCCCTTAGGACCCGTCTAGTCCGCTCAGAACCCTTCCCAACATCTTTGTTGTGCCCCGGAGCCCTCTTTTGGCCCTCCGCTTCCCACAGGACATCTCCTGTCCCCTCGGAGCACCTCCAGAGATCTTTCTTGTTGCCCTGTTTTTATGTCTTGGCCAGGTAGTCTCCTTAGGAGCCCTCTGGTCTGCTCAGAAGCCTTCCAGGTTTCTTCCTTGTTCCCCAGAGTCATGTTTTCTCCATGTAGAGCGCTTAGCACCCCCCTAGTGCATTCTGGACTACTCTTTCAGCTTCCTTCTGCCCCAGAGCTGTATCTTGGCCCTCTAGACCCCTTAGGACCCCTCTCGTTCCCCCAGAACACCTCCAGAGACCTTGGTTGTGCCCCAGAGCTGTCTTCTGGCCCTCCACACCCTGCAGAACCTCTCTTGTCCCCTCAGACCACCTCTGGAGGTCTTCCTTGCTCCCCAGTTTTTACTTTTTTGCCCATCTAGTCCCCCTAGGACCCCTCTAGGGTGTTCCGGACTACTCTTTTGGCCTTTCTTGTTCCCTAGAGTTGTCTTTTGGTTTCTAGCTCCTTTAGGACTTCTGTAGTGTTCTCAGAATTGTTCCTGAGGCCTTTTTTATGCCCTAGAGTGCTCTTTTCATCGTTCAGTTGCCTGAGCACCCCTGTTTTCCTCTGGGCCACTTGGGAGGCCTTGGTTGTCTTCTTCTGGCTTCTTTTAGTTCCTCTCTAGTCTCCGTAAGAGATGTCTGATCTGTTCTGGATTCCTCTTTAGAGCTTTGTTGTTCTGCACAGATCTCTGTTTGTCCTGTAGAGCCCTGAGGAGCCCCTTTATTTTACTTTGGACTATTCTTTCAGCCTTCCTTTTGTTCCCAAGCTCTGTTTTGGCCCTTTAGACCTTGTAGGACCCCTCTAGTGCCTTCAGAACCTCTTTTGGAAGCCTTTTTTGTGCCCTAGAGCCCCGTGTTGGTTCTCCAGTCCTCTTAGCACCCCTCTTGTCTCCTTGTGTGTCTCATTCATCTAGAGAAACAGAGCTCGTGTTCCCCTGGAGATCTACCCATTTTGCCCACTGATCCCTTTTTCTAATTATTCTAGCTACTATATAGGAAACATCTCTCTTTGGAAGTACTCACATTACAGAAGCATACATGTTCCAGGAGTTTATTTTGATCTCTTGCTTTACCCTACAGGAAATGCCGCCCTGCTAGAACAGCTGTGCTATCTGCGGTTCTGAACCAATCACAGGACTGTGGTATAGTGTGCCCTTTATAGGTTATGTGGAACGTTGTAGCTTTCTTCCTAAGCATAAGCAGAAGTGATTTCTAGTTTTTAATGCAAAGGCTAGTGCTAGTTAGGGTAAAAAATAACATACCTCCTGATATTATGGATACAGTATATGAAGTCTCAGTAACCAAGCAGATGGTCTGCTTCATCAAAGAGGTCTGTTTATCCTTTCTATGCTCTCCATTCTAGATATTGAGTGGAAGAAAAAGCCTTGCTTCTGCCTAGCCCTATGTATTTATGGGTGCCATTGGTTTGCCCCTCCTCTTCCAAGGGCTTGTGGGTGGGTCAGTGGGTGGGGTTAGGGTTACATAAAGCCAGGGTCTGGGGCCAGGGAATTCATTCTGCTTTTGTTCTGCTATGGGAGCAGTGCTCTGGAATTGCCTTGGCAAATAACAGCATTTGAGGAAGTGAAGCTACCCAGGAAGATTTATTGCTGCGTTTGGAGAAGCAAAGGCCATTCCTTAATGTAAGAGCAAGGGGATGGCTCAAGCTGGAGTTGTGAGCATGCCAGAAAGCTGTTTGTTGCAGGCAGTTTTTTTCTTGGGGTCAATATCTTGGTGTGGGGGTGTTCAGGGGTGAGAGAGGGCTTCTGAGTCTCCAGTTGTATCTTCTGTTACCTGTCAGTATTGTTTTCTGGTGTTTCTGTGTTTACTGTGGAAGGGATGGAGCTTCATCACTGGACTCTTTCAAGAGGATCACACTTGAGGATTTGTTTGTCCCTCTCCTGGACTGCAGACAAGAGGAGACAGCAGAGGTCCTGGGAAAACATTTCCTCTTACATTTACACCCTAGGTGTGGGGGGTGTGGGATGTTCAGGGTTTTTTTGTTTTTTTTTGTTTTTTTGGTAGCATCTCCAGTAACTGGGATGTGTGTGAGGTATTACTCTTATCAGCTAGTCTGGTTTCTGGCTCGCTTGGTAGATGTTTTGCTGCTCCTCAGAAATATTGTCAGCCGTGTTCAGGGAGAAACTGTGTGGGGTTTTTGTGGTATGTAGACTTGTAGAAAAGTCCTGACTTTATCTGAAAAGGGAAGGAAGCATCCTCCCTCCCTTCAAGTGCAGTACAATGAGAAAGGAAGTCACGTCATTGGACACCAAACGCAACTGTGAGTAAGTGCATGTGCCCCAAGGGCTCAGAAACTAACCTACAAACAAGTAACAAGCTCACCTCTTTTCCTGCCCGAGCCTCAGCGCTGAGTGGGAAGAAACTGCTGGACTTCTCTGGACCACAAGGAAACCATTGGCAGTCTTGCCTGCCAGCTGCTTTGTTATATCCGTGCCCCTGAACCCACTGCCACATGCTCTTCTGTGGCTCTGCTTCTGACCCCTACCCTGGGTTCTGGGGCTGTATGCTTTGCTTTTTCAGGTAGTGTGTGGGCCTTTTGCAGGAATGGTTGAGGATTTCAGGTGAGGTAGAATGGGTGATGAGAATGGTGTTTCAGTTGTTCTAGGGCTGGTCAGTGCTGCCTGGCAGCACAGAAACTTTGTTTTGGTTTTGCAGGTGCTGTGGGTGTCCCCCCAGCCACAGTGTTGGAGTTTGGAATTGGCATGGCACAGGTGAGCGGAGCGCCCATGGGGCTTTGACAGAGGGTGCACTTGCGGATGAGGCTGGAGCTGACTGGCCTGGGGGTGACCGCTTGTTCTCTGGTTTGGCAGGTGATGACGGCAAATGAGGTGACTGAAGGAAGATCGGAGAAGATGCAGCTGCCATTGAGGATGCCTCCTCAGGACAGATGGTGACTCAGAGCACTGCAGAAGCTAAGTTGAGAGGCCACGGGTGCTGGTGTGTCTTGGCTGTGTGTGCGCTGACATAATGTAGTATGGGCTCTTCTGGATGAGTGCTGTGTGTGAGGCAGAGGCGGTGGGGTGTGCCTGGCAGAAGGTGAGGGTGTGCTAGGCAAGGCAGCTCCAGCCTGTGTCTGTGTTGTTGTGTAGTCTATATGGTGTGTGTTGTAGTTGTGTTGTGTTTTGCTCAGGTCTTGATGATGCTCTTGTTCCTTTGTGCTCAAGGAGCACGGCCCACACTGTGCAGCACTAGTGCAGTAGGCATCCGTTGTCTTTTGCTTGGCCTGACTCATCAGCCTTGCACCAATGGATGGCGTCTTGTTCTGTGCAGCCAGCTAAAAGCGGCGGTCTGTTGCACTGGCTTTGCATTGTAGCCATTTGTTGCCGGTCATCTTTGCAGCCATCTTTGAGATCTTGTTGGCCATTCTTCTTCCGTGTGTTTTTTGGCGTTCTTTCAGGGTTTTCTTCCCTGTGTCGTCACAGCTTCAGGTCTTTCTTGCTGGCCTCTTCTGCATCAATATTTCTTGCTTTTCCAGCCCCTTTCTGTCATGGGTGGTGGTATTAGACTCTTTTTTGGGCTTATCCAGAGCATCAGAGCTGCACAGTTGTGGCATCATAGAGCTTTCTGGCCAGCAGCGTCTTATACGTGGGAATAGTTCTTTTTGTGTAGGGCTCTATTGCATGTCTGTGTCTCATGTTTGTATGTCTGTCTGTGTGTTTGGGGCTGGAGCTGCCTTGCCTGTAGGTGTTAGCAATGGTAGTGTGTGGAGTGTGGCAGTGTTGGACTGGAATGGTGATTGGTCAGCATCTGTGTGCTGCACTTTATGTTGTTGTTTTGCAGATGTGGCACAGTGGTGCGAGTGCCTGCAGGGGACTGGGGAAGACAGGGTCATGTCCTAAGAAGGTGAGCTAGAGATTTGTTGTTGGAAGCAATGTTGTGTGCAGTGGTTCCCGGATCCATTTTTGCTTTGTGCTTGTCAGTGTGGTGCGATGTGCAGAGTGGGTTGCTTGTGCTCAGGAGAGGCATGGCAAGGTGAGAGTTGGTCTGAGAGAGGAAGCAGAGCCTAGCAGAGGGCTGTTGTCTTGTTGGTGCTGTCCCTGTTGCTGTTCTAGTTTTACAGGTGTGGTGACAGGCTTTGGCATGGTGACCCATAGCATGTCAGTTGGGATGCGTGAGTGGAGCAGGCGTGATGTGCTTGATGTGGATGGGCTGTGGTTTTGCAGGCGTCACCTGAGTGCATGATTTCTCTTTGTTTGCAGGTTTTGCAGGAAGTTGTGGAGAGGAGACATTGAGTGCTGACAAGAGCCTGAGCAGGTGAGAGGAGGAGCTTGTTGGGTCAGAGGTTTATTGTGCGGTGGGTGGTGTTGGGCTTCCTGTTGGTGATGTCTTTTGCTCTTTTTTTCAGGTACAGTGTGGCCCTTTCCCAGGCATGGCTGAGGATTTCCAGTGAGTGGATTGGCGTCGGACATTGTGGGGCTGGTGAGTGTTGCCTGGCAGAAGAGTAATCAAGAGTAGGTCTTGATGTAGTTCTTGTTCCTTGTGCTCAAGGAGCATTCCATGCAGCACTAGCACGGTAGGCATCCGTTGTCTTTTGACTGGTCTGACTCATCAGCTTTGTGCTAGTGGATGGCATCTTGTTCTGTGCAGGCAGCTAAAAGGGGCTGTCCGTCGCTCCATCTTTGCATTGTGGCTGTTTGTGGCCGATCATCTCTGTGGCCCTCATCGAGGCCTTGTTGGCTGCTCCTCTTTTTAGACCGCTCTTGTTTTGCATCTTCCTGGCCTCCGTTCAGGGTTCTCTTCCCTGCGTTGTCACGTGCTTAGGTCTTTCTTGCCGGCCTCTTCTGCATCGATCTGCCTGGCTTTGCCGGGCCCTTTCTGTCACGGGCAGTGGCATTTGACTCTTTTCTGGGCTTGTCCAGAGCATCTGACTCACGCGGTTGTGGTGTTGTAGGGCTTTCTCTCTGGCAGTATCTTATGTGTATGAATAGCTCTTTTTCTGTAGGGCTTTCCTTCGTGTCTGTGTCTGATGTTTGTACCTATGTATGTTTGTTTTGTCTGATGTTTGCATGTCTGTTTGTTTGGGGCTGGAGCTGCCTTGCCTGTGGGTGTTAGCAATGGTAGCATGTAGAGTGTGGCAGTGATGGACTGGTGATCGGTCAGCATCTGTGTGCTGCACTTTATGTTGCTTTTTGTAGATGCGCTGCAGTGGTCTGAGTGCCTGAGGGAGATGGAGGAAAACAGGGTCATGTCCTAAGAAGGTGAGCTAGAGATTTGTTGTTGGAAGCAGAGTGTTATGGTCAGTGGTTCCCTAGCTAATTTGTTTTGTGCTTGTCCACATGGAGCAATGTGGAGAACGGGTTGCTTGTGTGCCGGAGGAGCATGGCAAGGTGAGTGTTGGTCTGAGAGAGGAAGCAGAGCCTAGTGTAGGGCTGTTATCTCGTTGGTGCTGTCCCTGTTGCCCACTGCTGTTCTGGTTTTACAGGTGTGTGGCAGGCCTTGGCATGATGACCCATGGTGTGGCAGTCAGGATTGGTGAGCAGAGCAGGTAAGGGTGTGGGAGCAAATGCTTGATGTGGATTTGCTGTGGTTTTGCAGGCGTCACCTGAGCGCATGATTTCTCTTTGTTTGCAGGTTTTGCAGGAAGTTGTGGAGAGGAGAAGTTGAGTGCTGACAAGAGCCTGAGCAGGTGAGAGGAGGAGCTTGTTGGGTCAGAAGTTTATTGTGCGGTGGGTGGTGTTGGGCTTCCTGTTGGTGATGTCTTTTGCTCTGTTTTTTTCAGGTACAGTGTGGCCCTTTCCCAGGTATGGCTGGGGATTTCAGGTGAGTGGATTACTGTTGGGCATTGTGGGGCTGGTGAGTGTTGCCTGGCAGAAGAGTCACTTTGTGTTGTTTTTGCAGGTGCTGTGGGCATCCCCCCCCAGCCACGATGTTGGCATTTGGAATTGGAGCAGTGCAGGTGCGCAGAGTGCCCATGGCTCTTTGGCGGAGGGTGTTCCTGCGGACGAGGCTAGAGCTGGCTGGCCTGGGGGTGACTGCTTGCACTCTGGTTTAGCAGGTGATGAAGGCGAATGGGGCGACTGGAGGAAGATGAGAGAGGATGCAGCTGCCATTGAGGATGCCTCTTGAGGATGGATGGTGACCCAGAGCACTGCAGAAGCTAAGTTGAGGGGCCACAGGTGTTGGTGTGTCTTGACCCTGTGTGAGTGTGTGTGTGTGTGTGTGCGCGTGCGCGCGCACTGACAGCAAGTGTAGTGCAGAGGGTTCTTCTGGATGAGTGCTTGTGTGTGAGGCAGAGGCAGTGGGTGTGCATGGCAGAGGTGAGGGTGTGCTAGGCAGGGCAGCTGCAGCCTCTGTCTGCGGTGTTGTGTCGCCTATGCGGTGTGTGTTGTAGCTGTGCTACCTTTTGCTCAGGTCTTGATGTTGCTCTTGTTCCTTGTGCTCAATGAGCATGGCCCACACTGTGCAGCACCAGCGTGGTGGGGTTGGGGTTTGGGGGTTGGGGTTTGGGTTGCGTTAGGTTTGGTGTTTGGGGGGGGCAGTGCACACGTGCATGTGTGTGTGTGCTGGGCTACGCGTGTGCAAGTGCATGTGTGTGCTGGGGTGTGCATGTGCATGCATGTAGGGGTGTGCACTGGGGTGTGCGTGCATGTGCATGGTGGGGTGTGCGTGTGTGTGCATGTACATGTGTGCACTGGGAGTGTGCGTGCCACACTAGCACGCACCGTTGGTTTTAGCTGCTGCCAAGCTGGTCCTCTAGGCGCAACCTCTTTTTTTGCACGTCCGCTCTGCTGTCTCCGTGGTATCACTGCCTCCAGGGCTAAGTCACAGCAAAGTGGAGGCACCTGGCAGGTAGCATGAGGTTTCGGTTCATCCTCCATTCATATGCTGCCTCCTGCGAGCCTGTTGTCGTAATAACTGTCAAGTTTAGACATTTAAAAAAAAAAAAAAAAAAAGCAACTGGGAACAACACGAGCTTAGGTGCTTCAAGAGCTGCAGCGTGCCTGGGGTTCCTGGATGCGGCGCGGGAACAGGCCGCTTCTGCTCTGTGCTGCAGTAAAGTCCTGCTGAGCGGCCATGGAGCGCGGCAGCCCACAGTCCCCTCCTCAGACGCTGCTGCCGGAGAAGCACCTTTGTGGAGAAAAGAGGAAGTGGCGCCCCAGGGCGATGGGAGCCGGGGCGCCTGATGGCATCGCATTAGCCACCATGGCAGATTTTGCCGCTAGTGCGGCACGAACGCTGTTGCCTCTGCCGCCTAGAGCGCTTTAAGGAGGGGGGGGCCTCAGCCCCGCAGGAGGGGAGTACGGGAGGGCTTTCTGCAGCTCCTCTCCCATGGGAAGGCTTCGATCCTGCCAGATGCCTCAAAGCACGGAGGTCTCCGTGTGGCTTTGCCCTGTGCCGCCAGGCGGAGTCGCTCCCCCAGCAGCTGGGGGCTTTGCAGAAAGCAATTGCCTGGGTCCCCCGGGTGCAAGCTCGGTGCTCCCTGCTCCAACATCTTGGCCCGGGCCCCTGCCCCAGCACTGGCCGCGGGGCAGGGGGAACGAGGCCAGCCATGTCCTGGGCACACATATGCTTCCTGGTGGGCAGGAGGGAAGAGCTGCAAGGAAAGACGCAGGCGCTCCCCAAATCTTGCGCTGGTCTCCGGGGAAGGTCTAGTTTGCAGCAGAGGGTGGTAAAACACATGCTTTTACCCACCAGCCACCACAGACAATTCCCCTCCCCTGTATCATAACTCTTTCCTGCTGTTTAGTTGACACGCACATTCTCCCTGGATCAGCACTAAGAATGCTAATGAACTTAGTTACTTAATTTGGCTATTGCACAGCTTTCCTGGAAAATCCCAAGGGAGCAATGAGCACACGTCACCCAGCATGGGCTCCTCCACCTGCACGAAACTCTGCCCCTCTCCCCCCTAGTTTAACTTCGCAGCTTAAACTAAGCCTAGAGCAAGTGAAAACCCCATCAGCCGATGAAAAGGAGCTGCCTCCCACCAAGGGGCCTTTAGGCTGCCTGAACGCTCCCTCCTTGCTAGAAATCCCACTGTGCCCCTCACAAAGGGGGAGCAGCTCCCCAGCTGCTTCTGTCTTCCCAGCTGTTCACTGCTTCTTAAATGCTCCGGAGAGCTAATTGGGGCAGCAGGCTACAGCAGCTCAGCAGACATCTTCCTTGCACTCGAAAAAGTTAGGGTTAGGCATTAGGGTTAGGGTTAGGGTTTAGGGTTAGGGCTATGGTTAGGGTTAGGGTTAGGCTCTTATAGCCCCGGTGGGGACGTGGCCGTCGCGGGCTGGGCCCCTGCCAGCGCCCGCAGGAACACGTGTGCTGTGGGAATGCCGGCCTGGGCTGCCACCTCCAGGGTCCCTTGGGGGCCCCAGGGCACCATGTCCCCTGTGTCCCTGGGCCCTTCAGTGCCCCCCATGCCCCGTGGTGTCCCCGTGTTCCCTATGCTCCTCAGTGTCCCCCCTGTCCCCCATGTCCCCTATGCCCCTTGCTGTCCCCAAGTCCCCTATGCCCCTTGGTGTCCCCCATGTTCTCTACATCCCCATGCCCCTTGGTGTCCCCTATGCCCCTCAGTGTCCCCCATGTCCCCCATGTCCCTATGGCCCATGGTGTCCCAGGGTCCCCTGTGCCCCTCGGTGTCCCTGTGGCCGGGTGTCCCCCCCACCCCGTCGGCGAGCACAAGATCCAGCTCCTTCAATGCCAAAGATTTATTGAGCTAGGGGAAGGAGTGGCCGGCGTGGGGGCCGGCGCAGGGGACAGCGCTGGAGGGGACGCAGGATCCCTCGGGTGCCCTCAGAACCAGCCGGCACCTGGGGGGGAGAGAGAGGCTGAACTGAGGGGACAGTGGTGGCACGGTGTCCCTGTGCCACCCGTGTCCCTGTTCCCGTGGGCACCATGTCCCTGTGCTCCCCACGTCCTCATCCCCGTGGGCACTGTGTCCCCGTACCCGCCCCCCATATACTTATCCCCTTGGGCATCATGTCCCTGCATCCCCCCATGTCCCCATCCCCATGGGCACTATGTCCCGTGCCCCCCCATACCCCCATGTCCCTGTGCCCCCCATGTCCCTGTCCCCATGTCCCCCAGCCCCCCATGACCCCGTGTTCCCATTCCCCACAGGCACCATATCCCCATGTCCCTGTGTCCCCATGTCCCTGTTCCCATGCCCACCAGCCCCCATGTCCCTGTGTCCCCGTCCTGGAGGGGCACCATGTCCCCATGCCTGCAGCACCCATGGGTGTGGGTGCATTCCCGGGCGGCCACCCCACCCCAGGCGCCGCTTTGAAGCAGCCGCTGGTGCCGCCGAGCCCTCGCGGTGGGCACGGCCGGGCACAAGGGTCCTTCACCCGGGGTGGGGCTGCCCGGACGTCTGGGCCCCCAGCCAGGGGGTGGGGGGGGTGGAGAGGGAGGGGGCCTCACTTGGGGTCAGGGCTGGCACCAGCGGAGGTTGGTGCAGATGCTGGCGGGCTCCTCGTCCCGCACCAGCCCTGCCTCGATGGGCTCCAGGTAGCGGCTCACCAGGTTGTGGCAGCGCTCGGATATCTCCCGCGGCAGCAGGGAGCACACCGTGTGGGCCGCCTGCGTGACACGGGTCTGCACCGGCACAGCCCCGCGTCAGGCGCCGCCTCGCATAGCCCCGCACATGCTCGTGTGGCCTCGTGCGGCAGGCGCCGTCTTGCACGGGCTTGCACAAGCTGGCACGGCCTTGCATTGGCTGGCATGAGCTCCCACGGCCTTGCACGGTGGGCACTGCCTTGCATGGGTTTGCGTGAGCTTGCACAGCCTTGCACGGCCTTGCATGGTGGGCACCCCCTTGCACAGCCTTGCACACCAGGCATCCCCTTGCACAGCCTCACGCAGCCTTGCACACCCCTGCCTGGACCTCGCACACCCCTTGCACACCCCTCACACGCCCCAGCCCCTACCGTGTTGTGAGTGTTGGGCACCAGACTCTCGAGCTTCTTGAGGACCTTCTTGCAGATTGCGCAGCGCAGTTCGCCGGGGTCCTGCCCAGCAGCCCCCTGCATGCCCAGCACCGTGAGCACCCGCCGGGCACCCTGCCCGCCCCCTGGGTGCCCCAGCGGTGCCCAGCCAGGGCCCACCCACAGCCCCCACCGGTGCCCACCCAGTGCCCCCCATGGTGTCGTCCCCACTGGTGCCCACCCAGTGCCCCCCTGGGTGTCCCTACTGATGCCCTCCCAGTGCCCACCAGTGTCCCCATGGGTGCCCCATAGATGTCCACCCAGTGCTTGCCAGTTCCCACCCAGTGCCTGCAAGGGTGTCCCCATGGGTGCCCCCATGGGTACCTCCTTGATGCCCACCCCGTGCCCCCAAGGGTGCCCCCCATGCACCCCGTGCCCGCTCACCATCCTCTCCAGCATCTCCAGGTCCTCGAACAGGAGCTGCAGGCCATCCCCCGAGGCAGAGGGGACCTGGCACTCCGGGGTGTCCGGGCTGCACCCCTTGGCCCTCGCGGGCACGGCCCGGACCCTGGGGTGCAGCCCCTCGGCCCCCATGCCGGCCAGCAGCAGGGCTGGGCACTGCATCAGGGGCCGCTGGCACCCGCACCGTCCCCAAACCTCCCGTGTCCCCACCACCCTGTGTCCCCACCCCTCCATGTCCCCGACCCTCTGGTATCCCAGATTCTCCCGTACCCCCGTGTCCCCATCCCTGTCCCCCCATCCCTGCCCCCCCCATGTCCCTTGGTATCCCCAGCCCTCCTTCCTCCCATGTCCCCATTCCCTCTTGTCTCCATCCCTCCGTATCCCCACATGTCCCCATCTGCTGGTGTCCCCATCCCTCCCGTCCCCTCCCGTCCCATGTCCCCATCCCTGTCCTCTGTGTCCCCCCATTCCCCACATCCCCATCCCTCCCACCTCTCCACATCTCCGTCCCTGTCCTCCGTGTCCCCCTGTCCCCCCACATCCCCATCCCTCCTGTCTCTCCACACCTCCACCACTGTCCTCTGTGGCCCCCTGTCCCCCCTGTCCGTCCCGTCTGTCCCGTCCCCCCTTGTCCCCATGTCCCTGGCCCTTCCCGTCCCTCCACCTCCTCAAGTCTCCATGTCCCCGTCCCGGTCCCCACCAGTGACAGCAGGCATCAGGGCCAGCAGCGGTGGGGCCATGGCTGGCTGTCCCCGTGCCCCAGGGTGCCTTATGTACCCTCTGGGGGGGGTGGGGGGCACACTGTGGGGCTGAGGGCAGGAAGGGCCTCCCCCCTCCCCGGAAACCACAGTGGCCGCAGTGGGGGGCTGGGGGGACCCAGGCATCCGGGCAGGGTGGCCACATGTCACGTCCCCCCACTGGGGGGGCTGCGAGCTTCCCCCCAACAGTGACCTGATCAGGGTGGTGGGGGGGACGAGGAGGTTTGGGAGGACTTGGGGGGACAAGAGGGCCTTGGAGGGGACAGGAGGGACTTGGAGGGACAAGGAGGATATGGGGAGCTTGGGGTGACCTGAGTGGACAAGGAGGAGGCAAGGGGGGACCTGGGGGGGGACTTTGGGGACCTGAGAGGGATAAGGGGGGTAGGATGGGAGCTGGGGGGCTGGAGGCACCTGGGGAGACTGGGGGAACAAGGGGACTTGGGGGAGGTGGGAGGAGCTGGGGGGACAGGGGGTGACAAGGAGGGGGCAAGGGGGGACCTGGGGGAGATAAGGGGGAGGCAAAGGAGGAGCTGGGGGGCTGGCAGGACCTGGGGCGACCTGGGGAAACTGGGAGGACTGGGGAAACTGGGGGGGACAAGAGGGGCTTGGGGGGGACTTGGGGGGACTTTGGGGACCTGGGGGGCCTGAGGAGGGAGAAGAGGAGACGGGAGGGACAAGGGGAGCTTGGGGGCACCAGGAGAACTGGGAGGATGGGGGGGGCTTAGGGGGAACTGGGGGGACAGGGGGAGACCTGGGGGGGGGACACAGGGGACCTGAGGACACTGGGGCAGGGGGGAGTGTATGGGGACATGGGGGGGGGGGGGCTCAGGAGGCCATGGAGGCCTGTGGGGACAGAGGACAGGGACATCCCAGCCCCCCAGTTCCTGGCAGTCACGTCCCCGTGTCCCACCGCAAACCCCAGAGCCACCCCCCTCCTCCCCCCCGGCTTCCTGTGGGGCTGGGGAGGAATGGGGACACGGGGGGGGGGGTGACACAGGGGCTGGGGGGGGAATGGAGACACGGGGCTGGCACAGGGCAGGCGGACATGGGGACATGGGGGGGGGTCATGTCTGTCCCCACTGCCCCCAAATGCCACCCACAGCCCCCTCTGCCCCCCATGGCACCCCTCTGCCCCTATTGCACCCCATGCACCCTTCTGCTACCTCTGCCCTGCATGGACCCCCCCCACCTCCCATAGCACCCCATTGCACCCCATTGCACCCCAATGGCCTCACTGCCCCCCCACTGCACCCCCCTGCCCCCCTGGCAACCAATTGCACTGCTGTGACCTCTCTGCCCCCCATGGCACCCCTCTGCTCCTCATTGCACCCCATTGCACCCCTCTGCCCCCACTGCTCCCCATAGCAGCCTTCAGCCTCGTCTGCCCCCCATGGCAACCCTCAGCCCTCTCTGCCCCCCATGGCACTCCTCTGCTCCTTATGGCAGCACTCTGCCCCCATTGCACCCCTCTGCCCCCTCTGCCCCCCCTGTTGCACCCCCCCTGCACCATCTGCCCCCCCATGACACTCCTCTGCCCTCCTTGCACCCCACTGCAGGCCGCTGCCCACTCTGCCCTCCCAGGCCCCCCCTTTGCCCCCATTGTGCCCCTCGGCCCCCATGGCATCACTTTGCACCCTTCTGCCCCTCTGCTCACATTGCACCCATTGCACCCCATTGAGCGCTTCTGATCCCAAGGCACCCCTCTGCCCTCCTTGCACCCCATTGCACCCTGCTGCCATCTCTGCCCCCAAGGCACCCCCTCTGCCCCCCATGGCACCTCTCTGTTCCCTCTGCCCCCTATGGCACCCCCCTGCCCCCACTGCACCCTTCTGTCCCCTCTGCCCCCCATGGCACCCTGTTGAACCCCATGGCATCCTTCTGCTCCCCATTTAACCTCTCTGACCCCTATGACCCCATTGCACCCCTCTGCCCCTAATGGTACCCCCACTGCACCCCTTTGCCCCCCTATGGCACCCCTCCACCCCCCATGGCACCCTCGGCCCCCACTGCACCCCATTTTACCCCTCTGCTCCCAATGCCCCCATTTAACCCCTCTGCCTCCCCTCTGCTCCCACTGCATGCCATGGCACCCCTCTGCCCCACATGGCAACCCTCTGTCCCCCAATAACACCCCATGGCAGCCTTTTGCCCCCGTTGCACCCCATGGCACCCCTCAGCCCCCATGGCACCACGTTGCACCATTCAGACCCCCCACTACACCCCTCTGCCCCCCATGGCAGCCTTCTGCCCCATCGCCCACCATTGTACCCCTCTGTCCCCAAGGCACCACATTGCCCCCTTCTGCCCCTATTGCATCCTTCTGCCCCCCCCCCCCATGGCATCCCCCACAGCACCTTTCTGCCCTCCATGGCACACCATTGCACCCTTCTGCCCCCCATATCACACCATTACATCCCTTAACTCACTGTGCCTCATTGCACCCCTCTGGCCCCTCTGCCCCCCATGGCATCCCTCTGTCCCCAAACCACCACATTGCACCCTTCTGCCCCCACTGCCTCCCATTGCACCCCATTGCACCAAATGGCATCTACTGCCCCCCATGACACCCCTGTGCCCCCCTCTGCCCACCATGGCACCCCTCTGCCCTCTCTGCCACATGTGCACCCCGTTGCACCCTTCTGCCCCCCATGGCACCTCCCTGCCCTCTCTGCTTCCCATTGCACCCCTCTGCCCCCATTGCACCAATTGCCCCCCACTCCCCTCTCTGACCCCCCACGGTACCCTTCTGCCCACATTGTACCACATTGCACAGCCCTGCCCCCACTGCACCCCATTGCACACTTCTGCCTCCCCCCCCAGGGTGCCCCTCTGCCCCTATGGCACCCCAAGGCACCCCTCTTTCCCCCTCCCCCATGGCACCTCTCTGTCCTCCCTGCCCCCACATTGCACCCCACTGCCCCCATTGACTCCTATTGCACCCCTCTACCTCCTTTGCCCCCCATGGCACCCATCTGCCCCCCCCAGGAGTGCAGAGGATCAGCCTATGTCAAGGAGGCTGAGAGGCCAAGCCTTCCCCACCCAGCGGACCACTGCCTGGCCACCAAAGCCAGGGGTTCACAGCAGCACCTCTCTTTTTATTCCCTGCAGAGAAGTCCATCTCAGGTACAGGGTGGTCTCCCCTTTGCACGGCAGCAGTTCCTAGCGCCTTCCCCTCTGCTGCTCCAAGGGCATCTTCTCCCCGGTGCTAGGGAGTCCAAAGGAGAGGTGGTCAGTGTCAGGTATAGGGAGAAGGCAGAGAAAGAGCGGGCCTTGGTCGGGCCAGGTCTTCCTGGAGCTGCTGTGGACCATGCCCTCCAGATGGGCAAGGAGACCTCAGGCTCTTGCCACCTTGTTGGAGAGCAGCTGGCTGCTCAGAGGACTGGAGGGAGGAGGGACAGGTCCCAAGGCTTGCAAGGGGAAGATGCTGACATGTGCCTGAGGCCGTGGCCCTGCTACCTCCTAGGCCCTCTCTCAGCTCCTTGGAAGCCACTGCAGAAGAAAGCAAATCTGGGGAAAAAAAAAAAAAAAAAAAAAAAAACTTTCTCCGCATTCATGGGAGGCAATGGCAGGGTCACTCCTGTGTGAGAACATTTACAGGCCAGCAGCAGGGACAGGGCTGGAGTTTGTGCTTGTGCAGGCGCTGCTGCCTGAGGAAATGGTAGGGCAGCAGCAGGCACGTGGCTCAGACACGGGGCTGTATGGTCACTGCTGCCTCAGGACCTGACAGACAAGGACCAGGCACATGGCCTCACCGCTCATTCTGAGGTCACTTCTGCCTCAGGACCTGTTAGGCCATCGGCAGGCTCTTGCTTGCTGTAGTTTCTTGTAAAGCCACCTGGATAGGCCAGCAGCAGGAACAGCATCAGCACAGCGGCTGTGAGGTCACTTCAGTCTGAGCAGCTGAGCAGCAGGAACACGGCTGTGAAATGGCTTGTGAGGGCACTTCTGTCGCTGAAGACGCTAGGCCAGAAGCGCGCTGGCCTTGCAGGGCTCTTCCCTGCTGGGCTGGGCTCTCCAGGGAGGAGTGAGCTGCCCCCAGGCAGCATTGGGCAGGGGGGCTCGTGCCGGGCTTCTGCTGCCGTGGATCCAGCAGGGTGCGTGGAGTCCGCTGAAGACACTCATCACCGAGTTCACACAAGCAGGGATTTGGTTGGTTTGTTTGGGACTATTTGCACACTGAAAGCAAGAGACTGCTGTTGCATTTAAAAACAAAGATTTATTATCCTATTCAAAAGAACCGCGCACAGCACAGAACTACAACAACACAGTTCATGCGGTTGTGAGGTGACTCTGTTGTTCTACACAAGCACTCTACCACAAAATAAATATAGGGGTGTGTGTGTGTATATATATATATATATATATATATATATATATATATATATATATGTGCATATATATGCACACACACACACACACACACACACACACACACAGTATCTTCCACTCCAAATTAAAAGGCAGGATGTTGCTGGCAGCTCAGGGAGCTGGAAGACACTGCTCATAAACCTCTCTCCATGGAAAGAGCTTCTGCTGATCTCAGGGGGATTCAGATCGTGGTTTCCATCGCCTCGTACAACACTGTAGCTCCCACCACTGCATGGCCCTGCATCAGCCTGACTGCAGGCCCTGCACTTTTTCTAGCCTACCGTTTTGTTTTGTTTTTTTAATAATAATGGTGGAATGCAACCTAGGTGTTTTTGTGGAAAGAAATGTGTTTCTTTTCTTTCATTTAACTTAAGAGGAACAGTTATAATACATTTGTTGATTAATATAAACATTTCCTTTAGTTGGGTACATTTACCAAAAGTAAACAATCCTGCAGCCTGTAACGCTGCACTGTAGGCACTAATGGCATTTTGACTCGCAGAACACTTCTATTTCTACATCTGTGTCTTTTTCTTAATGAGAAAGGTAAAGCACAAATAGACTTAGTGCTGTTCTGTTCCTTTTTACTTTTAGGCAGGAAATCCATTCTGTTGTTGGGCCTCCCTGTATTACAGCATCTGGACCTTTAGTAGAAGCATTTGAGAAGCATCCTGTGAAGGCATGCTTGCTGCTTTGGTCATGAGGCAGCGGCTTGTCTGCTTATGTGCTTGAGGTACCACCCGCAGGCAACGGCTTGTGGTCTTCCCGAGCAAGTAACCTGGTCCAAAGGAGCCTCTGGAAATGAGACAGCAGACCGTGAGCTGGTGAGCTCTTCGGACAGGCTGAACGTTGGTCACCTCCTATAAAATGAACTTGGAAATTTCGATTCACAACCGGGCTTCTTTGACAGGGCCTGCCCTCACCTTTCCTGCCTATGTTGTGGCGCTGCTTGTGCTCCAGACTGGCTTGGACACAAGCCCACTCTGAACTGAAAACTCGGCACTGCCGGCGGTGCAGCAGCGTACCCAGGCTCCTACACCTTGCTGAAGGGCTCATCTGCTTTGCTCAAGCACAGCCCCACACGAATCGAGCTGTGAGGCTCCTTAGGAGGGACCTTAGCTCTCAGTAGCTCTGAAGTCAGGCAGAGGTTCAGGTCTGCTTCTGTCTGGGTAGCTAGGCCTATAATCTAATCCAAGGAGAAATTACACTCTGTTAGTAAGTAACTGTTTTGTCTTGGTAGGCGTGTTCTGACACTTTGCCTGTACCCGCTGTATGGTTGATACACAGTTTTCAGTTTACATCCTGTTTACATCCTCTTTACACGTGTTAGTTTGCATAGATAGAGAGTTATTAGTTCCGCAGCAGCCTATTCTACATGCCTCAATATTCTCATGCAAACCTCCTTTTCAGCAGCACGCAGGAAGCCCAGAGGACAGCACCAACTATCTTTTATACTCCGCATGGCCGTGTAGAGTGGCGGGCTCTTGGAGTCTCACGGGAAGCTACATTTACTACATTTTTACAGCACAGTCCAGCATAGGCACCAGTTCTGGTGCTTGCAACATCAGATGTACATCATGCAAATCTCCCCAAGGAGCTCTTCCATTGGCAGTTTTCCTTTTTCAGTTTCAGATTCATTTATGGATCTCTTAAGCACCTGAATGCTGTGCTTTCCCAAGCAAATGCATACTGATACCACTAGGACACCCTGCCTGAATCTCCTAAAATTTCCTTAGGCAGAAGACAATACTGAAAACACTGGTCTAAACTGTTTTCTGACTCAAGAGACTCACGCTGACCCAGCCTTCCCCCCTCCTCCCCACAGGCTTATTAGACAGATGTATAAGTTTGCCTAGGAGAAGAATTCCCGTGACTTTGAGATAGTTACTTATATCCTCAGTCCAGTGTATGTAATATGCGCAATGTAAAAGGCAAGCAAGGTACGTTCACCAAAAGCCTACCTTCTGACAGTCTGCCATTGCAAAATATAGTTGTTACATTGTTCATAAGAGAAATCCAGTTAGCATTTCAACGCCTTAACCAAGATGTCAGTTCTTTCTTCATGAAGGCCAAGGCTTGAAAAATTGGGAAGCTCAATTCCACCCTGTGTTTCAGGGACTTTAGCAAGACAACTACACCAATGCCCATCAGCAGACTTCAGTAGGAATGCATCCTTCACGTTCTAGACTTCTGAGAGTTCACGTTCAAGGAAGGCGATAAAAACGTCGAACAGGTTACTCTCATGCTGACGATTTCCTCCTGAATACAGAAACAAAAATCTTGACTAGGTGTGCTTACCGTCCAATACTTTGAAAGAGCGGAACTTGGAATTTCTACAAATTTGTCCCACTGTTAATAAATTCCTTCTAAATTGAACACTGCACTTCCAGCCATGTCAACAGTTGCTGGCATCAAGGCAGCTCCCTTTTCTCACAGAAGGCTCCAGCAGTTCAGGCCTAAGCCCCCAGGTCAGGGCTCAGTGCTGCCCCTGGAAACAGTCCTCCGTTTCCTCAGGACTGCAGAAGCCAGGTCGCTCTCCCATGGAATACTCCAGCAGCCAGGGTGCTAAGTTTCTACCTTATTTTTCCAAAGACGATGACAAAAAATGGTGTTAGGATACAACAGTTAATATTGGCCTCCTCAAAGAGTGCAAAGCACTTCAGCCCTAGTAGCACTACCTCAAACATTGACATCTTGGAGTCTCTACCGGAAGCCATTCTTGCAGTTCCTTCAAATGATAGCATGAAGCTAATGCCGTCCCGCTATGCAAAACTTTGCAGCTTCTCCCCAAACTACTGCTGTTTCCCCCTAGTGGTCCATCTGCCTCCTCCCATTTCCATTTCCTGTCTTTAACAGTTCATTGAACTCATTCACAAGTCAGCCCTCAGCCACGTATCTGACCTCTCTCTAGACAGACAGGCAAGACTTGATAGTAAAGCCTTTGGTTACTCTTTAAGAAGATGCAAGTTCTTGGATTTTCTCTCCTGGAATTTGTCAGCAAGAGTTGAGCAGAAAGTCTAAAGCTGGGGGAAAGAAAAAGGTATTCTGCATCTCCAGATAATACCTAAGTATCAATAAGAAAAGCTAGCCTGCTGGTGTTTAGAAAAGAATTACAAGGAATAAAGAAGAAAAATCATTCAAAGCTTTTGGTTTTGTTCTTTTCTTTGCGATTCCTTTAAACTTGCTGAAAGCAAAGAACTTAAAGTCATATTTCATCATACTGTGAGTTGAGTTTTGCTGACAGAGAACAGATACAGGTAATCATTACATCTGCAGATATTGTGCCCATACAAGGAAACACCTGGTCTTTCAAGCAGCAAATTAGAATTGACTTCCAACAGTTAAACCTGTCGTGCTCATAAACTAATCAAGTGTACCTAAAATGCTCAAAAAATCCCCACATCGCCAAACTCACCTTTTTAAACCAGGACACTTTTGGAGTACAGTCTCCTTGTAAGCCCTTAGCTATGAGAAAGCATTGTATACGGTTTGATTCTACATATATTCCAGCTTTTATCCACCTTTAAGGAATTACTACCATAAAAGCTCAATACTGATAGAAGTTTTCTAAGCACGCAAATGTACTGATTCCTCAATTTAATATTCTCCTGCAAACAGCTGAGTTTGCATGGATAGTGGTAATACAGTCTCTGTTACCTTGGACGTCACACTTTGGATCTGTCATAGGACCTCTGGATAAAGCAACGGAAAAATGACCATCTCTCTTTTTGCATCTGAACTTTGGTCAGAGAGGCCACCCACACCTAAAGCCATACCATAGGTTAAAGAAAGGTAAAGAAACTCCATCATTGCCTCTATTTATAATTTTGGGGTTATGGGAGTATTCTTTCTGAATAAACTACTATAAAGCAGAGGGGCAGTAGAATTTTACATTCAAACATTTAGAGTTTACTCCCAGCCCCTCCAACAAAGTCCAATTGCTCTTAAAGAATCACTTCTAAAAGGCCAGGTGTAGACAGCCCAGCTAGAGTCACCAGTCCCAAGAGATTAAATATTATGCCAAGAGATTCAATGCTGACACCATTTAGAATCTGTACAAGAGCAGGGAGGAGAGCACTTCACAGCCACGCAGTTGCTCCTCCACTTCCGCAGATTCCTCCCTCCCCCCTTCTCTAACCACAGTCACCTTCTGAAAGCTCTGCTAGGGCTGCGCTTCCTGCGCCTCGCAAAATCTTCCTCATCCTCAGAGGAGGAGGAGGGCGAATCACTGTAGGAGACTGCATGTTTCCATCTGCAGGCTTGTCAACAACAACAACACAAACAAGATTAAGAACACACTACGTCAAAAATCAAGAGAAGTCTACCTTGGAACGCACTGTGAGAGAGATCTACAAATTGTCCAGCTCACTATGTTCCTCAGGCATGTGATTTCCAAAAGCGTTACATGTTTTTCCTTGTGAGAGCAAAATTCAGCCTTTGCTGGGAAGGCAAAAGGCCTAACTAGTTTACAACCAAAATTCAGCTACAAATTGCTCATTTTCTCCAACGCAACTGACACAGAAAGCACCCAGTTTCACTGAGCATGAAGTATCCACTCTCTGAAACATAAGCCACTTGCACATACCAGTCTGTCTTCCAAAACTGAGGCCCCTCTTCTTTCCTAAACGGACTGCTCTCAAGAATGCTAAACAAAGTGCTCATATCATGCAATAGAGAGCATTTTCCAAGTTCCAAGTGCTTACAGAATGCAAAACAACCTCTGTCACCACACTCACCGTTACCGCTTCTTTTTGGACTTGTTCTTGTTTAAGTAGGCTTCCACAGAGAAACAGTCCAAGAAGAAACTAGGATTGGCAGCTGAGGGATTAGAAAAGAACATTGCACTTCTGTTCAGTCTGACTTTTGCATACAGTAGGCCAGAGCTGTGCAAAGGCACTGTATTGTGCTTGCGAATCTATTGCCCCTGATTTCCACTGAACTTAATGTTCAAAGCGGTTACCAAAAACAGCAGGAAAAGGAAAGAAGGGAGCTCCTGAGACAGCTTCAATTAATTATGATGCATACAGGAAAGGCTTTTGCCATTAGCTTCTGCAAAGTAACTTGAAATTCTTTCAGGAATGACACCAAGAATGCAAAACACTGAGTGTACTTGTCTAGTCAGCTTTTAATAATACCTTCTCAAGTAAGTAGCCAGATGCCAGCAAAGGAACATACATGCTCTGTTTACCTACCTGCCAACTAAGAATAATTTCATATTATTTCTCAGTTAAAAAATTTTTTTTTCAAAAAAAGAAAATTGGTCCTGCTTTCTGAATGCAAGATGAATGATATGGAGTATAGAGACAGAGCACATGGAAAACTGAGAAATGAGTCTGTGAGCACTGCCAAGCCCACACCTCACTCCTCCAGCACTCTTCTCTTTGATCACAACGGCATGAACTTCTCTCCTCTTCTGTTCTTTACTCTCCTGTTCCTTGAATCCCTCCGCTTGGTCCAGTGATGCCATCTAACTTCCTTTACACCAACACTCACACATGCTTCCCTGTAATCACGCATTCTCTTCTGGCACTCTTCCCACTAGGAAAGCATACTTCAGTTTTTCTCCCCATTTCAAATTCCACAGTTTTCACTTTGCACCTTAACGAAATGCCACCCCGTACTCTTTTCTCCCATTTGACACGCTATTTATAGTGCCTTTATGCAACATTCTCCCGTCCACCTCCCTGAAATCCACACACTTGAACCAAGTCACACCGCTCCACTCTCTAGATCGCCCAGGCCTTGTATTGAAGCCACTCTGCTTAAAATCATAGGGTAACTTTTCTGAATTAGACTTCCAGACCATTAGTCAACTCTCATACTTCCTTACTAGTCTACTGCCTTTGGCACATTTCACCATGCTTCTTTTTAGGCATCTCTTGCCCTACCTCCATTTCTTTCCACCACCCTCCCTAGCTTCCTCCTTCCCTCTCAATGGTCTCTCACTGTTCTACAAGGAGTCCTGATGCCAACGTGCTTCTTTGGGTGGCCCAGGCTATGGCTAAACTAACACATAAAAAATGGCCGTGCACTCTTCCCTGGCCTGTTAATGACTAATAACAAGATTACCCCAGGGCTAACTAAGACCTCATACCTGCACGTTTGCCTTGAACTTTTTGGTAGGTTTTCATTCCCCTCATTCAAAGTTTTGCACAGCCTGCAGAACATGTGCGAGGAACCGCCTTCACGAGGTATTGCATAATTACATCTCTCCCTCAAGGCCTGATCAGCTCAGCTACTGCAACATGCTCTTCTCTCCTGAAATACAGCCTTGCCCCACTCACATCCTTTCAGAAAGGTGCTGCAAAGCTCATATTCTGAGCTTAGTGCCTTAATCACAAAGAGCATTCTCCCCAAACCCTTCAAGTTTCTTCTCTCACAGCAAACATAAATTTGCTAAGGCTTTTCACGATTTAGCCTCATTCCTACATTATTTCCTACGGAATACCCAGAGGACAGCTCTGAATTCCAAGCCGGCCCTGACAGCAGCTCCAACTGCCTGCCTGCTCAACACACAAGTGCAGAAGCACGTTCCCTTCTCCCCTGTCATCTTCACGCTTCACAGGAGCTTTTCATATGCATCTGGCAGTTTACCTCACCTCCTGAATATTCTGGCTGGGCTGCTCAAAACCCACAAAAACTGTCAGGCTGCTGCTGTAGTGAGAGCAGTGCTTATCATTCAGAGTAGTACTCTCCATTTCCTTGTATTCCCACCTGCCCTCAGACAAGCCTTTTCTCTTGTGTTAGGTTGTAAGCATTTTGGAAAAGGACTCGTTCCTTTTGAGGACTCTAGGTCCTGAGCTTACTAGCGGCGCCTTGGAGTCCATGACTATGGCTTTTAAGCTCCTTGGCTATACAGAAATATGAAGAGATGAAGAGTATCCAGTAGTTCAGCTCATTTCTTTAAGATGAGGTTCTGGCTGGAACATGGCAAAGAAAACTGAAAGCCGGAACAAACCTACACTGCCATCCTGAGTGTCAGCGATTTCCTCATCCGTTCTTTAAGTTTCTTTCTTGTTCTTTCCTCCTCGGGAGTACATACCAAGGTTTTCCTAATTGCAAGAAACAAGAAGGCTCAGACACAAACATGCAGAAAATCTGACACGCACACTTGGTGCCTACATAGGAACTTTATCAAGGCTCTGCATATACACAAAAGATTAGCATACAGTTCCACTATGCAGAAAGCAAGAAAGAATCCCTGGAAACCAACCATCTAGTTTTACTTATTTTCACAGTAGGCAAATTCCAATTTAGGCTTGTAGCCTTCCATCTAACAGTGGTGAGAAGTTGGAAGCGTATTTTAATAAAAGAAATGATTAGCAAAACAAAAAGCAGGACATCCACAGAGATTCCTGGAGTATATGAATCTCTCTTTCCTTTTTATCCTAGAGTTCTCAAAGAAGAGGGCAGTGATCCCCGCAGGGAGCACCCAGGAGGAGAGAACAAGAACATCATTCTGGCATCCAGGATTGACCACAAGAATTTCTGCTCTAAACTGGGGTTCAGTAAATGGGGAAGCTAGCATGCATTTCTTATCCAGATACAAAACTGAGTGTACCAGCTAATCACACACTAATAATCCACCAGTAGAATCATGAAAAAAAGCCATATTTAACCAGCGGATACAGAAGTATTCATACTGGCACTTGACAGGTATCATATGAAGCATTGTGGATAATTCTGGTCTCTTCTGGAAGGAAAAAAAAGGGAATTTATATTCAAACAAAAAGCAACAAAGGCAGGCTGTGAATATGCTCCAGAAATGAAGTGCCTGTCATTCAAAAGGACACTAGGAGAATTTAACAGTGAAGAGCACAGTGAAGACAGAGGAAACATGATTGTTACATATAACCGAAGGTGCTCTAGGCACAGAGAACCACTTAAGCTCACGGGAAATGCTGGCACAAGAAAAACCATCCATAAAGTTGCCACCAATAAATGTAGTTGGATTTGAGAAGGCTTCAAATCCCTCAAAAGAAAATTCTGGAAGTAGCTCGCAATCAAGGGAATCTCATGAGGGAGCTTAAGTCCATTTCTGAAAATGATTCTAGGATACATTTGTCCTGTAACAGGTGACTAAACTACTGGACACAGGAGATTCTTTGGGAGGTGATGAGATGTCAAGGAAAAACAGGCAAACGGGAATCCAAACCTGAGTTTCAGTGAGAAGCACAGGAAACAATACACTGCCTTTTTAGCCTGTAGGCTAACCACACTTCCCAAGCGCACATCGTTCTTCAGTGCATGACGAACAATAAGAGTCAGTAACTGCGGAGGAAAATCACGACACATTAACAGCTGGTTGTGCCCATGCAACGGAAGGCATCAGGCCATCTCTTAGCACATTTCAACCCCAGCCATCATTTTGATAAGTTTTAGAGTAAAAAGGCAGGCCCTGGAACAGCTGTTTGTAAACAGAGTGTCCATTCCAAAAAAAAAAAAAAGAAAAAAAAGAAAATCACAGAAAGGGCCTTCAGAGAATGCAGCATAAGGTGTATATGCCAACTTGTCCCTGTGGGATCTTGCAATGGCACTGGCATTTCTGAGGTCTGACAAAGCTTCCTTGCCATAACTTGAGGGGAAATCCCCCTGAAAGGTAACACAGTACCTGCTGACTTTCTGCTACCAGGAAGATCAGGCTCTTGCCAAGAAGCACATCCGTACTTCAGAGATGCCGACACGCCAGGCTCCCAAACATCTACGTGCGACTCTGCAGTGACTGACCAAACATGTTGCAGGTTGCCCACACGGAGCAGAGAGAGCACAGGCAGCTTCACTGACTAGCATCATCCTCAAACCCAGCAGGAAAGGAGAAAGCATCCTTCCTTACAGAGAGTAGCAAACCTACGTAAGCCTCACCCACTCTCGCTGGAGTACAGAATCGCAGAATGGCCGAGGTTGGAAGGGACCTCTGGAGATCCTCCTGTCCAACTCCCCGCTCAAGCAGGGTCACCTAGAGCATGCTGCCCAGGATTGTGTCCAGACGGCTTCTGAATATCTCCAAGGAAGGAGACTCCACAAACCTCTCTGGGCAACCTCTTCCAGTGCTCTGTTACCCTCACAGGAAAGAAGTTTTTCCTCATGTTCAGCCGGAACTTCCTATGTTTCAGTTTGTGCCCGTTGCCTCTCCTCCTATCACTGGGCACCACTGAAAAGAGTCTGGCCCCATCCTCTCTACACCCTAAATTACGGAAAGCAGGCAAAAAGTCATGGGAAGGACAAACTATCCGGCACAGAAAGGTCAGGAGTGCTGCTCTTTTCTGATTTTCCCCTTCTGATTAGAGGCCTCCATGAACATTTTTGCTAGTACCCCAGAGCGGCAGCAGGACACAACTGAAGCCTGTTCATTGCTTGCTTCCACCCCGGCCGAGCTTTCACAGGGAACACGCTCAAACCTGCTTTCCTGCAGCACAAGTCCAGCTTTTCCGACTGCCTTCTACGCTTAAGCAGAACCCCCACCCATGAGGAGGGCTCTGATGGCTTTCCAGACTGTCGGTATTGTCAAGAGAGAAAAGACAGTCTGCACTGCAGTCAGTGATATGAAGGAACAGGAATAACGTTGGGCTCTGGATCCAAAGACGGGGAGAAGGGAAAGCAATTCAAAAAGAAGAACGAATCTCCTCGCTTTGAGAGAGGCCTGTACTCCACGACTGTCACGCAGACACCGCAGGACAGACACATGATAGCAAGAGAAGGGTCCTGTACAAACCTTCTAGGGCGTGTTATATTCCTTTAGGGAATGGGTGCTGTAAAGATGAGTGGGTATTTCCTCCCAGTCTGGACAGCGCAGAAACAACTGGGCGGAAAGAAGAATACCCTAGTCACTACCCTCTCATCTAACATCTCAAAAGGAGTGATGAGAGACCTCCCTTATACCGTCCACAGAAATGACTGATCATTGCCCTCGCAAGATCAAACTGTGAGTCAAGGCAAGGGAAAAGCCTATCCTGCTTGTCCAGGATTGGCCTTCAGCAGTTAGAGGTAGTTGGAGATGTCATCTTCTGAAATGGCTTTCAAACCCTTCCTTCCTTGCAGCATATTTGAACCACCTTAAGGGAAATAACCTGACTTACCTACTCTGTGACTTGATCTTACTCTGTGACTTGATCTTACTTCAGGAAGATTATGAGTGAAGGACTGGGGGGCAGAGAGGGAAGAAAGGGAGGGAAGACTGGGTCTTTCGGGACCCCACTACATCTGCCCAGCCACAAGAGTTCTCACTTCAAAATGATTTCTAAAAAGGGAACCAGGGCACATAGTCGAGTGCTGCCTTAAATACTTAGGCTGAAAAATTATTAGTGAAAATCAGTTTTCTGTTCCTCTTGATGTTTGCCCCAACAAAGAAATACAATCTAAACACATTCAGAATCAGAGCAGGAAGATGGCCAGTAAAGCCTTTGCTTTTTTTTTTTTTCTCCTCCTCCCTCCCTATCTCTGCAATCAACTTAAGCATTCAGCTGCCAATTCTTTCAGGTGACAAAGTTCATCTGAAGAACACTCCACACCTGCCACTTTGGGGGCAGCATGGCTTCACCCATCCCCCTCCTACATGTGTGCAAGACAGGACAACCCAGCAAAACCACATCGACTTCACTAACAACAGCTTGCAAGCCCCTGAGCAAAAGCTGCTCCTCGAAACAACTCCTGTTTTAACAGGTCAACGGGTTAAACACATTTCTCCCCAAAAGACGCAAAGAACACATACATTACAAAGCCATTGGCTGCAGGCCCTTGCCCAAGAGGAAGTGCACAGCTTCTGCTGGCAAGCACGTGTCAGAAATCCAGACAGACAACACAGCTCTGACCTGCAGAGGCCTCTGGAAGTCCCAGCCCTCGTCCTACACACCAAATATGGAGAGAACTGCAAAACCCCAGCCCCTGCCCCAGACACTTCACACCTACACCACTTCCTCACTTCTGCCATTTGGGCAAGACATCTGCAGCTGATGAGGAGCTGCACTCACCTCTGCGAGTCTCTGCTTTCCTTCACCTGCTTTGTCTCTGGACACACAATCTGCCCACATGCACAGAAAAATCCCCACAGGCACTTCCATTCAGGTGTCGTGGAATCTCCTAATGAATGGAAAAGAGAGGGAGAATTTGCCTCTCTCTTGGCTGCCTGGCCCACTTGCCCTCTCAACTGGTCCATTAAGAAGAGGACAAGATGCCTTTGGCCCTTCTCTAATGGCTTGCGCTCATTAGTACGGGTTCAGGCCTTACGAGGAGGAATTCCATTCCCTTTCCCAAGCCAAGCAATGCTCACATACACGTGACTCCAGCTGCTTAAAACAAAACACAAACACAAAAAAACCCACTCACTCATCTCCGTATGGTAGGCCAACAGAAAGAATCAAAGGACACTGCCTGGCTGGGCAATAAAGTGTCCGAGGATAGTCACTGCAGGACAAGTAAAGCATCTGGGGGAGAAAACCCCCAAATCTTAACTTTACATGCACAGCGACAGGCTGTGACCTAATGGTTATTGGTCAAGAAGACCCAACCACTCAAACAGAGATGGCCAGGAAAAGACATGCTCCTTGCTCTGCAGAGGTCAAAAGAAGCAGAGCAAACGGTATTAGAAAAGGAACAGAGAACCCAAGCAAGAAATTGCATTAGGCCCTTCCAAGGACTCATGGTGGGCCTTCAGCCCAAAGACTGGGTGCACCTCTGGAAGAACAAATACAGCCAAGGCCATCGGGCTACTACCTCTGCCTGACAAAGCTCCCAGGTCCGTCACAGCCTGCTGGAAGAATACTCTAAGGAGAAAAAAAAAAGTCACTATATACTGCCCTCTTCTGGTCCTGCTTCCTCGACAGCTGCTGTTCAACACTAGCCAAGAGAGTACCAGGCTGAAACAACATCTCGTTCAACCCAGTGGCCCCTCTGCTCCTGCTCTCTAAAGCTGTTGGAGTAATCATCTTCACTACCTCTGCATCAGGGGCCAAGACGTCCAAGGGTGTCAGCTGAGCTAGAGATTTGTGCTATGCCAGCTAACACACGCAGAAATGTTTGCTAACACTGAAGAGCTGCGATAATTTGGAAGCTCTTGAAGTGGGGAGAGCGGGGGCCAGGAGCAGTTACAAAGCTCTTGGAAGAACGCAATGCCTCCCATGGATAGCACGCTTCCTCTTACACTCAGGCTGCTACTAGGAAGCACTTCCTTGACATTCTTCCCTCTGCTCAAAAGCCTAGCTTTACTGATTGCTCTGTAAAGTTAGCACATTTGTGCCAGAGGCTACCATGGATTTGACAGCAAAGTTTTGGCTCTGAATATACTGGGAAGGTGGCAGAACCCCGGCATCCAAGACCCCGCACGGAGGGCACAATGCCACACGAGATCAATAACTCGGGTCCCACTCCCTCCAACTTGCAGCAAGTCAATCACAAAGATTGACGGTCTGCATCTACTAAGAGAAAAGCAACAACATCTAATCCTGCGTTAAACAGAGAGAACCTGACAAATCCTTCTGGTGAGTCAAAGCAGAAAAGCACTGACTGAGCAGTTACTTACAGCAAAGCTTCACAAAGCTGGCTGCCTTTTGGTCCCATTGCATCAAAGCATTTCCTGGCCTTCTTTCTGACCCGTTATTAAGATACACTTGTTAAAGGAGACACAGCGCAACCTTGGGCTGCACACAATAAAACCAAAATGGACTATCCTTACTTGCTGGTGCTCCTCACCCAACTCTAAAGAAAAGCCAGTTTGACTCACCACCAGTGCCCAGGGCATTCTCAAGTGAATGGGCACTAAGATGCGGTCCTCTTGGAAGACGTACACTCCTCCCCTCCATCTTCTTACTGCTCCATGGCCCCCACAAATTAGTTTGCGATAGAACAAAGTACCCAAAGCATGAACCACTGGCTAGCCTTCCTTCTTCTTTCTTTACACCACAAGATTCACGTAGCAATTGGTGATCTGTATAACAAAAAGAAAGCTTGAGGTGAAAAATGCAACACTGCTTTACCAAAGGAAAAGTACACCAACACTTCTCTGCTGGCCACCCTGCAGCAGGCAGCTGCCTGAGAGAACTCCAGGCGCAGCTTCTCTTCCCAGACTTTAGCGCATGGTTACCTCTTCAGAGTTTGCTAGGAACACTTGTCACCCACTCCAGTCAATCTGGACTTGAGTAGGACTAACTCCAGGAAGCAGCACCAGACAAGAAGGACAGGTGCTTTCAGAAATACTGCGCCCTTCGAGGCTGAAAAACAGAACCTGAACACAGATACTTCGGAGATCTGCAGTGGAAGGGGGGGTCAGCAACGAATTGGGAAAAGGAAACTCACATACACCCTCAAGGGGTATTTTTCAATATATACTGGTGGAGAACACCACTGCGCTGCAGCAAGTTTTACCTCATCCTTCAGCCAGCCAAGCTCCTTTAGCCTGTGGATGTGCTCACAGGTGACCCTGAGGTTGACAGCACTGCTCATCATCTCCTCTGGTTTGCCTTCCTCCAATGCAGCAAGGACCCCTCTCGCCATTCCTGCAAAAAGCACAGGTACAGGGGAAAGGGCTCAGGAGACAAAGTCCTCAGCACAACCACCTGTGCGCAGCAGTCAGCTGAAACAAGGCCTTGCAAAGCCTGTCAAGCTACAGCTTGGAAACAGCAGGAGTGCTTCAGAGCACCGCATCACTGGCTTCCTCAGTTTGCTGCTCAGTTAGCAACAGCAGCCTGTTTTTTTTTTTCCTTTCAGAGTCCTAATTTGGAAGGGCAGGGTTGTTTCAATCTGTTTTCATATCAGTGCTGACAGGTGCAAGAGAGGAAGCTGACAGAAAACATGAGCGCTAGCAAACACAAGGAAACGGCTGAGGAACGAACACAAGAACAGCAAGAGCCTCCTCTCCCACATCAGGCTGCAGCCCTCACAACACTGAGCTTTAACCTCACCGCAGCAGGCATTCTCCACACTAAGGCACCTAACACAGGACCCTGGAAGAACTTGAAGCTTCAAAGGGAATGGAGCTGACAACACAAGGGCAAATGGACATCACTACATGGGAGTTCAGGCAATCAGAAGTCCACGCTGGGCGTTTGACTCGCTGCAGTAGGGCTGCTGGCATCCAAGTCTGCTTAAGGAAGGCAAAGAAACCATGGGCCTGTTAGCATAAAATACTCTGATCTGCAATAGCACCTCCTTCTTGCTTGAGGCTGGGTTCACAAAATTCAGAAACCACCCTTTTCCCTCAGATTGTAGCATTACTCTGCAGGCTTCAGTAAACCCTTGTTTTGCTAGTCCTTTCCAAGCCAGATTGGAGCAAGTAAGGACAGACTGCTCGACTAGCACACAAACGACAAAAGTCTTGCTCACGCATAAAAGTGCAAGAAGGATATTTTGTACACACAACCAATCAGCCAGCCAATTCCTCCCTTTCCAAACTCCCAAGTGCCTTTTTAGGGATGGCTGCTTTCAAACCGTGCACCCGTCTGCTACTGAATCCAAAGCCAAATAGAGCCAAGAAAGCCACAGCATTGGCTGAGTTTACACAAGCGTTAAGAAGCTCAGCAAAGCCTCCTATATAGCTCTTCAGCTGAGATTGAGTTCTCATGATAGTTCTCATTTCCACGGTTAAGCTTGTATTTCTCATCTCAGTCCTTATCACAGCTGAAAATCCAAGAGATGCACCACATATCTCACAACACACGGAAGAGCAGACTAAACACATGTTGCAACCTTGCACTGGAACTCAACTAAGCTGGTGCACTGTGCGCTTCCAAGCGTTACCCCACAGGCAAGAGGGAAAGAATGAAAACAGCATAGAGTGGAGTGCTCCGAATGGCACAGCCACAAAAGAAATGACAGCAGGAGACCTCTGTCAAAGCACCGTTTGTTGAAGAAGGCCCCCCCTTCCCCTGGGAAGAACAGCTGGCACCACAGAGCATTCTTTACTCAACAACATACTCGGAAGAGGGCAAACAGTTACGGTTGAAAACACTCAATCAGCTTTCCCTAAAAAAAGAAATAATAAAAACAATAGAAAGACCTTGCGGGAGACAGCGTGGCGCCTTCCTGAAGTCAGCGCAAGAGCAGCCCCTGCTCTGCCCTCCTGCACCGAGCTGGGCAATGCTGCTGCTGCCTCCCCAGGCACGTGGCTCCCTCCCGGCCAGGCCCTTCCCACCAGCACACGTCCCCAGGGCAAGGACCAGGCTGGGGCTGCGCTGCCAGCAGCAGCCTCGCGGGAGCCTGCTGCCAGCTCCCCGCTCCGAGCCCTGGCCTGTTCCCTGGAGCCCAGAGCTGGGCGCCAGCAGCTCCCTCCCCTCGCCCACCGCCAGGAAGGCTTTGTGCCAGGCAGCACCCGGCTGTCTGGGGGAGTGTGCGGGGAGGGCTTGGAGGAGCTCTGCAGCTCTCCTGGACCTGGGCGGGAGGTGGCGAGGGCCACGGTGACTCCCGGAGATGCCTTTTGTGTCCTGCTCATGCTGACGTGGCAGAAGCCCCCCAGCGCTGGGGTCATCATGCGTGGGTGTCGTGCTGCTTGCTGCCCACACCTGCATTTCGGAAAGGAAAAAGGAGTGTGGTGTGGGGCCAGTCACTGCAAGTGCACGAGAATAACTAACAGGCATTTTCAAGGCAAAGTAACTCTTCTTGTCCTGTTGGGTGCCCGAGAGATGGCTTCTTTCCTTCAGCAGCATCCCTCAAAACCTGTAGCTGCATGACGGCCTGCGCTGTGTCCCGGGCCCTGGGGCCTTGGGGCCTTGGAAGGCCTGAAGGAGCCACACGCCCCCCATGTTTCTGTCTAGAAAGGAGGCCGGCCCATGGGAAGGGTGCCAAGGAGAGCAGCCTGCAGCCGCGCGGCCCCCTGCCCACGGGGCCCCCTGCAGCCCCCAGGATCCCCCCGCGCGTGGGGGCAGAGCCCGGCAGGGCCCCCGCGCGTGGGGACCGAGCCAGGCATGCCGTCGCCATGGCGCGCGCGTGTCAGCAGTGAGCTCAGCGCCGCTGTTCCAGAGCCGTTGAGAGGCCGGTGGTGGGAGAGGGCCCGCAGCGAGCTCTCCGTTCCTGCCGCCATGGGCCAGCCGGAGCGGCTGTGGGCGAGGAGGAAGGTGGCGCTGCGCATCAAGAGGAAGGCGGGCGCAAGCGTCTGGGAGCGCCGCGCCACCCTCCTGCGCAGCGCCGCAGCCGTCCCGGAGCCCATGCAGGTGGAGCCCGCGGAGGAGGAGGAGGAGCCCATGGAGGTGGACCCTGCGGAGGGGCAGCCCGCCCCACGCCCCGCGGACCTGCCCCAGGGGCCGAAGAGGAGGAGGAGGCGCTAGCGCGGCAGGAGGCCCCCGGTGGCCACCAGCCGGGGCACGGCCCCCCAGCAAGAGCAGGCTGGTGCCGCCCCCAGCCAGGGCAGCGGAGCCCAAGGCGCTGGGCTGGGAGGCCGAGGATCGCCGGGCCACGCGGCGCCTCCGCGCCTCCCCTGGCCGCCGGGCACCAACATCTGCCCGGCAGAGGCAGGGCCGACCGCGGGGACACGTCCCTGCCAGGGCTCCCCTCCGCCTCCGCTGCGGGACGGAGACAGTGCCCGCCAGCGGCTCCCACCACCCCGCCACGGCTCTCTTTAGGTTATAGGGCATTAAGGATCATGAATATTTTAGGATTATTAGCAGGATTAGCATAAAGATTAGTGTAGGTATAGTTATTTTTTCTTTAGTGGTTAGTGACAGTTAGTTTGAGAATTCTTAGGGCAGTTGGGGGGGGTTCTTAGTTCATAGGTATTTTGCTAAGTGTAGGATAGAGTTCTTAGTTCCCCTTGTGACAGTTATTTGCTATAGGTATCATTAGTCATAGTTATTAGTTCTAGTTGTTCAGTATCATTAGTAGCATTAGTCATAGTTTTTAGTTATCGTTATTCGGTATTATTAGTAGCATTAGTCATAGTTGTTAGTTATATTTATTCAGTATCATTAGTAGCATTAGTTATAGTTATTAGTTATCGTTATTTGGTATCATTACTAGCATTAGTCATAGTTATTAGTTATAGTTATTCTTAGTCAGACTAAGGGCATAGTTCTTCCTGTAGCACAGTTAATGGTACAGTGTAGTATGAGGCTAGGTAGCTTAGAGCTGGTGACAGTAGTCTTAGTGTGTAGTTAGCTACAGTCAGTTCCAGTATTGTTAGAAGACTGGAGGGACGAACGTGGGCCAGAGCTTCCCAGAGTCTGCGCTTGCCAAAGACCGTGCAGCAGGGAGGTGGCAGCACTGCCCCCAAGGAGCACCCTGCACACACATGCATGGGGTGCCAGGGCACCTGGCCTCAGTCACCTGGGCTACGAGTGGAGGCAAGAGTGCGTCTGTGCGCAGCTGCTTGTAGGACTGGGCCCCCCAAACCAGACTCTTTCCCTATCCGGAAAAGCAGCTGGACTCTGGCGTCTATTGCACAGGGACGTGAGGTGAGGCAGTTTCACCAAAGACGCGTCTAACGCCAGCATTTAGGAACAGGAGAAGGTGCCGTGCCAAGTGCCTGCGGCCACAACCGTGTGGTTCCTATGTGCCGTCCTACGAAACCTGCTGAGGAGCCTTGAGGAAGCGCAAACAACAGGAACTTGACTTCATGCCTCTCCTGCCAGCTTGCATCTCCATCTTCACAAGTCCACAGCACGGACACAAAGGACTTTTCCCCCTTCTCTGCTAGAGCACCCCCTCACAGGACTTGGATTTTGCCCATCTGCACAGCACTTCCTGAGGATTCTGCATTGCACACTCAGGATTTCCTCTTTTCTTCAAGACCTGTGGCAGTGGGGTGGGAGGTGATGAGTGGGCAGGTGTCGCAGCACAGCAGGCAAGAGCGGGCCTCCTGGCTAGCAGAGCCGCGATCCTAGCAGGCTGCGCTGGTGCATCCCAGCAGTCGGCTGTCACCTGGGGTGTCCACGGCCTGAGGCACCACACTGCAGGGCTGTGTGGGAATGGAGGGATGAGAAAGGAGGTGGCAGTGCAGAAACGCTGTCCTCTGGCAGAGCAGTGGGAAAATGAGTGATAAAGAAGTCAGACAAGGGAGTTGTAGGGAACAATGAAACCCCATGGGAAAAAAGACATTTCAGCTGGTGATTGGTTTAAGCTGCTACCTTCAGATGGGACAAGGGGGAGTTGTTTTGACATGCCACATGGTGTGGACCCTGCTCCGGACAGCTGGACTGACCCCAAGACCCCACGCAGTGGGAAGGGGACGCCTGCACCGCGATTCTTCCATGACTGACGGGGCATCGAAGGATCAGGATCCCTAACACAGCAACTTGGTTGTGAACCCAAAGCAGGTGCAGAATAATATTTTAGTGTTTGGCTATAGCAAATTGTGCTGCATGATTGCAATGCAGGAGTGAGCAATAAAATACATATAATGGAGAGCCGTGCTGCACCCGGAGTCCTTGCTCTGGTACGGTTCCCCTTAAGTTAGTGAACATCCCAAGGAACCCCGGGTGCGGCGCCACCTTGGCGCAATGCCACATTTGTGGTGTCTGCAGCGGGATGTTCCAACATTAAGGGATTGATACCGCTGGACTCCTAGTGTAGCAGCCGGAGTCCAATTAGACAGATGCACACCTTGCTGGTGCTGTTTGGTATACGGTGGCCCCTGGGTGCAGCCGCCCCTCCCATTGGGGAGAACACAAGGGTGCCCGGGACCATCTCTGAGGCCTATTTCTACCTCAACCCTTTAGCTATGGTCGGAGACAACAAGAGGAGCAGGAGGAAACCCCCAAGTAGTGCTGCTTAACCCTTTGCATTGAGAATTACCTAATGTAGGATTGATGAAGTACCTATTGGGAAAAGCTAGCGCTAATTTTTCAAGCAGCAGCCAATCCTGCTAGTGACGCTGTAAAAGTCCTTACTGCTGCAGGATCAGCAATACAGCAAATGGTGTTGCAAAATCGGATGGCACTCGATTTCATCTGAGCTGTCAAAGGCCTTTTTTGTACCCTGATTGGTAAAGAATGTAGTACCTTTCTACCCCCAAATGACGAGGAAGTGCGCCATGATATTCAGAAAATACTTGTCGGAATAAACCCATGACATCAAAGTGACAATTGGTCCTTGTGGTTTTCGGGAATACTTGGACATGGAACTTGTTTTACAAAGTATGTTTGCTATCATCATTCTGCTCTGTGTGTGTGTGTAATAGTTGTGCTAATATGCACAATAATTTCCAGTTTCCCTAATATGCTAATATCTGTGCGTGTGTGTGTGTGTGTGCACGCGTGTGTGTGGGCATGCACGTGCGTGCTGGGGGGAATGTTTGTGCACGTGCCATGTTGTACTGCGTGTTAGGATGCGCAGGTGGGGGCACATATGGACATGATTCCCTTCTGCTGCTACAAATAGTCCTGGCACCACACATGGGGTGTCAATAATCCAGGCACACCAAGGCATCACCAGGCTCGCATTGGGCACTCCAGCTGGGAACAGCAGCACTGCTCTTTATTTGGCATTTCTAAGGGGACTTTTGCATTTGGAAAGCCCCCCATCCCCTTTCCTAACTGCCCCACTGCTGCAAAGGCCATGGCACTGACAGCACCAGCAGCAGCTCCCACACAAAGACGTCTCCACTCGGCCAGGGAGGTGCCGTCCCTTGGGGCTGGCCAAGCACTTGCCAAGGCAGCGGCTGAGCACCTGCCTTTGCGCTTGCTCATGTTGGTCCCCTGTCTTTTGCACCGCCGACGTTCTTTGTACTGCCCCCTGCCGTGCCATACCAGCAGCTTCTCCGAGTGCTGGAGAGTTAAAGAGAAAGAGGGACAGCTGGGTGAACAGGGAGAAGGCAGAGAAACAGTGCAGGCCTAACGCAGGCCAAATCTTAGGCCGTCTGCTTCCGGTGAAGTTGCAAGCTCTCTCTGATAAGACACAGGCCCCTTGTGCCCAAACATCAGACAGATCCTTTTGTCAGCAGGCAGCACCGTCATGGCCCATCTGGAACACCTCTGGTGGTGCCCAACAGCTGCCCCTTGCATTTCAGGGACATCCAGCTCAAGGCCAGGGTCAACAACGTGCTCCTGTCTCTGCAGGGCTGCCCGAGAAAGAGCCCCTTTGCCCACCTGCTGCCGCCAGGGGCAGCGTGGGCACTGCAGCAGGGGGAAGCACCCTCCCTCTTTGCACATATTTACCAGGGACACTGCTTCTGCTCCGCTTGCTGCTGTCTCTTCCTCTCCGCAATATACTTGAATGTTTCCCGACGAGCTTTATAGGGCTCCAAGCTTTTCAGAATCTGTGCCGCTCGAGGGGAAAGGTGGCTGCAACAACAGGGCAAAACTCTCTCACTCCCTGCCTCGGCCCCTTCCTGCCTCGGCCCTGCTCCAGCCCCTGCACGTGTGCACCCACAGCCCCTTTCAACCTGGGGGCACTTTGGGGGCTTACCTGTGGGCTGCAGAAAGGCCCCTGGCAGGAGGCATGCCTAACCCAGCTCATTCCTGGGGCACCAAAAACGCCCAGGGTCTTGTATGCAACACCAGGCCTCAGGGATTTGGTGCCAGAACACCCCGGTGGCATGACGGCAGCTCGACTGCCCCAGGCTGCCCCTGGGGTCAGCGCACACTTACTGGGGCTGCATTGTCTCCAGCTTGGCTCCTGCTTTCTTCTCCTCCACTGGCGGAGGCTTTTCCTGCCTTTTCCACCTCACGCTGTGCTCCTTTCTCCTGGGCTGTGCTGGAGGATGGGGAGCCCAAGTCTCTTCACGGCCAAAGTCCTGCCAAGGAGGAGACACTGTCTGCAAACCAGACGGGAAAGAGAGGAGCCCTTTCCCAAAGGCCCTCTGGCAAGGACCCTGCAGCAGCAGCTGCGCAACCAGCACGCTCTCCACCCCAGCTTCCAGGGCAAGGTCAGCGGGGCAGCAGCCCTTCACTGCAATTCCCAGATGCCCCTCTGCTTTCCTTCTGACATCACTGAGACCATCAGAAATGGGCAGGAGGGAATTGCCATTTGCAGGGCAGCAACTTCCCACGAGTTCCTCCCTGGCTTCGGCAGGGCACACCAAGCGATCTGAACCCTTCTCGCCTCAGGTTTTACCCGCACCTTCCAACAGTGAGCGTGTGCATGCGTACGGATGGTGGTGAGGCTGAGCTGCAGACCCAAGCTCATGTGACAGCCTTGGAAAACCCATCAGTCTGTGCTCAAGAGCCTTGGAGGGGGTGTGCAAAGTAAGGAGGGAACCACTTGCACCCGAAACACTAAGTGCTGGGCAGGGAAGGGAGATCCAGTTACAACTGAGTATTAGCTGGGTGGGAGTCACAAGACCACGGGTGGTAATTAGCAGGGCTCTAGTTGCAAAGTGTCCCCTTGACTGCGCAGCAGCCCTCACCCCTCCACCTGCAGACCTTCCACCCTCGGCTCCCTGATGCAGAGGATGGCTGTTGTTCTGAAGGGTGTCCAATGGTGCCACTACCTGCGCCGGCTCTGCACCCTCCCCTGCACTCCAGGCTTCCCACGCAGCCTGTTCTGCCTCCGCTTGTTTGTGCCGCTCTCTGTACAAGGAGCCCAGGCTCTGCCTTCGGTCCCACTGCGCACGCAGCTCGACAGTTTCCTGCAGGGTCACAGAAATGCCACAGCACACACCATTAGTCTCAGCTGTCGCGAGGGAAGGGCTTTCTGCAGGTCGTACCCTCACTCCTGGGCTCTCTTCAGCCCGCCTGTTGACAGAGTTTGCCTCCACAAAGGTTATGAGGCCTGAAGTTACGCCAGGCTCCTCACTTCATTACACACACAATCGAACGGTCTGTGAGGAGCAATGATCTCAACTAGCCAGCCTCTAGAAAAGACCTGCGCATTTTCCACAGCCTCACAATGCACCACGTCCTGCTGCTAGAGCCAGCAATGCCCCAGGGAAGTGTCCCTGTGTGCTTCATGCAAGTACAGGAGGGAAGAACACACTGGAAAGGGAGAGCACAACTTCTGCCTAAGGAGATCTGAAGGAAGGAAGGGAAATGGTCACATGAACAGCTCTTAAGGGATCTTGGCAGAATTGCTATGCGCACAACAGGGCTTTTGCACCCTTTCCAACAGCACAGGCATTACAGCAACCCATGGCATGTACCTGCAATATTCTCCTACAGCTTTCGGGAATAGCGAGTGCAGCCATGGAGCTGGCAGCAGGAGGCGGTTGCTGCTTGCCGGCCTCCTTCGTCCTGGGGGAGCTGCCTGGACACGGTGGGAGCAGACTACAGAGAGACACCAGGAGGAGTCTGCATGAGCACGGGCGCAGGCTGTTCTTCGGCCCGTGCTCCCAAGCTCGGCCCCTGCCTCTGCAGCGCGAGGCACTTCTGCCAAACATGCAGCTCTACTGCACTCATCGTGGTCACATCAACAAAAACAGAGGTGACCCCCAGCTACAACACTCACCTAGGGACCAAGGTGGCCTCAGCAATGCGCACAGAGCCCCTGCATCCGCCCCTCTTCCTGCGCTCCAAGGAGAGCAGCAGCAGCTTTTGCAACAACAGCCTCCTACAGCTACTGCTCTACCCTGCCTGCCCACTGCTTCCACTTCTGCTCCGTGCTCCATAAGGCACTGTGTTTAGCGATGGGGAAGAGATTCCTGCTGGGCAGCCAGTGTCAAAGAAAGAGCAAGGGCTTACTTAAGAAAAGCAATCCCGCCATTTCCCTAGGCCTGGCACTCTCTTGCGCCTGATGCAAAGATGGCATTTCAGGGGAAAGAAGAGGCTAAAAGGAACTACCTCCTCTGCTATCAATGCTTCCCAGGCTTGCAGAAGAAGCAGCGGAGATGGGGCTGCTTCCCATGGCAAGCTGGCAGGTGGCCACTCTCAGGGCCGCCTTTGAAGAGCTTTGAAGAGCCTTTGCTGTACCATGTCACCTAGACAGGCAGGAGAACCAACACAGGGGACTGCACAACACCCCCTGAAGATTATGCTGATGCCCCCTCACTGCCCTCCCTCCTACCCTCTCATGTGATCACCAAATGCCCCTCCAGGGGCTCCAGAGCTCAGCGCAGCCTTTGCTGGGCTGCGTGTCAGGAAGCTTTCTGAGTCCCTGCCTGCGCCTCGCGAGCCCAAAGGGACGTCTCTCCTGCAGCCTTACAAGGCTTCCCCTTACACCTTTCCCCAAGGGTCTCACCTGGCACGACTCTCCTCCGCTGGGTCTTGCTGCCTCGTGCCTGCCGCTGAGCTTGGCAGCATGGGCAGAGCAAGCTGCTGCTGGCTCTGCAGGAGCTTGCCACCATGCCCCTCTGCAAGTAGGAAAGGAGGGGGCTCTTCAGAGCAGCCTCTTGCGCAGTGCCTTTGCAGCTGGCTGAAAGTCACCAGGCGTGAAGGACGGCAAGTGGGGGCACAACCTGCTCAGGAGGCAGCTCTTCCCTTACCACCGCTGCTTCTGGTGCTCCGCAGCTCTCCTAGGGCCTTGATCTCCCAGCGGCACCATCTGGGGGCAGCCTTGCCCTTTGCTTTGCCTTCCACCGTGAGCTGAAACCTGACAAACAAATCACCACACCGCTTGGAGGAAAGGCCTCCACCTGCCCTTGCAGCTTGCCACCATTAATCCTCCTCACTGTCATTTCAGGCCTCCCATGCCTTCCCCTTTGTGCACAGGCATGGGCGGTTTTGGCACTCTCCCCCAAAAGACACAAACATAGCCTCAATTCCTCTCTGTCTGCCCTCAGGTCTCTCTGAAGGCAATGACGACAGGCTGCACAGGAGAAATGCAATCACCATTCCCCATCACTCCAGCTGACACGTACACACATGTAGCCCAAGCTCAGCGTTACTTAAGCAGCAACCAGTCGCTGCGGGAAGGAGTTTCTCCCAACCCCATGCTGAGCGTCCAGCCCCAGCAGTGTGTGCTCTCCAGCAGGAGCTGGGAAACCTCCCACTCGGTGGGTCAAGGACTGCAGAGGAAACGTGCTTACCTCGGGAACATGTGCGCAGGGCTAGACTGGATCCCTGCACTGGCCGTTTCTCCCCCAGAGCTCTCTGCATCCATTGGCCATGGTCTCTGCAAGGCAACACACCCCCGTTGGGAGGCTTACAAGGCAGTTTTCTCATTGCGCCCAACAGCAGCACACTTGATCCTGCTCAGAGAGGAACCTGCCTCTCCAAAGCCCTCCACTCGAAAGCCTCTGCCATGAAGAGGAGCCCTACTTCTGGCGCAGAGCAGCGGCACAGCAAAGAATGAAGACGGGGCAATAAAGCCACCAGGCTCTTTTTAGCAGGAAGAAGCAAGCAGCTCAGGAGAGGCTCTCTTTGCTAGTGGAGAAGTCAGTGGGGGCAAGCCCTGGGGAAAGCACTGCATTAGCCCGCCACATCCCAGCCACCCAAAAGAGATCACATTGCTTGTCCTTTGAGAGGATTCCCAAAGAAAGACAAGGAGGCCAGCAAAGCTGGGCAACTCACACTGTGAAGGGCTGCAAGAAGGCCTGCCTTGCTCTCCAGCAGGTGAATGAGGTAGGGACAAAACTTCATGCCTGCTTCGTCTCCTTTGCAGGCCAGAACGCTGATGTTCTTGAAGACAAAGGTGACGTGCTCCTTCTTCAGCAGGTGGGAAGAGAACAGGAGGACGGTCTCCTGCACGCAGGACTCCACCACGCGCATGGGGAAGCCGGTGTCCCACGACAAGTGCTGGTAGATAAGCCGTTTGAGCTTCACATTGTCTGCAAGGCAGGGCAACAAGCTCACTGCCACAGCCGGCCACATCGCCATTGCTGGGCCAGGAAGGAATGGGGGCAAGGGGGAGCCAGTTGTTTGCGTGGCTCCGAGAGAGCCCAGCTTCATGCACCAATTTTAAAACCAGATTCCCAAAAAGGTCGCTTATGCAAAGAGCTCTTGGGCAGAGGTTTGTTTTGGCAAAGCTGAAGCTGTCCCCCAACCTTTGGAGGAACCTTCTCACCAGGGAGAGTCACTGCGGGGCGCATGAGCCCAAGCAGCCAGTCCACAGCCGTGCTCAGATGGAAGACGGGTCTTTGAACCGCCAGCACCTTGCCACTGCGCAGGCAGAATTGTTCTTGCAGCGTAAAGATGGTCCCGAGCCCTCCTACCAGGACAGCCTGCACGCAGGAAAGACAAAAGGCCCCTGAAGCACCATTTTGGCGATGCAAAAAGGGATGCTTGCCAGAATGTGGCGCCACTGCTCTGTGCTCTCCCCACTCTGGAGGCACAATGGGGCAAGAAGGGGCCCTTGCAAAGCTTTGCACAACAGCCACATTCTCCACATTTGCTCCACAGCCTCTTGGAAAGAATTGCCTACCTCCCTCACCTACAGAAGATCCCGCAGCTTGCCGACAGCCTTGCCACACACCCACGAAAACTGCCCCTTCTCTTGACTTGCTCTTTGCCCTTTGCCCAGGGGGAAGAGAGAAACCCTGGCACGTGCCAAATGCTTTCCCCCACTACACCTGCATGCCATCTCTGTGCTGCCTGCCCCAGAAGCTGCTCTGCGGCACAGCTGTGCTTCTGTCGCCCTGGGGAAAGGATTGCTCCCCGCGGCCCAGGGCTCTCAGCGGGACTCAAGTGTCCCCCAGGCATCAGGCAATGTCACGCCAGCCCACCTTGTCCCGCATCAGCTGCTCCACAATGTATTCCGACGCAGCGTCTCAAATAGCGACAATCTCTGGAAAGCAAGGCAAGGCCACGGCAGGCCTCAGACAAGCCGGCTCACAACCTCTCAGCAAGCTCCTGCCCCACGGAGGGACACATCAAGGTGTAGGCAAACCCTCCCAAAAGCTACCACCATGCCTGCAGAGCTGGGCTTTGCCCCAGTTGCAGGCTGTCGGCCTTACTCTTAGGCCAGCGGAAGTCCCCAGTGGAACTAGGCTCCTGGGAGGGCTTTGGGACAAGGGCTGTGGCCATCTGCACATGGCATCTCTGAGCGCCAAACATGCTGTGCGCAGCTGGCGGCACAAGAGGAGGCCTGGGAAGGACCAGAGGTTCTCCCAAACAGACACCTTGGATTTTTCACAAGGGGAAGGCTCCATTCCCAACACGGCCATTTCCAGCAGGTTCTTGGGAGCCCCACGGCAGCTGCAGGACACGCCAGCCTCCATGACGCAGGACCCCCTTCCTCCCAGACCCACACTCCAAAGGGGGTCCCACTCCCAAGGAAACATGCACCTCCATTGCCCCCTGCCACCAAGGCATGCAGCCAGACCCACAGGAGCCTTGGGGCTCAGTGCAGCCCCCGCCACAGCCCCCACCACTCCTGCCTGACACATTCTTCCCCGAGGCAGACGGCACCCTCACACAGGCCTCTTGGGGCATCCCCACACTCTGTACAGACACCCCACAGCCCCGCACCCACAGCACTTTGGCCACTTAACACTCTCTGTGCGACACGTCGCCAAGCAGCTGCCAAAGGCCTTACCCTCGGTGGAGAGCCGCAGCAGCATTGGGAAGAGCAAACTGCGCTGCCGGCTGATCGTCTCCGGCCAGCAGCCCTCCATCTCCCTTGCCCCCTTCTCCTCGCCTCGCCTCTGCAGCTGGGCAAAAAGGACGCTCTTCCCGGCCACACAAGCAAAACTCCTCTCCAAAGCACCCCTGCTCCTCTGCCTGTCGCCGAGGGGCCCCAGCATGGCCCCGCTGCCTCCCGGCCCCACTCCTTGCCCTGCAGCGGCTCCCAAGGGCAGCCGTGGGGAGCGCGTCAGCAGTGCCCAGCAGCGCCCAGGCCTCGCAGCGAAGTGAGGGCACCGCTGGGCACCGCGGAGACCTCCCTGAGATGCGGCACATCCCACTGTGAGCTCAGCTCCCGTCACCTGACGGCTCGTGAGCTCAGCGCCACCGAGATGGCACAGCCCGGGAGAGAGCGCAGACATTGCCCCGCACCGCCTGGAAAGCAGTCACCTGCCTTCGTCCCCGGTAGCTTCCACAACTCGCTGATAAATCCTTCCGCACCCTCTGCAGATGCTGACAAACGCTGACAAATCTCTCCCCTGTGGCACTGCTGAAGGGCCTTCTGCAGCCCTGCCCTCACACCTCTCTGCCCTGGGCAGAGCTCTGCGCCAAGCCGGGCTTTGGTGCTTCTTTGGGCCTTTGCTCTTTTGCAAAGACAGCACCAAAGTCACGGGGCACGAACCAGCACAAATCGTGCCCACGGGCTGACGTGCTTTGCTCAGCCTCCAAACTGATAACTCCCGGGGCAGGCGCTGGCCCGGCACGACGCCGCCTGCTGCCCACCAGCCGCAGCACAGCCCCCCCACCAACACCAGCGATAAAACTCTCTGCTCTCTTTTCTAACGAACAGCAGCAGTTCCTCTGCAAAACTCGAGCAGAGTGGAAATTGCCTTAACGCTCCCTCCTTTTATTTCATACATACCTGCTTTCAACGGTACGCTGGTCTATGCTTCTATCCCCTTACATGGGAGAAGCGAGTTGAACGTCTGACCCATACACGAGACACAACAGCGGCGAGGTGGGGGCCCGGGAGTGCCGCCGCCGCCTCCTCTCCCCTCCGCTCCGCTCCCCTCCCCTCCGCTCTGCTCCATGGCGCTACCAAGGCCGGGGCCGGCACGGGGGTCCCCGCGCTGCCGGGGCACGAGGGGCCGCCAGCAGCTCGCCAGCCCCGCTGCCCCACGCCGCTGCCCGCCAGCGCCTGGGCCTGGCCCCCACAGCCCCGCCTGCTGGCCAATCAGCGCACGGCTCCCCCACGGCCCCTCCCCACAGCCAATCAGCGCACAGCTCCCCCACGGCCCCTCCAATCAGCGCTGCGGGGCTGCGCAGAGGCGGGACGCCGGCACCCCCTGGCGAGCGGGATGGGGCGGTTCTCCCCCTCCCCAGGACCTGGCCCCGCCCCCAAAGCCGCCATTTTGTGCTCTTCCCCCCCCCCCCAACGGCTGCAGCTGCCTTTGCGCCTCTGGCGCGCCCCAGGCCCCTCGGTTTGGTTTCGGCGTCCCCCGAGCTCTGCGCTTGGTTTTTGGGTCTCCCTGGGGCCCTACAGCTGCCTTTTAGTGCCCCCCCACGTGCACACGTGTGTTTTCGTGCCCTCCTGCGTCCTCTGTCCTCTTTTTGGTGTGCCCTGGGCACCTCCGTTTGGCTTCGGGCGTCCCAGGGGCCTCCGTTTTCGCAGCTCTGTGCCCCGCAGAGCCGCGGGTTTGCCCGGGCAGCACTGAAAAGAGCAGGCTGAAGAGTCCCAGCTCTCTTGGTCCTTTCTTGCAGGAGAGATGACCCTCTGTCTGGAAATGATAGAGCCAAACACCGGAGCAGTCCTTTCCTCCTCAGGCACCCGTGCCCCATCTTGCAATCTTACTCCCAGTGCCCCGCACCAGCCCTGTGAATAAAGGAGTGTCTGATCCGCGAGCACAGACTGCAGAGGCTGCTGCTCTCCCTCCAGCAAAGGCTACTTGAGAAAAACCCTCTTTGCCCTGGGTGCTGCAGGGAGAGGAAGGAGGGGCTTTGTGGGAGAGGGGAAAAACCCATCCATTCTTGGTGGTATTTGTCCAAGCGACTGCATGGGGTCATTTCTCATCTGCGTGTGCATCTCAGCCTTCCTCCGTGTTTCCAGCTGGGCTGCACACATCGCTACCTCTTGTCAAATCTGCCTGCAAGCATTTGAAAAGCGGCTGCAACAGCAGGCACAAACTCGCTCTCATGCCCTGGCTGAGCCCCCCTGCCTCCCGCAGCTGTGCACCTGCCGTGCCGGGTTACCCAGAGCCCCTTCCCCTGGGGATGAGGTGCCGGGAGGTGCTTGGGGCTGCAGGGGGGTGCCTAGCATGAGGGTGTCAGCCAGGTCGTTCCCATGCCAGAAGTTCAAATCCACAAAGCGAGGGGGAGAGAGACAGAGGCACAAAATGAGGCTCTAATTTCTAGTCAGGAGAAAAATGCAACTGATGGGAGAGTCTCCCCAAAGCCTGGCACACGCTTGCTGCCCCCCAAGGAGACGTACCTCCCTGGGAAATGTGTCCATCACTGTTCCCAGGTCACACAGCCGTTGTGTCTGTGGGAATCACCTCAGTCCCCCATGGAGCACAAGGCCCCCTTTTCCCTTTCCCGGTGTCACCTGTCCAGAGGCTCTTTTCCCACCCTTTTCTCCCCATTTCTGCCTCCAGATGGATGGCACTTATTGCGGGTTGAAGGAGGAGGTGCAGCAAAGGGTGATTGCTTATATGACAAGCAAAACCCCTTGGGACCTGTGTCTCAGTGAGTATATGAGCAAGGATGCCATGCATCCCTACTTGTGCCAGGTGTAAAGGTGTCTGCAGTGGCCATCTGATTTTCCTGAGTGCAAAGGAAAGGAAGTTTAGGCACTTTCAGACTCCTCAAAGGAAAGAGCAGTTTGCAGGGCAGTCGTAGGAAGGGATTCCCATGGGAAAAGATCCCTTGGAGGGTGTCATCTGCAAGCGGGAGTGTGGGTCTGGCCAGAGAGCTGATTCTTCACTGAGGCACTTGAGATGTCCGCAAATGGGCAGAGCCACAATGGGCGCATCTCACTGTGCCGGGCACCACGTGGCCTGCTGGCTGTAGTCCCCAGCCCATGAGGGCGGCAGGAGTAGGTGCCCCCGGTCCGTGCCCTGGTCTGTGAAGGGCTCCTGCTCCACCAAGCTGTCTGTTTGTGGAGGGATGGGGTTAGGAGAGCTAAAGCCCCTCTGGAATTGAATCTGGCAAGGGACGTGAAAGGCAACAAGAAAGGCTGCTCTAAGTCTGTAAGCAGCAAGAGGATAGCGAGGGCAAATGCGGTCCCACTGCTCAGCGGGGGCCCAGGGTCCCTGGTGACAAAGGACTCAGAAAGTCAGCGGTACTGAATGCCTTTTTCACCTCCATCTTTATGGGTACAACCGGCCCTGGGGAATCCCAAGGCCCTGAAAGCAGAGGAGAAATGTGGAGCAAGGAAGGCTTCTCCTTGGTGAAGGAGGATGAGGTGTGGGAATGCTTAAACAAAGGGGACATACGCAAGCCATGGGCCCTGGTGGGATGCATCCATGAGTGCTGAGGCAGCTGGCCAGTGTCCCCGTGAGGCCACTCTTGATTCCCTTGGAAAGGTCGTGGTGATCGGGAGAGGGGCCCGAGGCGTGGAAGAGAGCAAATGTCACCCTTGTCTTTGAGAGGGGCAAGAAGGAGGATGCAGGGAAAGAAGGGTCGGTCAGCCTCACCTTGATGTCTGGGAAGGGGATGGAGCAAGTAATCCTGAATACGATTTCCAGAGACATGAAGGGCAGGAAGGTGCTTGGGAGTAATCAGCATGGCCTGAGAAAGGGGAATCTGTGCTTAAATGCGACCTGATAGCCTCCTCTGTTGAGATGAGTAGCTTGGCGCCTGCGGGGAGAGCAGTGGAGGTTGTTGCCCTTGACTTGAGTAAGGCTGGCAAACCAGGAGACTTTCAGCTTCTTGCACAAGGTGTCAAGAAAGTGTGTGAAAAGACTCAAGGGCTAGATTGGAAAAAAAAGAGTGAATTCCCCTCCTTGGACAAGCCTGTTATTTTTCATGCCTGCAGAACTATTGAAAGGGACTGTTCAAAGAATAGGTTCTCTTCTGTTTCTCACTTTCCACAGGCGAATAGTCACATTACAGCAAGCAGTCACTCCTCTGCCCCGTGGTGGGTTCCCGCAAAGGCCGCGGTCCCTCGGGGGTGTCCCTGCTGCAGCGTGGGTCCTCCACGGGCTGCGGTGCCCTCAGAAGAGGACCGGCTCCAGCATGGAGCACCTCCGTGCAAGAGTGCGACTCCAGCCGTTTGCCTGACAACGTCCCCTTCCATGTCAAGGCTGCCTTTTGTTTCTCCAAACATGGCTCTTCACATTTCTCCTCACGTGTCCCCTTTTGTGTCTGCTGTGGCTCCTCCCATGGGCCTCCTCCTGTGTCTCCTGCCTGCAGCATCTACTGCCCTTTCTCAAGTACATTTGAGCAGAGGCGCCATGTGCTCCTCCAACTGCCTGAAGTCTTGGTGCGCAATGGGCTCTTGTCATCCGTTTCAGAGTTGGCTGGAAGTGGCTGAGCCTGGCACAGGGCAGCTCGTGGTCTCCTCCCACACAGGGCACCCTGCAGACCCCTGCTACCAAACCGAGACCTCTGTGCCCAGCACGTCCCCTCACTCACACACCAACACGTGCACGCGCACACACACGGACTGTGGATCCCTCCAGTAAGTGGCCTTAGACGCTCAGTCGATCCTGTAGCTGGCCCTGGACCCCCTGGTTTCCCGGTTGCCTCAGGCACAAACGCACACACAAACACACGCACACACTCACCAGTGATTCTCTCCGCTTGCTGGTCCACACTTCTGGAAAGAGTTAGAAATGGCATTGAAGAAGAAGAGAGGACAGGCTGCAGGTGTCAGCAGTGTTGAGCACCCCTCTGCCACCACTGCACCCTTCTGCCCCGTCTGACCACCATGGCACCCCATGGAACGCCATGGCACCCATCTGCCACCCCTTATCACCCCATTGCCTATCACTGCTCACTCTGCCCCTCGGTACAACTCTGCCCTCTCTGCCCCCCCTCTTCTTCTATGACACCCCGTTGTACCCCTGTGTCCCCTCTCCCCTGCAAATGGCACCTCTCTGCCATCTCTGCCCCCCATTGCACCCCTCTGCCCACTCTGCCCCCAGTGGCACCTCTCTGCCCCTATCGCACCCAATTGCCCCCTCTGCTGCCTCTGCCCTCACTGCCCCTCATGGCACCCCTCTGCTGCCATTGCACCCCATTGCACTCCTTTGCCCTCTCTGCCTGCATTGCACCCCTGTGCACCGTCTTGCACCCTTCTCCCCCCTCTGCCCTCCATGGCACCCCTCTGCCACCATTGCCCACCCTGGCACCCCTCTGCTTCACTTGTACCCCCATGGCACCCCTGTGCCCCCTCTGCCCCCCATGGCACCCCTCTGTCCCCAAACCACCACATTGCACCCTTCTGCCCCCACTGCCTCCCATTGCACCCCATTGCACCAAATGGCATCTACTGCCCCCCATGACACCCCTGTGCCCCCCTCTGCCCACCATGGCACCCCTCTGCCCTCTCTGCCACATGTGCACCCCGTTGCACCCTTCTGCCCCCCATGGCACCTCCCTGCCCTCTCTGCTTCCCATTGCACCCCTCTGCCCCCATTGCACCAATTGCCCCCCACTCCCCTCTCTGACCCCCCACGGTACCCTTCTGCCCACATTGTACCACATTGCACAGCCCTGCCCCCATTGCACCCCATTGCACACTTCTGCCTCCCCCCCCAGGGTGCCCCTCTGCCCCTATGGCACCCCAAGGCACCCCTCTCCCCCCCTCCCCCATGGCACCTCTCTGCCCTCCCTGCCCCCACATTGCACCCCACTGCCCCCATTGACTCCTATTGCACCCCTCTACCTCCTTTGCCCCCCATGGCACCCATCTGCCCCCCCCAGGAGTGCAGAGGATCAGCCTATGTCAAGGAGGCTGAGAGGCCAAGCCTTCCCCACCCAGCGGACCACTGCCTGGCCACCAAAGCCAGGGGTTCACAGCAGCACCTCTCTTTTTATTCCCTGCAGAGAAGTCCATCTCAGGTACAGGGTGGTCTCCCCTTTGCGTGGCAGCAGTTCCTAGCGCCTTCCCCTCCGCTGCTCCAAGGGCATCTTCTCCCCAGCGCTTTGGAGTCCAACGGAGAGGTGGTCAGTGTCAGGTATAGGGAGAAGGCAGAGAAAGAGTGCGGGCCTTGGTCGGGCCAGGTCTTCCTGGAGCTGCTGTGGACCATGCCCTCCAGATGGGCAAGGAGACCTCAGGCTCTTGCCACCTTGTTGGAGAGCAGCTGGCTGCTCAGAGGACTGGAGGGAGGAGGGACAGGTCCCAAGGCTTGCAAGGTGAAGATGCTGATATGTGCCTGAGGCCGTGGCCCTGCTACCTCCTAGGCCCTCTCTCAGCTCCTTGGAAGCCACTGCAGAAGAAAGCAAATCTGGGGAAAAAAAAAAAAAAAAAAAAAACGTTCTCCGCATTCATGGGAGGCAATGGCAGGGTCACTCCTGTGTGAGAACATTTACAGGCCAGCAGCAGGGACAGGGCTGGAGTTTGTGCTTGTGCGGGCGCTGCTGCCTGAGGAAATGGTAGGGCAGCAGCAGGCACATGGCTCAGACACGGGGCTGTATGGTCACTGCTGCCTCAGGACCTGACAGACAAGGACCAGGCACATGGCCTCACCGCTCATTCTGAGGTCACTTCTGCCTCAGGACCTGTTAGGCCATCGGCAGGCTCTTGCTTGCTGTAGTTTCTTGTAAAGCCACCTGGATAGGCCAGCAGCAGGAACAGCATCAGCACAGCGGCTGTGAGGTCACTTCAGTCTGAGCAGCTGAGCAGCAGGAACACGGCTGTGAAATGGCTTGTGAGGGCACTTCTGTCGCTGAAGACGCTGGGCCAGAAGCGCGCTGGCCTTGCAGGGCTCTTCCCTGCTGGGCTGGGCTCTCCAGGGAGGAGTGAGCTGCCCCCAGGCGGCATTGGGCAGGGGGGCTCGTGCCGGGCTTCTGCTGCCGTGGATCCAGCAGGGTGCGTGGAGTCCGCTGAAGACACTCATCACCGAGTTCACACAAGCAGGGATTTGGTTGGTTTGTTTGGGACTATTTGCACACTGAAAGCAAGACACTGCTGTTGCATTTAAAAACAAAGATTTATTATCCTATTCAAAAGAACCGCGCACAGCACAGAACTACAACAACACAGTTCATGCGGTTGTGAGGTGACTCTGTTGTTCTACACAAGCACTCTACCACAAAATAAATATAGGGGTGTGTGTGTGTGTATATATATATGTATATATATATATATATATATATGTGCATATATATGCATACACACACACACACACACACACACACACACACACAGAGTATCTTCCACTCCAAATTAAAAGGCAGGATGTTGCTGGCAGCTCAGGGAGCTGGAAGACACTGCTCATAAACCTCCCTCCATGGAAAGAGCTTCTGCTGATCTCAGGGGGATTCAGATCGTGGTTTCCATCGCCTCGTACAACACTGTAGCTCCCACCACTGCATGGCCCTGCATCAGCCTGACTGCAGGCCCTGCACTTTTTCTAGCCTACCGTTTTGTTTTGTTTTTTTAATAATAATGGTGGAATGCAACCTAGGTGTTTTTGTGGAAAGAAATGTGTTTCTTTTCTTTCATTTAACTTAAGAGGAACAGTTATAATACATTTGTTGATTAATATAAACATTTCCTTTAGTTGGGTACATTTACCAAAAGTAAACAATCCTGCAGCCTGTAACGCTGCACTGTAGGCACTAATGGCATTTTGACTCGCAGAACACTTCTATTTCTACATCTGTGTCTTTTTCTTAATGAGAAAGGTAAAGCACAAATAGACTTAGTGCTGTTCTGTTCCTTTTTACTTTTAGGCAGGAAATCCATTCTGTTGTTGGGCCTCCCTGTATTACAGCATCTGGACCTTTAGTAGAAGCATTTGAGAAGCATCCTGTGAAGGCATGCTTGCCGCTTTGGTCATGAGGCAGCGGCTTGTCTGCTTATGTGCTTGAGGTACCACCCGCAGGCAACGGCTTGTGGTCTTCCCGAGCAAGTAACCTGGTCCAAAGGAGCCTCTGGAAATGAGACAGCAGACCGTGAGCTGGTGAGCTCTTCGGACAGGCTGAACGTTGGTCACCTCCTATAAAATGAACTTGGAAATTTCGATTCACAACCGGGCTTCTTTGACAGGGCCTGCCCTCACCTTTCCTGCCTATGTTGTGGCGCTGCTTGTGCTCCAGACTGGCTTGGACACAAGCCCACTCTGAACTGAAAACTCGGCACTGCCGGCGGTGCAGCAGCGTACCCAGGCTCCTACACCTTGCTGAAGGGCTCATCTGCTTTGCTCAAGCACAGCCCCACACGAATCGAGCTGTGAGGCTCCTTAGGAGGGACCTTAGCTCTCAGTAGCTCTGAAGTCAGGCAGAGGTTCAGGTCTGCTTCTGTCTGGGTAGCTAGGCCTATAATCTAATCCAAGGAGAAATTACACTCTGTTAGTAAGTAACTGTTTTGTCTTGGTAGGCGTGTTCTGACACTTTGCCTGTACCCGCTGTATGGTTGATACACAGTTTTCAGTTTACATCCTGTTTACATCCTCTTTACACGTGTTAGTTTGCATAGATAGAGAGTTATTAGTTCCGCAGCAGCCTATTCTACATGCCTCAATATTCTCATGCAAACCTCCTTTTCAGCAGCACGCAGGAAGCCCAGAGGACAGCACCAACTATCTTTTATACTCCGCATGGCCGTGTAGAGTGGCGGGCTCTTGGAGTCTCACGGGAAGCTACATTTACTACATTTTTACAGCACAGTCCAGCATAGGCACCAGTTCTGGTGCTTGCAACATCAGATGTACATCATGCAAATCTCCCCAAGGAGCTCTTCCATTGGCAGTTTTCCTTTTTCAGTTTCAGATTCATTTATGGATCTCTTAAGCACCTGAATGCTGTGCTTTCCCAAGCAAATGCATACTGATACCACTAGGACACCCTGCCTGAATCTCCTAAAATTTCCTTAGGCAGAAGACAATACTGAAAACACTGGTCTAAACTGTTTTCTGACTCAAGAGACTCACGCTGACCCAGCCTTCCCCCCTCCTCCCCACAGGCTTATTAGACAGATGTATAAGTTTGCCTAGGAGAAGAGTTCCCGTGACTTTGAGATAGTTACTTATATCCTGAATCCAGTGTATGTAGTAAGTCACAGGAGAGCATGCTTTGAAACCATTTTTAAAGCCTATGGAATGCACAACTGGAGATACAACTTGAACTCATCAGTGTTTACATATGCGAGTGCCCCTTGCCTCGCCTAGGATGAGATTTGTTGTGTAAACTAAGGGCTCAGCTAACCTTTACTGATAAATTGATACAGTTGCATGTGCCAAAGGAAATGGCTTGGAGAGCCCAGCTATGTTTGAGAACTGAGAAGCAGTTGCAAAGGGCAGAAATTCCCGACAAAATCCTGGATGCCGTAATACCCTCCGTATGGGCCACAGGGAAGCCTGGACGAGCAGTGAATGCAACACCGGTAAAAACTGAATTAAAACTTGGAGCACAACCGGTACAAATACCCAACATGCTATTAAGTTAGAGACTAGGCAAGGTTTGGAACCTTTGATAAATACCTTTGTCCAAAATGGAGTATTGCAAGAATGTCAATCTGAGTATAAGACCCCTATTTTACCAGTAAAGAGACCCCGAACCCAGGAATGTCAATTAGTACAAGATTTAAGAGAAATCAACTGAATAACTGTTGATGTCCAGCCGGTAGTCCCGAATCCATATACTTTGCTGTCCTCAATACCTGAGAACAATGTCTATTTTACAGTGCTGGATTTAAAAGATGCTTTCTTTTGCATACTGTTGGAAAAGGAAAGCCAAAAAATATTTGCCTTCGAATGGGAAAGCCCTACCACAGGTCGGAAAACTCAACTTTGCTGGACTGTGCTACCACAAGGGTTTAAGAGCAGCCCAAGGCTCTTTGGTAATGTACTTGCTAAGGAGCTGGAGGACTGGCAAGGTAGGAATCCTTCTGGGACTTTGTTGCAGTATGTGGACGATGTACTATTGGGATCTGAGACAAAACAAGAGTGTAAAATGGCTACTATAGACTCGCTGAATTTCTTGGGATTGGCTGGATATCAGGTGTCTCAGAAAAAGGCTTAGGTGGTGCAGCTTATGGTATGAAGGGACCTGGAGAGGTCTTAGAATGGACCCCGGAATGGCGTAAAAGTTTTGACACTATAAAGACTGAATTAATGAGAGCACCTGCGCTGGGCTTGCCAAACCTGACTAAACCTTTTTCATTATGTGTGCATGAGCGACAACATGTAGCATTAGGAGTTTTGACACAGACCTTGGGATAATGGAAGAGAGCAGTGGCCTACTTTTCTGAACAACTGGATGATGTGAGTAAAGGATGGCCAGCACGCCTCAGAGCAGTCGGTGCAACAGTATTATTGATTAAAGAGGCACGGAAATTGCCCTTAGGACAACCCATCACCGTATAGGTACCTCATGCCGTTTTAGCAGTATTGGAACAAAAAGGACATCCCTGGCTTTCACCAAGTAGATTGATTCAATACCAAGCCGCCTTAATTGAACAGGCTGATGTTTCTTTAAAAGTGTCTTCCGTTTTGAATCCTGCTACATTGCTCCCGATAAACCAGGAAGGAGAATTGGAACATGAGTGTTTGCAGGCTATTGAGGAAGTTTATTCCAGCTGGCCTGACCTGAAAGATGAGCCCCTGACAAATCCTGAATGGGAACTGTTTACGGATGGAAGCAGCTTTACAGTAAGGGGAGAACGGCAGGCCAGATATGCAGTGGTGACTTTGCAAGGAGAGATAGAATCATCTGCTTTCCCCACAAATACGCCTGCCCAGAAAGCAGAAATTATTGCCTTAACTCGAGCCTTCGAACTGTCTAAAGGGAAAAAGTCAATACTTATACATATTTATACATATTTATATATTTATTCACCATTGCACTCCATTGCCCTCCTCAGCCCCCTCTACCCCCGATGACACCCCTCTGCCCCCTTTGCCCCCATGACACCTCTCTGCTCCCCTTGTGCTTCCATTGCACCCCATTGCCCCCCAAATCACTCCATTGCACCCCTCTGCCCTCTCTGCCCCCATAGCAGCTCATTGCACCCCTCTGTCCCCCATGGCACCCCACTGCACTCTTCTACCCCCACTGCCCGCCACGGCACCCCTCTGCTCCCATGGCACCACTTTGCAGCCCTCAGCCCCCCATGGCACCCCTCTGCCCCTATGGTACCCCATTGCATGCTTCTGCCCCCACTGCCTCCCATTGCACCCCATTGCACCAAATGGCATCTACTGCCCCCCATGATACCCCTGTGCCCCCTCTGCCCACTTTGCACCCTGTTGCACCCTTCTGCCCCCCCATGGCACTTCCCTGACCTCTCTGCCCCCCATTGCACCCCTCTGCTTCCTTTGCACACCATTGTGTGCTTCCGCCCCCCAGGGTGCCCCTCTGCCCCTATGGCACCCCAAGGCACCCTTCTTTCTCTCCTCTCACCTCCCCTCTCAGCAGAAGGGAACCATGTCCATATGTGCATCTACCTGTGCATCCTAACACACAGTAAAACATGGCACATGCACAAACATTCCCCCCAGCACGCACGTGCATGCCCCCCCCAAACACACAGAGCTTCCACATCTTGCTCAAAAGGACCCTAATGCAGTCAGCATTGCAAACCATCCCACTGCACACACCCCCCGTCTTGCACAGACACACGCACACACACAACGCACTTCTCTCACAACCCCCACCACGATGCACACACACACAACCACAGCACACAGACACCTCCCCCAGACTATACGTCCTTCCCAGAGCATGCTGTGGCATTGCGCCAAGGTGATGCTGTGCCTAGGTGGGATGTTCACTAACTTAAGGGGAACCATGCCAGAGCAAGGACTCCGGGTGCAGCACAGCTCTCCATTATATGTATTTTATTACTCACTCCTACACTGCAATCGTGCAGTGCAATTTGCTATAGCCAAACACTAAAATATTATTCTGCACATGCTTTGGGTTCGCAACCAAGTTGCTGTGTTAGGGATCCTGATCCTTCGCTGTCCCGTCAGTCATGGAGGAATCGCGGTGCAGGTGTGGTGCCTCAGGCTGTGGACACCCGAGGCGATAGCCGACTATCAGAAATCTCAACCGTTTGAAACATTTCGTATTCATTTTTGCACAAACCATTTTTTGTGGTTCAAATGTCGGATACACTGGGATGGGAGAGTCACATGACACAGGCTCGGTGTGTTTACTACATGACAAGCAAAAGCATATTAGCACAATTAACAACAATTAGCATATTAGCACAACTATTAAACACACTAACAGAGCAGGATGATGATAACAAACATACTTTGTAAAACAAGAGAAGTTCCATGTCGAAGTATTCCCGAAAACCACAAGGACCAATTGTCACTTTGATGTCATGGGTTTATTCCGACAAGTATTTTCTGAATATCATGGCACACTTCCTCGTCATTTGGGGGTAGAAAGGTACTACATTCTTTACCAATCAGGGTACAAAAAAGGCCTTTGACAGCTCAGATGAAATCGAGTGCCATCCGATTTTGCAACACCATTTGCTGTATTGCTGATCCTGCAGCAGTAAGGACTTTTACAGCGTCACTAGCAGGATTGGCTGCTGCTTGAAAAATTAGCGCTAGCTTTTCCCAATAGGTACTTCATCGATCCTGCATTAGGTAATTCTCAATACAAAGGGTTAAGCAGCACTACTTGGGAGTTTCCTCCTCCTCCTCTTCTTGTCTGCGACCATATCTAAAGGGTTGAGGTAGAAATAGAGAGGCCTCAGAGATGGTCCCGGGCACCCTTGTGTTCTCCCCAATGGGAGGGGCTGCAGATGCCAGGAGCTTCATTCAGGCGGCCCCAGCAGGAGGCTTAATTCCAGCATTGTCTGCCACGGCAATGCTTGGCTCTTCTGCTTTACTCATGCTGGTATGATTAGAGTGTCTTCCTGGCACTTAAACAGAAAACGGGATGTGCGAAGCATGGGGTGCAATAGTCGTCACGGAGTAGCCCAAGGAGCAGAGGGGCCTCGCCGACATCACTTGGCTCCTGTGCCCAAAGGCAGCTCCCGTCGATGCAGCTGTTGGTCAAAGGGCTTTTGGTCTTTGTGGCTAGGGAGCCAAAGGCAGCTTTGGCAAAGGCCCCCAGAGAATTCCCCTGTTGCCTACAGTGGTTCGGGGGCCTTAGCCTTGGAGGCCAGGAGGGCTGGGCTGGCCCCGTGCTTGTGGTCGGGCGCTCTGGTAGCTGGGTAAAGCAGTTTTCCGAGCTGAAGGCAGAACGTGGCGCACTAAAGCAAAGCCCTCTGCTTTCTGCGTGCTTCTAGTCTTTGGAGGCCTGCCAAGTGCGTGTCTGGAGGTCACCTGTGTAAAGGGACAGGTGGACTGACAGGGCAAGTCCTTAAGGAAAGAGATGGAGGGAGACAAAGGCTCTCTGGAGAGGAGGGAGGGGCTACACCTCCTGTGGGGTGCGTTTCCATTTAGGTCTTGTTCGATCGTGGTGCTTCTTGCACTTGCAAGAGCAAGCTGAGAGGGGCTGGAGCACAGTTTTAGGCAACTCCTTCCCCCTAGCCCTTGCTTGTGACCGATGTGTAGAGCTCCTCTGCGTTTGGTGCCCCTCTCTTGCTTTCCTTCGGCGTGCTGCAAGTGCCTGGAAAGAGGCTCCCAGAGGACCAAGGCCTCTTTTCTTAGCCAGAAGCTGCAAGTGGGAAGGTTCAGGCCCATGTGTGCTGAGTATTGGGAGCCCGGCTAAGCTTGCTGAGCATCACTGTCCCGTCGGCCCTGGGCCACCCCCTTGGGCCCAAAGAGAGACCGCCTTCCTCTCTGGGCAAGTGCCTGGGCTCCTCCTCCCTGGGTTGTCTGGGCTGCTTAGAGGCCAGGAAACGGGCACGTCCTCTTCCTGGCACCCCCAGGCTGCTCACAGTCCCATACTGCAGTGAGTCAGCCCCTGCCAAAGAAATCCTTGTGTTTCTGCTTAGAGGCAGTTGGAGGCTTCTGTGGCCTCTGGGTCTTTCCTCTGCACCAACGGCATGGGCCGTCTCTTCCTGCCCATGCGTGCCAGCAGGACAAAATGCTTCTGGTTTCTGCAAGGAAGAGCTGAACGCCACGCGACGGAAGAGCTGCAGATGGCCGAGAACAGCCAATGCCTTTTGCAAGTGGCAGCGGGCCCCTCTCCTTCGGCTGCCTTGCGAGGAGAGTGCCCCTGCCGACAGGGGCCGACGGAGGGGGCACCTTCCCTAGCTGCAGCCTGCCAGCATGCGGCTTCTGCCGCTCGCGCCTCCTGCCAGGCCAGGTGCTCTCCTGCCCCTTTCCTCGGTGTCCGGGCAACAGCCGCACCCGGGAAGCAGCAGCCCTGCCGTGCCCGTGGCCTCCTTCTCTCGCACGCCCCTTCTGGAGCAGCGTCGCCTCTCGGTAGCTTCTCTCTGCCCCTCCCTGGGGACTGCTGCTCTCGGCGGTGGCCCTCGACTCCCTGGCACAGAGGCATTGCTTCCCCAAATCTCCCTTGCCCTCTCCCACAACAGCAGCAGCAGCAGCAGCAGCAGCAGCGCTACCGCTGCTCAGTGCCTTGCCCTGCTGCTACGGCGATGTGCACGCCAGGGCATGCAAACAGCCCCGCCGCACCTGCAGAACCATCCCAAAGTCGGTGGAGGACATTTGGCGCCCGAGTGTTGCAGGGAGAGACAAGGAGCCGTCAAATCGTCCTGCGGAAAAGGGCTTTATTGCAGTGAAGTTACACGGGCGTAAATCCAAAGTCCCCCTGCTCCTGGTCCGAGGCTCCCCGGGGCCCTCAGCGGGGAGGTCAGTGCTAACCACAGACAAGTTCCCACAGGTAGAAGCACACTGCCCGTCCCGGCAGGCTTCCCGCTGTTACAAGGGGATGAGGATGCCGCCAAAGGCGGGGTTGGGGGGGGGGAGGGGTTCCTTTCCTTTTTGTTCTTTCCTTTTTTTCCTTCCTTTTTACCTTCTCCTTTTTCCTTTCCTTTCCTTCGTCCCTTTTGCCTTTCCTTTTGTCTTTCCGTTTTTCTCTTTCCTTTCCCTTTTCCCTGTCCTTTTTTCCCTTTCTTCTTTTGCCCCTTTCTTTTCTTCCCCCGCTTTTCTTCCCCTTCCTTTGCTTCCCCTCCTTCTCTTCCCCTCCTTTTTCTCCCTGCTTCCTTATCTCCCCCTTGCTAATCTGCCCCCTTATCCGCCTTGCTCATCTCCCCGTTTCTTTTCTCCCCAGTTCTTCTCCCCATTTTTTCTTCCCCTTTTTTCCCTTCCCTTCTCCTCCCTTTTTTTCTCACCCCTTTTCCTCCCTTCCCCCCCCTTTTATCATCTTCCCCCTTTTTTCTCCCATCTTTGTCCCCCTTCTCTTCTTCCCACTTTTTCTTCCCTCTTTTCTCCCCCTTCCCCCCTTTTTTCTCCCCCTTTTAGCTCCCTTTTTTCCTCCCTTCTTTGATGTTCTCCCCATTTCTCCTCACCTTTTTCTCCTCCCTTTTTGTTCCCCCTGCTTTCCTGCCCCCTTTCCTCTCCACCTTTTCTCCCCCTTTTTTCTCCCATTCCTGTCCTCCCTTCTCTTCCCCTTTGCTCTTCCCTCTTTTCTCATCTCCCCCTTTCCAGCCCCCCTCTCCCCCCCACCTTTTCTCTGCCTTTCTTTTCTCCCCCTTTTCTCTTCCTCCCCCCCTCTTTCCCCCCTTCTTTCTTCCCCCTTCTTTCTTCCCTTTTTTCTCCCTTTCTTCTTTCTCCCCCTTTTCTTCTCCCCCCTTTTCTCCCCCTTCCTCCCCCTTTTTCTTCTCCCCCTTTTTTCTCCTCAATTGCTCTCCCCCTTTTTCCTCTCCTCCTTTTTCTCCATTCTTTTCTCCATTTTTTCTACCTCTTTTTTCTCTCCCCCTTTGTTCTCTTGCTTTCTTATCTCCCCCTTTTTCCTCCCCTTTCATCTTCCCCTCTTTTCTTCCCTCTTTTCTTTTCTCCCCCTTTCCCACCATTTTCCTCCCCTTTGTCTCCCATTTTTCTTCTGCCTTCGCTTATTTTCTCCCTTTTTTCTCCCCCTTTTTTCTCCCCCCTTTTTCTCTCCCCGCTTTTCTCACCCTTTCTTCTCCGCCTTTTCCTCTCCCCCTCCTCCCTCCCTCCCTCCCTTTTTTCTCCACCTTTTATCTCCCTTCTTTTTCTCCCCTCCTTTCTTTCCTCTCCATTTTTCCCCACCTTTTTTCTCCCCCCTTTTCTCCCCTGCTTTTGGTCCCCCTCTTCTTTGCTCCCCCTTTTTCTCTCACCCTTTCCTCCTCCTTTCTCTCTCCCCCTCTTTTTCTCCTGCTTTCTTTTCTCCCCCCTTCTTTCTTCCCCCTTTTCTCTCCCCTTTTCCTCCCAGTTCTCTCCCCCTTTTTCTCTACCCCTTTTCCTTCCCCTTTTTTCTTCCCTCTTTTCTTAGCTCCTCCTTTCCACCCCCTTTTTCTCCCCGTCTTTGCTCTGCCTTCCTTTTCTACCCCTTTGATTTCTCCCATTTCTCTCCCCCTTTTTTCTATTCCTTTCCCTTCTTTCCTTCCCCTTTTCCTTCCCCCTTCTTTCTCCCCCTTTCTTCTCCCTTTGCCCTTTCCCCTCCGCTTCTTGCCCCCTTGCCCCTCCTCCTTTTTCCTCTCCCCTCTCCTCTTCCCTTTTCTCTCCCTCTTTTTCCTCCTCAGGCTTGCTCCCCCTTTTTTCTCTCCCCCCTTTTTGCTCTGCCTCTCTCCCTGCTTTTCTCCCCTTTCAGCTTCCCCTCTTTTCTTCCCTCTTTTCTTAGCTCCCCTCTCCCACCCCTTTTTTCTCCTCATTTTTCTCTCTGCCTTTCTTTTCTCTCCCTTTTATTTCTTCCCCCCTCCCCGCCTTTTTGCTATTTCCCCCTCCTTTCTCCCCGTTTTTCTTCTCCCTTTTTTCTCCTCCGTTCTTCTCCCTTTGCTTTTCCTCCCCATTTCTCTTCACTCTTTTCTCCCCCTTTTTTCCTGACACCTCTTTTCTCACCCTTTCTTACCTCCCCCTTCTTCTCCCGCCTTCTTCTCTCTCCATTTTTTCCCTCGCTTGCTTATCTCCCTCCTTTTTGCTCCCCTTTCTTCCTCCTCTCTTTGTTCCCCTTTCTCTCCCATTTCCACCCTCCTTTTTTAGTCCCCCTTTGCTTCTCTCTTGCTTATTTCCCCTTCCCCTCCTTTTCTTCTCCCTTTTCTCACTCTTTTTCTCCCCCTCTCTTCTTCCTCCCTTTTCTCCCTCTCCCTTTCCTCCCCTTTTCTAGCACCCCTTCATTTGGCCCCTTTTTTCACCCTTTTGCTCCCCTTTCTTTCTCCCCCCCCCTTTTTTTCTCCCTCTTCCTTTTTTCTCCCTCTTCCTTTTCTCCCTCCTCTTTCTCCTCTTCTCTTAGCTCCATCTTCTTTGCTCCCTTTGCTTCTTCTCCCTTTTCTCCCCCTTTTTTGCCCTCACTTTTCTCTCCCCCTTCCTTTCTACACCTTTTTTCTCCCCGCTTTTCTCTCTTCACTTTCTTGCCCTACCCCTTCCTTTTCTTTCCCTTTCTTTTCTCTCCATTTCTTTTTACGCCATTTCTTTTCTTTCTCTTGGTTTTCTCTCCATCTCTTCTCTTTCTTTCTTTTCTCCTCCCTTTATTTGCTCTCCATTTCTTCTCCTTCTCCTTCCCTTTCCCTTTCTCTTCCTCCTTCTCTTTCTTTCTCTCTTCTTCTCCTTCTCCTTTGCTTTTGCCTTCGCCTTCTCCTTCTCTTTCGCCTTCTCTTTCGCCTTCTCTTTGTCTCCCTCTTTCTCCTTCTCTCTCTCCTTCTTCTTCTCCTTCTCTGTCTCCTCCTCCGTCTCCTTCTCTTTCTCGCAGCTCTCGCCGCCGGCAAGCAGCAAGCGGGAATGGCAGCAGCTCCCAGGAGGCTTATGGAGGGGCCCCGCGAAGCAGCCCGGCAGCTCTCCAGGGAGCACCTGGAGGACGGTGCGGGTGCAGAGGCAGCCGAGAGTGGTGCCGCCTCCATGGCAGCTGGCTTTTCCAGGGCCCCCTTCTCCATGCCCAGCTGTTGCTGACCATCCGCAACACTGGGCGCCCGGCTGGTGCCCCTCTGGCGCCTTCTGCAGCCTCGCCAGCGGCCCGGGAAGGACAGGGCTGCCTCCGAGAGGCTCCTGCGCAGCGTGCCGAGCTCCTTGCTCTGAGCAGGCAGCGGAGGAGCAGAGACGCAAGCGGCATTTCTGCGCCTCCCGCTGGGGCTTCTGCCTCTGGGCTGCTGCGTCTCAGCGGTTGGGGGGCCGCAGGCAGCTTCAGCCTCTGGGCTGTGGAGGGCAGAGGCGTCCTCCAGAGCAGCGCCTGGGTGTGCTGTGGGGAGAAAGAGGCTGTCAGCTCCTTTTTCCTGGGCCTCTGAAGGGCCAAAAGGGCACTTTCCCGGTGGGAGCACGCAGCCCCGCACATGGCACATGGCACATGGCACATGGCACATGGCAAGGGGCAACCTTAGCAGCTATGGAGGTGAGGAGCAGTTCAGGAGGAGAGCCAAGTGCCCGCGGGGGCAGTATCCTGCCCGGGGAGTGCAGCTGCAGTCCCTAGTGAGCAGCGCTGTGAAGAGCAGAGGGCTACAGAGGTTCAGCACGTGCGATGCCTTTTGTGCAGTGAGTCTTGTCGTTGTGAACTTCTGGGAAGTGTGGCAGGAGGAAAGCACTGCCAGAAGGTCTCGAGCCCTCTGCCCCCCTCGGCATGGCCACAGGCGCCTTGCGATCTCCAGCTGCACAACTGGCACCAGCAGCCCTGCTCGGTGCCAATGCTCAGTGCATCGTCCTACCTGCGGAGCTGCCCGTGTGCTCGGGTGCCTCCGGAGCTGCTTCAGGCGCGCAGAGAGCTGTGAGCAGCTGCAGCGAAGAGCCGAGGTCGTCACACTCCTGTGGAGGAGATGCTGGGCTGCAGGAATGGCCCCATGCAGCAGCGACCGACCGGTGTCTGCAGGGCTTCGGGCCCTGCCACGTGCCCTCCCGAAGCTCCGACGCCTCCCGCCAGCACCCAGCCAGGGCCGGGGCAGAGGCAGCCCCTACTCACCTCCGCCGCAGTCAAGGCCTCCACGCTGCGGGCAGTCGGCGACCCCGACTAGGCAAGAGAGCAGAGAAGCCACGTGAGCAGCTGGTGGCGGGGGCCCTTCCCCAAAGCCCCGTGGCGCTCGGGGCGCAGCGGAAACCCCCGGGACACTTACGGGAGCGTCGAAGCCGACGGACTTGATGAGGAGCCGAAGGCAGGGCAGGCGGCTGAGCCGGGTCTCCTGGGCTCCTGGGCTTTGCCTGGGCACAGCGCAGGGACGAAGGCAGAGCTCGGTCACAGGCAGCCCCCTCTGCTCGCAGCCCCGACACCAGCCCCGCACCCCCACGCCACCCTGGCACAGCAGAGCTTCGTGCGGCGCTGGCTGGCAGCACCGCTCTGCAGCGCCCCCGGCCCCGCTGCCTCCGGGCCTCTTGCGTCGGGAAAGGGGCAGCGGCAGCTCGGGCTCCCCATCCACGCAAGCCAGGAGCTGTGGGGCCAGCTCCAGGGCGCTGCTGTTCGCTTGCCGTGCCAAGGCGAAGCAGCTGCTGCCGCTCGGCCCCAGAGCTGCCCCGCGCAGGCGGCGTCCCTTTCCCCCACCTCCCGTGCTGCTGTGCTGCGGGCAGCTGCCCCGGCAGCTCTGCACCGCCTGCAGCCTTGACGCCGCCGCAGGCAGGCTGAGTTCCCCGGCAGGGCTCACCTGAGCATGGTGTTCAGCCACCGCTCCTTCACCTCCTGCGACCTGCAGCGAGAAGGAGAAACAGCCTCAGAGCCCGCTCCTGCTGCTGCTGCTGGGGAGTGGCACAGGGCCCCAGACACAGCTGGCCTGCTTGGCACCGCTCCACACCGCCATGCACCAGAGCCCCCGCTCGGTGTCCCCCCACCGTGTCGCTGGGCTGAGCAGAGCTGCAGGGTCGTGGCGGCAGTGGCGGGTGGCTTGTGCACGCCTGGAGGTGTCCGTGGGTGCGTCTGAAAGCGCAGCGGGGCCTCTGCTTTCTCTGCCGCAGCCGGGGCTGAGCCCCAGCAAGCCCGGAGAGGACTGAAGGCGAGCACGGTGCCCTGCACCCCCCCAGCCCTGGACGCGCCCCCAAGACTCACCGGAAGGTGACCACGCAGACCTTGGTGGTCCAGACCAGGACGAGGGAATTGGCGCATTTGAGGCCAAAAACGTCCTCCTCATCTTCACAGCCGCACGCCGCCTCGTCCTTCTCGCACAGCACCCAGAGGTCGCTGAGAGGCACCCGGTGCTTGAGCAGGAAGGTGGAACCACATCTGCCAGGAGGAAGAGCAGGGACCGCCTTGGAGGCTGTGTGCTGGGGGCAGCCGCAGCAGGCCTCCCGGGGAGAGTCGTGTGCCGGGGGCAGAGGCTCGGGGCAGCCAGCGCGGGGCTCGGGCGGCAGAAAGCAGCCTGCGTGCCAGCACGCACACAGGGCGCTCTGGAGAAGTCGCTGCTGCAAAGCAGTGCTGGCGGGCGCTTGCTCAGGGGCTGCCGGTCAGGGCGGCAACACGCGGAGCCTGCCCCTTTCCGCTCACACCTCCCCGAATTAAAGGGCAAGGCTGTCCCTGCCCACAGCGCAGGTGCACCCATGCAGGGGGCTGCAGGCCATATGGAGCACAAGTGGTCGTGGGGAGCAAGGGGCATGGAGCCCTGGGCGAGGCAGTGAGGAGAGGAGGAAGGCCTCCTTGCGGGCGACTGGATGCTAGAGGCTGTGAGCAGCAGGATTTGGCAGCATTGCTGTTCCTTGTCGAGGGGTGCTGTTGAGGAAGGAAGCAATGGGAAGAGCAGCCCCGAGGAGGCACTTTCTGCTCCGGTGGGAGCAGATGCGGGGAGCAGCGGTGCCTGGGGGCAGGTGGCAGAGGCGGTGGCGGGGGGGAGGACGGCTCTGGTTGCTCTTCTTACCTGAATCTGGCGACGGCGATGGCGTCGGAGAAGAGCAGGAGGTGCCTGTCCCTCGTCCGCTGGTGCCGAGTCACCCGCACGCGCTCGCTGAGCAGGAGCCGGGGGCTCCTGCGCGACACAAAGGCACCAAGCGGCGCCGGGGGCCGGGAGGCTCCCCTGGGCGCGAGCCCGAGGCCGGCGCGAGGAGCCGCGCGGCCAGGGTCCCCAGGCTGTGCCTGCGTGCCGGCAGCGGGGCCGGCAGCGCCCCGGGTGCCGCAGCAGCTGGCCTGTCCCATGGCGCCGTGTGCACGCAGAGGGCTGCGGTGCGTGCGTGCCCCGCGGCGGGCAGCGCCAGGCGCCGGTCAGGCCTGCGCCAAGGCAAGAGCGGTGCGCCTGTGCCGAGCAGTGCCGCTGCGCTGGGCCGGGAGCCTGCGTCTCCCCGCTGCCCCGCACTGGCACAGCGCCGCACTGGGGCCGGGCGGGCGCTGGTGGCCGTGGCCACCCCGGTGCCACTGTGGCACATTGTGATGCGGTGGCCGGGTCGCGGGGCAGCGCCAGGGCGTGGGCCGGGGGCCGCGGGCGCAAAGGGGAGTCTCCCCGCTGCCCGGCACCTCCGACGCCGCCACGGCATTGTCCCGTCTGCGGGGTGGGAGCGCGGCTGGTGGGGCCGGGCACCGCTGCTGGCTCCCGCCATGCCCCCTTTGCTCTGCGTCTCCGGGCTTGGTGTTGGAGGAGCTGCCGGCTTCAGCAGCTGGCTCTGTGTCAGTGAAAACCCCCAATGCACACGCCTCCCCGCACGGCTGCAACATGCCCTGTGGCTGCTGGGACAGGAGGCCTCAAGCTGTGGAGGGGGCAAGCAAGGGGGCCTGTGCCCGCTGGAGATCACATCAGGGCCCAGGCGGTGTCCCAACTTTCCCAGCTTTCACACTTCCTCTGCACTCAGTCCCGGTAGTGGTGAGCCGGCGATGAGAGTGACCTCCCCTCCAGGTGCCAACATGTGGCCTCCCCATGTGAAGTGGGAATCTCGGCTCCAGCCACAGTCAGAGAAGAGTTTAGGGCAGGATTCAGCTGCCTAAGCTCCAGGACCGGCATCCATTTGTGATGCCTTTGGCAATTCCTGGCGGTGCCCTGGCATACCCAAATGCCTGTAGACACGGGCTTTTGGGCAGCTGAATCCCACCTCGACTCAGGTGCGTCCCAGGAGTCTGCAGAGAGACTCAAAGGCAGACTGCGCAGGAGATGAGGCAGGCTCATGAAAATGCTTGTATACAGCTAGGGAAACGGAGGTAGCCATGTGTGCGGTCTGCATGCGAGTGCCAGTCCCAATGGCTGTGAAAGCGGCAGCGATGGTCCTTCTCTCAGCCTTCACCGGTGCTCGGCTCTTGAGGGGATGCCAAAGTGCTTTTGCTGCAATTGCTCTCCTCTCAGCAAGTGGCTGAGATGTGTGTGGCAGAGCAAGAGATTGCAGCTCGCTGGTGCACGAGGGTGTGCTGCTCCAGGAGGAAGTGTCCCACGGGACAAGGCTCGAGAGGGAAGAGGGCTCCGAGAAAGCTGCTTGATAGTCCAGCATCCCCTCTGCCAAGCTCCAGAACAGTCCATGCCATTGAGCCAGGAGCTGAGCAAAGGGCATGGGAAGCCTGCCTGGACGAACAAGGAGGTGCCGGCAGAAGCCAGACAGAAGAAGGAAGTGTGCAGAAGGTGGAAGCAGGGAGAGGTGACCTGGGAGGAACGCAGGGACATTGTTGGAGCAAGCAGCACTAGGGCTGGGAAGGCCAAAGCCTCCCTGCGCTTGAATTCTTTCAGCGTTGCCCAGCGACAGGACGAGAGGCAACGGGCACAAACTGAAATTGCACAGGCAATTCCGTCTGAAGCTACGCAAAACTCTTTTGCGGTGAGGGTGCCTGAGCACTGGCACAGGTTGCTCAGAGGGCGTGTGGAGACGCCATCCTTGGGGATATTCAGAAGTTGTCTGCACACGGTCCTGGGCAGCCTGCTCTAGGTGAGCCTGCTTGAGCAGGGCGCTAGGAGCGCATGGTCTCTGACGGTGCCTTCCAGCCTCCACCGTTCTGCGATTCTCTGAACTCCCTTGTTCTTCTCTTTGCTCTTGCAAAGCCTAGAAAACCAGACGTGCCGTGCTGCTCAAAGGCAGGCTGCTGTGCTGGGCGAGCTGAGCTGGGCAATGCCAGAGCTCAGCTTTTCCCCTTTGCAGCTCAGCCATGCTTCCTCCCCAGGGCAGGTGCATTTGGTTGGCAAGAAGAGAGTGCATCGTGTGACTTAAAACAGCCGCAGGATGCAGACGCCAGGAGCTTCACTCAGGCGGCCCCAGCAGGAGGCTTAATTCCAGCATTGTCTGCCACGGCAATGCTTGCCTCTTCTGCTTTACTCATGCTGGTATGATTAGAGTGTCTTCCTGGCACTTAAACAGAAAACGGGATGTGCGAAGCATGGGGTGCAATAGTCGTCACGGAGTAGCCCAAGGAGCAGAGGGGCCTCGCCGACATCACTTGGCTCCTGTGCCCAAAGGCAGCTCCCGTCGATGCAGCTGTTGGTCAAAGGGCTTTTGGTCTTTGTGGCTAGGGAGCCAAAGGCAGCTTTGGCAAAGGCCCCCAGAGAATTCCCCTGTTGCCTACAGTGGTTCGGGGGCCTTAGCCTTGGAGGCCAGGAGGGCTGGGCTGGCCCCGTGCTTGTGGTCGGGCGCTCTGGTAGCTGGGTAAAGCAGTTTTCCGAGCTGAAGGCAGAACGTGGCGCACTAAAGCAAAGCCCTCTGCTTTCTGCGTGCTTCTAGTCTTTGGAGGCCTGCCAAGTGCGTGTCTGGAGGTCACCTGTGTAAAGGGACAGGTGGACTGACAGGGCAAGTCCTTAAGGAAAGAGATGGAGGGAGACAAAGGCTCTCTGGAGAGGAGGGAGGGGCTACACCTCCTGTGGGGTGCGTTTCCATTTAGGTCTTGTTCGATCGTGGTGCTTCTTGCACTTGCAAGAGCAAGCTGAGAGGGGCTGGAGCACAGTTTTAGGCAACTCCTTCCCCCTAGCCCTTGCTTGTGACCGATGTGTAGAGCTCCTCTGCGTTTGGTGCCCCTCTCTTGCTTTCCTTCGGCGTGCTGCAAGTGCCTGGAAAGAGGCTCCCAGAGGACCAAGGCCTCTTTTCTTAGCCAGAAGCTGCAAGTGGGAAGGTTCAGGCCCATGTGTGCTGAGTATTGGGAGCCCGGCTAAGCTTGCTGAGCATCGCTGTCCCGTCGGCCCTGGGCCACCCCCTTGGGCCCAAAGAGAGACCGCCTTCCTCTCTGGGCAAGTGCCTGGGCTCCTCCTCCCTGGGTTGTCTGGGCTGCTTAGAGGCCAGGAAACGGGCACGTCCTCTTCCTGGCACCCCCAGGCTGCTCACAGTCCCATACTGCAGTGAGTCAGCCCCTGCCAAAGAAATCCTTGTGTTTCTGCTTAGAGGCAGTTGGAGGCTTCTGTGGCCTCTGGGTCTTTCCTCTGCACCAACGGCATGGGCCGTCTCTTCCTGCCCACGCGTGCCAGCAGGACAAAATGCTTCTGGTTTCTGCAAGGGAGAGCTGAACGCCACGCGACGGAAGAGCTGCAGATGGCCGAGGATGGCCAATGCCTTTTGCAAGTGGCAGCGGGCCCCTCTCCTTCGGCTGCCTTGCGAGGAGAGTGCCCCTGCCGACAGGGGCCGACGGAGGGGGCACCTTCCCTAGCTGCAGCCTGCCAGCATGCGGCTTCTGCCGCTCGCGCCTCCTGCCAGGCCAGGTGCTCTCCTGCCCCTTTCCTCGGTGTCTGGGCAACAGCCGCACCCGGGAAGCAGCAGCCCTGCCGTGCCCGTGGCCTCCTCTCGCACGCCCCTTCTGGAGCAGCATCGCCTCTCGGTAGCTTCTCTCTGCCCCTCCCTGGGGACTGCTGCTCTCGGCGGTGGCCCTTGACTCCCTGCCACAGAGGCATTGCTTCCCCAAATCTCCCTTGCCCTCTCCCACAACAGCAGCAGCAGCAGCAGCAGCAGCAGCAGCAGTGCTACCGCTGCTCAGTGCCTTGCCCTGCTGCTAGGGCGGTGTGCACGCCAGGGCATGCAAACAGCCCCGCCGCACCTGCAGAACCACCCCAAGGTCGGTGGAGGACATTTGGCGCCCGAGTGTTGCAGGGAGAGACAAGGAGCCGTCAAATCGTCCTGCGGAAAAGGGCTTTATTGCAGTGAAGTTACACGGGCGTAAATCCAAAGTCCCCCTGCTCCTGGTCCGAGGCTCCCCGGGGCCCTCAGCGGGGAGGTCAGTGCTAACCACAGACAAGTTCCCACAGGTAGAAGCACACTGCCCGTCCCGGCAGGCTTCCCGCTGTTACAAGGGGATGAGGATGCCGCCAAAGGCGGGGTTGGGGGGGGGGAGGGGTTCCTTTCCTTTTTGTTCTTTCCTTTTTTTCCTTCCTTTTTACCTTCTCCTTTTTCCTTTCCTTTCCTTCGTCCCTTTTGCCTTTCCTTTTGTCTTTCCTTTTTTCTCTTTCCTTTCCCTTTTCCCTGTCCTTTTTTTCCCTTTCTTCTTTTGCCCCTTTCTTTTCTTCCCCTGCTTTTCTTCCCCTTCCTTTGCTTCCCCTCCTTCTCTTCCCCTCCTTCTCTTCCCCTCCTTTTTCTCCCTGCTTCCTTATCTCCCCCTTGCTAATCTGCCCCCTTATCTGCCTTGCTCATCTCCCCGTTTCTTTTCTCCCCGCTTTTCTCACCAGGTCTTCTCCCCATTTTTTCTTCCCCTTTTTTCCCTTCCCTTCTCCTCCCTTTTTTTCTCACTCCTTTTCCTCCCTTCCCCCCCCTTTTATCATCTTCCCCCTTTTTTCTCCCATCTTTGTCCCCCTTCTCTTCTTCCCACTTTTTCTTCCCTCTTTTCTCCCCCTTCCCCCTTTTTCTCCCCCTTTTAGCTCCCTTTTTTCCTCCCTTCTTTGATGTTCTCCCCATTTCTCCTCACCTTTTTCTCCTCCCTTTTTGTTCCCCCTGCTTTCCTGCCCCCTTTCCTCTCCACCTTTTCTCCCCCTTTTTTCTCCCATTCCTGTCCTCCCTTCTCTTCCCCTTTGCTCTTCCCTCTTTTCTCATCTCCCCCTTTCCAGCCCCCCTCTCCCCCCCACCTTTTCTCTGCCTTTCTTTTCTCCCCCTTTTCTCTTCCTCCCCCCCTCTTTCCCCCCTTCTTTCTTCCCCCTTCTTTCTTCCCTTTTTTCTCCCTTTCTTCTTTCTCCCCCCCCTTTTCTCCCCCTTCCTCCCCCTTTTTCTTCTCCCCCTTTTTTCTCCTCAATTGCTCTCCCCCTTTTTCCTCTCCTCCTTTTTCTCCATTCTTTTCTCCATTTTTTCTACCTCTTTTTTCTCTCCCCCTTTGTTCTCTTGCTTTCTTATCTCCCCCTTTTTCCTCCCCTTTCATCTTCCCCTCTTTTCTTCCCTCTTTTCTTTTCTCCCCCTTTCCCACCATTTTCCTCCCCTTTGTCTCCCATTTTTCTTCTGCCTTCGCTTATTTTCTCCCTTTTTTCTCCCCCTTTTTTCTCCCCCCTTTTTCTCTCCCCGCTTTTCTCACCCTTTCTTCTCCGCCTTTTCCTCTCCCCCTCCTCCCTCCCTCCCTCCCTCCCTCCCTCCCTTTTTTCTCCACCTTTTATCTCCCTTCTTTTTCTCCCCTCCTTTCTTTTCTCTCCATTTTTCCCCACCTTTTTTCTCCCCCCTTTTCTCCCCTGCTTTTGGTCCCCCTCTTCTTTGCTCCCCCTTTTTCTCTCACCCTTTCCTCCTCCTTTCTCTCTCCCCCTCTTTTTCTCCTGCTTTCTTTTCTCCCTTCTTTCTTCCCCCTTTTCTCTCCCCTTTTCCTCCCAGTTCTCTCCCCCTTTTTCTCTACCCCTTTTCCTTCCCCTTTTTTCTTCCCTCTTTTCTTAGCTCCTCCTTTCCACCCCCTTTTTCTCCCCGTCTTTGCTCTGCCTTCCTTTTCTACCCCTTTGATTTCTCCCATTTCTCGCCCCCTTTTTTCTATTCCTTTCCCTTCTTTCCTTCCCCTTTTCCTTCCCCCTTCTTTCTCCCCCTTTCTTCTCCCTTTGCCCTTTCCCCTCCGCTTCTTGCCCCCTTGCCCCTCCTCCTTTTTCCTCTCCCCTCTCCTCTTCCCTTTTCTCTCCCTCTTTTTCCTCCTCACGCTTGCTCCCCCTTTTTTCTCTCCCCTCTTTTCCTACCCTTTTTCCTTCCCCCTTTTTGCTCTCCCCCCTTTTTGCTCTGCCTCTCTCCCCGCTTTTCTCCCCTTTTAGCTTCCCCTCTTTTCTTCCCTCTTTTCTTAGCTCCCCTCTCCCACCCCTTTTTTCTCCTCATTTTTCTCTCTGCCTTTCTTTTCTCTCCCTTTTATTTCTTCCCCCCTCCCCGCCTTTTTGCTATTTCCCCCTCCTTTCTCCCCATTTTTCTTCCCCCTTTTTTCTCCTCCGTTCTTCTCCCTTTGCTTTTCCTCCCCATTTCTCTTCACTCTTTTCTCCCCCTTTTTTCCTGACACCTCTTTTCTCACCCTTTCTTACCTCCCCCTTCTTCTCCCGCCTTCTTCTCTCTCCATTTTTTCCCTCGCTTGCTTATCTCCCTCCTTTTTGCTCCCCTTTCTTCCTCCTCTCTTTGTTCCCCTTTCTCTCCCATTTCCACCCTCCTTTTTTAGTCCCCCTTTGCTTCTCTCTTGCTTATTTCCCCTTCCCCTCCTTTTCTTCTCCCTTTTCTCACTCTCTTTCTCCCCCTTTCTTCTTCCTCCCTTTTCTCCCTCTCCCTTTCCTCCCCTTTTCTAGCACCCCTTCATTTGGCCCCTTTTTTCACCCTTTTGCTCCCCTTTCTTTCTCCCCCCCCCTTTTTTCCTCCCTCTTCCTTTTTTCTCCCTCTTCCTTTTCTCCCTCCTCTTTCTCCTCTTCTCTTAGCTCCATCTTCTTTGCTCCCTTTGCTTCTTCTCCCTTTTCTCCCCCTTTTTTGCCCTCACTTTTCTCTCCCCCTTCCTTTCTACACCTTTTTTCTCCCCGCTTTTCTCTCTTCACTTTCTTGCCCTACCCCTTCCTTTTCTTTCCCTTTCTTTTCTCTCCATTTCTTTTTACGCCATTTCTTTTCTTTCTCTTGGTTTTCTCTCCATCTCTTCTCTTTCTTTCTTTTCTCCTCCCTTTATTTGCTCTCCATTTCTTCTCCTTCTCCTTCCCTTTCCCTTTCTCTTCCTCCTTCTCTTTCTTTCTCTCTTCTTCTCCTTCTCCTTTGCTTTTGCCTTCGCCTTCTCCTTCTCTTTCGCCTTCTCTTTCGCCTTCTCTTTGTCTCCCTCTTTCTCCTTCTCTCTCTCCTTCTTCTTCTCCTTCTCTGTCTCCTCCTCCGTCTCCTTCTCTTTCTCGCAGCTCTCGCCGCCGGCAAGCAGCAAGCGGGAATGGCAGCAGCTCCCAGGAGGCTTATGGAGGGGCCCCGCGAAGCAGCCCGGCAGCTCTCCAGGGAGCACCTGGAGGACGGTGCGGGTGCAGAGGCAGCCGAGAGTGGTGCCGCCTCCATGGCAGCTGGCTTTTCCAGGGCCCCCTTCTCCATGCCCAGCTGTTGCTGACCATCCGCAACACTGGGCGCCCGGCTGGTGCCCCTCTGGCGCCTTCTGCAGCCTCGCCAGCGGCCCGGGAAGGACAGGGCTGCCTCCGAGAGGCTCCTGCGCAGCGTGCCGAGCTCCTTGCTCTGAGCAGGCAGTGGAGGAGCAGAGACGCACGAGGCATTTCTGCGCTCCTCCTCCTCCGCTGCCATGCCTGTGCCCCAAAGGGTGGTGCCTCCTCCTCCTCCTCCTCCGCCAGGCCTGCATGCCAATAGGCAGCTCCTCCTCCTCTGCTGTCATGCCTGTGCCCCAAAGGGCGGTTCCTCCTTCTACTCCTCCTCCTCCTCCTCCTCCTCCTCCTCCTCCTCCGCCAGGCCCATGAACCAATATGCAAATCCTCCTCCTCTGTCAGGCCTGTGCCCCAATAGGCGCCTCCTCCTCCTCCTCCTCCTCCTCCTCCTCCTCCTCCTCCTCCTCCGCCAGGCCTGCACGCCAGTAGGTGTGCTTCCTCCTGCTCCTCTGCCAGTCCTGCGCACCAATTGGCGGTTCCTTCCTGCCGAAAGGCACCTCCTCTTGACTATTTGTTTGGAAGTTGGCTATCTGTTCATAAGTGTCCTAGGAAGCAGCACTGGCAATCCCTGGCAAGCAGCTTCAGGCCATTCCTGTAAAATTTCCTGGCACAGCAGTTCCTTCGATGCCCTGGCATATGTCTTTGGAAGCATCTAGATTCACATGCTCTTAGATGGAGCCAGGAAATTCCTAAGCGCTCCTGCTATTCCCAGGCCTATATGGCCAAAGTAGGTAATGTATAGCTGGCATCTATTCTATGTACAGAAAAAGTCTTGCCTTGCCTAGCTAAGGCCATTCTGTCTGGATACAAAATACATACAGGTATTATACATTCTGGATGGAGTCATACACATAGACTAGCTATGGAAAGTATGCAGGGACTAGATACAAAATATATAGGTGCATGCATGTACTTACATATAGGTATGCATGGACATACTGCTAGACTATATTTACACACAGTAGCTATAGAATACCCACAGACAGGGTATACTCTGTACCCAGGGAGAAAAGCCTCAGCTCATCTCACTGAGGCACTGTATACAGAATACATGTCATCTTTATACATAAAGAGAGACAGTGCCATGCGTTACCTCTCTATCTCTATATACAATATTACACAGAATACATACCTAGCATATATAACATTTGTATAGTGCCTACATATGTACAGAGAATATGCACAAGTAAGGGTATGCAAGGCTTTTCTGCCTTTATATGGAATGCATACTGTCTCTACCCGGAATATAGATAGACAGGTAGAAGGAGGTAAGGCATATTTTTGTATATGCAATGTATACTGTCTGTATTTGGAACATAGGTACATGTATACACGTTAGACAGACATCTATACATACATAAGCAGGCAAGGCAGGGCTTTTCTGTCTGTATACAGAATATATACTGTCTATCTGTAATATATATTACATACAGAACATATAGAGAAAGACAGGGGATGAAAGTTTGTCCAAATAAAGAACACACCCTCTCCACATACAGAATATGCACACGCAAGGCGATGAGAGGCTTTTCTGTCTGCATATACAGTACATACACAGGCAAGGTGCTGCTTTTCTATCTGTACATTAAACAGATACTGTCTGTGCATAGACTACATGCCAACAACAAGGTGAGGCTTTTCTGTCAGCGTATAGACTATCTTCCTCTACCTACCCATGGAGAGGCAAAGCCAGGCTTTTTAGATACACAGACTGTAGAATGACTACCTGCAAGGCATACAGACAGGCCAGGCAAGACAGGGCTTTTCTCTGCACATACAGAATTATTCTAGCATCAGAATACCTTCCTCTCCTCCCCAGCTTTCTCTCAGGCAGCTGAAGGAGTTCAGTAGTGCCCCTGAGCCTCACCTAAATGTCTGCAGGAAGAAAAGGAGGGCGGCAGTTACCAGAGACTCCCCTCCTGCAGGGTGCAGCGTCACCCTTCTGCAAACCTGACCTGAAGCCTTAGGTGGTTTGCAGCTTAGTGCATGCTCAGCTCCAAGATGTTGCAGAAAGACTGATGAGGCTCATCAGGCTATTACCCCCGGCTGCTCATCCACATGGGCACCAATGTCAGTGGCAGGCTAACCTCAAGCATCAGTCAAGGGTGAAGAGCAGGGGGCCCGGACAGTGTTGTCCTCAGTCCTTTCTGTGAGGGAGCAAGGCTCATAGAGGAGCAGACGCATCCTGCTGCTGCTTAATCCTGTCTGGCTGTTGGTATAGTCAGGGCTTCAGCTCCTACAACTACAGAGCCTTTCTTTGAGGAACAAGGACTGCGGCCTTCTGCCAGAAGAAAAACAAACCAGTTCACTAGACCTGTGAACACGTGATACAGACCTAACCTGACTCCTAATGGCAGTAGTCCCTCAAAACAAACAAACAAAACAGACAAAGAACCCCAAACTCCAAAACAAGCACACGCACACAAAAAAGCCCAGCCATCACGACACACAGGCTTCTCCTCACCTACCTCTTGACACCAGCTCCTCAGTGGTTTCAGCCCAGGATTAAGCACAGCCTCCAGACTCGCTCTCTGATCTCCATCCCGGCACCATCGCTGAAGCTTCGGGCGCCCAGAGCTGCCAGCTCCTAGGGCAAACCTGACCAGACTCACCGCCGGTGCAAGCTGCAACCTTTGCGCAAGCCCCACGCTCTCGCAGCGCACAGAGGCCGCCCAGGCCTCACCTGCCCACAGGGAGGCCAGACGCTTCTCAGCAAGAGGCTCTTTCCCTCCCCGGGGCGGGAGCAACCGGGCACAAAGCTGAGACCGGAGACAAGCCATGGCAAAGTGCTACCCCATTATGATGACGCAATACCCTGAGGTGCCACCTCATTGGCTGGGGGCCTCTGCACCCCTCAGCATAGCCAATGGGAAGCACCCCGCAGGCCTGCTACCCCATTATGATGATGCAATACCTTGAGGCACCACCTGATTGGCTGGGGGCCTCTGCACCCCTCAGCATAGCCAATGGGAAGCACCCCGCAGGCCTGCTACCCCATTATGATGATGCAATACCTTGAGGCACCACCTGATTGGCTGGGGGCCTCAGTGCCCTCAGCATAGCCAATGGGAAGCGACCAGCTGCCCCATTGCTAGGCGACGGCAGCACCTGCCCCGGCCGGCTCCAGGCCCAGCCTGCCCCAGCACCGCCCTCCCCTCCGCCCCCCTGGCACTGCCCCGGCCCGGCCCAGCCACCCAGCGCTGCCCTCCCCAGCGCAACCCCTGGGGCAGCGGGAGGGCACGGGGCGGCGGGAAGCAGCCCAGCGCAGAGGGCTGAGGCCACACACGGCTCACCGCAGGAGTGGCATCCCTGCTGCACGCGCCCTAGCCCTGCCCGCAGCCAGGCCAGCGAGGCTGAGGCTCCTCCTGACACGGTGGCCCAGGCAATGGGGGGTTTTATTTTATGTCACCTTTTCTCTGAGGGGAATATTTTATTAAAAGCAGCCCAATAAGAGGTCAAAAAAAACTTGAGCGAATAGTTACCTGCTCTTCATAGCCCAAGCCAAACCAAAGCCCTATCTTTCTTTTTTGTCTTTTAAACGGAAGAACCTGCTGCTGGCCCTTTCTTTTTAAAAAGCTGTCACCTGAGAACCTTAGTGTTTTCCCAAATGAATCAGGGAGGAGCGCAAGAGGAAGAGCACCACCAGCTAGCACCACCAGAGCTCGCAAGTCAGTGCAATCTGTTGTGGTGACAAGAGATTTGTTGCCATCATCCGCAACTTCAGCACTGCAAGTGGCAAAATGCCCAGAGCCACAGGATCACGAGCAAAGCGGGACTTTTCCGGGAACAGAAAGAAATTATGGGAACAGGCTCCAAGGACCCATTGAAAGGAGTCTTAACACTGACTTAGGCAAAATATTACTCAATAATTCCACTGACACATGGGGCTTTTGCTTCAGCTTCTTGTAGTAGTCTTTGAATAGCTCTGGAAAGTTTCCATATTCTTATTTTTCTCAGTTTTTAATCTTTAATTCCATAGACACATTCACAGAATGGTTGAGGTTGGAAGAGACCTCTGGAGATCATCTAGTCCAACGCCCCTGCTCAACCAGGGTCACCTAGAGCACGTTTCCAAGGCTTGTGTCCAGACGGATTTGGAATATCTCCAAGAAAGGAGACTCCACAACCTCTCTGGGTGACCTGTTCCAGTGCTCTGTTACCCTCACAGTAAAGAGGGGTTTTTTTTCTCACGTTCAGACGGAATGTCTTCTGTTTCAGTTTGTGCCCGTTGCCTCTCGTCCTATTGCTGGGCACCACTGAAAAGAGGCTGGAAGTTCTTTGGAAGTACTGAGACACCAAGTGTGCAATTAATTATTAGATGCCATCTTCAAGATTCATGGTTCTTATAAATATGAGCCAGGTCCAGAAAGGTTCCATCTTCCTTCTTTCAATTTTGAGGATTAACCCAACTGCAGGAAGAGCAGGCGAACATCACACTAATGGTGGTGTGTTTCTCCAGTGGCTTAAATAGAAGATAGAGAAAATGAAGAGGGTTTTTTTTTGTCTCCATTATTGTCATTTGTTCACTAAATCTTCCTTAAAGCATTGAGGGGAAAAAAGATGCGAAAAAAAAGAAATAGAATAGCTACATGCACACGATTGCATCGTATGCAGTCCCATTTACCATCAAGCGTGGAACAGCCCTGAGGAAAATAGTGGAGCAAAAGCAGATGTCTTACCAATTATCACAAAGAAAACAGTCTTCTCCATATTGATTTTAAAGGGGTGATTTCATGACAGTTTGGCAGATACATACTACAGATACAGTTTGGTAGAACAGGGTGGCTAGACAGGCTTCTTACAAATTGGGACAAGAGGCAAAACAAACTGGAAATAAAGGATATGCTTTTATTTTAAGAGTACAAAAAAAAAATTGATTGATTTTGCTAAAAGCTAGGCCACTGAACCCTGAAGGGCTGAGTGGGGCAAATTAACATTTCCAGCCCACTGAGAGAGGGAGAGATTCAGGCGAACCTCTGTGAAGGAAAAGCTTAGGGAATCAGCAGTGCCTTGTCCTCCTGGGAAGACATGAAGCACACCGCCAACCTCCCTCCCCTTCTCCTTGCTGCTGGAGGCACCTTATGAGACAGGAGGAGGGAAGAGGAAAGGGGAAAGTAAAGGTAGAATCAGCTCCAAGAGCAAATCCAGGACATCAGCCACTGCTAGGCACCCCAAATATTAGGTCATTTGAAATATGAATTACCATCTGTGAGGTGAGACATTTATTTCTTGCTATAAACTGAGATGGATCCCCGTTTTCTAACTATGGCCCTGCCTAAACATGGATGATAAATGACACAACAAAAGCTGAAGGAATCAATGAAAACCAATGTTGCTACTTAAGGCAATCAAGCTGGTTTCTGAAAAGGAAAGTGTACCTGTGGTCCAAGTGCACGTGACTGCAGAAAGCAGAGAAGGTATGTCTACCAACCCCACAGGACCTTAGGGGCTCAGCCATGTCCCCAAAGCAACAAGGTTTGTCATGGTAGGATAGCAGTCCTCTAGAGACTCCGCATGAGTCTCCCCGTTGTCGCCTATGGACACTTCCATAGGATGAGAATCTGCTTTGGTCAAAACACACCTCTGACGCCACAACAAGACTAACGGGGAGAAACGCAATTTTACAGAAGACTTAACCCTGGGAGCAAAAGGGTAAGAAGGCAGGCCAGACTGGGGAAGGACTGGCAGGAGATAAGTTAGAGGTTTTCAAATATTTGTGCCTAGTGAAATTCATCCAAGGGTATTAAAGTGACTGAAGCAACCTCAGTGCCATTACTAGTCCTCTCTCAGTTCCCAAAGAGAAACCAGTCTGGTATTAGAGCACCAGGGAAGGGTGAAGGTGATGTCTACAGGTAAAAAAAGGGAGGAAGAGCAAAAATAAAAATTATATTAAATTATATTGAAAACTAAATGTAATTAATTTGATTTAAAATTTAAGTTACATTAACTAATCAGTTCCCACAGAAATACTAGAAGAAACTATGCAATAGTTCATGAGTCTTTAGGCAAAAAAGGGGGAAAATAGCAGCAAAGAAGGGATTGTCAGAAACAAATAAATCAATTTCCTTCTCTGACAGCTTAACACCTTGTCAATAGGGAAGATACCTCTATATTTACTTCAGAAAGCCTCCAACACACTCTCACCTGATGTTCCCATAAGCAGGCTAAAGAAAGTTGGTCTAGACCAAATTACTGATGGTCGATGGAAAACTGCTCTGGGACATGCACAGAGCAGGGGTCTGTCAGAGATCTTCCCTGTGCGTGCTTGTATTATTATTTTCATTGATGTGGATGATGAATTAGAGAATACATGTATTAAATTCCCTGTAAGAGCAAGCTGGGAGGAAGGTTAGAATTTCAGGCTAAAAATGGAAGCACTGGGAAAAAGAGATCAGATGCAAGTTAGTAAGGTTGAACAGAAAGTACTAGGATCAATATTTATGTAATTGGTTGTTTCTACAAGATGGGGAAAGACCGGATATCAAGACTGCAGGACAGGATCTGTGACATGGCAACAGATGCCGATATGAACACAAATCAATGTCACATTACTTTTAAAATGCAAACATAATGCACTATGCCAACAAGAGTGTTGCACAAAGAGTATGTGACAAAGTCCCCCTGACCTACTGTGCTGGTAAGTCCACAACTGAAATTTAATTCCCAGAAGTGGACACTATTTCAAGAAAGATACAGGCCAATTAGAAAGCATCTGAAGAATAAAGCTAAGAAGGATCAGAGTTTTAGAAACCATGGTCCCTGAGGAAGGATTAATCATAGAATTAATGGGCTTCAGTTGTTTAGTGTCAAGAAGAGAAAGCAAAAGAGATTTAGGAGATAAGAGTCTGCAAATATGTAAAAGGATGCTGCAAATAAAAAGGGAATAAACTTCTCACTGTGCACTATATTCAGGACAAGGAGGAATGAGCTTTAAAGCCAGCAAAGGAAATTTAGTTTAGGCATTATGGAAAGAATTCAGAGACAGTTTGAAAGAAATCTGTAATATCATGAGTGACAAGAAGGAGAATAAGGAATTATTGTTTACCTCACATAATACAAGGAATAGAGAGCATTACATGAAGTTATCAGCTGGCAGATTCAATAAGAACAGACATGTTTCTTCATATCTCATGTAGTTGAGCTGCAGAACTGGCTGCAGAGTGTTGGAGGTGCCAAAAGTTAACAGGAAATCCAAAAAGTAATTAGACAAACTTATCCCTGAGCTGCAGGTGGCTGGAAGCAGGGAGAAAATACTGAAGAAATATCTCTATACGCTTATCCTGTTCTTATACTCTTCTGTGGGCATCCAATGCCTCAGAGCACTGTGCTGCATGGCTCTTTGGCCATTACAGCTCTTGCCATGACCTGAACCTCAGCAAAAATCTGGTTTGTCCTGGCTTGTAAAAACTGGAGCAGCACAAAGACAGAATCTAAAATTGACTGGATGAAGGTGTGTCATAAGATCTCCCCATTACTAACCCTAAACAGAAGGGAACACATATAGGATTTTTGACAGGAACTTCTCATATTTCACGTACAAGATTTCAGGATTTTCATGCTGGGTAGGGTATTTATGCGAGGATTTTTTTATTTTTTTTTTTAGTAACATGCATGAAAGCTAAGCACAAATTCAGCAGCACAGTGTTGCATATGAGTTCAATTTAACAGAACTCCCATGAGATTTTTGTGGAAGAACCAGGCAAATTCCAAGCAGCCACCTGCTCGTTACCTGCACAGCTGCCTCTCTGGAAGAGGAACCCGTTTCCTTTTCAAAGAGCCATTGCTAGAGATCTGCTCCCACCAAGAGCCACTCGTTTCCCATCATCAAAAGTCACATTATGAGCTGCCTTTTTCTGCTCTGAGGAACTGGAGCAGAAGCTGTGGGCCCACTTCCATCTATAGGGCAGGGGAGTTTCCATAAGCTGGCGAGAGTAGCTCTTACTGAAATCTTGACTAAGCTAACTGGCAAGTATGAGATATTCAGAGAGGAGGAAACCGAGCAAGTGAGTGGGGTGGGGGGGAACCGAGCGAGCAGAGGGTGGAACGAGCGAGTGAGCGGGGGTGGGGGGAGGGGGCAGTCCTGAAGGTGCTCCAAAACTCAGAAAGTTTGCAAGATCTGGTACCTTGCATCTACATCTTGTTGGTAACAAAACCCATCCACCTTAAAATCCTACTTGTTTCTGAAGCAAATCACATGGCTCTAAGATTGCAGCCATCATTAATCATCAATATGTTTAAGCCAAGCACCATAAGATTTAAGAAAGCATACCCAAGCCTAGCATGTTTGCATCACGCAGTGTGATCAGTAGAAAGGCACAGCATGTACTCAGCACTTGACCATTAATTTATTTGGAAAAAAATAACATCAGTGAAAGAATAAGGCTTATACAAACACTGACTGTGTTTTTATCAGCAGATCAGCTCCAACAGCACAGCCTGCCAGAGAGCTGGCAGCATCAGACACATAGATCCTTATGTATTGGAAAGGTTCCTATCAAATTACCAGTCCCAGCTGGCTTGACAGGCCATTTCAAAAAATAGAGATTAAAGATAATAACCAGAAAAGTAGCCAACTTTGAGTTTTAAGTAGTTGTGCTGCTGTAAGGACTTTCTGAAAGCAACTTAAAAGCTAGGCATCTGCGAAACAGCAGAAAATGAATGGCACGTAGCAAGGGGGATGTAGGCACAGCAATCAAGTTAGGAACAATTTAATTGTGAGGGTCAATTTAAATATGAACTTGCACACGAGTACTACCACAAGATCATCCTTGATATGCTAGATATCCGAGGTTTGTAGGAGACCCCTTAAAGACATGGATGCTCCCATAATTTTATGGTAGGGCACCACAGAGGCTCAGAAAGAGAGAGGAGGCGCATACCCTAGCAGTACTAGAATCTTCACTCCAACCCAAACCTAAGTGATACATGAACTACACTACTTAGCACGACCCCATTAGTCATCTGCATAGCCTATTAGGTTTCAACTGCATACAAAACACTTATGTGAGATGCTGCAAGTTAACAGCTTTGTAGCTTTGTCTAATTTTATGGCAGTCTGCTTTAGACACTTAATAACCGTGGCTAAGAAAAAGACTGAACTGTTTTGGCTCAGTTTTTGTCTCAATGATGTATAGGCCACACAAGCTCCTGTCACATAATACGGAAGTATGTGCCTCCTCTTGCTGATCCTCAGTTATGACCTACCACAGAAACATAGGAGCATCTGTCTCTTCAGCATGTTTTCTATCAGACTCCAACAGCTAGCATATTAAGGCTGATGAGCTTGTGGTGGTACTTGCTCTGTATTCCCAGATCATTTCTAAATTGACCTTGGCAACCAAATTGCTCCTAATTTCATTAACAGAAAGGTGTACACAGTCAAGGCTCAGTCTATTAGAAATATGAATTAAAAATAGCATAAATATAAACCTCCAAAGTTGGTGTAACAACTGCTGTACTGAGATAGATGGTATATCCACAATGCACTTTTGCTTCTCTGTATTGGACCCTGCCATTCTTCGAGCAGTAGCACTAATGTATTTACAGAATGAACTATAGTCAGAGAGAGTTTAATCATATAACTAACTTCAAAAATTGACCTCCAAGTACTTTCACTCAACCCATACCTGTATTTAAGTTCACATATATTTTGATTTGGACTCAGCCCTCTACATTGTAATGCATACTTGACTCACTGAAAAAACGCTGGATAACTTGACATAAAAAAGAGGAAGAAAAAAAGAAAGAAAAAAATAAAGTGTTCTGAGTAGTCTCATCTGTACCTTGAACTGAATAGTTCTGATTGATATTCAGATACCTTTTAGAGTTACAAGTCCACCAATCCAGAAGCATAAAAATACATCTCGTTGTTAAGGAAAGAATACAAGAACAGAAAAATATTCTTAAACAGACATCATTTCAGTTTACCATTACGTAGCAGCTTGATTACAGCTTTGACATTTCCAATGTACTACTTTGGTCATACATAGTTTTTCAAACCTGAGGCATCAGTAATAAACTCAATCTACCATGCAAAACTAGGAACAATGTCTAGATTTGTTTCTGTGATTACACATCTGACTGGAAGCCTCCAGTTATGAAAAGCTATTTCTACTTGCAAAGTAAATTATAACTTCTTGGAATAGTTTAAATAGCCATTCACAGTGTAACACTACAAAACAGAATGTTTCTGCTTGATGAAGGTTAAGGTCACAGAAATCATCAGACACTACAAAAACCCACCAATTAGATTCTTTTTATATGAAATAGCTCTAATAAACAGTAAGCCAACTACTCTCATGTTCTCAAAATACAGAATGGTCACCAAGCATGAATGTTTCTGTTTTTAGTATCTACATTTTTTAGAGAAACTTCTAATACACAATTGGCCGAAACATTATCCTGCACCCCAAAACAGGCTGGGGAAGTGACTAATCTATTTAAAGCAATTTTCTGAAGACCTTACAAAAAAGTTATGTTGTCCGAGTACAAACCTGAATAGCAGAGCTTGCTTCTGATAACACTCAACCTCTACAAGCATGGAACTATATGGAATTACAACTACATATAAAAAGAAAAGGTTAAAAAATGTAAGACTGCAAAACCATATTAAAGAGGTAGGGAATTAACATATGCAGTCTTTAAGGATAACACACATGCACTACGAGATCTTCAGTTCTCTAGTTTCATTCTCATTGCCACTTCAAATACAAAACTGAACACAAATCTTCTGTTAGTTGAGCTCCACATCACTTCTCCAGTTGTCCTTCTGCCTTTCCTCTGATCTTTAGCCTCCTGTATTTCAGCCAGTTCACTTGCTTCCCCCCCAGCTTCATAATTAATGCAAGTCAAGAACGGGACAGGCTGGGACAGTTCTGACAGCACAGAAAAAAAAAAAAATCCTTCTTCTTCTAAACCCTCTCCAGCAGCCACAGCACACAGAAGGGGCAACTACAAAGTTCTGCTTCTTCCAAAGCCCAGGAACGTGGCATTCTCGTCCACACTGCAGGGACAGGCTGCGCGAGCAGCTGGGCTGCAGGAGAGCTGGAACAGGTACTCCCTGAAGTGTACCTGCAGAAAGCATTTCACCACCAACCTAAAAGGCTTGAGTTTATTTGGATTCCTATTATTCCACCATAATTGGACAGATTTTCACAGGGTATCAAGAGGCACGCAGGAATGATTCCCCTGCCAAATTTCAGTATTATGAATCAAAACAAAGTGCAAGATCAACACAGCAAAATGTTGTTTTCTCCTAATCGTGTTCTTAGAAATGGCTTAAGTCATCTGCCCTGAAACATACTAAAATTTTTTTTTTAAACTCAAGACAGGCCAAATTTCTTTCCAGAAAGTTCAGGAAAGCTGTTAACACACTGAAGGTAAGTTTCTACAGCATATTCTTTAGAAATCACATGCAGAGACACAGTTACAAATTTTTCCTACAGTATACCAATGATAAGTTTAATTGTTTTCTGTGTTTAAAAAAAAAAAAAGTTGTTAAAATCTCATCTTTGCTGTAAAATTGAACACAATTTCAGTGATGCACATGTACTGAAAGAGATACTGTAATTAGAACAAATACTCCATGATTGGTGTTGGGACATAACCAGAGGTTCAGTACACTTAGATATTGTTCAAATTATTTAGAGAGCCTGTATTTAGCTACTGTACATCAAGAGCATCAAAGAAATAACACCAAAAGGAAAGCTATTAGCAGACTAATGAAATTTAAGATTACGCTAACTCAAAAGAACATTAAAAAATGGTTTAGGCAGATTCCCCACTGATAGTCAAGAATTAGTTTGTGCTGCTGCAGGCGTGAAGTGCAACTCCTCTTCATTCAGCACTGTACATATTATGCTTTAGCAAAACTAAAGGCTTTCCTAATGCCAATATTTATTTCAAGCACAGAATGATGAAGCATAACAACTTTTAAAATTGTATTTCAAACTATGAGACACTAACAGGGTTGGAAAAGAAACAGAGAAGAAACTTCCATAAAAAAAAAAACAAAAAACAAAAAACCCACACTTCTATCACTGCTCAATCACTGGATGCCACCATTTGAGAAAACAAAGGTCAAAACAATATATATGAAATGAAAAGTATTGCTCAGTCCCCTCACCCCCACTAAAATCTTTCCGTAGTGCCTACATCACTGAGGAAAAAAACAGTTATCAAAGCAGTTCCCCTTCTCATACATTCATGTTCTAACTCAACTGGAGAGGGAGTTTTTGATGTTAAGTGCAGCTACTTTTTGGTATTAACAAATTTGTGTGCTTCTTTCAAAAGAGTTTCAACATCTTCATTATCCTTTTCTTCTGAATTTGGTTCCCAGTCAGAATCTTCATCAGTAGGTTCGCACTCTTCGTCATCATCTATAAAGCTGTCATTAAGATCATATTCATTTGGTTCACCATCATTGTCACTGTCTTCCTGCAAAGACCTTTTTCCTGTAGGGGAAAAAAAAGTAATATATTCATGAATCATCACCACAGAAACAGAAAGACCTTGAAGAGACCATCTAGTTGATCTTTCTCCTCAAGAAGAGGAAGGATCAACTAAAGCACCATACCCAATTTTGATGATTTTTGGTTTTAAGAATCCCATGAAAAGTTGTATCATCTCTCTCAAACACCTACTGTAGTGCTTACCTGTCTGTTCACTTAGAAAGTTTTCCTTATTGACTTTAATACAAGTCTCTTTTTACAGTGAAGCCAAACTCAGCCCACTGGATTGTAAGGCTTCCCCACCTCCAAACCAGAGTATAAGCTGATTAGTATACAACTCCCTGGCTCCTCCTTTCTTGAAGGCAAGCACTTCCCTTCTTTTTTTCTAGTCTCTAGGACCTTATCAATTATGTATGATTTTCAAGAGCCAGGTACTCAGGGTGTGAAAACATTTAAGTATCATTTAAACTGCATTTTTCTTGGAAGCTCCAAACCCTTTATCACTGGCATTAATGATATGAGCCACCTAATCAGTTACCTTCTAAGCAAAAGCAGACAAAAAAATTAATACATATTGCAGCCTCTGATGACTTCTGATAACTTTCCTTTCCTTAATGAGCAGCCCATCAAATTTTCCTAGTTATCTTCTTACTACTCCCACACTTAAACAATATTTCTTTCTTTCCATTTAGTCTCTAGCTATTGCTAGACTGCTGTTTTGCACCTGGATTTTCTGTCTTCATCCATAGAGACTTAGAGTATTTATCCTCTGGAATCTGACATGGTTTTTTATTTCCTGCACACTTCCGTCCTGAGTTTCAGGTTATAAAAGAGAGAATCTTCCAGACCCACTCTTCTCCTACGTTTTTAGTTTGGATCCATGCTGAATAGTTTGTGCTTCCTTTCTGAAAAATGTTTAAAGAATTGCCAAACACTAATCGTTTTTCTGTTCTAAGCTCCATGCAGCCTACCTGCTTCCCAGTTAACTTAGTCTACTTTATTATGCTGTTTACTATCCTTCTTACATCTCTCTTCTGTCTATCTTCCTCACAACTTACATGATCAAATTGTCTTTTGCCTTATATTATTTCACAATACTCTGTATTGGCAGGAATCAACGTCTAAGAAATCTCTGTTTACAAGAAACAGCTGCTGTTCCCAGCAAATTCCAAAATTTTTGGACAGTTTGTCCTGCTATATTCCTTTAATGCTCAGATATATTGGCAAATTTACCCATTTAAACCAAGTCCCAGGCACTGGATAATTCTGCTATTGGAAACCTTGTCTATCTGACTTGGTAGTGTCTGTACAAAGCTGCTGCCATGACAGCATTGCATTCTCTCTCTTTTTTTTTTTTTTATTTTTAAATCAATAACTGTGAATCTTCAACAAGTTTATTTCCACTGCTTCCCGATTTTGGAAGATACGTGTAATCCTCGCTCTATAAGCTACTACTATCTTTTTCTTACATGTCCACAATTCCTAATAAGCCACATTCTTCAGCGCTAATATTCCAATCATGTGTTATTTTGCCATAAATTAGGGCATACCTCTGAGTAAATGTGTGTTCATTCCTCTTCTCCCCAACCTCCATTTTTTGCCTCCTTCTATCATCTAGAGATAATCTGTCAATGATCTTATACAGACAATTTATGCGTTGAGCAACTTTTCTCATTATTTTTCCTCTGAAATTACAAATCCTCTTCTCGGTTACAGACCCCAGTCCAAATCATTGACGTTTTTATTAACTATAAGCTCTTGCAATCTCAGGTCAAAGCCCCAGGTACTCAAACTATGTGTGTCAGAGGGGAAAAGAGGGAACACTAGTATGCTATTTAGTCAGGTCACATCTCTATCAATTAAACTTTTCAGCTGTAGGAACATTACTATTCCAGAATTATTTAATGATCTGATTAACAGTTTGCACTATATAGAAAGTCTTGCCCAAGGATTTCAAAGGCATATGCAGCATTAGTCAAGCTTCTCAAAGATATATTACTTGATGGACGAATTGTGCCACGCAGATACTGAATGACACCCTGGAATCACATCAGCCACCTGTTACAGCCAAGCATATAATTGAGAAAAATCCTACGGCTGGAAATCTACTTTCTTTGAATAACCTACTGTGCACAACCTAGGAGAAAATCTTGAAAATGCCAAATGACAATTTGAACTGTAATCCACTATTACGCTTTCTAGTTTATTGCTTATCAGATCTAAGATGAAATTAATCACATCCATGTTTACTTGTATCAGCAATACGTGACCTCAGAATGTCTTACAGGAATCACAGCCTATAGCCTTGCAGAAGAGAAATAAAGTGAAATAAAATTGGGAACAAAGATGATACACCAGACTGAAGAAAAGAAGAAAACTGAAAGGTATTTATTCTTCTCAGACAGAATAGTCTACTTTTGCCTAGTGATTATAATTTAAAAAGGGAGAAGTATTGTATGACAGAAGATCCCACTAACAGTCAGAGATACTGCTTCTCAGGTATTTCTGAGAACTCAGAAACCCTTACATACTTTCCATTACCAAAATGAGCTGAGGAAAATGCAATCTTACAGCCTTTGCAGGAACACAATTTTTGTTACAACACAAATCGAACAGCTAGATTCTGGAACCTTACACTTATGAAATAGTACTTTACGCTCACACAGCGATGCTGACTGTATGTTCCCATCTGCAAAAGCAGGGCTTCGATTACAGAGGGCAGACTGAGTCCTCAAGAAAAAAAAAACAAAAAAACCCCAATAATAATAAACTCAAGACCTACTTAAGAAAGAAAAATTCTTCTTTGATTCCACAGCACTGCAGGTGATATCTTCACAGAATGACAGAATGGTTGAGGTTGGAAGGGACCTCTGGAGATCATCTAGTCCAACACCCCGCTCAAGCAACATCACCAAGGGGAGGTTGCTCAGGACCTTGTGCAGACGGCTTTGGAATATCTCTAAGGATGGCGACTCCACAAGCTCTCTGGACAACCTGTTCCAGTGCTCAGTCACCCTCTCAATAAAGAAGTTTCTCCTCATGTTCAGACAGAGCTTCCTGTGTTTCAGTTTGTGCCCATTGCCTCACATCCTGTCGCTGGGCACCACTGAAAAGAGTCTGGCTCCATCCTCTTGACACCCTCCCTTCAGATACTTGTACACGTTGATAAAATCTCCTCTCAGCCTTCTCTTCTCCAGGCTAAACAGGCCCAGCTCTCTCAGTCTTTCCTCATAAGAGCGATGCTCCAGTCCCCTAATCATCTTTGTAGCCCTTCGCTGGACTCGCTCCAGTAGTGCCACATCCCTCTTGCACTGGGGAGCCCAGAACTGGACGCAGTACTCCTGATGTGGCTTCAGCAGGGCTGAGTAGAGGGGGAGAATCACCTCCCTCGACCTGCTGGCAACACTCTTCCTGATGCACCCCAGGAGACCATTGGCCTTCTTGGCCACAAGGGCACATTGCTGCCTCATGCTTAACTTGGTGTCCACCAGCACTCCCAGGTCCTTCTCAGCAGAGCCGCTTTCCAGCAGGTCAGCCCCCAACCTGTCCTGGTGCATGGGGTTATTCCTCCCTAGGTGCAGGACCCTGCACTTGCCTTTGTTGAACTTCAGGAGGTTCCTCTCTGCCCACCTCTCCAGCCTGTCCAGGCCTCTCTGAATGGCAGCACAGCCCTCTGGTGTATCAGCCACTCCTCCCAGTTTTGTATCATCAGCAAACTTGCTGAGGGTGCACTCTGTGCCTTCATCCAGGTCATTGATGAAGAAGTTGAACAAGACTGGACCCAGGACTGACCCCTGGGGGACACCGCTAGCTACAGGCTGCCAACTAGACTCTGCGCCGCTGATCACAACCCTCTGAGCTCTGCCATTCAGCCAGTTCTCAATCCACCTCCCTGTCCACTCATCCAGCCCACACTTCCTGAGCTTGTCTATGAGGACGTTATGGGAGACAGTGTCGAAAGCCTTGCTGAAGTCAAGGGAGACAACATCCACTGCTCTCCCCTCATCTACCCAGCCAGTCATCCCATCAGAGAAGGCTATCAGATTAGTTAAGCATGATTTCCCCTTGGTGAAGCCATGCTGACTACTCCTGAGCACTTTCTTGTCCTCCACATGCTTGGAGATGGCCTCCAGCATGAGCCGCTCCATCACCTTTCCAGGGATGGAGGTGAGGCTGACTGGCCTGTAGTTCCCTGGGTCCTCCTTCTTGCCCTTTTTGAAGACTGGGGTGACATTGGCTTTCTTCCAGTCTTCAGGCACCTCTCCTCTTCTCCATGACCTTTCAAAGATGGTGAAGAGTGGCTTAGCAATAACATCCGCCAGCTCCCTCAGCACTCGTGGGCGCATCCCATTGGGGCCCATGAATTTGTGGGTGTCAAGTTTTCTTAAATGATCTCTAACCCGATCCTCCTCCACCAAGGGAAAGTCTTCCTTTCTCCAGATTTTCTCTCTTGCCTCCAGGGTCTGAGGTTCCTGAGGGCTGGCCTGAGCAGTAAAGACTGAAGCAAAGGTGGCATTCAGTAACTCCGCCTTCTCTGCATCCTTCGTCACCAGGGCACCCACCCCATTCAGCAAAGGGCCCACATTTTCCCTAGTCTTCCTCTTGCTACTGATGTATTTGAAGAAGCCCTTCTTGTTGTCCTTGACATCTCTCTCCAGATTTAATCCCAAACGGGCCTTAGCCTTCCTTGTCGCATCCCTGCATACTCTGACAACGTTCCTATATTCCTCCCAAGTGGCCTGTCCCCCTTTCTACTTTCTGTATACTTCCTTCTTCTGGTTGACTTTGCCAGGAGCAACTTGCTCATCCATGCAGGTCTCCTACCTCCTTTGCTTGACTTCTTACTCATAGGAATGCACTGCTCTTGAGCCTGGAGGAAGTGATGTTTGAATATTAACTAGCTCTCTTGAACGCCCCTTCCTTCTAGGGCCCTCACCCATGGGATTCCTCCAAGTAGGTCCCTGAAGAGGCCAAAGTTTGCTCTCCTGAAGTCCAGGGTTGCGATCCTACTTAGTGCCCTGCCTCCTCCTCGCAGGATCCTCAACTCCACCATCTCATGGTCACTGCAGCCAAGGCTGCCCCCGACCTTCACATCTTCCACCAGTCCTTCTTTGTTTGTTAGTACGAGGTCCAGCAGCACACCTCTCCTTGTTGGCTCCTCCACCACCTGTGTCAAGAAGTTGTCACCAATGCTCTGCAGGAACCTCCGGGACTGTTTGTGCCTAGCTGTGTTGTCTTTCCAGCAGATATCAGGGTGGTTGAAGTCCCCCATGAGAACCAGGGCCTGGGATCGGGAGGCTACTTCCAGCTGTCTGTAGAAGGCCTCATTGACTTCCTCTTCCTGATCAGGTGGCCTGTAGTAAACACCCACAACAGTGTCACCCATGCTAGCCTGCCCTTTGATCCTTACCCATAAGCTCTCGACTCGCTCTTCATCCACCCCTAGGCACAGCTCCATACATTCCAGTTGCTCTCTCACATAAAGAGCAACTCCACCACCTCGCTTGCCTGGCCTGTTTTTCCTAAAAAGCACATAGCCATCCACGACGGCACTCCAGTCATGCGAGCTATCCCACCATGTCTCTGTAATGGCAATGAGATCATGGCCCTGCGACCGCACACAGATCTCTGGTTCTTCCTGTTTGTTCCCCATGCTGCGTGCATTGGTGTACAGGCATTTCAGAGAGGTGATCGAGCATGCAGGTTTCCCAGGAGGGGTACAAGAGGATCCTCCATAGCCACATCCCATGCGTGCTTCCCCGGCTGCATTCACCTGCTGGAGGTGTCCCAACTTGAGCAGTCTTTTGCCAACTACCCTGGCACTATAACTCTCCCCTTCCCCCATCTTTCCTAGTTTAAAGCCCTCCTTACCAGGTTGGCCAACCTGTTGGCAAAGACCCATGTGCCCCGCCTTGTGAGGTGGATCCCATCTCTTGCCATCAGTTGTCGATCTTCAGACAGGGTCCCATGGTCGTAGAAACCAAAACCCTGTTGCCAACACCAGCGGCGCAGCCAGTTGTTAACTTGGAAAGTCCATCTCCTCCTCCTCTCATCCATCCCCCTCACTGGCAGGATTGAGGAGAAGATGACCTGGGCTCCCAGACCCTTGACCACCATCCCCAGAGCTCTGAAATCCTGCTTGATGGTCTCCAGTTTGCCCTTGGTGTCATTGGCGCCCACATGGAAGAGCAGCAGTGGGTAATAGTCCGAAGCATGGACAAGCCTTGGCAGTCTTTCCATGACATCTGTCACACGAGCCCCTGGCAGGCCACAAACCTCTCTAGACATGAGGTCAGGTCAGCAGATAGATGCCTCCGTCCCCTGCAGCAGGGAGTCCCCCACAACAATCACCCGCTGCTTCTTCCGGGTGTTCTGGCAAGGCACAGGGTCTGTTGTTCCAGTTACTCCCCTTGCAGCCATGCCCATCTCCTCCTCATCCTGGAGGGCACTAAACCTGTTCTTCAGCTGCAAGTCTTCGGGAGGAGTAGGAGCCTTTCTCCTCCCACGAGCAGTGACCAGTTTCCAGCCGCCTTCTACGGTGTTATGATGTACCGTTTCACACGGCACAGAGCCCTCCGGCAACTCCACTGCTGTGGGGGGTTGGGACTCCCGAAGCTGCACAGTCTCCGAGAATACCCTGTCTATCTCTTGCTCAGCTTCTCAGATGCTGCGCAGCCTACTGACCTCCTCCCATAACTCCCTTACCTGATGACAACTCATCAACAGCAGCACACCTCCTGCAGGAGAGCTGACTGCCAGCCCAGGCCTCCCGGAGAGGCCCCAAGCACTCCCTGCAGCCTGAGACCTGGAGAGCTGCATCTGCTGTCAGAGGGTCTGTCTGAGTCCCAGCCTCTGACACAGCAACTCCAACAGCCACTGGGGAATGTGCTCTGCAGCGTGTCACGACCACACTTGAGGAAGCATACACCACAGGGATCAGAAACGAAGGTACCTTCGTGCGCCCTTCTGCGCAAACTGCTGCGCAAACTGCTGCGTCTGTTGGCTGCCTCTGTTAGCTGCGCTTGTGTGTTGAATGGATCCTTATTATAGGCAGGCACCAAATCGGGTACCCTGGCATAAAAAGGGTAGAGTATATTTCTTTGTTGATGCCAGTGCATACAAAGCAATGGGGTTTTGTGGATTTGCCTGACTTGGAGGTGTTTGGCGGAAGATGGTGCGTTTCTTCTGGAGGTCTCTGATTCCTGTCGAGGCCAGGAAGTTGTTGATGGTGTGTGCAGAAGAGTCTCAGTGTGCGGAGGGATGCTGTGTAGGAACCTAGAGAAGTAGGCAAAAGAAGCTCGTGGCCAAAACCAAACATCCCCGAAGCTTCTTGCTTGGGGGACAGCAGATGTGTGGGTGAGTTTGCCACCAGCATTGTGGTGGGGAACCTCTCCAGCCCCTGCACGCTGGGCTGGGCCGGGCCGCTCTTGGCAGCATTGTGTCCTGGGGAGTGTAACAGGGCAGTGGCTGCAGGGCTGTTGCCAGTGGTCTGCCTGCTCTGTCTGTCGTCTTCAAGCAAGCAGGAGAAGGAAGAGGAAAGCTGGAGGATGTCAATAAATTAGGAGCCTGCCTTACCACTTAGCTAACAATAGGTCCTCTTCAGTGTTTGTATCTCTGTTTTTCTTTCTTGGTCCCCCGAATGCATGCCAAGGCCCCTGTCCTTGCTGAGAAGGGTGAGTGCCCCAAGTGTGCAAGACTCTCAGCGCTGTGTGCGAAGAAGGCCTGAGCTTTGCTGGAAGCATATTGGGCTGCCCCTACTGTTATGTGCTCTCCTGTAAGGCAGCAGTTCCCTGGTGAGCCAGCTGGTGCTATTCGCTTCTAATGCATTTTCTGTTTTGTCTCGCAAGCCTGGTTATTTGAGGTAAGTCAGCTTGAACGTGTTGTGCTGGGGCAAGTGCTTGCTTGAGAAGGGGCTGCTGAGCTTTCAAGCTTGAACTGGAGAGTCGGGCTCCTGGTTTTGTCACCTTTGTGAGCGGGGTGGCTGAACTTGGAGCAAGTGAGGGTGCTGCGAGCCTTCAGGGAAACAACAGCAAACTACTTAGGGCCTTCAGGGAGGCCTGAAATTCTCTCTGGGCCTTTGCTGCCCCGACCGTAGTCCTTTTGAGTAGAGCTCTGTGCCTGCTTCTAGCTGGGTCTCCTTCCTTGTCCAGTGTGTGAAAAGGCACGTGAGATTTGAAGGTTCGTGCAAGTGATGTGAATCATGAGCCCACAGGCCTCGGCAGGGTAGGTCATGTTTTGTAAAATACCTCAGTAATCCTGGGGTCTGTCCTGCAGTTTTGCCCTGAATTAATAAGCTCTTAATGGCAAAATGGTTTAATATTTTTCTCTGCCCCGAGTATGATAAAAATGTCATGTGCCTTGACTCTCTCGTTTTTCAAACCCACGTGTTTTGCTGTGACACCTGCACTGTTTCCCCTCCAGTGCACAGAGCCCCTGAGTAACTTTCTTGGAATTGCAGAAAACCACTGCTTACCGCTGGCTAGGTGATGCTTGTGCAAACTGTATTTTGCTGTGTGATGCTCCTTGGCCTTGGTGAGGGATTCTGGGGAAAAAGGAAACGGCCAAGCAATTTGCTTTTTGGAAGCGCTTTTGCTGCTGCCTGCTGTCCCCAAGCAGGTTTTCTCAGGGACTTCTTGCTGCAGGCAGGAAAGCCGCCTGCAGTGCCTGTGGGGGCCCTGGGCCTGGGGGCTTCGTTCCCCTCGGCGCTCTGGAGCGATGTGCCCAGCTGTGGATAGGATGCATGTGAGCGCCGTGTGATGGGACGTGAGTGGCGGCAGGTCATTCCTGGGCTTTCCAGCCCGCCGCGGGTCGTGGGAGCTTTTCTGGGCTGAGGGGAAGCCGGGGGGAATAGCTGGAGGTGAGAGTCCTTGGTAGGTGGTTTGGGAGAAGCTGGGGCAGGCTGAGTGCACTTGTTTCCATTTGTGGTGTGTGCTGGAGCCTCCCAGTGCTGCAGAGGGGCTGGGAAAGTCTGCCTGCGTGCTGCTGGCACCAGTAAACTGTGCGGCAGGTCATTCTCCCTTGAGCCCCGCAGGCCTGCCAGGGCAGTAACGTAACAGAACGGGGATGTGGGGCAGGAGATCTGCTCATCTGTTGCCCCGTGCTGCTGACATGGGTTGTAGTTGGGTTTGGTTTGGGATCCTTCACTAGTGGTACTGGTACGTGCCCGGAGGAGAGTGTGGATGCAGAAGGTGGGGATAATTTTGCAGGGCTAGTGTTTTGATGTGCTGTTTTGAAGTTGCACATAAAAGATCATGTTCAGTGAGGAAGTGCCGGTGGGCCATGCTTTCTGACTGTGTTTGCCTACAAACCATGTACTCCTTTTCTAGCGTAGCTGGAGCAGCCATTTCCCAAACAGTTGCTGTTGGATCAGCCAGGGCCCAGCTGCTTGTGGAAGGCAGCAGAACTGCTGCCGTGGGTTTGAAGGGGGCCAGAGCAGGCTTGCGGTCAGAGTGCCGGGCCAGGCTTTTGGCTGGAGAAAAGCGGTGTTACAAACTGCTCTCCACGGGAGCGTTGTGGTTTATGCTGGTGGGGCTGAGGCATCCCGCTGTAGCTTGTTGATGTAGCAGCTTGCTGTTGCAGAGAGGGGTAGCTCGCCTGCTGCTTGGTGATGCTGTCTCCCCTCTCTGTCCTCCTGCTTCCCTCGAGTGTGCTCCAGTGCACGTGTGACCCAGGGGTGCAGCAGCTCAGCTCGCAGAACTGGTTGAAAGCTGTGTTTTGTGGGCTGAAATGGTGCACGGAGGACTGGGCTGCTGTGCAGAGCTGGTGGGTGTGGGAGAGGGGAAGGGGGCCCCCGACGGCCCCTCTGAAGGTCAGTGAGGCCCCTGGCCAACCCTTGCAACCTTGCCTGGCAGCTCTCGCCTGGAGTGGCAGCAGTAGAGCGCATCTGCGTCGCTACAAGTGCTGCTTACATCCCCCCCAGGACACCCGTCGAAACTTCCTGGTGTACGAAATCACCGTTTGGGGGAACTTGTTTGCCTTGGTGTTGTGTGCTGTTGAGGGTGTTTCCCGGTGTTTGTGTGCAAGGCGTTGTAGGGAAGTGTTCCTGGGGTTGAAGCAGCTGGTGAGATGAGGTGGGGGGAGTTGGCTTACGTGGAAGGGGCGGTTTGAAAGAAGACCCTTCTGGTCTGAGAGGCCTTCCAGTAAGGAAGGCCAAGTCCAGCCAAGCAATCTCCAGGCCAGTCTGCTTTTGGTGCTGCGATAAAAGCCTGGTCTAGTCTGCTGGAGCAGCTTCTGATAAGGCGTGTGAGGATGAATTTCTGGACTGACAGACTCCTCAGGCAATTTCACAAGACAAACATGGGGCTTCTGTAGCAAAAGCAAAACCATCAGCTCCAAAGAAACTGAGCCTCTTTTCTGGAAAGGAAATTTTGTTTTCAGTTGTGAAGTTTGAATGCAACTAATGCCCCAAGAAAGGAAGAGGCCCACTCCGATGGGTATTCAAAGGTGCAATAGTTATCCCCTTTCCTTAAATGTTCCTATTCCTTGCTCCCCTTGGGGCTTTGCCCAGAATGATTTAAAATGGTGGAAGGGTTTAATGGCCCTGAACATTTTGAAAGCAGAGGCTAAGATTTAGGAATCGGCTAAAGAAGCAACAGGTCTCTTTCAGAAAAGGAAAAAGAAATTGTCAGTCTAGTAGCTCTTGAGCCAATTCTATTTTTCATCTTTCTAATGCTGCTCTGCAGTCACACACGTTAGAGGTCACAGAAACAAGACCCCCATCAGAGAGAGACAGATAGGACATGCTGTCTGAACATGACTTTCACCTGCTGTATTTAAATGAGACTCTCAGATTAAGGTGTGCATGAATCATGCAATGTGATTAGCTTTCTGTAGAGTCCTTTCTCAAGGAGTTGGGCTTGTAGCAGAGGGAGGATGCCAGCAAAAGAGGAGGGAGGAAGCAAACCCGTGGAAGCGAGGATGCCTGTTGTGCCAGAAGTGGCCTCTTGCTCAGCTCCAGAGACTCTCGCTTGCCTCTTGAAACGTGGCCGCAGGGCCTTGGTCGACAGTGATGGGAGGCTGATGCTGGACGACTCCTCGGCCTATGACAATGAAGGCGACCAGCTCGCGAGTGGCACCAACATGAGGTTGCTGCTCTTGGAGATGGGGGACCTCCTTATCACAGACAGGCACTTCCCTCGGGAGTGCGTTTGCTGCCATCATGCTGCTGCTGGTGCTTTTGGGAGTTTGCTTCATCCCCAGGAAGTGTTGAAAGCTGCAGGGGAAGCAAGAGGCTGCCAGAGCCATGGCGGAGGAGCATCCCCTGACCACCAAGGTGGAGCTGCCCAAGGGAGTGGAGAAGGCTGTGAACAGCCAGTCCTGCCCTGTGAGGAATATTAATATCCTGAGGGAAGCTGGGGGTGCCTCCAAGGTGAAAGGTGGGAGGGTGAAGCAGGTGAACTTAGAAGTCAAAGTCCACAGCAATGTGCTTGATGGAGCAGAAGTTGAATGAGGTGCACGCTTTTGTTTTGTAAAAGCTTTTTAGAAATTGCGGGGGCGGGGGGAGGAGGAGGGGGAAGAGAAAAGACAATAAAATTCTGCTGGCCTTTTTGTAGCCTTCTGCAAAGGGGGGGGAGTGGCTCTCGCTTTGAGTGATGAGCTGCAGTGCAGGATCTCAACCCTCTGCTCAGGACTGAGCTCCCTCATTGCCCACAACTGTTGGAGCCAGGCAGGGCAGACGATGCTGAATTCTCCATGTGCATCTCTACCATGCTCCTTTCCTTCCTGCTTTGCCACTTCCATAACTATGTCCCCGGGAGCCAAACACCTCCCTCGGGAGCAGGGCAGCTTGGGCAGAGCAGGTTTGGGCTGCTCACTGCATTTGCGCCAGGGGAGTGATGCTGCAGCCTTGTGTCAGGCTCGGTGCTGCTGCTCGGGGCTCAAGGCAGGAGCTCGACCTGCTGTTTCCCGGGCTGAGCCATTTCCCTGGTTTTGCCGCTCCCTTCCCTGCCTTGGGAGAGAGGTTGTATGGAGCCGGTCTGGGCATTAGTGCTGGCGCCTGAGCAGGGCGAAATGCTGCAGAGAAAGAAATCCCCTGTGCAAGGGAGGACAAAGGCTCTGGCGTGGCCTCATTTAGCGCTGCCGCGAGGAGACTTCAGTGCCCTGCAGGACTTGGGGCGCTTTCTGCAGCGGCTGAGCACTGCTCCTGCTGGACTCAGCCTCAGGGCTCCAGAGGACCGGCCTGCCTTGGCCATCGCTAGGAAACTTGCCCCCCATGGAGGGCTGTGATGTCTCCCTGGCTCATTGGCCCCCACTGCAGAGCTTTGCCTGCTCCTGGGCGGAATAGGGGACTCTGCTGGCTCATGGGTCTGTGGGCACCAGCACCTGCACCCTCTGCCTGTGGCTGCTGCCCTGCAGTGGGAAGGGACTTGGCACAGGACCTGCTGAGCGCCGTGCTTCAGGCAGGCAGCTCCTGAAGCGTTTCAGTGTGGGACTCGGTGGCAGCTCAACGGGGGCTGTGTGCTGGTGATGAAACTGAGGTGCCGGCCCTTTTCTCCCCTCGCGCTGCACCTCAGCCCGGAGAGAGGGGAGCTGCTGCTCTGTCAAAGGAGGCCCTGGAAAGAGCCCAGCTCTGCCCCGTCTGTCATGCAGCTGGGGTGCTGCAGCTCCCCCAGCTCCGAGCACAGCAGCGTCCCCGGGCTCCCGGACGCATCCGGCGGCTGGAGTGTGCTGGTCTGCGCCATCTCCGTGGCGTGGAAGGGTGGCTCTGTGCCAGCCGGGGAGAGCGGCCAGGACTTGTTGCCCCTGCACGCAGTTGGAGGGCTTGAGTTTCCCACCTCACTGGCAAGTAAAGAAAGAAAGAAAACCAGCGTGTCTTTGCTTAATATCGCAGGCGAGTTTGGTTGCTTTGGTGCCCTAAGAGGAGGAGGTCAAACCATGCAGGTCTGCAGCTGCAGCCCTGGTACTTGGTTGTGCTTTATTAAGGTCCCCTGCCCCGAGGTGGTCTGGATGTTCATTTTGCCTGGACTTCTGGGCCCGGGGTCCCAGGGCTGGCAGCTGGGCCAGGAGATCTGCAGGAGGAAAATGCCTTTCTGCTGCTGGGGGAGGCAGAAGCAGGTGATGCACCTTTCTGCTCTGTGGCTGCAAGACTGGTCTTGGAGGACAGGAGTTATCCCGTCTCGCCACACCACAGACTGTCAAGGGACTGTTGATCTAAAGTGTGACCAAGGCGTCCTTTCTCCGCTGACTCGCTAGTACCTGGCTGCGACAGGTAGCTGGAGGCTGTATCTCGTCTATGGCAGGCGGTCCCCGGGGGAGAGCTGATGGGCTCATTCAGCAGACATCTTCAGCGGGGGCCGTGTTTCCCTGCGCTCCAGGCGGCAGCTCTCGTTGCTGAGCCTTTGGGGCCGCCAGCTCTGCCAGGCAGGGAAGAGGCGAAGGCTGAGCGCGGCCAGCCCTGAGCGTGTCGGCACCTGACAATACTCGGGGTGTAGGAGAGGCTTAAATGGGAGCTGGGCGCGTCGTTGCTACCCCCAGGCAGCGGAGGATGGAGCTGCTGCCGCGTGTTGCCGAAGCCCTAAGCGAGGAGAGCCTGAGCTCCCTGAAACGTGGAGCCCGCAAGGGAATTGCAGGAGCCGCTCGCTGCCCGTTGGTTCTGTCGGTTGCCGAGCCGCGACTTGCTGCCGAGCTTGCGGTGCTCCTTCCACGCCCTCTGCCGCTGTTTGCTTTTAGCGACGGCCGTTTCTGCTGCGTGTGAAGGGGTTGTTATGGCTTCTGCTAATTAACCCCCCCAGGGCTGTTTCCTTGCAGACAAATGCGTGGCATTTCTTGGGATTTGCTTGTTGCTGGTGCGTCGTTTCCCCTTTTGTAGACTGTTCAGTGCAGTACAAATTCAAGCCTGGCAGCAGGCTTCCTGTTGTGCCGCTGCTGCCCTGGGAGTCAAAGGAGCAAGGCTGCAGCTCGCTGCACTTTGCCAGGTGCTTTAAGGAAATGGTGCTGAGGAGTGACATTGGCCCAGGAGATCTCTGGCTGCCTGAACGTAACTGTGCGTGTGCATGTGTGGTGATGGGCTTTGCTTAACTGAGTTTGCATTTCTCCCCTGTGACAGCGCTCTGGTTTGATCTGAGCTACCCGCTCCTGGTGCTGCCTGGCTGTCACCTGGAGCCTTTTCTGATTCCCGTAGGTTGAATGTGGGGTTACTGTTACACAGGTAGCGATCTGCTTCCCTTCAATATAATGGGCAATTCCACATGTGTTTACTAATAAAAAAGACACTGGATGCATTCTTATGCAGTTTTCGTTTATCTTGAGGTTCTCACAAAGCCCCCTGTATATGCAGGCTTATTTGAAGCATGACTTGTGAGCCCTCTGTTGTCCGTGTGCCTAATGCTGCAGGTAATTAAAAGCAGTCATACTAACTTGTTATGTTGTCGGCGATCCCATGCCACCCGGTCTTCCCTTGCTGCCACAGCAGCAGCTGGAGTTTCTGTGGGGTGAGGAGTTGGCAGCACTTTCCTCCTCTGCTGGTTGCGTGACTGTGGGACACAGTGTGTGCAGGCAAGGGGACGGGAAGGTGCTTTGGGAGCTGTTCTCGGTGACCCCAGAGGCTGGTCCTATCCTTGCCTACCTTCGCCCCATTTTTCTTCTTGTTTCCTCTTTCCTCAGCTTTGCAGTGGAGCCTCTGCAGGGTGACTTGAATCCCTTGAAGGGTTTTTTAAGGGGCGGTTTGGGTTTAAAGTGCCACGGTTGCTGTTCATTTGCAGCTGTGGATTAAGCAGGGTGGCAGTGCTTCCTGAAGTGCTCCGTGGTCTTCATCTGCTTGGGGGTGGTGAGAAATCAGCAGTGCCCAGCTGCTGCCCGCAGGGCTCGATCCATCCTGCTCTGGGCAGCACCGGAGAGACAGAGTGTGTCGCCTGGGGGCAGCTGATGTGGGAGCTGTTCCTGATCCGTGCAGAGCTGGCACCTGGCTTTTTACCAGCAGCGTTGCCCTCACCAGCCAGCATCTCTCTAGAGTGCCAGGACGGCTGCTTCTCTGGAGGGATGTGTTACAGAGAAGTGCACGGGAAGCCCTGGGTACGGGAAGGCTGACTGCAGGTGTGCGGAGCAGTGCTGAACTGGGGGCCCTGAAGGTCGTCTCATCCGCTCCAGGTTTGGGATCGTCGGTGTTTGTGCCTCAGTGGCAGTTTAACTCCGCACCGCCTTAGTGGAAACCGTTGATGGGTTCCTTGCTGTTGTGTGGTTCCACGGTGCGTCTTTACCTCGGGGAGTTTGGTAGCGATGCGAGGCGTGCGCCAAGCCAACCTTGGCTGGGAGCCAGGGAGATGCTCTGTTCCTGCTCCTGTTACGTGCGGGGTAACTGTTTTCACTTGTTTGGCTGGTTGATGTTTCGTGTGATTGTATTTGCATTGCGGCAGGCATGTCACTATATCAAAGCTTTTCAACCTGTGAAGATTTCCCAAATAGAGTCATTGCAGCCTTTGGGGTTTGGCTGCCTCTTCCCATGCCCTTTGTGCCCCGTCTCGGTGTGCTCAAGGGAGGTCTTTTCCTCCAGAGTTGATGAGTGCAGGCTTGTGGCTGACAGCGTTTGCTGTCTTTGCAAGTAGCATTGCAATCGCAAAAAGGTCCCCTTTCTCCTGCCTGAGAGCTCTGGAAGAGCAAGGAGCCAGCATTGCTCTTCCTGACTTGTTCTCCAAGCTCCAGGCTGGGGTGTGCGGGTCCATCGCTCCTGGGTCTGCGAGTCTTTGCTGGCCGCCTTCTGTGGCTGCCAGTGCGCTTCGGGCGCTTTCCGGAAAACGCAGGTTGCAGTTAGCTGTGTGTTGGCCTGTGTCTGGCAGCTCTTACCAGGCCTGTGGGCTCCCGGTGCTTCTGACGGGAGCCCTTCTTGGTGGAGCCCCAGGTTGCGGAGGGATTTACCTCCTGCAGCAGCAGCAGAGAGCACCGAGGCCCTGGTGAAAACGGAGGTGCTGATCATGCGCCAGCTCGTGAGAATCGCCGCTGTCGCTTGGGTAGAGAAAAGGTGCCTGTGGGGTAGATCAGCAGTTCGGTTCTTCGCCAGGCAAATGAGTCCAAGGTTCCTGTTTTTCTCGATTCGTCAGGATGCCCCAAGTGACTTAGCAGCTCTATGCTAGGGCAGGTGGCTCCTAGCGTCTTCAGGGCGGGGGAAATGTCAGCCTGCTGGTAGGAAGTGTCGAGGAAGTGGGGCTCTGCGCGTCCTGGCAGTTCTCTTGTGCACGTTCACTTTTATTGCTGCGGGCAAAACTCTGAGCACAAGAGGTGCCGGAGGTGGTGTGGCCCAGCGGGAGCTCTAAGGAAGAGGGGGGAGGGATGTGTTTTGTCAGACTGGGTGGCTTTCTTGCACCTACTTGGAGCTGAGACACTGCTCCTAAAAGCATTGGAAAGCCACAGCAGAGCCTGGTTGGGTAGAGCTGGAGTGACAGGAGGGCCGCAAAGCCGAGCTGGGCATTTCCCTGAAACTGGAATGCTTTTCCCCCAAACCGGACTGCTTTTTCTCTCTTTTTCTCTCTCTCCCTCTGTCCCCCTCTTTCTTCCCCCTCCCTCTTTTCCTCAGTGCCTCTCCCTCTTTCTGCCCTTTTCTCTCACACGCGCTTTCTTTCTCTCCTCTCTCTCACTCTTCCTCTTTCCCTCCCTCTCTTTCTCTCATCCTTTCTCCCTTTCTTTCTCTTTCTTTCTTTCTTTTTTTCTTTCTTTCTCTCTTTCTCTCTCTTTTTCTCTTTCTCTCTGTTGTTCTCTGTTCTCTGTTGTTCTCTCTTTCTGCTTCTCTGCCTCGTTCTCTTTCTCTGCACCTGTGTCTCACTCTCTTCTACCTCCCTTTTTCCTTCTCTCCCTTTCTTGCTCTTGGTCTTTCCTTCTTTCTTCCTTCCCTCCCTTTTTCTCTTTCTCTCTGTTGTTCTCTGTTCTCTGTTGTTCTCTCTTTCTGCTTCTCTGCCTCGTTCTCTTTCTCTGCACCTGTGTCTCACTCTCTTCTACCTCCCTTTTTCCTTCTCTCCCTTTCTTGCTCTTGGTCTTTCCTTCTTTCTTCCTTCCCTCCCTTTTTCTCTTTCTCTCTGTTGTTCTCTGTTCTCTGTTGTTCTCTCTTTCTGCTTCTCTGCCTCGTTCTCTTTCTCTGCACCTGTGTCTCACTCTCTTCTACCTCCCTTTTTCCTTCTCTCCCTTTCTTGCTCTTGGTCTTTCCTTCTTTCTTCCTTCCCTCCCTTTTTCTCTTTCTCTCTGTTGTTCTCTGTTCTCTGTTGTTCTCTCTTTCTGCTTCTCTGCCTCGTTCTCTTTCTCTGCACCTGTGTCTCACTCTCTTCTACCTCCCTTTTTCCTTCTCTCCCTTTCTTGCTCTTGGTCTTTCCTTCTTTCTTCCTTCCCTCCCTTTTTCTCCCTCCTTCTCTTCTCTCCCTGTTTCCCTCTCTTGTTCTTTCTCTCTTTCTCTCTTTCCCTCCCTGTCTCTTTCTCATTCTCTCTCTTGCTCTCTCTCTCTTTCCTCCTCTCTCTTTCTCTCTCTCTCTCTATGGCCCCTTCTCTTCTTCCTCTCGCTCCTTCTCCCCCCTCTCTCCCTCCTTTGCTCTCTTCTTTCTCTCTTTCTCTCTCTTGCTCTTGCTTGTCTCTTCTCTCTCGCCTTCTCTTGCCTTCCTCTCCCTGTTTCTTTCTCTCTCCTGCCCTCTCTTTCTCCTTCTACCTGTCCCCCCCTCCTCTCTCTCCTTCTCTGTTCTTCTCTCCCTCCCTCCCTCTCTCATCTCCTTCTCCCTCTGTCTCTTGCTCTGTCTTCTCTTTCTCTTGCTTCCTCCTCCTCAGTCCCTCTGCATTTCTCTTCTTGTCTCGCTCTCTCCTTCCCTCTCTTCTCTCACTAGCCTTGTTTTTCGTTTTTCTCTCCCCTTCACTCTTACTCTCTTTCTCTTGCTTTCTCTCTCTCCCGCTGTCTTTCTCTACCTCGCTTGCTCTCTTTTGCTTTTTTCTCTTCTTTCTCTCCTATCTGCCCGTCCTCCTCCCTCCTCCTGTCTTTCTCTCGGTTTGCCTCTCTCTCCTTCTCTCCTTCTCTCTTTCATTCTCCTGGACTCTCTTTCTCTGCCCTTCTTTCCTTCTCTCCTTCTCCCGCTTGGTCTCTTTCCCCCTCTGCTTCTCTCTTCCTCTCACCCTCCTCTTTCTCTCCCTCTTTCTCTTTATTATTCTCCCCCCCTTTTTCCTCCCTTCCTCCCCCTCTTTCCCTCTCTCTTTTCCTTTCCTTCCCTCTTTCTCTCTCCCGCTTTCTCTCTTTGCCTCTTTCTCTCTTGTTCTCTCTCCCTCGCCCTTCCTCCTCTCTTGCCCTGCCTTGTTCTTTCTTTCTCTCCCTCTTTCCCTCCCTCTCTCCCCCTTTCTCCCTCTTTCTCCCTTTCTCACTCGGTTTTTCTCTTTATTTATTTCTTTCTCTGTTTCTCCCTCCCTCCCTCTCTCTTCCTTCTCTCTCCTTTTCTGTCTCCCTCTGTCTCTCTCTTTATCCCCCTTCCCTCTCTTTCTCTCTGCTTCTCTTTCCCTCTGTCTTTGCTTTCTCACTCTCTCCCTTTCTCTCTCTCCTTCTCCCCCCTTTTCTGTCTCCCTGTCTCTCTCTTTATCCCCCTTCCCTTTCTCTCTTTCTCTCTGCTTCTCTTTCCCTGTCTTTGCTTTCTCACTCTCTCCCTTTCTCTCTCTCCTTCTCCCCCTCTCCCTTTCCCCCTCTTATGCCTTCTCTCCCTCTCTCCTTCATTCTTTCTCTTTTTCACTCATTCTCTCCCTTTCTCCCTCCTGCTGTCACTCTCTCTTCCTTCTCTTCTCCCTCTATCTTTATCTGTATTGATCTTGCTCTTACTCCTTCTCTCTGTCGCTTCTTTCACCATTCCTTTCTCTTGCTCTTTTTCTTTGACTCTTTCTCTTTTCTCTTGCTCTTTTTCCCTCTTTCTCCCTCCCTATTTTCTTTCACTCTTCTTTCTCTCTCTCCATTTCTCTTGCTTTCTTTCTGTCTCGCTCTTTCTTCCTCCTTCTTTTTCTCTCTCCCTTCCTCCTCCTCTCCTTTCTCATGCTTTCCCTTTCTCTTTCTCTTGTTCTTTCTCTCCCCATCTTTCACTCTTTCTGTCTTTCCTTCTCTCCTTTTCTCTATCTCATTACCTCTCCTGTTCTTTCTTTCCCTTTCTCTCCCTTTTATTTCTTTTATCCATCTCTTTCTCCCTTTCTGTTTATCACCTTCTCTCTCTTCCTTGTCTTTTTTTTTCTCCCTTTCTCCCTCTTGTCCTTTCTCTTTTTCCTTTTCCTTTTCTGTTTCTTTTCTTCTTTCTTTTCCCTCTCTCCTTCCTCTTTGTCTCTCCCTTTCTTCCTTTTTCTCTCTCCTTCACCCTCTTGCTCTTCTCACTCTCCCTCAGCCTCTCTCTCCTTCTTCCTCCCTCTCTCTCTCCTTTTGTCTCTTCTCTGTCACTTTCTCTACCTTCCCCTTTCTCTCATCTGTCTTGTCTTTCTCTTTGTTGCTCTCTTCCTCTGTCCTTCTGTATTTCTCTTCCTCTCACTCGCTTTCTCTTGTCTCACTCTTGTTCTCACTCCTTCTCTCTCCCTCCTTCTTTCTCTTTCCCTCACTTTCTCTTTCCCTCTGTTGCTTTCCTTTCTCCCTTCTCTCTCCTTCCTCCCCCTGCCTCCTCCTCCTCTCTGCCTCCCTTTCTCTTTCTCTTTTTCTCTTATACTATATCTCCCCCTTCCTTCTTTCTTGCTTTCTCCCTTTTTCCTGCTCTCTCCCTTTTCTTCCTTTCCTTCTTTCCCTCTTCTTTCTCCCTCCCTCTTTCTGTCCCTCTCTCTCACTCTTTCCCTCTCTCCCACTCCCTCTTCCTCTTTTTGCTTCTCCTTCTGTTTTTCTTCCTCTTTATCCCTCTTCTTCTCCTTCTCCCTCCCTCTTTCTTCCTCTCTCTCTCCCTCTCTCTATCCCTCCCTTCTCTTTGCCTTTTTCTTGCTCTTGTTCTTTCTCCATTTCCTCTTTTTCCTTTTCCCTCTCCTTCTTTCTTACTTCTCTCTCTCTCATCTTTTTTCACTTTCTCCTTTCCTTTCGTTTCTCTCCCTCTCTCTTTTTTCTTTCTCTCCCTCTCTTGCTTTCTCCCCTTTCCTCTCTCTTCTCTCTCCCCCTTGTCTCCTTTTCTTTCTGCTTTTCTCCTTCTCTTTTTCCCTCCTTCTTTTCCTGCTCCTTCTTTCTCTCTTCTGTTCTCTCCCTTTCTCTCCCACTTTCTCCCTCTTCCTCCCTCTTGCTTTCTTTTTCTCTCTACCTTGTTCTCACTCCTTTTTTCTCTTTCCCTCTCTTCTCTTTTCTCTCCTGTCTTCTCTCCTCCCTTCTGTCTCTTCTCTCCCTTTCCTTTTTCGTCTCATTTCTCTGTACTTCTGCTCTTCTCTTGTGCTATTTTTCTCTCACTCTCTCCTCTCTCTGGGCTTTTTGTGCTCTCCTTCTTTCTCCTCTCTCCCTTTCTCTCTTCCCCCTCTCTTCTCTTTCCCTTTCTCTCCTGCTTTCTTTTCCTTTTCTCTCACCCCCCCCTTCCCCACCTCCCCCTTCCCTCCTCCCCCCCTTTCTCCCCTTCCCCCCTCTTTCCTCCCCTTTCCCTGCTTCCCTCTTCCCCTCCATTTTCCTCCTCCTCCCCCCTCCTCTTCCCCCCTCTCCTTCCCCATCTCCAGCCATCGAACTGGTAGAGTCTGATTTGCTTTGCTCTTTAATTGACAGGCTTTCTCGTAGTAGAAATATAGAAAAGATGTATATTAGGTGATCTGTTTTCGGTGGGAAGGGGAGCGGAGGGGAGGGGAGGGAGGAAGAAGGCCCCTGACTAATCTCCAGGCTGTCCCCGCTCAGGAGCCAGCGTGACAGCTGCGGGAGCGCGAGTCCCCCGCGCTGCGAAGGCTGCGTGGGCCGCCCAGCGGGGCAGCTCCGGGCCTGCGCACGCCCGGGGCTCGCGGCCCTTCCGGAGGCGGCCAGGCCTTCACGCCAGCCACGGCCTGGCAGCGAGCGCCCCCGGCAGCGGCAGGTCGTGCGGGGGCTGCAGGCAGCGAGCAGCCGGGCAGGGGCTGCGGTGCCCAGCGGTGCCGCCACCGCGTCGCCGGGCTCTCGCCTCCCACTCCCCGCGCACCGGCAGCACCGGGGCGAGGCGGCTCCCGGGGCTCTGGGCCCCGCCATGCCGCTGCCGCTGTCGCCGGTCGCTGGGCCCCGGGGCGCCGCCGCGCGGGGGCTGCCCGGGCCCTGCAGCGCCCCCGCGGCCGCCAGGCGGCGCCGCCGTGCGCGGGCGAGCGGCGCTGAGGGGCGGCAGGTGCGCGGCGGCCCCGCGCCAGGCCGGGCGGGCGCTACCGGAACCGGAACCGGCGGGGCGGGGCGCTACTGGAACCGGAACCGGAACCAGCGGCAGCAGAAGCAGCGGGAGGAGCAGGAAGAGGAGCAGCAGCAGGGAGCGGGGAGGCGGGACGGGCTCCGGCTCTGCCGGGAGGCACCTGGGGCCCCCCCCGGGGGGGGGTCGCAGCGGGCGGCCCGGGCTTGTCCGCGGGGCAGCGGGGGGCGGAGGCCCGGCCCGGCCCCGCAGCCGCCGGGGCTGGCGGGAGCCGCAGCCGCCGGGAGCGCCGGGCCGGGCCGGGCCGGGCCGGGGGGAGTCGCGGGGCCCCCCTGCTGCCTGCCTGCCTCGGGCGGGGCGGCCCCGGCCCCCGTGACACCCGCAGGCAGGCGGCAGCAGCGCGAGGGAGCCCCGGGCCGGGCCCGGTGCGGAGCCCCATGGGGCCGCGAGCGCTCCTGGGACACCTCTGCCCTCCCGCGGGAGCCCCGAGCCGCGGGGCTGGCACGGACGGACGGATGGACCGCGCCGAGCGAGAGCCGGATGGAGCGCTGAAGCCGCCGCCGGGAGCAAGAGCCACAGGAGCCGCGGCCACGCCGGAGCTGCCGCTCGGGCCGAGGCCCCGGGCCAAAGCCACCGGCTGCTGCCCAGCGCCGCGGGCTGGGGCCGCTCCGGTGCGGGGCCCCCGCAGGAGCGACGCGGCTGGGAACCAGCCGCTGCCCCGGGCACAGGGGTGGCGCCGCGTCCCACCGGGCAGCCCTGAGCCTGGCGGCGGGGAAGGGGTGTCTGGCACCAAGCGAGCGCAGGGGCACGGAAGCGGCGCCGAGTGACAAGCTTGTGCACGTGGCATCGATAGTGACTAATGCGTTCATACTGATCCAATAACTATAAGTTAATTGATTAACTATTGACAGGGCCATAAATCAGTTGCTGTCACAGCTTAGAGATTGTGGCATCATTTAATAGTGCATCAGTATTGAAGCCTTAGCTGATGGAGATTGGATCAGTGTTGACTAATTACTTTATGAATATTCAGTTGAGCAATGAGCTTAGGTACATTGACTCAGGGACAACTAATGACCTAACATCTGTGGAATCCCTACTGACTAATCAGTCACTTAATATTGCTGCAAAAACTATAAGCTAACTGTTTATTTAGTATTGAAAGTATTGTGTGAACGTTGACTAACTGGTTTATATATGTTGACTCACTGTTGACTACTTGGACTAATTGAGCATTTAGCTTATGACTGTTGAATCGATAATGACTCCCTGGTCAGGATTGATTCGATACCTCTAAGCTAATTGGTTAATTAGTGTTGAAAGTCTTGGATGAATGTTGAATAAATATTGGCCCTAGAAGATGGTGTCTCCTGGTGTTTCCTGCCCCAAAACCGCTTTCGCGCCAGAAACTATCTCAGACACGAGGTTGGGCCTGGTGCATGCCAGCCTCCCTGCCCTGGGGGTACTCATGGACGGACCCCCCCCTTCGGGGAGGGTCCACACACCCTGCCTCCCCCCACCCCTCTGCCTCCCCCCACCCCAGAAAGGGCCCCCACCCCCCAGCCTCCGCTTTGGGGCTGGAAGCGGCTGAACTCACCTCCCTTTCCAAGTCCCCAAAACGCAGGACTTAGCCTCCATTTTCGAGCTCAAAAATGCAGGACTTGGTCTCTGTTTTCAACCACAAAAACAGCCCACTAAGCCTCCATTCTTGACCCCAAAAAGGCAGGACCTAATCCCTGTTTGTGAGCTCAGAAAGGCAGGGCTCAGTCTCACAGTAACAGAAGCAGCCCCCTAAGCCTCCATTTGTGGAGCCAGAAACGCAGCACTTAGCCAAAGCCTTATGCAGCACTTTTTCTTCAACCCCAAAAAGCAGGACTTGGCCTCTGTTTCTGAGCTGAAAAACACAGGACTGAGCTGTTGGTTTTTTTTTTTTTTGGGGGGGGGGGGGGCTGAAAACAGAGACTGAAAAAGCCACCATTCTGGACCCAAAAATGCAGCACTCGGTCTTCGTTTCTGAACACAAAAATGCAGGGCTTCGTCTCCATTTTGAGCCACAAAAACAGCCCACTCAGCCTCTGCTTCTGGCCCCTAAACGCAGGCCTGAGCCTGTCTCCAACCCCCAAAACAGTGCACTAAGCCTCTGTTTCTGACCCCAAAACCCAGGGCTTCAGCCCAGCTGCTGAGCTCAAAAACACAGGCCTTGGGCACCTGTTCTTGGGCTTGAACACAGAGCCTGCGGCCCCACTGCCGGCCCCCAAAACGCAGCATTTGGCCTCTTTTGGGAGACCTGAGGACAGCGGCCCTCGCCTCCCTTTTCAAGCCCCCCAAAGCCCCCCGCGGCCGCTGCTCTGGAGCCCGAAGCCCGGGAATGACGCCATGCTTCCAGCCCCAGGAGCAGCCGGGCTCCCCCAGCCCGTGTCCGGCCCCGCAGCCCCGCACGCGGCCCGTGTCGCCCCCACCCGCCCCTGCCCCGGCCGTGTGCGGGGCCCGGTGCAGCAGCCCCAGCCCGGGCAGCCCCGGGCGGCTCTGGGTCCTGCTCGGGAGCTGCGCCGGGGTGGCCCCGCGGCGAGGGGAGGGCCCGGCCCCGGGAGCGGGGCACCGCGGGCGGGGGGCGCCGGGCTCCGGCCCTTCGGGCTTTATTCCCCGGCGCGGCCCGGCGGGACACGAGCCGCGGCCACAGCGGGAGGCGCCGGGCCGGGCGGCGGCCCCGCGGGGGGTAGCAGGGCCCGGCTCCGGCCGCCGCAGCCCGGCAGCCCCAGCCGCGCTCGCAGCCCCGGCCCCGGCTGCCCCCGCCCGGCCCCGCGGCCGAGCCCCCCCGCTCCTCACCTGGGGCCGCCGCCGCCCTCCCGGCCCCGAGCGCCCGCGCCGCCACGGAGCGACAGAGCGACGGAGGGAGGAAGCGGACGGCAGCCGCGAGGGACCAAACTGAGCGCGCCGCCCGCCGCAGCCCGCGCACGCGCCCTGGCGCCCCGCCCCCGCCCCGCGCTCTGGCCCCGCTCCACCCCGCCCCACTCCAGGCCGCTCCCCCGCCCCGCCCCCGCCGCCTCGCCCCGCCCCCGCCCCCGCTTCACGTGTGTCACGAGCGCACCGTCCTCAGCCAGGCCGCGCGCGCTGGGCGACGTCCCGGCAGCGCGGGGGCGATCGGCGGGTGCCGCTGCCCCGCCGCGGGCCCGGGCTGCCCGTGTCCGGCCCCGGCCCCGGCGCTGCGCTGCGCTCCCCGCGCCCGCGATCCCCGTCCCGGGCTGCAGCCGCGCCGGCCCCGGCGGCGGCGCGGGGACCCCGCGCTCGGCTCTGCCCGCGGCAGCCGCGGCGTTGCCGGGGGCGCCCCGGGGGGCGGCGCGGGGGCCGGGGCCGGCTGAGGGCGGCTGGGGCGGCGCGGGGGCAGCGCGGGGGCGGGCGCGGGTCGCTCCGTGTTGGCTGCAGCCCGGTGACGGGCGGCGGCGCGGGGCATCGTCGCCCCCCGCCCCCCCCAACCCCGCCGGGACGGAGCCGCGCGGGGCTTCGCGGGGCGCCCGGGGCCGCGGCAGATCTGCCCCAAGCGCCGCCGTGCGCGGGGTCCCGCGTGGCGGCGCCGCAGGGCGCAAAGGGGCCGCTCGTGCCCCGCGTGACCGGCGCGGTGCGGCTCTGCCCGGCGCGGCACGTGGCGGCCGCGGCCCCTGCGGGCGCCGTTTCTGGCGGCGCCGGTGTCACCGAAATCGGGAGCAAAACTCCTCAACGCCAGTGTCGCACTAAGCAGCAGGCGTTCTCTGTATCACAGCGCCGGATGCGCGGGGGGGGGGGGGTCGCTCCGCTCCGCCCAACGTGCATGCCGTGTGTTGCATTAGCCAAAGTTTCTGTTGCTCTGTTACATCCGTAGGCATCAAATTTCCCGGAATGATTATACATATTCATTCTATTTCCTGGAAGGAATTATCACATTTACATAGCCATTACGCAGGTGGTCTGAGTCTCCGGGGGGCTTCGATGGGGGTCTCTGGTGGTTGCTGACGAGGTGCCTTTTCCAGGAACGCTGAGCTCCTTTGCCATATTGGTCTCGGCTTGGCTCGTTTCTTTGCTTGAGACGGCTGCCTTGTTCCTGGCCTTGGTCTCAACTGGGTTCTGCTGGTTTCGCTGTGCTCCTTGAGGCTGCATCAGTCACAGCTGCGAGAACTGTGTCCTTGGGTGCATTCTCGTCTGAAGCTCCTGGCAGCAGCCCCCCCCCCCCTCCCTCCCCTCCCCCTCTTGAGACTCCTTGTCTGAGGCCCCTGCTAACACCGGGGCTGGGGCCGCTTTTCCCTGGGAAACGGCCCAAGCGGCCGGGAGCCGCCGCGGCGCTGCCCTGTCACCGGCGCCTGTCAAACCCGCACTGCTCGAGGAGGGCTCGGGGGCAGCACAGCAGTGCCCACTCGCACAGGGGGCCTGGGCTGGGGGCGCTGGGGGTCCCTGGGCAGGTCCCGGCCCGGGGTGACCCTGCCCAGCTCCAGGCCTGGCTCCGGCTGCCCCGGGGGGCTCGGGCTGGCCCTGGTGCCTGGCGCTACGGGACGGGACAGGACGGGACGGGACGGGACAGGACGGGGGGCCCCGGGGCGGCGGCAGGGCCCAGCCGGGGAGGGCAGTACTGGGGGCCCCTGCCCTGGGGGGGCTGCGAGCGCCCATCCCACCATTTTTTACACCCCCTCCCCTGGCCACTTATGACGACCCTTTCAAATCATTAAATGCCCTGCTGACATACCCTGCCCCCCCCCGGCCACTCGTTCTTGATATCCATCTCGATGCCTTTTGGTAGGTCTGGCATTGGAGGGGCATCGATGCTGCTTGCTATTGAGAGGGAGCGATGTCGATACCTTCGATGCCTGGCAAGAGGAAAAGGGGGGGCGAGAGCAAAAGCAATCGATGCCTGTCGAGATGGAGAGGTATCGATGCATCCCGAGAGGGAAGGATAGGTAGGGATGTCGGGCCCTAGCGGTACGTCTGGAAAAGAATATTCGCCAAGGCCCGTCAATGTCAAAAACGGTCCATGTCGATAGTCGTCTGTGCGTAGGGAGAGCAGCACGGGCCGCAGAGCGGAAGGTATGCACGGGTGTGGGGAAGCAGAGGCATTGGTACCTGTCGACAGGGTTTCATATCTTTATCAATCGATATCGCCCCCCCCACCACCACTTTTTGCACCCCCCCTGCCACTTGTTACCGCAACACCCCCACGTGTTAGGCCACCTTCCGACATATCTCGTGCCACCTCCACTTATTATTGACATCCACATCGAACCCTATGGATAGGTGTGGAATTTGACAGGCATCGATGCTGCTCCATTTTCAGAGGGATCTGTGTCGATATGGTCGACGCCTACCGAGAGCGAAACAGGGCAGAGAGCAAAAGCCATAGATGCCTGTGGAGATGGAGAGGTATCGATGGCTATTGGCAAGGATCGATAGTGACAGCTACCAAGAACCAAGGATCCATTGTGCTCTTGATGCCTCGAAGCAACTCTGGAAATGGACAGGCCTCGATGCCTGTCGAGATGGAGCGGGAGCGATGCGTACCGAGAGTGACGGAGAGCTAGGGATGTCATGCCCTGGCGATAAGTGTGGAAATTAATAGTCACCGAGACCCATCAAGGTCAAAAACGGTCAATGTCGAGAGTCATCGGTGCCTACCAAGAGCAACATCGGCCACAGACCGAAAGGTATGCGCGCGTGTCGGCAACGGGACGTATCGGTGCCTATCGATGGTCTTCAATATTAATATCGAAGCCAATCGACAGGTGTGGAATTCGACAGGCCTCAATGACGTGACAGTGTGCTCCTTCCCCCCCCCCCACTGATGTGCTCTCTCCCCCTCAACCTGACCTCCCTGTAAGCAGCACCTATGTAGGGGCTAGTTGAGCGTGCGCCAACTAAGGCCCATCTAGCATGCAAATATGACTGTGAGTCAATCATCCCCCCCCATAAATAGGGGGCAGCCCAGAGCCCATGGAGCTCTCCTGAACGGCAGTGGGCTGCACTGCAGAACCTCCTCTTGAGCAGGGACACCTCTCACGGTCACTCCTCGAGGCTGAGAGATTCCTTACCCGCCACAGATCCTCGGGAAGTGATTAATAGCGTGCTGAACTTTTGCGAACTTTGTGAAACTTTGCTGAGTTATATCTCAGATTAATTGCGCACATAACCCCTTAGACATAAACCGTTGACCAAGTCTGGGACTAGGACTGGATCCAGCTGCACCTAGGCTCCTCTCCAAAGGAGTTTAGAAAGCAAGGGGCTCCAGTCTGAACCTCGTGACTCAATGGCAGGGTCTCCATTGCATGCGCATCTGACCCTGTCCTTCATGCAGTAAATAATTGAGTGAACCTTGCCAATCGAACCTCGTTAAATCGTTCTTATTTACGATTGAACTTTGTTAAGTCACTGTCTTACTGCAATAAATGTAGTGCTGCTTTCCTCTTACGAGTGAAGTGCATCACTCCTTTCATAACACCGTCCCAGCCAGGCCACAAAACCGGGCACACGGGAAGCAGAGAGACCCGGGCCAGAGCCTGAACAAAAATCCAGCGCGCTCCCACTAGCGCACAGGGGCCATTGCTCCAGCACAGAGGCCCCGCGAGCCAGGAGCGGCTCGCGCCACTGCTCACACCAGCGCCAGGGCATTCGGCCGCCTAGAAAGCCTCGCTGGCACCCAGGGGCCCCATGGCAGCAGCACAAAAGCTGCCAGGTCACACAGGCTGCCAAACTGCTCTCCAGCTCCCCGGCCAGCCCACAACACAACCCTTTCTCAAATGTAGCAGGACTAATTCATCCCGATGCCATGGAAGAAAAGCCGGGGCCAGAGGCAAGGCAACATCATTGCCTTTCTCTTCCGCATTTCGGAGCTGCGTTTCTGGAGGCCCCAGAAGCCCTTCTGATAGACCCGGGGTCTCTGGGCTCAGCCCTGCACAAAGGCAAAGCAAAGCTGGGCCCTGGCCCACCCTGCTGCAGCCTCCGCACACATGGGGAGATGCAGGAGGATGCGCACACCGAGCACGGGGCTCCCTGGAGACCCCAACGCGGGAAGGCCGTGCATGGCGCTGCTTGGGACCAGACAGCCATGGAGCTGCTTTCCAGGGATGGGGGGGTTTCCCTGGGAACGTGGTCCTGCGGGAATCGCCACTGCAGGCAGAGCGGGGCTGGCTACAAGCAGCCGCTGGGGACGGACGGGGGCAGGCCAAGCTGCCAGCGAGGGCTGCAGCTTCTGCCCAAATCAGGCTGCCCGGGGACCCCATCACCTGCCCCTTTTGCCTGTCGCCACCCAGCAATGCAGCCCACAGCGCCGCTGGCCCAGGCGCCTTTCCGAGCAACCTCCTGGGGGCTCCCAGACACGGACCTGCTCGGGGACTCATGCCACCCCCATCGAGGGACTCTTTTGGCTTTAAATGGATGAGGCAGCATGGCTTTGACACCATCTGCCTGCTCGCTGGCTTCACTCAGGGGGCTCCCAAAGCGGCACACGGGGCAGGCAGACCTACAAGCACAGGCAGGGGCAGTTCTCAGGGCCTCGACAAGCAGCCTCAAAAGAGGACAAGCTGACAAGGACTAAGCTGCTCTCAAGCTTTTTGCGCTGGGAGCAGGAAGAGCTGGGAGTTCATCTCTGAAACTAAACACGCAGCCAAACCAGGAGATCGCAGTGGTGCAAGTGCCACATGGAAAATCCAGTTAAGGGGCATCTTTGGAGGTCCCAAATCGCATGGCAGAGGTATACTGCAAGAGCACTGATGAAGCGACCCAAAGAAGGGGCAGGGGGAAGATGCGCTTCACACACAGCAGGCTTGCTGCGGGATTTGGACCCTCACCACCACCAGCTTTACTCGAGCCTCTAGCTAGGACCCATCCCAAGCAAAGCGGGCTCCAGTTTCATTGCCCACGTCCACCCACAACTCAGGCTAAAACCAGTGCCCCTGCAGCGCCAGCCCCAAACCCAGCCACAGCCAGCGCAGTCGCAGCTCTGCAGCTAGCGCCCTTGGCTGCTGCGCTGCGCAGCTGTCACACTGCCTTGATGCTGGCTAAGAACTCGTACAGAGGGGAACTGGAGGGAAGAGAGACACCCCACTGGGCAGCCCTTTCAGGGGACCGGGCCCTCCTTTGGGCTTTCCTAGTTACAAAGCATGCAGTGGTTGGAGACAAAATCCACTGCTGGTCGGCTGAGGGCGTCTGCTTGGACAACGAGATTTTGAACAGGAAGGCATCGGCCACTTTAGGCCCTCTCCTAAGAATAGCCTTGCCCAGCCCAAAAGGGCCCCTCTTCTCAACTGGGTCCCTCTTCCAAAGAGCTTCAAGCAAACCATCAGCAACCCAGCAACTGCCAGCTCCCACCTCACCCCCGCAGCAAACACGGCTGCGCACAAAAGCCCTAAACACAAACGGCAAAGGAGAACAGGGCAGGGAAAGCGCACGAGGGACCCGGCTCAGAGCAAGGTCCTTCCCAGCACGGCAAAATTGAAGATGCTTCCGTCCTCCGGAGCACCGCAGGCAGAAATGGCAGCAGACCTGCTTCTGTGCAGCCGGATTAAATCCTTCAAGCAGCAACCTGGGGAGAAGGCTGGGCCTCGAGTGTCAGACCCACACTAAGCAGGGGGGGCTCCGCTTTGGGAAGCCACAGGGCCTAACGCAGGATTGTTGCCGCTCCGTCACCTGACACAGCCCCTCTGCCCCCCATTTCCTTCCTTTAGGGGTACACGCACAGAAGAAAGGCCCTTTCTTTTACTCCCACAAGTCACATGAAAGCAAGCCTTGGGTTTTACAGCAAGGCCCAAGCAAGGCATGATTAGGAAGGGACTTCTCAAATAAAAGGGCAACTCCCTGTCTCCAGGTCGGCAGAAACGCCTGCGAGCACTAACAGCCTGATCAAGGAGGGCAAGCAGGCGCCTCGGGACCGAGCGAGCAAGGAAACGCAACGCTCCCCTTGCCTTGACGCTCAAGCTCGCCGAGGAGGAAGGAGGGAGGCCAGACCCCACGGCGTCCAGCTGACCACGGCACAGCGCCAAAAGGGGCTGCAGGAAGAAAGCTTTGGGCAGGGCAGCACCCTGGCACACCGCACATATCCTGCCCTGCGTGGCGCTGCCCACCACTTCTCCACAGCCATTGCCGCACAGTTATAGTTAAGGGCAAAGCCGCGGGGCTGCCTGCTCCCCCCGTACGCACCAGCCACCCAGCCATCAACACGTGGCAAGCACTGCTCTCCGGGCTCGCTCCTGGCAGCGGGGAAGCGCAGCCGGAGCGCGTTACCTTGGGACACCATCACTCCCCAGGGCACACTCTTCCCTGCAGGGCACCTGACCCCAAACTAGCTCTGCAGTGAGCGCAGACGCTGCAGCTGGGGCAGCACTCACGCTGCAGCAGAGTTTTGTGGCTCTGGCACGGACGTGGCTCTGCTCAGCACCCGGACGCCGCCGGGCAGGACTCACACAGCGCAAGTGGCCAGGCACAGAGCTCCTCGCCGGCTGCAACCCCACACAAAGTGCCCCGGCCTCAGACCACCCCACAACAGACCCCTCAGCGCTGGGCTCCTCACAGCACCTGATCCCAGCCCTGCAGCCTGGGGCCCCAGGGAACAGGCCCTGCTCTGCCCACTTAGGCTGCCTGCGCTTGCACCGGCTCATTACTACTTTCAAATGCCCGGCCCATCACCAGCTGTTAAAGCAACTTGCTCAAAACCTCCACACAGCCTAAACTAGACACTGCTTTGGGGAAAACTCCTTGGGCCTGGCTTAGAGAGGCTGCCTTTATTCCAGCAGCTGATCCTGGGCACTACCTACACGAGCCCTCACCCTTTCCACTGTGCTTGCAGCTTCTTCAGCCTTTCAGCCTTCTCAATCCTTTTTTGCCCTTTCCACTGAGAAGCCCCTAATGGAATCACGCTATAGCAAGAGGACTCACTCTGCGCAGAGAGCAAGAAGGGTTTGTCCTTGATTCTAACAGTCAAGAAACCTTTTCCTCAAAAGCTGCGCATCCACTGCAAAGGAGATTCACGGGGCCCCAAACCACGGTCAGGAAGCACTGCTGTATCCAAGTGACTTTCCTTACTACCATCCACACCCAGCTCCGTTTGCTTTAAGGTTATCACTGCCCCTGCAGCAATTTAGTGATCTAGAGGGAAGGCATTAAGTTACGGGTAATCTGAAGGTTGGGCATTCTGCGGTGAATTTATTGTGGGTTTTGTGGTTTTTTTTTAATTTCAAGTTTTATATGCCAGACATGCACAGAATCTCCCTTTAGGCTCAAGCAGATACAAAACAGCTCTGTTGCAGTTTTCACAGTGCCAAGCTCATACATTCCTCCCATGGCATGACCAAATCAAGAGCTGTCCTTTAAGAGAGAGAGAGAAAGAGAGAGAGAGAAATGAATCACTCCCCTATTCAGAACCAGGAGGAGGTAAAAAAAAAATACCCCAAAGCTTGGGGGGAGGGGGGACAAAACCCCACCCAGCCCACGAAGATATTCTGGTACTAACCCTGCTGGGGCAGCTGCTAACACAACTGCTTGCCAACCAAAGGGCATTAGCCCAACCAGCGTGTCAGCACAGTTGACCCAGGAAGGCTCGTGCATGCACAGCATGGCGCGCGCAGTGATTCCCTTTGCCTGTATTGACCTGACAGGGGGTTGGTAATTCTGCTTTGCCTCAACTGCTGCAAAAACAACAAACCTTTTCCGAAAGCCAGGCGGAGAGCTGATGGCATTGGAGCAGCTCAGTCTCAGGGGAGAAATCCAGCAACACCTGACCAAAAGAAAACTGGAAGCACAGGCTCAGTGTCGCTGCCCACATCCCCCCTTCAAAATGCACCTCCCCCTCCCTACCCCCGGCTGTATCCATTCCTGCCCTCCCATGCCACCCCCATCCTCATCCCACCCACATCCACCCACTAGTCTTCCCCTAAAAGGGGGAAAAAACAAACACAAACACACACTGCTTGCTGGTTCACACAACCTCAGGTTTCTCAGGAGGCCTGACACAAACTGGACAAGGCAGCAAGGCTGAGCTCTTCCCAAGCACTGTCTGACCTTGGGGACTCAGCAGGACCAAGCCTTTGGGGGGGACCTTGCAGCAGCAGCAAGGACAGGGGAAAAACACTCGAGCGTCTTGGACAAGGAGGAGTTTGAGACCCACACAGGACAGTTACAGCCTAATATTCCTCACTCTAACTTGTAAGGGAGGGAAACAAACCTTTGCTTTAAAGAAGAGAGGAAGAACCAGACTTGGTGCTTGCTCTGCAGCTCTGCAGGGGATGGGCTGAGCCTGTCCCTGCAGAGCACAGGGCTGGGAGCAGGCTGTGCAGCCAAGACATTCGGAGGCCTGTCTCCTCCCTGCTGCTGCCTGAGCCGTCCGTGGTGGCTGCTCTCACCCGGCTGCCCTGGTCCTTGCTCAGTGCCGCGGCCATGGAGGTGAGGAGCTCTCTGGCACAGGCCTTCTCTCTCGCGAGGTGTTACGGCGCCCGGCACAAAGGGGCCCTGGATTTCACTACAGCCTCTTTGAGCAAAGGCAGGAAATGTTAGTGTGTCCTTTCTTTCCTTTCCTCTCTCCCAGGCTTTTTAAGGTCTTCCCATCCTCGGTGAGGGCTTTTACACACAGTCATTCACCCCTCAGGCTGTCAGCTCAGGGTTTTGGGGCACTGAAAAAGTCAGAGGTTTCAAAGGGAGAGGAAAAGCCAGGGCAGTGAGCCCTTTTGGGTTTCTTCCTCCCCTGGGCTCAGGCTGGGCAGCTGATGGGTAGGACTTGACCAGGTTCCCCTCCAGGGGAGGGGAAAGGTGCCTGCTGAGTTGGAAGGCAACTCAGCCGGGCTTCTGGGGACCATCTTCTCAGCAAGGGAGAGGAATTGCTCATGGTGTTTCTACAGTCTCTTGTAGCTGAGCTGAAGAGCAGCTCAAAGGAGAAGCTCTTCATTCAGAGCAACATAGCCCCAACCTTCTCTGTACAATCTTGTCTGATCTGCTTTTTTAATGGGAAAAGCAACTTCGTGACAGAGCAATACTCCAAGTTCATCAGGTTGTACCTTGAGACAGCTTTTCCTGGGTTCTTTTCTGTTCATCTTTGGATTTCTCCAGTTGCTTTTACTTTCATGGTCTTATCAACTTCTCAGTAGACAGATGTACACAGCACTTTGAACAGCAGTTCTTGAACTGATTTTCTATGGGGCAGCCTTCTTCAACATAATCACTACCTCCTTTTATACCCTCTTATTTGATTTATGGAAGCAGAATACATAAAGCATATTTGGACACCTTGCACTTGCTTGGAGAACCTTTCCTTCAGCCAACAACATCAATGGTGAGGACCAGGACGCGAGATGGGGGGCAGTCCTGTGAGCCCATCATTGGGTGAAACGTGACCCGTTGTGCCTGGAGTGATTTTTGGAGCAGGCATTCATGCCAGCTCTTCTCACAGTGGTTCTATTTTTCAAGTGCTTCTTGGTGTTTCTCCTGTTAATGGGAGAAGGATTTGCAGGAGCACAGAGAAGAGCCTGCTCTCCAGCAGGCAACTGAACTGCTCTGTGACCTTGCCTTCTTCACGGTCATATTTGGCCCTTGAGCAGCTGCCTCATAAACCTGTCTGCAGAGAACTTGCATCCTGTCCCCAGGCAGCCTTTGCGGCAGTGGAGGGGGAGGATATGTTCCCTTTGCATGGGTGCCACCAAAGGTCTGAATTCTTCACCCACCTGAGGGGCAGTTTAAAGAGGCCCGAGGTGACCGCGGGTTATGGTATTCGGCCTGCTCAGAGGGTGCGTGATTATTGGCAGTGGTGGCATCTGCCTGCTCCTTTGCGGGTTTAGCATCTGCCCCTGATTTACTGCCTTGTCCTCTCCTGCTTTTCCCCACTGCTGCCTGTGTCCTTGACCTCTGCCCAAGGGAGGCATGGGGCCGCTGCTTGCAATGCATGCTGCGACACCTCATCAGGGGGCTGCTAAGGTCCTACAGAGGCACATGCTCACCCAGAGGGGCCTCCCCTTGCTCTCTGCCTTCTTCAGGCCACTCTGCAAGCGCTCGTGCCCATCGCAGCCACAGTCCCTGGCACTGCAGTCTCAAGGCTGCCAAATGTCACCCCACTGCACTGCAACTGCAGTTCTCTTCCAGTCACTGGCAAGTCAAGGGCCAGTGAGGACTGGTCAGGGCTGCTCCACCTCTGGGGGGTATCTAGGGTTAAGGCCAGCTCTGCGGCATGCTCCTCTTGCAAGGTTCTTGCACTCTGCTCCTGGGCAAGCCGGCACATCCGTTGCTCCTGGGGGCAGGAGGCAGCCCTGCCTAGGTGGTTCTCAGCCTTCTTCTGAGGCCTCGTAGGGACAAGGTTACATGTCCACGTGCTCTGCAAATCGCTTGTGCATCCAATGAGCCCTTATCCCAGGCAGGTACATATTCAAGGATCCTGGCAGGGACACCAACCCATAAAGAGAATAGACTTTGGTCAGTTGGACTCACCTGGAGAGTTGACCATGCAGGATGATGTGCACGCTTCATCTTGATGGCTCTGATCGAAATCCAGCCCAGGAAGCTGTTGCTCTCCGATACGCGACAGTGCATGCAGAAGGCTCTCGGACAGCACGTAGAGGGATGCCACACAGGAACCTAGAGAAGGAGAGCACAGAAGCTAGCAGCATCCTCATAAGCACACAGAAACAACTCCAAGCTCCTCCAAAAGCATGCTTTGCTACCTGTAACTCCTTGTACCTCGCTCCTTGCTTCTCCTTTCCCATACGCTTTGCTACCTGTAACTCCTTGTACCTCGCTCCTTGCTTCTCCTTTCCCATGCGCTTTGCTACCTGTAACTCCTTGTACCTGCTCCTTGCTTCTCCTTCCCCATACGCTTTGCTACCTTTAACTCTTTGTACCTCGCTCCTTGCTTCTCCTTTCCCATACGCTTTGCTACCTGTAACTCCTTGTACCTCGCTCCTTGCTTCTCCTTTCCCATGCGCTTTGCTGCTTGTAACTTTCCACCAGTTGAACCCTGTCATGACCCTCCCCAAAACTGAAGGGAAATACACTGCCTCCACAGAGCTGGCCCAGCAGCAGCAGCAAAAACACTCCTTGTCAAGGGCCTGCAATACAGCTTGCACTCCAGCCTGGGCAATTCCTGCAGCACACCACTGAGGCTGCAAGGACTCCAGGCTGCACCTCCAAAGACCCGAGACGAAGGAGGGGACTGCCAAAAAAGAGAAACCGCAAGCCTCTTGTCATGCCTAGAGGATTGCCCAGGGCTCAAACAGCTGAGGCTTTTCAGGGCACCTTTGGCACACAGCATTATAAATTGCCTCTCACTGCAGAGATTGCAGAGGGCTCCAACTCTGCAAAACTGCATCAACACCAGGAAGCTGCAGCAGTCCTGGCTCTGCTGAGCACCTTTCCCTCTTGCCATTATCCTGTGCCCTGCAGACACCACTTTGCCACCACTGCGTATGACAAAGCACAGAACGCCCCCAGAAGCGACCAACACAGCAAAGCCATTGCCACCAAAGAGAAGGCAGAGCACAACCGAGGGCCCACGCGCTCTGCCACAGCACTCTCAGGCTTTGGGTCCCAGCAAGCTGAGGCCTTTTACTAAGGAACACTTGCCATCAGTACAAACTGCATCTCTGCGTGCTGCCCCTCCTGGCCCTCAAAAGCAGAGCTGAGGCACATGCCCCCACCCTCCGAGATATCCCCAGCTTCTTCAGAGCAGTCCTCTCTTGGCAAACACGGACCAGAAGTGGCCAAGCCCCAGGGAAAAGCTGCCGGGCAGCACCAAAGAAGCGTGCGGGACCATCTCCCAAGGGCTTTGGCCAAAGCAGCTAACCCCCTCTGGCACAAAGAGTCAGGGTCCATGCAGAGGACAAAAGGGAACCTTCAAAGAGAGAAGCACATCCCACGCAGGGGCAGGCGCGTCCCCCAAAGCACCAAAAGGCAGTCCTGCGAAAGAAGGACTCATTTCTGCTCTCCCAGGCAACACCTCTCTGCCAGACCATCCCACTGCTCCATGCTCACACCTACCACCCTCCTTCCTTCCTGCTTTAGAGCCACTAAACACCCAGCCCTACTTGCTCCTCCAAACAAAAGGCACCTCCAGCTCTCCACTCAACACCTGCACACACACACCACTCACTCACACAGGAAACACAGCAGCTCCCCTGCACAGCATGCTCAAGTGGGCAGCTCCCACACCCACAACCCTGGGCACTGGCAACCTGCACTAGGCCCCAAGTACACAGCCAGCTGCTGGAATTGTTCCAGACAACCAGCCCCAAACTTCTCTCCACAACATCCTCTTCTCTTCAAAGGAAACCGCTGCCCCTCCACTTGGCAAAGCAGCTGCAGCTTTGGGCAGAAGGGCACAGACTGGACCACTAGAGCTTAGCTCTACTGACACCTGGGCAGGGGGGAAGCCAAAGAGCCCTTGCTGCACTTGGCACCTGACAGCAATTCAGCCCAGGCAGCTTGGGAAAACTGCACACAAAAGCCATGCTCCCCAAAACACTGGGCTCACACTTGGGAGCCCTCTGTCCTCTCTGACCCTCACGAGCCCCTTGGCACACCCCTACAGCTCCCCTGGTGCTCCCACCTCACGGCAGGCTCTCCCTCACAAAGCCACACTGCAATTTCAGCCTGACATGCTCTGGGGAGTCCTCAACTCCTCTGCCCTGCCCCACCAGCCCCCACACATCCACTCTCCACCAGTGCCCCAGGCAGGCCTGAGCACCCTCCCTCCCACACCTTTAGGGCACACTACCTTCAGCTGTCCCACCTCAGCTGCTGGGGGGGTCAAACAGGCAAGACAGGCTGACACAGCAGGACAACAAGCCCAGCACATGTTAGCCTGCCTGCCTGCAGCAAGCTTGCTCTCACACTGCCCCATTTGCACTAAATGGCTTCCATGCACAGGCTCCTTGCCAAGCTTCTTTCTTGCCCTCCCTGGCTGCTCTCCCCTCTCCTCTAGCCTGCTCTTCTACCTTTTCCCCAAACAAACACCAGCACTCAAAAATCACAGCAATCCTGCTCTCAAGCTCAAGGTGCTCCCAACACTTTTCTCCTCCTGCCTCCACCTGACATGTGGCGCCCCAAGGAACCATCCCCTTTACTGGGACATGCTCAACTCACTTGACTCCAGCAGGCAATACATACTGCCACTTCTCCCTGGCATAGGCCACTCCACCTGCTCTTCACTTCCACATTAATGCCCCAGTGACCACCTGCCTCCCACCTAGGGGGCTAGGCCTCCAAGCTTCTGAAGCCTTTTAAGGCTTCTTCTTTCCTCAACTCCAAGACCTGTGTACAAGTACAGCAACCAGCCCTGCTAGCCTTCATTTTCCAGGCACAAAAGCACCTGCCACCCCCCACCTTTGCTCCAGCCACCAAGCCACCCTTGCAGCCCTCTCTGCAACTGTACTTTACAACAGGGCTATCACCACCCCCACACACACCCTCCTCCCTCAGCAGCACCAGGCTCTGACAACAGTGTCACTCAACAGGCTGCCAAACCCCTCCTTGTCTCCACAACTCTGCCCAGAGGAGATATGCCAAAGAGGTGGCTTCAAGGACTTTAGTCCATTCCCTCCCCCTCCGCCCCCCTCTACCACCCATTTGGCAGCTCCAAGTTACAGGAGCGCTCCTCATTTTCCAGAGAAACCCCTCTTGTAAAGGGCAACCTACTGGCACAAAGCACATCTGCTTGGGGGCCAGGGGCCCTGCCTGCAGGCACTAGCTGCCACCTGGCATCCTGGGCAGCACCAGCAGCACTCCTTCTCCCCCACCTCTTTGGCTTCTCAGCTGGGCATGCCACATGCCAGGGCTGCCCTGGGGGCAAGGCACCCCAGCAACACATGTCACACCTGCAGCTGCCTCAGCTCATCAGCTGCTGACAATCTTAAGCATCTGCCTTTGGGCAAGCCACCTGCACTACTTGGGCTCCCTGGCCTTGCTGGGACACTCCCTTGCATGGACAGCACTACCCCCAAATCCCCACCAGGCAACCCCTGCCCCCACCTCAAGAGCACAGACAAAAGCCCTCCCCATCTGCCCCTGGCAAAAGGAGAGCGGCCCAACTTCTTAACATCATGCCACCCCCTTTCACTTCCAAAGGCTTTCCTCAGCTCCCAAGAAGGAGCAGCCCTCCACTCCACTCCTGACATCACTGATCCCCTGACCAGCAGCAAGGCTTGCTTGGGCACACACAAGCCACACCTCTACTCACTCTAACCCCCAGCCTTCTCCCTGCTTTCACACAGCATCAGCTCTGTTCATCCCGCCACCACCATAAACATAACCTGCCCTCCCAGAACTCTTCCCTTCTGGCCAGCTGTCCCTGCAGAGCAGCCAGCAGCTCACTCTCAGCTGAGCTCACCTCCTATTTCCAGGCATCTTAAGAGCAGCTTTTAAGCTCTATCTACTTTGTCAGTCTGGGCAGCAAGGCTGAGCTTCAAAAAAGTTACCCAGATAGAAGCAGAATTACCCTGGCACACCTGCAGTCCTGCTCCAGCCTCAGGTGGGCACCAACTCCTTGTCAGTGCAGCCATACTCCAGCCAGCAAGAGCAGCTCATCCCTGCAGATCACCACCACAAACACCACAATGCTGAAAGACAGATTATCAGACACGTACAGCAGTCCCAAGCTCCTGGCAGAACTCGCTGAGGAGCACAGGCACATCCTCTTCAAGAGGAGGCAAGCACAGAGCAGACCACGGAAGGAAAGAGAAGCTGCTGCAGTTTCTTGGCTTCGGCCAAGAAACCACCACTGGGAAAAGGGAACCCTCTGCCTGCCAGCTGCTTCCACCTCCAACACAGATCTGACCAAGTCAACTGCTCCCTACCCACAGGGGGCAATGTGGCCCCAGAGGCATTCTTCTCCCAGCAACACATTAGAGTCCTAGGCCCAAACCAGAACTAAAACCATTGCCAGTGGGGGTACTTCTGGCCTGGCATCCAGCTCCTTTCACTCACTGCACCAGGCCCAGGCACGCTCTGTGCCTTACCAAACCACCTAGCACCCCTTCCTTTTGTAACCTAAAAAAAGAAAAAAAACACGGTTAGACGCTTTAACGGTTAGACGCTTTAACGGTTAGACGCTTTAACGGTTAGACGCTTTAACGGTTAGACGCTTTAACGGTTAGACGCTTTAACGGTTAGACGCTTTAACGGTTAGACGCTTTAACGGTTAGACGCTTTAACGGTTAGACGCTTTAACGGTTAGACGCTTTAACGGTTAGACGCTTTAACGGTTAGACGCTTTAACGGTTAGACGCTTTAACGGTTAGACGCTTTAACGGTTAGACGCTTTAACGGTTAGACGCTTTAACGGTTAGACGCTTTAACGGTTAGACGCTTTAACGGTTAGACGCTTTAACGGTTAGACGCTTTAACGGTTAGACGCTTTAACGGTTAGACGCTTTAACGGTTAGACGCTTTAACGGTTAGACGCTTTAACGGTTAGACGCTTTAACGGTTAGACGCTTTAACGGTTAGACGCTTTAACGGTTAGACGCTTTAACGGTTAGACGCTTTAACGGTTAGACGCTTTAACGGTTAGACGCTTTAACAATTAGACGCTTTAACAATTAGACGCTTTAACAATTAGACGCTTTAACAATTAGACGCTTTAACAATTAGACGCTTTAACAATTAGACGCTTTAACAATTAGACGCTTTAACAATTAGACGCTTTAACAATTAGACGCTTTAACAATTAGACGCTTTAACAATTAGACGCTTTAACAATTAGACGCTTTAACAATTAGACGCTTTAACAATTAGACGCTTTAACAATTAGACGCTTTAACAATTAGACGCTTTAACAATTAGACGCTTTAACAATTAGACGCTTTAACAATTAGACGCTTTAACAATTAGACGCTTTAACAATTAGACGCTTTAACAATTAGACGCTTTAACAATTAGACGCTTTAACAATTAGACGCTTTAACAATTAGACGCTTTAACAATTAGACGCTTTAACAATTAGACGCTTTAACAATTAGACGCTTTAACAATTAGACGCTTTAACAATTAGACGCTTTAACAATTAGACGCTTTAACAATTAGACGCTTTAACAATTAGACGCTTTAACAATTAGACGCTTTAACAATTAGACGCTTTAACAATTAGACGCTTTAACAATTAGACGCTTTAACAATTAGACGCTTTAACAATTAGACGCTTTAACAATTAGACGCTTTAACAATTAGACGCTTTAACAATTAGACGCTTTAACAATTAGACGCTTTAACAATTAGACGCTTTAACAATTAGACGCTTTAACAATTAGACGCTTTAACAATTAGACGCTTTAACAATTAGACGCTTTAACAATTAGACGCTTTAACAATTAGACGCTTTAACAATTAGACGCTTTAACAATTAGACGCTTTAACAATTAGACGCTTTAACAATTAGACGCTTTAACAATTAGACGCTTTAACAATTAGACGCTTTAACAATTAGACGCTTTAACAATTAGACGCTTTAACAATTAGACGCTTTAACAATTAGACGCTTTAACAATTAGACGCTTTAACAATTAGACGCTTTAACAATTAGACGCTTTAACAATTAGACGCTTTAACAATTAGACGCTTTAACAATTAGACGCTTTAACAATTAGACGCTTTAACAATTAGACGCTTTAACAATTAGACGCTTTAACAATTAGACGCTTTAACAATTAGACGCTTTAACAATTAGACGCTTTAACAATTAGACGCTTTAACAATTAGACGCTTTAACAATTAGACGCTTTAACAATTAGACGCTTTAACAATTAGACGCTTTAACAATTAGACGCTTTAACAATTAGACGCTTTAACAATTAGACGCTTTAACAATTAGACGCTTTAACAATTAGACGCTTTAACAATTAGACGCTTTAACAATTAGACGCTTTAACAATTAGACGCTTTAACAATTAGACGCTTTAACAATTAGACGCTTTAACAATTAGACGCTTTAACAATTAGACGCTTTAACAATTAGACGCTTTAACAATTAGACGCTTTAACAATTAGACGCTTTAACAATTAGACGCTTTAACAATTAGACGCTTTAACAATTAGACGCTTTAACAATTAGACGCTTTAACAATTAGACGCTTTAACAATTAGACGCTTTAACAATTAGACGCTTTAACAATTAGACGCTTTAACAATTAGACGCTTTAACAATTAGACGCTTTAACAATTAGACGCTTTAACAATTAGACGCTTTAACAATTAGACGCTTTAACAATTAGACGCTTTAACAATTAGACGCTTTAACAATTAGACGCTTTAACAATTAGACGCTTTAACAATTAGACGCTTTAACAATTAGACGCTTTAACAATTAGACGCTTTAACAATTAGACGCTTTAACAATTAGACGCTTTAACAATTAGACGCTTTAACAATTAGACGCTTTAACAATTAGACGCTTTAACAATTAGACGCTTTAACAATTAGACGCTTTAACAATTAGACGCTTTAACAATTAGACGCTTTAACAATTAGACGCTTTAACAATTAGACGCTTTAACAATTAGACGCTTTAACAATTAGACGCTTTAACAATTAGACGCTTTAACAATTAGACGCTTTAACAATTAGACGCTTTAACAATTAGACGCTTTAACAATTAGACGCTTTAACAATTAGACGCTTTAACAATTAGACGCTTTAACAATTAGACGCTTTAACAATTAGACGCTTTAACAATTAGACGCTTTAACAATTAGACGCTTTAACAATTAGACGCTTTAACAATTAGACGCTTTAACAATTAGACGCTTTAACAATTAGACGCTTTAACAATTAGACGCTTTAACAATTAGACGCTTTAACAATTAGACGCTTTAACAATTAGACGCTTTAACAATTAGACGCTTTAACAATTAGACGCTTTAACAATTAGACGCTTTAACAATTAGACGCTTTAACAATTAGACGCTTTAACAATTAGACGCTTTAACAATTAGACGCTTTAACAATTAGACGCTTTAACAATTAGACGCTTTAACAATTAGACGCTTTAACAATTAGACGCTTTAACAATTAGACGCTTTAACAATTAGACGCTTTAACAATTAGACGCTTTAACAATTAGACGCTTTAACAATTAGACGCTTTAACAATTAGACGCTTTAACAATTAGACGCTTTAACAATTAGACGCTTTAACAATTAGACGCTTTAACAATTAGACGCTTTAACAATTAGACGCTTTAACAATTAGACGCTTTAACAATTAGACGCTTTAACAATTAGACGCTTTAACAATTAGACGCTTTAACAATTAGACGCTTTAACAATTAGACGCTTTAACAATTAGACGCTTTAACAATTAGACGCTTTAACAATTAGACGCTTTAACAATTAGACGCTTTAACAATTAGACGCTTTAACAATTAGACGCTTTAACAATTAGACGCTTTAACAATTAGACGCTTTAACAATTAGACGCTTTAACAATTAGACGCTTTAACAATTAGACGCTTTAACAATTAGACGCTTTAACAATTAGACGCTTTAACAATTAGACGCTTTAACAATTAGACGCTTTAACAATTAGACGCTTTAACAATTAGACGCTTTAACAATTAGACGCTTTAACAATTAGACGCTTTAACAATTAGACGCTTTAACAATTAGACGCTTTAACAATTAGACGCTTTAACAATTAGACGCTTTAACAATTAGACGCTTTAACAATTAGACGCTTTAACAATTAGACGCTTTAACAATTAGACGCTTTAACAATTAGACGCTTTAACAATTAGACGCTTTAACAATTAGACGCTTTAACAATTAGACGCTTTAACAATTAGACGCTTTAACAATTAGACGCTTTAACAATTAGACGCTTTAACAATTAGACGCTTTAACAATTAGACGCTTTAACAATTAGACGCTTTAACAATTAGACGCTTTAACAATTAGACGCTTTAACAATTAGACGCTTTAACAATTAGACGCTTTAACAATTAGACGCTTTAACAATTAGACGCTTTAACAATTAGACGCTTTAACAATTAGACGCTTTAACAATTAGACGCTTTAACAATTAGACGCTTTAACAATTAGACGCTTTAACAATTAGACGCTTTAACAATTAGACGCTTTAACAATTAGACGCTTTAACAATTAGACGCTTTAACAATTAGACGCTTTAACAATTAGACGCTTTAACAATTAGACGCTTTAACAATTAGACGCTTTAACAATTAGACGCTTTAACAATTAGACGCTTTAACAATTAGACGCTTTAACAATTAGACGCTTTAACAATTAGACGCTTTAACAATTAGACGCTTTAACAATTAGACGCTTTAACAATTAGACGCTTTAACAATTAGACGCTTTAACAATTAGACGCTTTAACAATTAGACGCTTTAACAATTAGACGCTTTAACAATTAGACGCTTTAACAATTAGACGCTTTAACAATTAGACGCTTTAACAATTAGACGCTTTAACAATTAGACGCTTTAACAATTAGACGCTTTAACAATTAGACGCTTTAACAATTAGACGCTTTAACAATTAGACGCTTTAACAATTAGACGCTTTAACAATTAGACGCTTTAACAATTAGACGCTTTAACAATTAGACGCTTTAACAATTAGACGCTTTAACAATTAGACGCTTTAACAATTAGACGCTTTAACAATTAGACGCTTTAACAATTAGACGCTTTAACAATTAGACGCTTTAACAATTAGACGCTTTAACAATTAGACGCTTTAACAATTAGACGCTTTAACAATTAGACGCTTTAACAATTAGACGCTTTAACAATTAGACGCTTTAACAATTAGACGCTTTAACAATTAGACGCTTTAACAATTAGACGCTTTAACAATTAGACGCTTTAACAATTAGACGCTTTAACAATTAGACGCTTTAACAATTAGACGCTTTAACAATTAGACGCTTTAACAATTAGACGCTTTAACAATTAGACGCTTTAACAATTAGACGCTTTAACAATTAGACGCTTTAACAATTAGACGCTTTAACAATTAGACGCTTTAACAATTAGACGCTTTAACAATTAGACGCTTTAACAATTAGACGCTTTAACAATTAGACGCTTTAACAATTAGACGCTTTAACAATTAGACGCTTTAACAATTAGACGCTTTAACAATTAGACGCTTTAACAATTAGACGCTTTAACAATTAGACGCTTTAACAATTAGACGCTTTAACAATTAGACGCTTTAACAATTAGACGCTTTAACAATTAGACGCTTTAACAATTAGACGCTTTAACAATTAGACGCTTTAACAATTAGACGCTTTAACAATTAGACGCTTTAACAATTAGACGCTTTAACAATTAGACGCTTTAACAATTAGACGCTTTAACAATTAGACGCTTTAACAATTAGACGCTTTAACAATTAGACGCTTTAACAATTAGACGCTTTAACAATTAGACGCTTTAACAATTAGACGCTTTAACAATTAGACGCTTTAACAATTAGACGCTTTAACAATTAGACGCTTTAACAATTAGACGCTTTAACAATTAGACGCTTTAACAATTAGACGCTTTAACAATTAGACGCTTTAACAATTAGACGCTTTAACAATTAGACGCTTTAACAATTAGACGCTTTAACAATTAGACGCTTTAACAATTAGACGCTTTAACAATTAGACGCTTTAACAATTAGACGCTTTAACAATTAGACGCTTTAACAATTAGACGCTTTAACAATTAGACGCTTTAACAATTAGACGCTTTAACAATTAGACGCTTTAACAATTAGACGCTTTAACAATTAGACGCTTTAACAATTAGACGCTTTAACAATTAGACGCTTTAACAATTAGACGCTTTAACAATTAGACGCTTTAACAATTAGACGCTTTAACAATTAGACGCTTTAACAATTAGACGCTTTAACAATTAGACGCTTTAACAATTAGACGCTTTAACAATTAGACGCTTTAACAATTAGACGCTTTAACAATTAGACGCTTTAACAATTAGACGCTTTAACAATTAGACGCTTTAACAATTAGACGCTTTAACAATTAGACGCTTTAACAATTAGACGCTTTAACAATTAGACGCTTTAACAATTAGACGCTTTAACAATTAGACGCTTTAACAATTAGACGCTTTAACAATTAGACGCTTTAACAATTAGACGCTTTAACAATTAGACGCTTTAACAATTAGACGCTTTAACAATTAGACGCTTTAACAATTAGACGCTTTAACAATTAGACGCTTTAACAATTAGACGCTTTAACAATTAGACGCTTTAACAATTAGACGCTTTAACAATTAGACGCTTTAACAATTAGACGCTTTAACAATTAGACGCTTTAACAATTAGACGCTTTAACAATTAGACGCTTTAACAATTAGACGCTTTAACAATTAGACGCTTTAACAATTAGACGCTTTAACAATTAGACGCTTTAACAATTAGACGCTTTAACAATTAGACGCTTTAACAATTAGACGCTTTAACAATTAGACGCTTTAACAATTAGACGCTTTAACAATTAGACGCTTTAACAATTAGACGCTTTAACAATTAGACGCTTTAACAATTAGACGCTTTAACAATTAGACGCTTTAACAATTAGACGCTTTAACAATTAGACGCTTTAACAATTAGACGCTTTAACAATTAGACGCTTTAACAATTAGACGCTTTAACAATTAGACGCTTTAACAATTAGACGCTTTAACAATTAGACGCTTTAACAATTAGACGCTTTAACAATTAGACGCTTTAACAATTAGACGCTTTAACAATTAGACGCTTTAACAATTAGACGCTTTAACAATTAGACGCTTTAACAATTAGACGCTTTAACAATTAGACGCTTTAACAATTAGACGCTTTAACAATTAGACGCTTTAACAATTAGACGCTTTAACAATTAGACGCTTTAACAATTAGACGCTTTAACAATTAGACGCTTTAACAATTAGACGCTTTAACAATTAGACGCTTTAACAATTAGACGCTTTAACAATTAGACGCTTTAACAATTAGACGCTTTAACAATTAGACGCTTTAACAATTAGACGCTTTAACAATTAGACGCTTTAACAATTAGACGCTTTAACAATTAGACGCTTTAACAATTAGACGCTTTAACAATTAGACGCTTTAACAATTAGACGCTTTAACAATTAGACGCTTTAACAATTAGACGCTTTAACAATTAGACGCTTTAACAATTAGACGCTTTAACAATTAGACGCTTTAACAATTAGACGCTTTAACAATTAGACGCTTTAACAATTAGACGCTTTAACAATTAGACGCTTTAACAATTAGACGCTTTAACAATTAGACGCTTTAACAATTAGACGCTTTAACAATTAGACGCTTTAACAATTAGACGCTTTAACAATTAGACGCTTTAACAATTAGACGCTTTAACAATTAGACGCTTTAACAATTAGACGCTTTAACAATTAGACGCTTTAACAATTAGACGCTTTAACAATTAGACGCTTTAACAATTAGACGCTTTAACAATTAGACGCTTTAACAATTAGACGCTTTAACAATTAGACGCTTTAACAATTAGACGCTTTAACAATTAGACGCTTTAACAATTAGACGCTTTAACAATTAGACGCTTTAACAATTAGACGCTTTAACAATTAGACGCTTTAACAATTAGACGCTTTAACAATTAGACGCTTTAACAATTAGACGCTTTAACAATTAGACGCTTTAACAATTAGACGCTTTAACAATTAGACGCTTTAACAATTAGACGCTTTAACAATTAGACGCTTTAACAATTAGACGCTTTAACAATTAGACGCTTTAACAATTAGACGCTTTAACAATTAGACGCTTTAACAATTAGACGCTTTAACAATTAGACGCTTTAACAATTAGACGCTTTAACAATTAGACGCTTTAACAATTAGACGCTTTAACAATTAGACGCTTTAACAATTAGACGCTTTAACAATTAGACGCTTTAACAATTAGACGCTTTAACAATTAGACGCTTTAACAATTAGACGCTTTAACAATTAGACGCTTTAACAATTAGACGCTTTAACAATTAGACGCTTTAACAATTAGACGCTTTAACAATTAGACGCTTTAACAATTAGACGCTTTAACAATTAGACGCTTTAACAATTAGACGCTTTAACAATTAGACGCTTTAACAATTAGACGCTTTAACAATTAGACGCTTTAACAATTAGACGCTTTAACAATTAGACGCTTTAACAATTAGACGCTTTAACAATTAGACGCTTTAACAATTAGACGCTTTAACAATTAGACGCTTTAACAATTAGACGCTTTAACAATTAGACGCTTTAACAATTAGACGCTTTAACAATTAGACGCTTTAACAATTAGACGCTTTAACAATTAGACGCTTTAACAATTAGACGCTTTAACAATTAGACGCTTTAACAATTAGACGCTTTAACAATTAGACGCTTTAACAATTAGACGCTTTAACAATTAGACGCTTTAACAATTAGACGCTTTAACTGCAAAAACAAGCAAGTTACAAATAATTCAGCAACACTCACTCCCAGGTCCTGGCTTAACTCGAGTGTAATGAACCCAAGCTTTGATCCCTTCCACCTTGAGTGCAGTGCAACTAGGTAGGAGTACCCGGAAAGGTCCTTTCCACCTCTCTTGTAAAGGTTTGGAGTTCCACCTTTTTAATGTATACGAAATCTCTCGGTTGATACTGATGGACAGGAGTGTCCAACACGAGCAGTCCTGTCAAAATAATATGCCATCAGAGAGCTGCAAGGACTTCCCCTAAAGAAATCAGATAGAACTTTAATCTGTTTTTCTTTTTACAGGGATCTCCCCTGGAATCAGCGGCGCTTGGTATGGTTTCCCCATATAATACCTCATAAGGACTAATCTTACTCCTAGATCTTGGCTGTATTCTGATTCTTAAAAGAGCCAGTGGAAGGGTCTGGGGCCATCTTAAAGAAGTTTCTGGACATATCTTACTAATCTGTTGCTTTCAAGTTTGATTCATTCTTTCTACCTTCCCACTCGACTGAGGCCTCTGCGGGGTATGTAAATCCCACTTGATACCAAGAATTTTACTTAGCTGTTGGACTATCTGCCACAAAATGTGGGCCCCCATCAGAGGACACTCCTATTGGTACCCCAAATCTTGGTATTATGTCTTTGAGCAATATTTCAGTTACTTGCCTAGCTTTATTGGTGCAACAGGGAAAAAAGCTTCCAGCCATCCCGAGAAGGTGTCAGCTAATACCAGGAGATATCTAGAACTGTCTTGCCTTGGTAATTCAGAGAAATCAATTTGCCAATCATCTCCGGGGGAACTTCCGGGCTTAGTGGTCCCCAGGGGCAGTCTTCTCCTGTTCATAGGATTAATTTTTAAACAAACAGGGCACTTTGCCATCACAGACTTTACTATTCCACTCATTCCTACACATATAATCGAGTTTTGAAGACTAGAAATCAGAGCCTCACTACCCCAGTGTGTTTCTTCGTGTCTCTTTTTTACAATTTCGGTCATTATCTGCGGTGGAACAATGACCTGTTTTGTAGGCGTTATTAACCAACCCTCTCCCTTTGGGGGTGCTTTTAACAGTGATGCTAATTGTTGATCTGCCTCACTGTAATTAGGTTTCAGAATTGGCAGCTTCACCTCTTTTACTGGTACCAATACAAGGATGCCTCATTCAGCCACCTCTAGCGGTTTTATCGGCTAATCGATTACCCACATTTACTGTGGCTTGTCCAAATTGGTGTGCCTTGCAACGCATTATTGCCACTTCCCCAGGTTCTTGAATATTCTCTACAAGTCGGAAAATTTCTTCCTTGTATTTAATAGGTGATCCTTGAGCAGTCAGCAATCCTCTCTCCTTCCAGGTAGCCCCATGTGCACGGACTACCCCAAATGCATACTTTGAGTCAGTCCTTATATTTACCTTTTTCCCTTCAGCTATCTTCAAGGCTTGTCTCAATGCTATCAATTCCGCCTTCTGGGCTGACACGTTAATGGCTAGGGACCCAGCCTCTATTACCCATGTAGCTGTGACCACTGTGTATCCGGCCACCCATTTCCCATCTTGTACAAAGCTGCTACCATCTGTAAACAGTTCCAAATCAGGATTAGTTAGCAGTTCATCTCTCAGATCCTGTCCGCTTGAATATACGTGTTCAATGCTTTGCAGACAATCATGGTGCAAGGGCTCGGGGTCCCTTACTTCTGAGTTCAAAAACATCGCCGGGTTGATTGCTGCGGTGGTTTTGAGTTCCACATCACCCTTTTCCAACAGGATAACTTGATATCTGAGCATACGGCTTGGAGACAGCCAATGTCCCCCCTCTTGTTCCCATATGTGGAACATACACTATGATTCTTTGTCCTATTGTGAATTTTCCAGCTTCTTGGATCAAAAGAACAGTTGCAGCTACAGCACGCAAACACCCTGGCCATCCTTTACTCACACTGCCCAATTGTCTGCAGAAATAGCCCACAGCTCTTCTCCACGTTCCCAGTTTCTGAGTCAGCACGCCCAGGGCAAGATGTTGTCGTTCATGTACAAATAGCTCAAAGGGTTTAGACAAATTGGGCAGTCCCAATGCAGGTGCTGACAGAGCCTTTTTTAAGTCTTTAAAAGCTATTTGGCATTCAGGGGTCCATAGTAGGTAGCTCTTGTTTGACCCCTTCAAAATTTCATAAAGGGGTTTTACTAATAGCCCATAGCTGGGAATCCACAGTCTGCACCATCCGGCCATACCCAAGAATGCCTTCAGCTCTCGTGCAGTTCTTGGTTCTGCAGTTTGGCAGAGCGCTTCTTTTCTGTCAGCTCCCGGTCTCCGTTGTCCTTGTGAAATCTCGAGACCTAAATCAGTCACAGTCTTTTTCCCTACCTGAGCCTTACTTTTTGTTACACAATGGCCTCTTTGTCCTAGAAAATTCAACAGGCTTATGCTCATCTGTAGACACTCTCCCCTAGTCTCCGCAGATGACAACAAAATGTCATCTACATACTGCAGTATTGTTCCTTCCAGGTTTTCCCTTTTCCATGATTCCAGCTCCTTGCCCAATTGCTTGCCAAATACTGTTGCACTGGTTTTGAACCCCTGAGGGAACACCGTCCAAGTAAGTTGTGTTTTGCATCCGGTGGTGGGGCTTTCCCATTCAAAGGCCAATATCGCCTGACTGTCTTTGTCTAGAGGTATGCAGAAAAAGGCATCCCCGAGATCAAGTACAGTAAACCATTTATGGTCCTCCTTCAGGGAGGTCAGCAAGGTAGATGGCTTAGCCGCTACTGGGTGAATATCTTGAACAATCTGATTCACGGCTCTTAAATCCTGAGCCAACCTCTATTCCTTGCCATTTTGTTTCTTTACTGATAATACTGAGGTGTTATATTCTGATTCACACTATCAGTAACCCATAATTCAAAAGTTTACTTATTAATTCTTCCAACCCCTTTCTAGCCTCCCACCTAATAGGATACTGCTTTTGTCTTACCGGTTTAGTCCCAGATTTTAGAACCACCTCCACTGGTTTCGCCACTTTAGACCGACCTGGAATTCCACTAGCCCATACCAAGGGTACTACTGCATCTTCTACATCAGCAGCAATCTCCTCCTCCGCTTTCTGCGTGCTGCTCTGTAACATAAAAATTCTCGTTTCCACAGCTTTTGATTCAGGTATTAGTGGCTGCACCACTCCATTCTTAAAGGTTATCTGCGTGTTCAACTTATCCAATAAATCCCTACCCATCAAGGGCATCGGACATTCAGGCATATATAAAAATTCATGAGTCACCCATTGGTTTCCCAATTTAAAATTTAAGGGCTGCAAAAAGGGCCCATTCTCTCCTTTCCCTGTAGCACCAACAACGCTTACACTTTCATGGCTAAAGCTTCCTTTACAAGTATTAAGTACAGAGTAAGTGGCTCCTGGAGCAACTACAAATTCTACTTCTTCGTTTCCCAGCCTTAGTGTAACCAGGGGTTCGGCTGCGGATGATTCCCCAGCTCCCCTTCAGGATTCATCCTTTAAGGTCATTAGCTTAATGGCTTGCAGGGCTGGGGCTAAGTTCCCAGCCTGAGGACATTCCCTTTGCCAGTGCCCCCTTTCTTTGCAGATTGCGCACACTGATCTGCTAGATGAGGTTGCACAAAAGGAGGTCATGTTCCCTTTCTCTTCCTCCCTTTCACACCTCGGTAACCCCCTCCTGGGCCTTCCCTTTCTCTATAGGCTCCTCCAGGAGCCCTGCTTAAAGCAGCAATCAATCTCCCTTCTCTTAGGTACTCCCTTCGAATATGTCGCATTTCTTTTTCCTTTTCCCTATTATTAAAAGCCGTCCAGGCCACTTCTAACATTTTCCCCAGATCTCTCAAATCTGCCCCCTCTAATTCTTGAAGTTTCCTTCTTATGTCTGGGGCCAATTGTCCCATAAAAGTTGAAGCTAACTGCTGGGCTTCCTCTGGTTTCTCAGGATCCAGGTTGGTAGATTTCCTGGCAGTAGCCTTTAATCATTCCACAAAAGCAGATGGGGATTCAGTTGGTTCTTGTTTGACCTCATATAGCTTAGACCAATTAACTGCTTTTGGCAGGGCGTGTCTTATGCCAAACATTATCCATCTCTGATATCTTGTTAAGAGTCCCCGGGGTCCTGGCAGGTTAGGATCCCACCCTGGCTCTGCAGCAGGAAAATTCTGATCTAGCATCCCCTGCAAATCCCCACCAGCAAGTGCTCCTTCCACTTGCTTCCGAGCAGTGTTTAATACCATCTTCTTTTCAGTATCATCTAGCAGGGTGTCTTATATTACCTGTAAATCATTCCAATCTGGATCCTGAGTCCTAATTAGAGTTTCAAACACTTTAGCCACTCTCTCTGGATCCTCTCTATAGTTCCCTGCTATTTCCTTCCAGGACCTTAACTCCATTATAGAGAAAGGCACTTGAACTGTTACAGGTCCATTATTTCCACCCACCTGCAGAAGGGAAGCCTGTAAACCACCCGCCCCCCGCTTCCCCTTGTCATCCTCTTGTTCTCCTCTCAATCGGGCTAAATCCTTCTGCCCCTTCAGCCCCACACATAGCCTCAATATCCTCCCCCAACCTCTGTTGGGGAACAACCATCAATTCCAAATCTTCTTCCTCCTCCTGTTCATACTTTAAACACCTTTTTCCAATACTACAAGCAGAACAACACCTTTTCAACTTTTGACCCTTTCCCTCCTTCTCTAGTGCTAGTATCATCGGATCCCTTGGAATCATCCCACAATCTTTCTGCCACACAGGGTGGTCTCTTAGTGCGAAGAACAAATCTACATACATTACTTCATCCCATTTCCCCTCCCTCCAGCAAAACAACATTAATTGTAATATGGTATTGTAGTTCACACTTCCATTCTTAGGCCATTTTTCCTGATCTTCTAAACTATACATGATTACGATGATTACGGTATTCAATTAATTGTTCTCTTGGTAAGTGCACCTCCCGGCGGACCTGCCGCCTCTCTCCAATGCTTCAAAATACATCCCAGGGGTGAATTCTTCCAAATCCCCCCCTCTTTCAACACTTGGTTACCCATAACCACAAAATCCACAAAACAAAGTCCAATAACATTCCAAATGTCAAACTGCCACATAAACACACAATTGTGCACAAATAACTTTACCTTCCTCCCCCTGAGGGACCTCCAGAGCCCAACCTGACCTCCCTGCATGGCTTTCGCCACACCTTACAGGCGGGCGACCCCACCTTTTCCACCCTTCTAACCCAGCTCTGCAAGGCTCACTGCATCTGACCAGCGGGCAACCTGACCTGTTAAGGAAAGGAATGCCTTTACCTTCCCAGGGGGCTTACTCAGAGCTCTTTGGTCTGGAGATCAGAGGTTCTCCCTGAGAATCCCTCGGTGCTGGCTGGAGGTCCTGCAATCCCACAGATGCGTTGAGATTCAGAAGCAGGGTCCCATCTGGGGTGCCAAAGCTGTCACCGAAATCGGGAGGAAAAACTCCTTAACACCAATGTAGTATTAAGAAGCAGGCATTCTCTTTATTACAGCGCCGGATGCACGGGGGATAGCTCCACCCAACGTGCACACCATGTCTCACATCATCCAAAGTTTCTATTGCTCTCTCACACATGTACTGAATTTCCCAGAATGATTATACATATTCATTCTATTCCCTGGAACTATCATATTGACAGAATCATTACGCATGCGGTCCTGGTAACAGTCTTAGCTAAAGCTCCTGCACATCTTCCCAGGCAGGTGATCCACAGCCAAGGAAGACAAGCATCTCGAATAAAACAAACCCCATAAGGAGGCTGCAGAGCTTCCCACCACAAGGCACTGCTGAGAAGGAGCCCGCCCGCCCTCAAGGACAACTGCACATTCAGGCCAGCATAAAGCAGCCACAACTGATACCACACAAGCCACACACTCAAACAGCCAGCCACACAACACCAGCTGCCTTCAGCCTCGGGGCTAGCTACTCACTGAGAACATTCAGGCAAGTTCCCACCTGCTCTCCAAGGCAGCACAAGGCTGCCAGGAAAGGACCATAAAAAGCCTGCCCCAGAAGCACATTTCCACACCACAGGACACCAGCACCCTGCCTGCCTAAGCCCACTGCCCACACCCACCTTGCCATTCCCCTGCAGCTAGCACAAGCTCAGCAGCTGTCTCTCCCACCTACAGCAACTCCTTTGCAGCCCATTCACAGCAGGAAGGTCCCACCCTGTGGTGCTTAACACAAAGGGACACACTCAGTGACCACCCAGGGGCAATGGAGCCCTTGGAGCTCACTTCCTTTGGCTTTTCCCTCCTCAACACAGGCCACACAGCCACACTTCTAAGCAAGCCAGGGCCAGACAGCCAGAAGCAGCCTAACACCTAGCCAAAGGGAAAAGCAGCTCTGCAGGGATGCACCTCAAAGGCCAAGCAACTCCACCAGGGCACCGCTGCTTATGTGGATACCAGCAGCACCTGATCAAGGCTCCTTGGCTTTGGTTGCTTCCCTTTTTGCTTTCTCATTTATACTTCTGAAGCTGATGACAAGCAGTCAGGACTGACTGGGGTCTCCTTTCAGAGACGCTTTCACAACTGACCCAACGCCTGAAAGTCACACCTCGCCTGTAACTCCCCAGGATAAACACCACTCCTTAAGGGACTCGGAAGGCAGCCTCAGGAAGCAACTGCCACCCAAGTCTACAAATCCTTCTACTCTCCACTGTGAGAGCAGACCCAGACCCACCAGCTTGCAACAAGCCACAGCTTTACTGCAAGGCAAATTCACACCACCCACACAAGTGCTAGAGTCTGCTTTAAGAGGCCACTGGCCTTCAAGAAGGCACTCCCACACATTGCTAGCATTTAAAACACACACTTCAGAGGTGCCCTGAGCACAGCTGAAGCAGGGCATGACCAAAGAGCTGCTGCACACAGCTGCTTGCCTTCACTAGGGAACCCCCAGGCTGCACTGCACTAGCCTCCTTGCCTGCACTGGGACAGGCTGCACTAGGAAGCACTTTCAGGGCTTTGGAAACACAAACAAGGGCACTTCCAGGGGAGCGTCTGGGGGGCAACAGGCTGCAGACATTATGCTGCAGCAGAAATGCCTCTCAACCGAGGGAAGAGCCACGAGTGCAGAGGCAAAGCTACCAAGGGGACACCAACGCAGCCCAAAATGGCTTTAAAACCCAGGCACGCTCAGGGGTCACCTCACCACTCTCACAGGCTTCCCCAGCGCATGGCACAGGCAGCTGGGCAGCCCCGCCGCTGGTTGCCACGCAGCCCCACTCACCCCCAGCAGCTGCAGCCCCTGCAAGGCCGCTTTGGTGCCACCGCCACCTCCTCCCCGCTCCCTGGGGACTGCGGGGCAGCAGCAATTTGCCTCTGTCTGGGTTTTGGCACCCAGGCACCAGCCTACAGCTGCCTTCCCCCACAAGGCTGAGAACCAGCCCTTCTCCAGGACCGACGCTTTCTCTCGGCAGGACACCTCACCAAAACCCTCAACCCCCACCACACACACCCCATCACAGCACCCAACAGCCACCCCCCACCGCAGCCCGCTCCCTTTAACGGCCGCCGCCGCGCGCCCCGCCCCTGCGCCCCGCCCTAACGGCCGCCGCGCGCTCCCCGCCCAGGCTGCCGTAACAGTCGCCGGCCCTTCTGCCTCGTTGTCGCCCTAACGGTCGCCGCGCGCCTCCCCCTCCCCCCCCAACGGTCGCCGCGTGCCTCCCCCCCCCCCCCCCCCCCCGCCTCGCCCTAGTGGTTGTTGCGCGCGGCAGGTACTTGCTGTAACGGGAAATCCGGCGAAAGCTGCGCCAAAACATCGTCCCAAGACACTGCTGAAATCAGCACTAGACATTCAAGCTAGAACTTTGTGGGTATTTTAGTAATTCAAGTGGAAAAATCTGACTGATGATTGAATTATTAGCAAGAGCTTTATTCAGCCTGACTTGCATAAATCTCTGTTGGTTTTCGTTAGTGTACTCCACTTTCTCTGTCACGTAAACCTATGTGCTCGAGGTATTAGGTTTATATTTATTTATGCAATAGGGAAAATATGGTAAGTGTGCTACTGATTTCATTGACTGGAAAAATGTGACTAGTACAACAAAGACTATGGAATGGATATCAGCTGCCCAGAGGCTTCTGCAGTTAGATAAAGGATTAAGACATGAAAAGGGAAGTCATTTGAATGAGGTAACTGTATCAGGCTGCATAAATGCTTGTGTTCCTGCACACTCACAAATTGAAATGCAATGCTTGACGATTACGTAGGGATGTGTGAAGAAAAAGATTCTTACAAGAAACTCTACCCGGGCCATTTGCATTGATCCATAAAGAAAGAAAGAGAACAGCAAAGCACAGAGAGTCCCAGCCCACACATGTAGTGGGAAAAATGCAGCAATATGAACTAATTTTTCTTAACCAGGTGTGCAAAACAGCAGGAGGCCAAACCCAGGCTCTCTGCAGATTGAGAGTGGTAGGAAAGTATCAGCAGGCAAAGTTTCATTGCAGCAAGGCACTCTGCTTCAAATTATTTTTGTGGAGAAAAAGCAAATGCATGTACCCTGTCAGCTGGGGGAGACTTCTTTTTATTGTAAGCTGTGTATGACAAGTAGCGTGTATGGGTTGTTATGGCTTTTGTGGTTACTTTTTTTAATACCTGAAAATCTTTGAAAACTGTTGGAAAATCTCCCAAAACTGAGTTATCCAGGCATTCAGCCCAACATTCCTGCAGAGCAGTGGCCTGCAAACCTAGAAGGAGCTTTTCCCTTCTCCAAAAGGTCAGTCTGTTAGGCACAAAATAATAGATGTTGAAAGGAAGTAATTTCAAAATGTAAGATTAAGGTTGGCATCAGGGAGAGATGAGTTACCAGAATATGTCTTTGTTTTGCTGCCTCTTGAAGCCTCAGTTTCTTCTAATGGAAGACTTCCGTGTTTGGCTCATGTGCAGGTATATATGCGTGCTGCATTTAAGTTGCTGTGGAGCTGCAGCAACAGAAGGCTCAGGATGAAAAACTGCCTGAGAAGCAGGTCCAGAAGCAGTTACCCTATGGTGAGCTCTGCCCCGCTGGGGTTTTAGTACCAGTGGTACAAGAAATGGTGATTTCTGAGGTAAGTCAGTGGAAGCTGCAATCACTCTAAGAGTTCAGAGAGATATAGCCATACAGGAAGAAGCGATGGGGATTTGGCCCCTGGAATTTCCCAAATCTGGTTGTTTTGTCTGCATGTGAGCACTTCAGTCCCAGTCTAACAGGAGCTGCTCTGGCTTTTCCTGAGGAGCTTCGCTTTGTTTCTGGTACAGCCTAGCTGCTCTAGGGTTGAAATTACTGCATAGAGACCCCTGTGCATGTGCAAAGTCTAAGCAAATGAAGCAGAGATTAAATTAATAGGGGTCTTTGGAACTTACCTAGAAAGGCAAAGCAAGATATGCTACCTTCAGCTTGAGTAAAGAGTTGGAGTACGGAACTGCATCTAGTTTTGTCTGGAAAGAATTAGGTCTATAAAGTTTAAATATTCCCATTGTAAATGAAAGATGAGGTGAAAGCTGCTGCGGTGCTGGCTTTTGGCGATCAAATGCGACTCGCAAGCCACCCTGTGAGAGGTATCAGAAGTTCTGTGAAGTTGAATGTGTTTGTACATTTATTTCCAGAAATAAAATTGCTTACTTAAGCGTCACTTAAACCATGTGAGGGAAATGTGAGGCTTGTGTAGGCCTTAGGAGAGCGCTGATGCTCTGTTTAGGTGTGCTTTGAGCTAGGTGGGGGGGCACAAAAGCAAATCTCTCCCTTTGGGCTTTCTGCGGGCGTTTTTTATGGGCTTCCATGAAGCTGCCCTGCCCTTTCGGGAGGTGGGGGGGGGGGGGGAGGACCAGCAGAGGGTAAGCGAAAGCAAACGGCTGTGCCCACCCCTCGCGCGGCAGCTCCGGGGTACCCGGCCCGCGTGTCCCGCCCGGGGCCGCCGCGGCGAGCAGCCTCCGCAGGTGCCGCGCGGCCGCCGGCGCCGCCTCCCTCCCCCCCGTCTCCCCGCCTCCCTCCGCCTCCCCGCCTTCCTCCCTCCCTCCCCCGCGCCGCGCGGGCTCCCACGTGGTGCGCGCCCCGCTCAAAAGCCGCGCGCCGCCCCGTGCCCGCTCCCTGGTGCCGGCAGCGTCCGCTGGCGCCTCTGGCTGCTGCCGCCGCGCCGCCGCCCTGCGGGCACATGCCAAGGTGCGGGGCGGCCGCGCCGGCCCCCGCCTGCGCCCCTTCCCCTGGCCGCCGCCCGCGCACGGGGGCACGAAGCTGGCGGGAAGAGGCGGCTTCGGAGGAGCGCTTGCGGTCTCCCTGCGCGGATTCCCGCTTCTGTCCGCCCGTGCACGATGGGGCTTCGCCTCGGGACTTTGCGTTCATCTGTTGCGTGGCTTCATCTGCCACCCGAAGAGAAATCGATTGCCACAGCAGCCCTCGTTAGACAGCACGGCTTCAAGGGATGAGCAGCTCTTAAGGAGCAGGGAGGACGAGACGCACGCTGCTACCGTTGACTTGTTGAAAGACCTGTGTTTTTTGTTTTTTTTTTTTCCTCCTTTGGAAGGGGGAAGTTTGCTCCCCAGACTCTAGCCCGGCTTCCTCCACACCCTTTCCTTCTCCTCTTCCTCTCTTTTTCCAGGATCCGCTGCTTGGGGCCGGAGGTGATCCCCTTCGTATCCCCCCCCCCCCCCCAATCCTATACCGGCACAGGAGGCACGAACTAGGCGGGCGGAGCGCTGCCCGCCCTCGCTGGAAGCGGGGCGGCCCCCCCCCTCCCTCCCTCCGGGAAGAGCTGCCCGCGGCGCTCCGGGCTCGCCCCCTTGCCCTTCCCCCCGCCTCGGCTGGGGCGGTGTTGCGGGGCTGCCTCCGCGGGGCGCCCGGGGCGGGAGGAGCCCGCCGGGCTCGGGCCCTTTGGCCGCCACCACGTCGAAAGCGGCGGCGGAAAGTTGCGGGGCGGCGGCGGCCGAGGACTCGTCCAAGGTGTCCGACGAGGAGCTGCTCGCGTGGAGCAAGGAGGAGCTGATCCGCAGCCTCCGCCGGGCCGGGGCCGAGAAGAGGAGCGCGATGCTGGACCGCAGCAGCCTCATGCGCGAGGTGAACCGCCGCCTCCAGCTCCACCTCGGCGAGATCCGCGGCTTGAAGGTAGCGGGCGGCGGGGCGGGGCGGGGGGGCGAGTTTCTCCGGTGCGTCCCCAGCGCATGGCGGCGGCGAGAAAGGGAGCCCGCCCGTGCCGGAGCGGCGGGCACGGAGCGGTGCCGGGGAGCAGGGCCGAAGCTGCGCCCGGCGGAGCTGCCGGCACGCGTGGGGCGTGGGCCGGCGGCCCCCGAGCTGCGACGGTGCCCCGGGGCCGAGGTGGGGGGCGCGGGGGCTGGCGACCTTCCCGCGGTGCGGGGTCCTTGCGCGGAAAACTTCCCTGCACGTAGGTGCCGGGCACACGACTGCATCTCCCGCGAGTGGCTTCGCCGAGCCCTCGTCAGGTGAATGTGCTGGCGGTTCTTGCCGAGAATGGCGTGAAAAGCGAACAGGATTTGAGCCTGCTGGAAATGAAGTGCCCGGTTAAAAGTGGTGAGAAACTGTTCCGCGGTCTGTGGAGCACAGCTGTTCTGTAATGTGTCCCACTGCGCTTTGGGCTGATGGGAACATCTAATTCTTGTCACCTTTGCAGTAGACTTCGTTGGTTTCTGGTAAGATTCAGTGTTTCTATCTGAAATACATGTGAAAGAATACAATGTGCGGAGCTGTAGAGATTCAAAAGGCTTTGTTTTGCCTATGCTGTTTTTTGTCATGTTTTTTTAAGATGACTTCCTAGGCTCTGCCTTGGAGTGATGAGAATCATTCTCTAGTTTCCTTGTCTGGAAAGGACATCTGAGGATGCATCTCTAAGGAAGTCACTTTCAGTGGTGTACTTCCACAGACTGCACTGAGAGGCAGACCAAGGCTGTGATGATTGATGCCTTCTTAATTTAACTCTTGCTAGGTGGGAAGCGTAGTCCCTAATGTTTCCTTCCCTGCTTCTGAGAATTGGGCAGACAGCATAACTACTGCCAAAGAATTACCCTGATGTACCAGGTATGACTGTGCTGGAGAACTTGAAAGCTACTTTAAAGTGGACGTGACTACAAAGCATTATCTGTCTTGTTGCTGTGACACGTGGCACTTTTTGTAAAATTCCTTAGTTGAGGTGAGGTTGGAGAGGAGGAGAGACCCAGGTGCAGTGTGGCCTTTTGAATTGTTATGTGAGGGTACAACAGAAGAGAGTTCATGACTTGTAGAATGGTTTTAGACAACTAAATTATTGAGCAAGTGTCTTTGATAATCCAAGCTTTCCTGTTCTGCAGCGTACAGCAATCCTGCCTCCCTCCATTTTGACAATAGAAGGTGCCTGGGGGTAAGAGAGACCCATCAATGATATTAGCTTAGTGAAAACAGAGCTTACATTTTAAATGCAATTTAAATTACAGCAGCAATATCATTCTCCTGGTTATGTTCAAAGGTGTTGTGATGTTATATGGGTTTATCTATCTGCCAGCTAAGTAACAAAGCACACCAAAATGTGTAGAAAGGAGTGACAAATTCCTCTCTCAATTCTGAACTTCCTAAGTGATGTTCAGCTTCCACCTTTTGTTCAGATGTCTCAGCTGAAACTTTTAAAAGGAATTTGGGAGAACAAGGTCTCTGGGCTCCAATGGATTTCAGTGGTATGTGGGTACCTACTTGCTTCTTTGTGCCATGTGAAGGAACAGGTCCATGAGTAACGATGAACAGCTGTGCCTGGCTTGAGTGGATGCCTGCTGCCTGCTTAGATACTCTGACTGATAAACTGTGGGCTGTCACTTCAACTTTTTTCCACCATGGGGTCATCTGAAGAATCCCTATCCTGTACAGGTTTTTCAGGTTACCTTGCGACCTCATTGAGACTTTTCCTTTGTCAAACCTGGGCTGAAACTGGTCAAGTTCAAAGTCATTTTGAGAGGAAGGTCACACACTCAGGCACGCACCCAGCAGAGTTGCAAAAGCTTTCTTTTTTATTTTAAGAAACTGTGCTAAAAATGGCCTTTCCATAAGGCTAAGCTTGTAATACCAGACATAAGGGAAGACTATTTAGACCAGAGAAGACAAATATGGTTACAAGCCAGTTTAGTAAAAGTAGGATGGCAAAATACAGAAAATGTTTTCTTTGCTGTATTCTTCTGCTACAGTAAGAGCCTGAACGTTTTTTCTTCAGAGCATTACTGTTCTTCAGTTAGAGAAGGGCACTGGGAACATGTACTGCTTTGTTTTGTTAGAAGTGAAAAATCTATTAAAGCAGATTATTTCATTTCAGAGTGATTGAACCAATTCTGATTAAGTGAGAACAGACAAGATTCTTTTATGCAAATCTGAAGCAAAATCAAACAAACCCCAAATATTTTAAATCTCTAAAAAGTTCATTTTATATGTGAATATGCTTTAGGGAATAGAGAATATAAATGTTGTTAATTATCTGAGCAAGATTACCATTTCTGATGTACTTTCTGGTTTTAGTCAGCAATAACTTTACAAGTGAGTATTTTTGAGGGAGTGAGAACATCATGAGAGAGTATGATCATCTGGATTTCTCATTGTGTTTTTGTTTTTTTGTTTTTCCTTTGAGCATTAATTAAACACCTGAAATTTTCATACCATATTGGAAGTTAGTCATTGAACCTTTCCAAATTAGCTCTGCATATTCAGTTTTGTACTGGACAGGTGTTCTGTTAGTATGAAACATGATGCAGTTATAATATGCCAGATCTACACACACAATTGTTTATGCCTTACTTGAGTGCTTAGCTGATGGTTTGTAGCAGTGCTGTTCACTGACTTGTACAATGCTAATGGTATAATGTTAATTTTTTTAGACACTCTTCTCTCGTGCTTATCTTTCTTTTAAAGGATATCAATCAGAAGCTGCAAGAAGATAACCAGGAACTGAGAGACCTTTGTTACCTTCTTGCCTTTCTGCCTATCATCATCCAGAAAGCATCCCGTGAGCGGCAGAGACTGGGCAGGCACAGTGCTAGCATTATGCACAAAGAGGTTGCCTCCTACCTACAGAAGCTGAAAGAATTGGAAGTGAGGCAAGAAGAAGTGGTTAAAGAAAAGCTGGAGCTAAAAGAATTGTGTGTGTTGCTGGATGAGGAGAAGACTGGTGGAGCAGGCAGCCGGAGCTCTGTTGACAGCCAAATCAGCCTGTGCCAGTTAGCTGCAACAAGTACATCCATAAGAGATGTTGGTGATGGGAGTAGTACTTCTAGCACTGGAAGTCCAGACAGTGCAAACCATCATAAACATCATCCGAGTACTAGTCCGGAACATCTTCAAAAAACCAGGGGTGAAGGAAGCCCTGAGCATCAGAAACACAGGAGCATCAGCCCAGAGCATCTCCAGAAGCCTAGGGGTTCTGGCAGTCCTGATCATCACCTGAAAGGACCAGGTCCAGAACATCACAAAACCATTGTCAAAGCACCTGAGCAACAAAAGCACAGCAGCAGCAGTCCAGAAACTCTCCCAAAGCACGTTTTGAGTAGTAGCCCTGAACACTTTCAAAAGCACAGGCCTGGCAGTAGCCCTGAGCATCAAAAGCACAGCAGTGGCAGCCCAGATCATCTTCAAAAGCGCACACCAAGCGGAAGCACAGAACATCTGCACAAAGTGAGGGGTACGAGCCCTGAGCACCTCAAACAACATTTTGGAGGGAGCCCAGAGCATCTCAAACATCTCAGTGGAGGCAGCAGAGAAGGTCCCCTCAGGAGACAAGTAGCAGATGAGCTGTCACCTCACCACAGAAGTATTTACAATGGAATGAATGGTGGGTCAATATATTTAGTGAGAGCTCATTTTTCAAAATTCCTAAGGCAGTTTCAGTTCTGTGTCAACACTTTTGGAAAAAGAATAGTATTTTATGTGAAATGAAAGGTAACAAGTCTGATGTTAGTATTAACTGACTTGATAAATAATCGGGGTATACCCAGTTGTCCTTCTGCCAGGTTTTAGGTGGATTGATGAAAGAGTGGAGGAAAAAGTTCATCTTGAGTGCTTGTGTAAGGTATCAAGAAGCAACTTTTGGACTTGATTCTGCCCGGTGGTTGGTAGACATAAACTGTCCCTATGTAGACTTATGTTTACATCAGGTATCAGATAGGGAGGAGTTATGTGTGTTTCTTATGCTGTCTGTATTTGAGTCAGCAGAATGGAGGTGAATGTCTCCAATTTCATTTCTGCCTTTCTAAGTTAGTCTGTCTATAGCTTTGAAGATTTTAGCATTTCCTCTTATTGATGGAAAGCTTCTTTATGGAAAAGCATATAACTCTGGAGAAGATGCCAGATGAAGAGCTAGGCTCAGTATAAATGAATCTGATACTCCTAAAGCTTTCCAAAGCCTTGATTTTTGCATGTATTTAATTATAACAAATTAAAAGTTAAGGAAGATCCTAAGGGATATTTGTTGTTATTGCTGCCCTTTAGGAAGATGCCCAATAAACATGCCTAGCTTTAAGGAGCTGATATCCCCACTGATTGCAATTAACTTTTTTTTTTTTTTTAAGATAGGCACAATTTAAGTGTCTTGGTATTTTGGGAGACAAGTGATTATGACAATATTATTGAAATGAATATGGATTGGAATAGAGTAAATGAAATAATTAAAAACAAAATTCAAATAAACATCTTTCTGTTGTTGAAATAACTTTTTGTAGACTTAGCAAAATTTCTGTAGTCTGCTCTTTTCTTCTACATGCTCTGAGATCTTTTCATAAAAGAAGTCAGCATCTTATTTATAGCTGAAAACTCATTTCTCAGTTCTTTGTACGTAGATTTGAAACAGAGCTCAGAAGAAAGTGAGGATTTTGCCATAGTAACTTGTCTCGGAGGGAGTTCATGTGTTGCCATTTTATAAGCAGCTGCGAGAAGTCTTTCTGCCATCGCTGGAGCTGACTGCTTGTTGTTGGATCTGCTTGTGAGATGGAGACAGTGAGCTCTCTGCTGGGTGCTGTCCTCAGCATTTATCATGTTGCTGTCTCGCATCAGTCCATTTGTCTTTGATGAATAACTTGCAGAATGCCTTCAGCTGAGAACCTGCTTTGTAGGTGTAAGTCCAGGTTGCTTTCAGTGACATGTGCGTATTCCGCAGGGCTGATAACCCCCAAAGCGGTAAGTGTGGAGACTTCAAATTAATTTTTAAAACAGGTAATTAATAAGGCGAATGTATGAAAACTATGTGAAGATGCAAATAAGTAAGTTCTAAAAGTTGACCTTGCAAAACTTCCTTTAAATGCTGTATTTCTTTCTCCATTCAGTTCAGTTAAAATAAGCAAACAACACTGACTTGTAAGTAGCATGTAGTATGGAAACACACTTCCTAGAGACTTCTTACTTTTACCCGTGATGTTCACGAATGTATTCACTGGTTACGTAGAAAGGTGATTTAAGGTCTTAAGTATGCATTTTTCAAACTCATTCACAGACAAGGATACAGGTTTTCTGCTCCCAGCACGGTGGGCTTTCTGGTGTTTTCAATCCAAATAGTTCTTTTTTGTTGTGTTTTTAAGAGTGGGATGACAGCAGTTGTTACTTTAAACCTGAGGTGACTGACCCGCTTTGTGCAGGGCATCTCAAATAGCCGCAGTTGTGACTCAGATAACAGGGAGCTGGAGAGGGGAGCCAGTGATTTGGGAGTCTGTTTATTGACTTGAATCAGAGCATCGCCTGTCCCACCCTTTGTATTAATCACTTTTGCAGAGGAATTTGCACACGGATAAGTTGTCAAGCCTCTCTTATGTTTATGTAATTTGACATAAGCATGAGGTAGATGTTAGCTGTGAGTTTACTTCTGGCTTTGGTCTGACTTTTTGTCTCATTTTGGTCAAGTGTTAAACTCTTGTGAGCTTTGCTGTAAGGAATAACCCTTAAAAACTTGAGGAAAATACTTTGTCTTCGCATCCTCACAGCTAGGCTCAACTGCTGCTCTCCTACCTCGCCCCCCCCCCCCCCCCCCGGTCTTTTAGGGAAGAAGTTGCACAAAAGTGCTAGAAGTGCTGACCAATATAATTTACCATCACTGCAAATGTAATCTGTAAACCTTAATTGGCATGTTTTATGTGTTCCTGTATACATGAACCTGCCAACTGAGTACAGACTGGGAGCTGTACATTGAGCTTGTAACAAAAATGCCAATTTTGCATCTGCAGCAAGAAATGCTAAAATTGTACAAACATAGGTAAGAAAGTGGTGTGGAAACCTGGCCTTAAACTCAGATGAGCAATGTAAAAGGATGCTATTTTTGATTCCTATCCCCAAATCAAGTAGTAAGTCTATTATATCATGTTGGTGAAAACCTAGTTTACTTTAAAATTCAGAATATATTCAGCTAGTAGGCTGATTGCGCGGCCATTTGATTATTTTGCAGGGCATTTCCAATGTTACAGCAGTACTTCTGTGACTGTCATTTGTTTGACCAGCAAGAATGAAGTTTTTGTGTTGATAAATGGTAAATAGCGAAGAGTAACATCTTTTGACTCTTCTGTAGAAATAATATATTTTAACCATGTAATTGGAACTTACCCGGCTCAGTAGAGGCCTGGCGCATCTCCCTTTGGATGAGATGGAATGGCCTCCATTGCCTTATGTGGACTCCAAATCAGGTCTGAGAGGAGAAGGTATTCCTCTGCATATCAGACCTTGCTCTGAGAAGTACTATACTGTCCACCTGAAATTGCTCTTCTTTCTTGGAAAGCATGTTTGCAGACAGCCCAGCTGTTTCTGTTGAAATAAAATGTTCCATCCATAACTAATAGCTCCTATTTACCCTGAGTTCTGGTCTTGTTAGCACTTGCATGACCACAGGGAAGCAATGTATTCAGTCATGTGCAGTTATCTATACCAAAATTTTGTATGTAAATGTACAGGGAACAGAGGTGGAATCTCTGCAGGCTTTGGTCAAACTCTTAAGCAATATAATGTTATGATGGTTTCAGAAATACGGTGTGTAGCTATAGTCTGTGTTACAGGATATGGTATATGCATTCGTTGTTTGGGCCTCCTGCATCCTTTAAGCTCCCATGAGGGACATGAGAAGTTGTCTTTGGTCCGTTGTCTCTTCTGAAACGGGCGCCCTCAAGCTGTGGAGTCCCAGAAGTGGGGTCTGAAAGCTCCGTTTGGCTTGGTGCTTGTCAGTTGAAAACATATTTCATTTTAAAGGCTCTAACCAAATTCAAGGTGTGTTGTAGCAGTTAATGATCTTTTGCTGGAATCCCTCTTAAAATGTTCTGGTTAATGAGCACAGGGCTATTTGGGATAGGAAGATGGCTGAAATTAGGTGGAAAACAGCAGTGGTAAAAACATTTTACAGTGAACACTTATGCAGTCTCAAATAATACATGACAGTCTTTAACTCTGACACAAATATGTGGGTGCAAAAATATAAATTAATATGTGTTCAGGATTTGCAATCTAAGTTTTTTTTATTCTAAGCAGTTTATTGTAAATTTTCTATTTTAGAAGTCTTTTGTTTTATTCTGGGCTTTGACTTTTGTGTGAAAGGAAACTATCAGAAGGCTTTCAGATGTGCTTTTTGCTTCCTGCTGAGGTTATTAATGACTAGAAATAAAAGTGCTGACTAACACTGTAAGCGCTGCTGGAGGTGCAAGGACTCATGTACAGAACAAATGCAATGCTGTCTCTCTTGAGCAAAAGTATTTGTTGGCTTAAATGGAGACTCAGCTTAAATTTTGAAAAATTCTGCTATAAATGTGTTGCTGCTTATAAGGAAAATAAAATAAGAACCTACTGCTTTGAGTAAAAAGAGGGAAGTGCAATGTGACTTCAGAGAGCAAAAATCGGTAATAATGTGACTGAGTTAATTTCAGTGGAAATAGCTCCTATCCTGCTGCTCAAATAGTGAAATGATGTCACGTGTCTGTGTAGGCTTGCTTACATGTTACTTTTCATACAATTGAAATGAAAATAATTCGCTTGTCATTCGTAGCAGTGCACAATACTTTGTGTGTAAATGGAGCTTTCCTGATGGCACCCAATACACATCTGACATTTAGAGCCTAATACAGTGTTATTTACTCTTAAGAGTAACCTGCTGTATAAACAAAGGCTACAGGGTCGATAGAATTTCTAGTTGTTGCTGTGAATTAGTCTACTATTTATTTCAGGGGTTTATTATTTTAAGTGTAGAGGTCTAAAACTTCCATGTCAATGGGAGTCTTTCAGTTGAATTCCATAGGATTTGCATCAGACTCATAAATCGGGTTCAGACATTACAGACTGCAAGAGAACTGAGGCCTGATATGTGAGTATGTATGTGATTAGAGCATGCTGTATTTATTGACAAAGTCATTTCTGTGGGGTAATTTGCCAAGCTGAAACATGGCTTATAATATGAGAGCTATGAAACTACTAGAAACTCATGTCTGAGGGCTTATGGGAGAACTTTACACTTACATTTCTTTAACTTCACTGGCAAAAATAGTTCTGCTTTAAATGTTTGAGTATATGCTGGATCATCTTTCCAGTAAAAGTATGTGAATCTTAATGGGAAGACTGTCTGTTTATAAAGAAGCTTGTCTGGTTTAAAACAGCTGGCTGAATGTTCCAGCACTCTGGCTACTGAGAAGTTCAGCTGAGGATCAGAGTGGGAATCAGCCAGTGCTGACTGCAGAGATGTGCTTCCCTCTGTAGCTATTTGGTGGGAGATAGGAGGTTGCACTACACTTTAAAGTGGGAATGCATAGGAAGGATTCAGCTTAACAGTCCCCCCCCTTCCAGGACTGCAACTAAACCACAGCCACACATGGTATGTAACACTTTGCGTGAACTCACCACTTGCAGCTTCTGTGCTAGTATTTCTGAAGTGCCTGGTGGAGGCTTCTGAATGCTAAAGTGTTGAATGCTTAGCTGAAGCCTTACCTACCCCCTTGGTTTTGTTAATGCTTTTAGGGCAGGCAGGACAAGCAGTAAATGAATAACACCTGTCTTGGGTTGAAGACTTGTTGTCAGCTGAGAGCATTCTGGGTGGGATTTTCTTACCTACTGTGGTGTTCTTCAAAACAAACAAAAATATCACTCACCAAGCAGCCTATCCCCCTGCCATTTAAGGGCCTGGTGTGGAAGAAGGGTAGGCGGTACAGTTAAAGACCAGTGCATTTAGGTTGTGAGCTCCTCAGTGATTAGGAAATCAACACCGAAGTTCCCATAAAGTGGGAGTGAGATCCAGTTCCTCTGAGTGTAGAAGAAGAATGTGAGCTGAGGTGTTTTTGAGACCATACTTAAAAGAAACCACATGCATGAAAACGTGTGCACGGTACTATTTCTGCACTTGTGTACTGTAGAAGCCCATGAGGATGTAATGAGAAAGGCTGTTGGAAAGTACAGCTAACCAAGGGCTTAAAGGACAAAAGCATTCTGCAAGTATTTTACTATCACAAGGAAGATGACGGCTACTCTTCTACTTAATACCATCTACAAGTGATGCTGGATTTTTTTCATTGATGGATTTTTACTTTTTGCTTCCGTCTTAGTCCATTTAGTGAACTGTGATCGGATGGCTAAAACCATTCTAGTAAGACCTCAAACTTAAAAAAAGGAAAGGAAAGAGGAGAAAAATAATTAGTGGGTTTTTTTGTTTTTTTTTTTCCCCTCCAAGTAAACTAGGCCTGATAAAGTTCATAGTAAATTCTCTAAGGAGAATCTCAATCTCTTCTTTGATATCTTGAAAGAAGATGAGTGAAGTTTTGGAAGAGAGACTATGCTGATTTTTCCAGTCTTGAGGGGGAAAAGAATAATGAGAAAACTGTGGAATTGTCAATTTAATAATAATATCTGGAAAAATACTGGAACAAGTAACTAAACGTTTTAAATGTCTAGGTGGTAAGGAGGAAATAAGTTGAGGTAAACTTGTTAAGAAGAATGATACGAAACAATCTCTCTCCTATGTATTGTAAAGTAATAGGCGCTGGGGAGAGTGGGGGATAGTAAATGTAGCTATCTTGAACTAGGAAGGGTTTTGGCCCTGTCTCACCTGATATCCCCTAGCAAGCTAGGGAAGCATGGCTTGATTAAACTCCTATAAGGTAGGTCCACAGCAGTCTGGAAAATGTGTCTAGAGATGCATCTTCTCAGTAATTGTCTGTACTTACAGCCTTTCTGAAAGGGCAAGATCAGAATTGAGCTTTCACAGGTGTCTGTCGTTCTTCACTGTTTTCTTTCATAACTTGCTAAAGGAATGGAATGTATACTTTGTAAAATTCAAGATGACCCACTTTGTGGGAAGGTCCGAAAGCAATTTCAATGATAGCATCTTGACAACTAGTCTTAACAATGCAATGGAATGTAATAAGGATGAATGCCAAATCCTACATTTAGGTAGGAATAGTTATTGCTCCATTAGAGGCTGGGGGATGTTTGGTTAGGTAGCTGTTCTGCAGATACAGATGTGGAGGTTATTTTGAATCACTGATTGATTAAAAACATGAACCTTGTTATGCACTTAAAAAAAAAAAAAAAGAGGATAAGCCTGCCTAGGGTTTACCTGTACAGAGCCGCCTTCTCATCTCTTTTCTCTGCTTCCTTACTTTTCCCTTTAGAGTGCTGCTTCTGCTGCACAGATGTCTTTCTTTTGGCTGTCAGGACTTGATGCTAATTCAGTCTTTCCTTGATGCAGGCAGTGACCCTTTCACTGTGAGTGCCAGAGCAGAGAAGGGGTTCCTGGAAGTGATATGTTATCTTTAAATCATCACCAGTATGCCGCATATCTTTAAGAGCAAAGTCTCTGTTAGCTAGCCTGTGATGACTGTGTGCATTAATAAGGCAGGAGGGAAGTGATGGTGAATAGAATAACAAGCAAGAGCTTTTGCCCTCTTGAGGTACCATTTTCAATTTGTGCAAAGGTAAGCACAGCAGAGCTAGACAGGTTCAAGGCTGGACAAGATGGGCAGTTTATTGAAGACAAATTATTTAAAGAGTAGTTTCCTTCTGATTAATTGGCCCTCAAAGAGGGACTCACCAATAAAGGTAATGTTTCAAAGGCTATCGGAAATAACTTTCAAAAGGTAGAGAGTGGAATGCAGATTTTATCCATTTTGAATAGCACCTCAATGTGTTCCTGTTCTTTTAAACACAAATATCTTTCAGTGTGAAGGCCAGAAGAGTTCAAAAAAAAAAAAAATTTTTTTGGTGAATGGGGCTCCTATAGAGGGAATGGGAGATACCCCTAGTTCAGGCAAGTTATTTGGAAGAGATTTAAAAATATGTTTAATTTTAATTAGTCTTTTATGGGTGAATCATTTATGGGTGAATTAGTCTTTTATGTTGCTGGATCAGTTCCTCAGTTCCCCCAGTGTATGTGGCCAGGGCCAGGCATATTGCGGTTGCACAGAAGCATTGACACAGTGCCGTCAGTAACCCTCGCTTCAGACCTGAGTAGTGCCCTTATCTTCCAAGCATTTAACCAATACGAAATGGAGATTAGCGGCTATGCCAGCTGGCTGGTTATCTGAGATTTATGGCCTTATCTCTTGTTTTGAGCGTCCATTAGAACTTAACTGGCATTTGAACGCAGACCTCCAGAGGCGGAAGGCTGACGTAGTGCATCACTGTGCCGGTGTTGTCAGAGTCTTGACCAACTCTGCAAGCCAGCGTTTGTGTGGCTCCCCTGACTTTACTGGTGTTCTACGTGGGACGCATCTGATGCGTTGCGGGGTTTTTTTGGTTTATTTAAATGTATGTTTTGAAAACAATAGATTTTTCAAGTAGTGAGTAGGAGGTTGTTTCATCATGTACTGAAGCCAACATAAAAGCTCATTTATTTTCATGATAATTGGGCCAAGTTGTAAGATATTTGCCTTCTCTTTGCCTTCCTGATGATTTCTGAGTCATCGGGAGCTTGGAGGGGCAGTTAGTGTTGCCTGCCTGAAATATATAGGCAGACTACTTTTGTACCAGAATGAAAAGTCCGTACGTTAAAGCCTAGTTGGAATGGTTGCTTGGGGAGAGCACCTTTAACTTCAGGAGGGGCCATTGTGCAATGTAGCCCTTCAAACAGCTTTCTGGGTTACTATGTTATGGTATTATTATAGTAAAATGTTTTTAGAACTATTGCAGTGATTAAATTGTCAAATTCTCTGAACTCTGGCAGTTTTAATGCAGAGCTGAAATATTATTCTAATTCTTGGTAAGTGCTGCTTGTTTAAGCACTTCAGCCTTGCAGGATGTACTGTGCATGTTAATCAAAGGGTGTCCTGTCTTTCCAGCTCTATCTATTAATGGAGCCTTTCTTTTTCTTGTGAGGTTTTTATTTTATTAGAAAAGTAATAATGGGGGGCTGCAGATTGTGCAGGGAGTTGAATGGGTTAATAATACCCAGTGAGGAACAAAGCAGTCAGTGTAGAGAGGTGCTGAAAATATTGTACTTACTGTTCACACACCACGTACATTCTTTAGGTGTTGACAGGTGCTATAGGACAGTGAAGCATTCCAAATTAGAGGGTATTTAACGAGGTGTAATAAAGCTTTGTGTACTTAGAATGACTCTAGCAATGAAAACGGATTGGTTTCTGAGCTAGCAAGTCATGTCTCAATTAGTGAACTGAAGCACAGCTTATCTTAGGTCTTATTGTCAAATACACAGATCTATAGTAACTGAGAGAACACTTAGAATTATGTTCAAGTAACGATCTTGATATAAATCTTGTGTGTATGTGCTTCTTGAACAGTTAAAGGGTGGGTTCCATTGAGCAAAGTAGCTAGGATGGAAACACTGAGCTCTGAATTTTGCTGCTTCACGCAGGAAGAAGTCAGTCTTTAATATACCACATCTGTTCTTGCAAAAAGGTTAAACCTGAATCATGCAGTGCTTGTTTTACTACTACAGGTTTTACTACAACCGCATACTTGAAGCTGCAGAAGAGTCCACTGTATCCACTTGCCTGTCTGAAGAAAACTGTAGTATTAAGCCTTAGTAAAGAAAAAGGGCTAGAACACTTGACCATGGAATTTGGAAATGTATTTTAATAGGATGCTCAACTGTAACTGAGCTCTTAAGCCCCATTAGCACATTTAGCCAGATGCTCATTGCTGTGAAATGACACTGAGCCCAACAGCTGTCGAGGTCCTAAAAAGGATCATACATATTATCTTTCATACAGTAGCATTCAAAGAAATGTAAAAACATGGAAATGCATGACACTTTGGAAGAGAGATGTGATCCTTTTGGTCTAAGGCATAAATTGCCATCTACCTAATGGAAACTAAGAATGAATTTCACTCTGACGTGTTATTCCATTTCTGTTTATGGCAAGAGGTTTTGTGCGCCTCCATCTAAAGCAGCTGGTACTGGTCACTATAGGAAAAGGAATGAAAGACTGATTGGGTCAATTGCCTGATCCAGTATAGCAAGCTGTAATTGTTGTAGGTGGTTCTTTTGTAGTCCTCTGTATGTGGATGCATTTTTCTTTTTTTCCGTATCCTTGTTCTCCAGCAGTGGTTTGTAATATGCCTCAAGGGCTTAATAGTATGGTCTTTACCTTCATGGCAAACCTGAAGTACTGTGAAGGGTTTTAGTGGTGCTTATATACATGAATTAAGAATCTTCTGTAATGTGTGGGGCATTTACAATCAAGAAACCTAAAAGCACATCTAAATAAACAAGCAAGAAAAACCTACCTTTCTCTCTTACCTCTTCCTCCCCCCCCCCCCCCCAAGCTTGTTGTGTCTCAGGTCCTTCTTTTGAAATCTGATCACTTGTGATCAAATTTTCAGACAGTCTTACAGCTCAAAGATACCAAATGAAATAAGGAAATGGAGGGATTAGCCTGGAAGGAGCCTTGGACAGTGGGACTGCAAGACAGTGAGGTATACCATTAATAACAGTAACTTGTTTCAGAGGAAATTAATTCTACAGTTATAACATGGGAGGGAGGGGAAAAAAAGACATCAGTCATTAAAAAAGCCCTAATGATACTAGTCTATGCACACTTAGTATCTTTGTGAAATTTTTAATGCTTTTAATCTTGTAAAATCCATAGAAAAGAAACAGGATCATAGTTTGAGATCTGTCCATGAGCATGTGGTCCACACCATGAAAAAAGTTGCAGATGTATTAATTGCAAATGGGAAAGGTGCCATATTGAGCTAGGCTATCTTGAAGGATAAACAGATCTGTGAAGCCTGATTGTGAATAATAAATAAGCTTAGTTCAACATGTGTCAGTTTTGCTATAAAACTTCTGGTTTCTTTGCACTGGTGCCTACACATTGTTTGGGGAGGGGAGGGATCTAGCAGTTTTTTGTACCTGTGTACTTCAGCAAGCAAATCTTTGACCCTGTATTTTTCCTGTGCATGATTTGTGTGAACTTTGCACTGGATGATTACACATATTGTGTCAGGTGACAGAGCATGGGGAGAAAGATGACAGTATTTGTACTGCTGACCTGTAAAAATCCATATCATAATTTTAAGTGGTTTAGACTAATCGAACACAGCACTGTTCAAACACTGTCAGGAATAAGAGATGCATTATCTTTCAGCTCTGATCAGTGAGCCCTGTGATAAACGACAGTATTGAATATCTTTTGAAGTTCTCTATTTTGGTACTTCATCAAAGTTACCTAAATATTCCGAAGCTTTTGTGATATTGTTTAAATTTAAGGTTCTAGTGAGACAGAACCTGCAATATCAAACTTCTATTTGATAAATAGTGAGATCTCTTTCAAATGTTTGGCCTCAAAACTGATTGTTTCTTTTAAGTGCATCTGTTTAAATTCCTGTGGATTTTAAAATTTGGCTTGATCAGCGCTTGCTGTAGGCTTTGGAATATATATTTGCAACTTGGATTCAAAAAATATACATACTTTTACCAAAGGTTGCAGGGTTTATTCATTATTACGTTGCTCATATTCATGCTAAGCTCAGATAAACCTGGGGAAAAGCATTGACTGGTGACCCACATCCCCTGTTGGTTTGTGAGTCCGTTTTAGTTTTACAGTGGGTGAATCTTAATGCTAAATATCCATCTTATGTTTTTTTGTGGTCTGAGAATATTATTGATGGCCTGAAGATGGGTCTCTAAAAAATACTCTTTGTTTCTGAAAGAGAAAAAGAACACTGCATTGAAGGCAGCTAATAAAACAATACACCAAATGCGTTCAACTGAATGCTTAAAGGTTAAACATGCAGATTGTCTTAGTCCTTTAAAGTATTTGATCATTTCACTCCTTGGGCACCTGATTTGCCCTCAAGCTGGGTGCCCAGACAAGAGCAAGATATCCTTGCTCTTGCAGCACTCTTACAGACATCGCTTGCCTGTTATTGTAGTTTGTCTTGCTTGCTTGTATCTATTTTAAGATTTTTGTAACCTGAAGTTAGACTTTGAATTTTAGATTTTTGCAGCATCATTAAAGATACTGCAGTAAAGATTATGCAGTCCATAGAGATAACATAAAAGCAAAGCATTCCAACAACTCTTTTCTCCTAACCAGATCTCCAACCTCCAAGACCAAAGGCTCTGCAGCCTTAAATTAAGGCAGAAGATCCCAGAATCAGTCTCCTACAGGTACAGGCGCTAAGAATTTTTTGATTTATTCCTTGTTGTTGGAACTTGACACCTGAACTCTACACTCCAATCAATAATACTGAATGCTACATGTTGACTGCTTGCTGCCACAGCACAGGTGAATGATTTGGAGAGTTAGGAGGACAAAAAGCATCTTGAGCATATTAAGCCAAACTCTGCTTTCAGTCTTTAGGTGTCTGTACTGACATTTTGCCTTCCATATGAAAGTAGTAAAATGGAAAGATATCTTTTATAGTGTGCTGAAGAGTTGTACTTAGGCTGATAAAAATGACTTGCTGGGTTGCCTGACAGCATGAAAAATGACTGATCAGACTATTTTGGAAGCTTGGATCTGAGTTTTATCACCTCAAGTCATTCCGTTGTCCTTCTTTTGTCAAGAATGAATTGGATAGTGCTAACTCCTTGTGTTGATCACACTGTTGCAATTGTATGCAGTTACAGACCCGTGGAGTACTGAAAAGATACTTGTGGAAGCCTAAAAAGGGACTTGCTTTACCCTCTTTCATGATAACTCTACAACCACCCAAATCAAGCAGAGTGTGTTGCATGGAACAGGTAAGTCAATGCATATCAGCTGCCACCTGAAAATGTGTGCTGTGGGTGCTGAAGCTAGGAGCCAGTTTCCTGGGCAACATGTTCTATTCCAGTTCTATTGCCTGATGCTGTTTTTATTTTAATATATATAGTTATTTAACTAACCCACTCAGTTGACAGAGATGATTCTGATATCTGTTTGGAAAATGGAGGTACATTTGAAGGATTAATAAGGATGTTTGAATATGAAATAATTACTCTTTGAGAGCAAAATATTTGTTGAATTTATCAGTGTGAAAGGTTCTATGCTTTTAATGTGGCAGGTCTTGGTTTGGTCTGTTTTTGTGTTTGATAAAGGTGCACTTAGCAGATGTATCTTTCAGTAAGTTGATGAGAGTTATCAGTCCTACATGTCCATTCTCCTCCTGTTGTGAGATTTTGGGTATTCATTGCCTTCCTTATAGGAAAAGAAGGTGCTGACTGAGGAAATGCAGTCAGGGGACGTTTTCTCTCCAACTTAACATTTTTAAGTAGGTACTTTTAATAACCCCCAAACTTGGCTAAATTTTTCTTGATTTGTTTTTGAAGTGCTACCCAGAAATACATCATGATGCAAGGAAGTCATAGGATCTTGAAACTGGTCAGAAGGGGTCTGTAGTAGAAGATGAAAGTGGTAGAATTTCCACTGTCCAAAATGTGGAAAAATAGAATAAATCCAGAGAGTGCAAACATTAATGTTGTTTCCGAGGGGACCAGGAACATCTTAATTCAAAACACTGAGGCTCAGTGTATCTTCTGTGTGTTTCTGCTCATCAGTGTAGTATTCAGATGCTCAGGTGTATCTCTTGAGCTCAGGTGTTTAGTCATGCTAGCTAGATGATGAATAAATCAACCAACTGGCTTCCTCAGCCGGGTAGCGTGACTGTTTATACAGTGCTAAGTACTGAACTTGTGTCCCAGTCTATCTGGTAAAACAAACTGGGAAAGGCTGTCTGAGGGTCAGTTCCTTTATTGCTCCAGAAACCTAATGAGGAATCTGGAGGTGTATTGTGCAGAAAAGTAAAGAAACCCTCGGACCCTAACCCTAAACAACCAAACCCAAATGTATATCGGATCTGAAAGCCACCAAAATGAATGTTATGTGGTAACCTTTTTTCTGTGCTATGTTGAAATCTTGCTGAATTCGTGAACATCTGGCAAAAGGAGAGGCTGAAAATCTCCAATATATTGGTCATCAGACTAATCAGATTAGTGCATCTGCTGGAAAATGGCATTTGCAGTATGTCTGTTCTCTTTGGGCCCAATCTGTTACACTTCTGGATGTGAAAATCTTGCTCTGGTTCTTGCTGGCCAAGCTTGCTTCTGCTTTTCAGTGATCCTATCGGCTTCTCAAAGGCCCAAAGAAGTCTGCAATTTCAGAGATGGGGGCTGTGGTAGCAGCTGGAGGACCTGAAGGAGTGCAAGACAGTGCTGTCTTCCTTTGTTCTCCTGATCGCAATGAAAAGCGATCAGAAGGTCCTTTTTTCTCTACAGCTCAGAAGTAGTACAGGTCAAAAAATGTATTTGCAAAATGGAGGCCCTAATGCTTATGAAGAACTATGGATGAACTGTTAACCTGACTTAAATATTATGCTTGTTAACAAAACAGGATTAGTCAACCACCAATTAGACCTTAAATCTAGGTCTTCTGAGTTTTAGGCTGCTGCTTATTCTTTTGCATCACACCGCTTTTCTAACAGCTTCTTTTTAGAAATCTGTGTTTCGTGTGTGGAGTAAAGAATGGGGCTGAGGTTACTAACATGCCTAGAAAACACCTTTATGAACAATTAGCTTGATACAAACATTTTCAATGAGTTTCCTCTCCAAATCAAGTTTTAAGGCAAACTGTTTCCTTCCTTCCTGAATTATGCTAACCAGGCCAGTGAGGAACAAAGCTATTTTTATTTATATATTTTTCATGGAACAGACATCAGGATATGTTAATGTACCTTTTCCATTTATGGGGTGCTTAAGAACTCTTCTTGCAGGTTTAAAACAAAGTTCACAATAAATCCCAACTTTGAGTAAAAATGAAGTGCTGTGATAGCTTTTGCAAAGCAAGCTGTATTTCTCTGTCTTGGTTCTGGTGGCCCGTTTTTGCTGTTGTGAAATGGTCACGTAACTGTAATTGTCTTCATTTGGGAAATCGAGATGCTGATATGAATCTGGGGTGCAGTTAGCTGTTAGCTGGGGCTTTCAGGTTTCTCATCTTCCATGAGATTAAATATGGAAAAAGAAAGTGGTCTTAGACTTAAATAAATAAATAAATAAAATCTGAGCACAACCTGTGGCAAGATGGTCATTTGACCCTTAGTGTCAATCAGTAATGTGCCACCTTGCAAATGTGCCAGGGAGCAGGGGAAGTAGTACTTAGATGTAAATCTCCATGGCGCCTCCCATAGTGTGAACATCTGTGTGACTTGGCAGATGTAGAAGATTGGATCTTGGTGAACTAGTATATTTTGAGATTTTTGGTTAATTGATTCTTCTATTTTTTCCAGCAGACTTATTTCTGGCAGGTGGATGGTTGCTGCTGCTATCTATCAAGTACTGCAGTCTGAAATGTTTAAACTCCTGTGGAGGAGTGGCTGAAAGTGTCAGGGAGATGGTTCTAAATACAGGGCGATAGGAAGAGAATGGCCAGACATGGAGAAACAGATGTGCGCTGATGCGACAGTGGAGTCAGTGTCAGCAAAGGACAAGCAATATGCGGGTTAATGTCAGAATATTGTAGATCCTTTGGTGACTAGTAAATTCCCCGTCTTGGTGCATGCTTGGCATCCCAACTTGAGGAGCAAGTTGTGTCCAAATAAAGAGGTCTACCAAACCAGATGCAGATGAAATCACTCGTACAATTGGTTTCTTGACCACTAGGGATGTTTAAAGTTGGTCTGGTCTGAGAACCAAAATGCTCTTGAAGTCAGCAGTAGTGAAACATGTGGACTGGCTGTGTTGAGTAGCTCTAGGAAGAGGATGCAAGCGAAGGAGAACCTCTCCTAAGCGTGCATTACAGTAACTAGCATGAGTGTTGCTCTTACAAGATTTTCATGGGATCCAGAAGAAAGTGTCACACTTCAACTGCAGAAACCTCACTGTTGGGTCATATCCAGGCCATTGTCAATTTTTAGCACTAAAGGAGATCACCTGAGGCAATAAGACTTCATCTGACTTGCCTTGAGAAGAAGGGATATTGATGAGGAGGAAGCTTCCTCCAAAAGCTGATGGAGGTGGGGAGGACATTTTTTTTTTTGATGTCCCTTCTTTCTTCATTCTTCCATAAAGTTGCTAAGGAGTAGTTTTCTAGTGTTCATGGAAAAGATACTGGATGTGTTAGTCATAAAGAGCTGAGAAAGGCAAATTGTATGGTCTTTTTTCTCCTGCCCTGGGAGCGGGATGTTATATGCAGAGACATAGTCAGACCACTCTTAGGAACACTTGTAAGCAGTGCATGCACCACTTTGCCTCCTTCAGAGACAGTCTCTCCAGATGGCTGTAAAGGGAGTTTATTTGGGGTGGTGGTTCCTCTTTTCTTTACTCTTTCTCCCTCCTTTCAAGCCTTCTGCTGTGCAGTTTCAGTTCATCAGGCAGCCACTAAAAGTTTCTATGATGAGCAATTAATGGCTCATTCTAATTACTTATTTGCCTTCAGTATCAGTTTGGGCTTTTCAATTCTCCTTTGCAATTGGATTGCGATTGAAAACCATGCAAAAATTAATTTAATCAGTCTTTCAGACACTTCTACATTGCATCCTGCATAATTCTAGTTATCTTTTTGAACATATCAGAGTGTGTGTGTATATATATACACACATACATACTTAATATTAGTTATTTACTTTGCAGTGAACACAGCAAGGAGTTTTGGTGTTTGACAGCCTTAAAAGGTCAGCAAATACCTTCACTACTGTTTATTCTGGAATGTGCAAGAAATCTCATTTACCAAAGAATGCAGAATAACACATTATATACTGTGAAGGAAAACTGAAAATGTTTTTGAGACTGAAGACCCTGGCATAGCTGACACAGTTTGTATTAGTTCTTTTAGAGGAACAGAATAACCAGAGTACTTTTGCACATTGCTAAACCATTATCGAACATGAGAGAGAATTAGCAAAAGTTTGTTAAACAAACTTGCTCTTTAGAAGTGGGCAAAAATATTTTTCTCAAGGAGTGGTATAGATCTAAAACTACTCCTCTTCCACAGCAGTGGAAAAGCAAGGATGCTGCTTAATGTGGTGGTCTTGAAGTAATGTAAGGTATCAAGATATGGGCATGTGATAAGCATTACCCGTATTACCTGTCGATCTAGGAAATGCTCTAGGGCATGCAACTAGTAAAAAACTGATGACAGGGCCTTGTGCTGCCCTGTGCCTTCCCAGGAGCTATGTTACAGAGGAGCCTGCAGCTTGAGTGCACGTAAGGATTGAATTGGACAGGCTTTGAAAGACAAGCTCCCAGAAAATGCTTCCTTTAACATCTGAAGCCTTAAGCGTGTGCATTAAGGTTCAATAAAGAATTTTAGCATGTCTTTTAGGAGTATGCACGAATAGTATTAAACCAACATGTGAAACTCCTGTTGATGCTACTTAGAATAAATGCTTGCCTGTTTTAGACACTTGTATACTGTACTATAGAAATGCACGTGTGCACAGATGTGTGCTGTAATCTTACTTCTGAAAACAAAATGACTCGCTGTGTTGTCACACTGGAGATACTGTTCTTGCTAATGAGACTGTTTAGGGTTTGATACTGCATTTGTTTATGCAGATGACAGGCTTTATACACTTGCAGATTCCCACCATGTTCACAGCCTTCCAGGAGCAGTAGTTTTTGCATGGCACCATGCAAACAAGCTGGGCCTTGGAAATTTATTCCAGGGGAAGCGATAGCAATCCCTTTTTGCCGACTGTTCTGATATGAAGGAAATCTAAACTTCTGTTTCAAGAAGTTCTACTCTTCTACCCTCTACTTTCAAAAGGATTGATAGCTGAAGGTTTCCTTGTTATTGAATATGCATGGTTTTTGTGAGCTGCAGATATCAGATTGATATCCCTCCCCCCTTTCCATTATCAGACAAAAATTAGGAGATGTTTTACAGCATCTGCCAGTCCTAATGTGGCTAGCCTCATGGCAGTACTGATTCTGACTGGCTCATAGTGGGCAGTCAGGACACTTTTGTAACATCTTGACTCTATGTGGCGTTTGACGTCTCAAGCGCTTGAGGTGTCTGCTGTAAGTCTCGTCTTATGATTGAGAATGGAGAAATTATGCTAGAAGAGCAACTAAAAGTCTAACACAAGATAAAAGCTTTACAGTGCTAGTACCTGTATTGGGCAGGGATAGTCTCTTGCTACATTCTATGTGCATAGTTTAGACTATCTACAGGTAGAATGGAAGCGAGGAATTATTTGGATTTTCAGTTTTGCTAGGTAAGTTTCTTCTCTTTTTGTGATTTGTTGCTGCAACAATAAATTCTTCAAATTAGTGTGTCAGCCATCTCTCCTCAAAGTGCAAAATGCATTACCCTAATGCTGTTGGGTTTGACAGAAGATTCAGCCAAGAAACATCTTGCCCATGAGAACAGGGAATTTTCATGAGTCCTTGCTTGGCAACCAAATTTCATGTGTGGTTTTTTGGAGGCGTGTGTTTGTGTCTAGGAATAGACAAGAAAAGTCTAGCAAAATCAGATGGGTTTAGCAATATGGCGAAAGAGAGAGAGTCCAGCAGTACCTAAGGATATAATGAAGACTTTCAGTGGAAGATCCAGATGGCTCTCACAGCACTGTTCCTTCAGCATTGTAGAGCTGCTTAAAAGCATAGTGATGTGCATGTAAGCATAATCAGAATGATCTGTCGGGCCAGGGACAATGCGCATTGCTCTGAAGTAAAAAATAGCTTAGCAGATGCATAGGGTTGCAATCCTCATTTATTTCCCCCTTCCCCCTCCTCCCTCTCCCCTTGCAGTTATGAAGTGCATAGCTTTACACTGTTGGCTCTAAATCGTGGTCATTTACCAACAGCTCTAACATAATGTGCTGAAGTGATCCTGCTGACTTCTGCAGGCTTGTCTGTGTGTTCCTTATTTTAAGTATAAATGCAGTATTTGCTGATATGAGGGCTTGGTCTTGTTTTAAAGGGCAAAGCTGTGCAAAGCTTTTTTTTCATTACAAGAAATCACGTGGTGCAGGGAATTTGTTGCAGACCTAAAGTTCAGACCGTGTTGATAAGTAAAGTTTAATTAAATTTGGGTTTGGAAACTGTGCTTTGGACACTGCAAAACAAACCTAACGTAGATCAAAGTCATAGAAAATGTTTTCCAGAACTAGTTTACAAGTTCTGTTCTGCAACACAAACCCAGCTGTGGGAGTCCTGTCTGTCCTCGTAAAACACATCATCCTATGATTGCTGCCTTTCATGCAGCACTTAGTTAATGTTTTCTGTTTCAGTCTTATTTCATCATCTCTTATATATTGTGTGCAGTGTAGTAGTAAATAGGTTTAATTTCTTTTGTGTATTGGAAGAAGTTTAGTGTATATGACTTTTACGTTTGTGTAATACATCTCATTAGATAAACTTGGGGTCACATCCAGATCTGATGTGATTCTTCTGGTTTCAACAGCACTATCCCTGTTCCCCTGAAGAGGGACTTTCCCCCTAGCCAATACTGAGGTTTGTTACTGCAAATCTGGCAGTGACTAAAATGATAATAGGTTCTTCTAAAATGTTTACTTCACCTGGATTTATTTTTGATAGCAGATGAGGTATTATTCAGAGGGAGGCAGGGATGTAGGAATTGCTCCTGGTTCATCTTATTATTCCATGTCTAGCAGCTGTTTTAATGGGTGCTGTCTGGCTAATATAGAGTCATCATTTGGTGGTATGAAGAACCCCACAGTGTTTCCTAAATGTGCCTATGCTTTAACACTCAGGGGGAAAAAAAATCGTGTAGATTATCTGAATGAGGGAAGAATATGATGATTCACATTGTGTTTCCTTACATGGTAGCAGTTATGAATTTAGGGAACCACTTGTTGCTTCATTTCAAATTCAGTAAAAAGTGTTCAGTCAACTGCTCGAATGCCATGATAATAGGTGTGACAGACGGGTAGACCTATCAAATTAAATTAAAACTAACAAATTAATTTCAGTTACTAAGGTTGTGTCATGTGTCACTTGATAATCATATAGTTAAACATTGCATAGATGTAAGGAGCCACTGAACTAGCATGTTAAACTACCATCTACATATCATTTTAAACTTCTAATATCTTACAGCAGAATCCTGATATGTTTTCCACTAGCCAGTTCTCCAAGTTTTTATATGGGCCTCAGGGAAGTTGTCTGTGTGTTACTTGCTCAGATTCTGGTCTTTAGAGTTATCAGTTTAGGCTAGGCATTTTTTTTTTCCTTTTTCCTTTTTCCTTCTTCTCTCTTGTAGTGATAAATAGCAAACTCAAACATTGACTCCAGTTATAAAGGGGACACAATATTTAACGGTATCTCAGTGTGGCTTCCTCCTCCTGTTGGTCCCCCAGTGCTCTTCTATTTCTGCAGGATTGTAACCAGCTCTACTAGCACTTTTCACTAGCAGTGAAAACTGCTGAACTCATCACAAGTTGAAAAAAAGGAAAGGTTGTTATTGCTAAGAGAAAGAGGTGGTTTTTTTTAGAAACAGAGCAATGAGTACTAGTTGGAACAAAAGCACTAAGCTCTTCCTACCTGTCTTTTTTCCGCCATCATTTCGTATAGGTGGACTTGCAGCTCTCTGGATAATCATACCCAGAAACAGAGCTGCGGGTGGGGAATAGCTGAATCTGTAATTTTTCATAAACTTCAGTCCTGTAAGATGTTTGGAGAGAGAGAGAGGAAGAAATGCAGCTTTCTGAAGTGGATGAAGTGTGTAGCACTGGGTAGTGTGATATGTGCTAATTTGTTGCATCAAAGTGAGAAACAGCCTTGGGAATATCTTGTATTGTGGTATGTGCTAATTTGTTACATCAGCAAGAAACAGCCTTGGGAACATCTGTGGGAACATCCTACAGCCTGTGGTGGGGGGCATGTACCCTGCCTGAGAAAACTGAGTTGAGCTAGCGAAGCGGCAATGTTAGTTTAGATAGCCTAATATGGCGCACAGTGCAGAGGAAGACTCCAGCCTTCATCCCCACGACCACCAGAAGGCTGAAGAAGACCCCCTAGCAACAGCCGGCACAACCGCAGAAGTTACAGGAAGTGGCATGTATACCCGGAACTGGAATCTCATATAAGGAGACTGTGAGGGGGGGTTGTGCGCGCCGTTGGTGGAGCAGGAGACTCCCCCCCGGCCGCCCAGCGCTGTTTTGCTTACTTGTGACTTGCTCAGTTATTCTATTAAATTGGGATTTATGCAACCCGGCCCGAGTGGTTGTCAATTTGTCACGTTTACCTATAACAGTAGCGTTATCAAGGGACGTTGCCGTGAGGTTGTTTCCTGGTGTTTGGATTTTGGAGTCTGTATTTCAGGTGCTGGAAAGTAAACTCATGGATGAAAATGGTAGCAAAGGATTTGTTCAGAGCCAGAAAAGTATAGAAAACCAGCGGCAGATGAAGGTTCTCAGAAGTATATTACACATTATACAAGGTATTCAGAGTGTCCAGGGGATGGTATGAGGTATTTTCTGAAGACTTTAGTAACTTTGGGAAGTGTAAGCACCTAATTTAGGCACCTAAGTTAGTCAAAGATGGACAATGTGAATACACTCCTAAAGGATGGATTCTCGCTTGGTCTATCCTTCAGCTAAAGGGATTATGGAGCAGGAAGAAGAAAGAATTGTCCTTTTAGAGTCTTATTGACGTTATCTAGGCTTTGAATCCACACATGCAGGAAGGGCTGAAATGAAATTGCCCGTTTGCTGCCTCATGGAGGGAGAGAAGCAGGTAGTGAGGGGTCTCTCGTCTTCATTTTCAAGCCAAAGGGTTCGAGGCAGTACATTGCAGGCAGCAGTTTGTTGCTGGTGTAAGTCAGTGTTTCATTACCTTTCCAGCACTTGTGGAGCAAGGAGGAAGCAGGAGGGGAAATGATCCTTGGCAGAAGTTTGACTAATGATTTCTCCCCGTTTCTTCTGTTTTTAACGTGGGTAAGTTTCCTTTCCCATGCCTTGCTCGAAGCATTATCTAATTCATAATTCGTACATGAAACAAATCCTGCAAACCAGGCAGTACTTAAATGAACAGGGTAGAATTTGAAAAATCTGGAAAAAAAAAAATCTTAAATGTTAAATGGTTTCCCCCAATAGACTGGAATCACCATAATGACTAGGCAGATTTTAATAAACCTTTCCAAAATAATGTCTTTTGGTTCTTACTTAGCATGAAAAAGTACTGGACTACATAATCTGAGGAAATGAAAAATGAGTAAAGGGAGGTGGCAGGATAAGAAAGGCTGTCTTAGTGTTAGCTCCCTGTAGTGAACAGTGCTGTGATACAACGCCGGAATGGATCACAAATCTCATTGACAGTACGCCAATGAGAAGAAAGAAAATGCTTATGAAGAATGAGTGAGTTTGTGTGCATTTTTATTTATTGTAGAAATATCCTCTCACATTAGCATATTTTCATAAAGAAAATGCAGCATCAACCATAAACTCTTCAAAAATAATGAATACTTCTTATTCCAAGCTTTGCCTTAGTAATGCACTACTAAGTAAATGTATGTCTTTTAGTTAAGGTCTGAAAACAATTTCCTACAATTCAGAAGACCAATTGAGGCTTTTTGGTAATTCATGATGAGTATTTTTTGTTGTTGTTTTGAAGATTATCAAGGAACTAACTAAATAATCTTTTGAAGGCTGTAGATGAGAAAGCTTTCTTGAGTAACTTGAAATCCATAGCCTTTAGCGTTATGACTCTTTTTAAGCGTAGCCTTGATTACCTTTAATTTTTCAGTTTGTCTCAATGTTACCTTTGGTTCATGTTAACTTTATCAAAATTATTGTGGGAGTGAAAACTTTCATGGAAGATCAATGAGATGAGAGAGATTTTTGAACTGGACAAAATTAACATGAAATTCCCTTTCTGTTTTAAAAAGTTTGAGAGCAGATGCTTTGTCTTGGAGACTGGAGAGTAAAACGGTGCAAGTGCCTGGGGACTGTGGTCACCCTGCCAAGGTTTTTGGTGAAAAGCAAAAATGTTTATCAGAGAGGATTTTTATGTTTCAGATTTCAGCACAGAGTGATATGTGCTCCTTCAGGAAAAGATATGGATGTGGGCTATATTCTCCCCCATCCCCTTCCTTCCATGTATTATAGATCCTTTTGTGCAAAACTCCAGGTATGATATGCACTTCTGTATGGAAAATTCTATATCCATGTTTCAAAAAGATAGGTCAAATGCAAGAACATATGCAATGTAATAAAGTATAGATTGTATTCTAGCTCTACAAATGAACTGTATGTTCAAATATACGGGCTGTCTGGGATTTAACAAGAGATGTAAAGTAGAATTAATCAAAGAGTGTTGCCACCTGTTGCCAGGCTATTGCTATCCTGATGGCACGAAGTGACGCCGCCTCTGTGCAGGAAGTTAATTTTATGAGCGTCTATGAGACAGCCTTTCTGTATGCCAGGCTAGATGTAATGCTTCTAGGAGAAAACTATACATGAGTGAGCACTCAAGCTGTTCTAACGCGAAATATGATTGCGTTTCTGGAGACTAATCTGTTGCTTCTTTCCTTTTGACTTTGCTTTGGTGACAGCCAAGGGCCGGCAGTGTTTGCTTGCTAAAGAGATAATGGTAGACTGATAAAAGAAGACAACTCTGCTCCCTGAGTGATGTGCAGATGTTAGTCACTGATGTCTTAAAAGTCACAATTACTGTGGGTGTAATTTTGGCCATGCTGTTTGGAGCTTTTTCCTCACAAGTAAAGGAACTGCATTAAATATTTCACTGTTTTTCAGGAAAATGGAATTAGATTGGGAAGTGTGTTGTTGTTAATGCTTTGGAGAGAGAGAAATACAGGATTTTACTGCCCTTGGATTACGTTCTGCTGGGCTACAGTTAGTTCTGTCATTACTTTAGATGAGATGAAAGTCAATGTGAAGACTCCCATGGACTCCTGTTTCTGAGCAGTGGTCCTGTGACTAGGAATATGAAGAAAGCCAAGTGATCAAGACTTACCAAGCAGCACAGAGTAAAAGGAAAGGCAAACAAAAATTTACAGTAGACACAAAGCTTCATATAAAACTCCATATAGCTGTAAAATATGTTTTTAAATTTATTAGAGACTTTTCTCTTTAAGGTTAGTTTTTCTTATTTTGTCAGATAGGCAAAAGCAACAGATTTTCCTTGGCTATCTTTTGCTAGCTGGTCATTGTCAGTGTAACCAGTATCTGAGATCCCTGCACTGTGACCTGGCGTTCATCAGAGCAACGGACATGTTGTTGAAATGATAAGCCTAAAAGCTTGAGGGTAAATTAGCAGAACTTCATGTAATCATTGAACTTTCCTTCACATCAGATTGTTATAGGTAAACGCGACAAATTGACAACCACTCGGGCCGGGTTGCATAAATTCCAATTTATAAAATAATTGAGCAAGTTACAAGTAAGCAAAACAGCGCTGGGCGGCCGGGGGGGAGTCTCCTGCTCCACCAACGGCGCGCGCGATCCCCCCCCTCACAGTCTCCTTATATGCAATTCCAGCTCCGGGTATATGTGGCACTTCCTGTAACTTCTGCGGTTGCGCCGGCTGTTGCTAGGGGGTCTTCTTCAGCCCTCTGCATTGCGAGTGGTGACCCTCAGGTCACGCATATATTTTACAACTTTCGAGGTCGTGCTATATTTCACAGTTGTGTGACATCGCCATCACCATATTAGGCTATCTAAACTAACATTGCCGCTTCGCTAGCTCAACTCCCTTATCTCAGGCGGGGTACGTGCCCCCACCACAGGATGTAGGATGTTCCCACAGATGTTCCCAAGGCTGTTTCTTATTTTGATGTAACAAATTAGCACACATCACAGTCCAGGATGTTTCAAGGCTGTTTCTCACTTTGATGTAACAAATTAGCACATATCACAAGATGTTCTGGTCCTTATGTATTTTGAATAATAAGAGTATAGTATGCTTTTTCAGTAAACCCTTTTGCTACATATGTACAAAAAGAGAGAAATCCATACACATGCTCATCTCATGTAATTACATATATATACACGTACACACACACACACACACACACAGAAGGAGAGAAATCCAAAGTAGAATCAAGAAAATACTGAACTAGATGAATTGTAGGGCTTGTTTTCTTGCCAAACAGCAGTGTTCTTTGAAGCATGAATAAGAATTAATGCTACCAAGATCAACAATTAACCCCTGGACAATTGGAGTGATGGAGGTTAGAAGGTGACATGGGTGGTTCCAAAGTGCTGCTTCCAGACTGTTCAACACCATTTTGGTTTTTGAGGAAAAGTGGAACGTTAGAAGGAGAGGAAAAAACCTATCTTACTGTTCAGAGCTGGTAGTACAGAATTGCCTTTTGATTTTATTTTCATGGGAACGTATGTTTCATACTTGATAGTGAACTTTTTCCCTAAACCTTTGTTTCCCAGGATAATTAGAAGTTTGAAAAATCAATGTGAAGGAAACAGCTATGTGGGGTTGGAATAAAACCTTGACGCACTAGGCCACAATTCATCCTTTAGAACATTAAACAGGGGATCGCACCAGAAAAGAATGGTCAGTAAAGCGTGGGGAGAAAGGACAGGAATTTGGAAAATGCTTAAGTTGCTTTCATTTCATTTTGGGCATGGGGGAAAAATCTGAATGAGAAGTTGATGGTAGAGGTTTTGATCTTGTTGTCATTGAAATCGATAGAAATATTGCTGTCGTTTCTAGAGGAAACGGATGTAGCCTCACTATTTAAGATTCAGTGCTTCTCCATTGGTATAGACTAATTCACTGACACTTAGAAAAGGTTAGGTTAGGGTTTGTTCCTTGGGAACGGATTTGTTCGGTATGACTTTTGAGACAGAATCACAGAATAGCTGAGGTTAGAAGGGACCTCTGGAGATTGTCCAGTCCCCCCCCGCCGTGCTCAGAGCAGGGTCACCTAGAGCAGGCTGCCAAAGACCATGCGCACTTGCATTTTGATTATCTCCAAGAATGGAGACTCCACAACCTTTCTGAGCAAGCTCTTCCACCAGCTGCCCTCACAGTAAATTCTTTTTCGTTATGCTTGAGTGGGGTTTCCTGTGTTTCAGTTTGTGCCCATTGCCTCTTATCCTGTCACTGGGCTCCACTGAGAGTCTGGCCCTGTCGTTTTTACTGCCTCCCATCAGGTATTTGTACACATTAATACACTTGTTGCCCTTCCCCCCACCCCCGAGCCTTCTCTTCTCCAGGCTGAACAGTCCCAGTTCTCTCAGCCCCTCCTCATAGGAGAGATGCTCCAGTCGCTTAATCATCTTTGCTGGACTCACTCCAGTATGTCCATGTCTCTCTTGTAGCAGGGCACCCAGACCTAGACCCAGCACTCCAGGTGTGGTCTCCCCACTGCTGAGTAGAGGGGAAGGATCACCTCCCTGGACCTGCTGGCAATGATCTTCCTAGTGCAGCCCAGGAGGCTGTTGGCCGCCTTTGCTGTGAGGGCACATTGCTGGGCCATGGTCAACTTGTTGATGCTCAGGTCCTTCTCTGCAGAGCTGCTTTCCAGTCTGTTGGCCCCCAGCCTGTTTTGATACATGGGATTGTTGCTGCCCAAATACAGGACTTGGCATTTCCCTTTGTTGAACTTCATGAGGTTCCTCTCTGCACATTTCTCCAGCCTGTTGTGATCCCTCTAAGTGGCAGCCCAACCCTTTGGAGTATCAACCACTCCTACCAGTTCATGATGCCCTTTCATCAGGTATCGGGGTGGTTCAAGTGCCCCATGTGTACCAGGGCCTGCAAACATGAAGCTTCCTCCAGTTGTCTGAAAAAGGCCTTATCTACTTCTTCCTGATCTGGCAGTCTGTAGCAGACATCCACCCACAAAGACTTTTTGCAGACTCTGCAACTTGTACCTCAAATTTGTTTAGGAAATGCAAATTCATGCTGTTTGCCTTCCTTTTCATAGAATAAATATGACGTGACATCCACACACAGGCTATTGCTGTTCTTCTGATGTAATCTGAGGGATGAAATAAAAGATAATTGCTTAAAATTTTGGGTAAACTTTAGGAAGTGACACTATCTCAGTTGGTATGTGAGAAGGTGAGAGAAGAGGAGGAAGGTGCTGACTAGTTCAGTAGTTGAAATGGTTAAGTAATTTTCTAAAAACCCAGTAGGTACATGAAAATGAGAGAGTTTTCAATTTATTTGAATCTCCGAGGAATATAATGTGAAAGCCTCTTCAGGTTCTACTGCCTGGCCAGAGACTGCAGTGAGTTTAATAAAAGCCACAGCTAAATTTACCAGGATGAATTGCTGCTTCATGCATGAAATAGATGCTCTAGTCTTGTGCTGGTGATTTGGTGATGTCTTACCTTTAAAACTGTGGAACCAGCATGCAAAATTTTTAGTGGATTATTCACTTGATCACTTTTTGGTACCCCCTGGACTCTTATATGATTGATAAAGATCATTTAAAAAACCCTCAAAAATAAGATATGAGAGATTTAAAGAATTGTGCTTTTCACAACAATAATACTTCCCTTTTCCCCGAGAGATGTTTAAGAAGCTAGTCTAACAGCAGTTTATGCTGCAAAAGATGTTGGTAGCTCACTGTAATCCGGTTCCATATGAAATTCCTGGTGTTATTCTTTAAAGCTCTCATGGGGCTTGACTTAAATGCTGTGCCTATCGTCCCTCTTTGTGTGCGGTGCTTTGTTACCCACTGCAGTGTCTGGGCTCATCTCTTGACAGGCCTTTGCTTGAAAGCCCAGGTGGGGAGAGAGAAGTCGCTCTATTTTTTTCAGGGCTAGATCACCTAAGGGATGCCCCGTTCCAGTGCCTAAGGGAGTCTTCAGCGCCAACCTCTGTACCTAGGCTTCCCCTTTAACTTATGGTGAGAATAAAGCGTTTAGGAGGGGGATTAGTAAATGCTAGGAAACTGAGCGGAGAAGCCAACAGGAGGCCGAGGGGAGAAGTACATCAGGGCATCACCTCTTAAAGGTAATAGGTCAGCTGTGGTGTGGATGTTAACTCTCACCTGGAGAGAAAATGCCTAATGACACAGAGATGAGGGATTTCTGTTGGTACAGAAGAGACTTGGGTTTGAGTCGGGCGCTGTGGAGATTTGAAAATACTTGTGCTGTTTCCGAAGTGGGTATCTTAAATGCAGCGTTATGTGAACATATACAGCCAGTTCCTGCTGAAAATCTCATTTTGGTAATCTTGAGTAGATGGAATGAACTGTCAGTGTCCATTAGATCCTGGAGACAAGCAGTGCGTATTTGAGAGTCTTGCCAGAGTAAAGAGCAGCTCAGCTGGTGAATAGCTCAGCTGCATCAGGCTTTGCAGGAGCAGGGTGAGGGGTGTTTTATGTGCCTACTGGTGGAAATGCCAGTGTCTACAGGACTTTGGGAATCCACAGAGTTAGGCAACGTAAAGTAAAGACTTTGACAGTCTCACTAGCACCTAAATGCTGGACATAAGTGACTACTTGCTCTTTCAGATTCTTAGTGGTTTTGGTTCTGACCCTATAGGGATCAGGTGATCCTACAATTTTGCTCTGTTCAGAGGTTATTGCATAATCCACACTTATACATAGGCTCTCATGCAGTTTCAGAACGGCAGAAGGTTCAGCAGTGTCTTAGCTAACTAAAGCAAAGACTCAGTGTAGAAAAGGAGAATTTAATTCCTAATAGGAAGTGTTCTTTAGTTCTTTAGAGCTTTAGTTTTGCCCCATTTAAGCGACAAGCATGTTAGAAATGTATATGTGCCTAGGTTTTTATTGAAGTATTGTTTTTTCTTTATTTACGTGTGTTCTGTATAGCGTCTTCAAAATGCAGTTTGTCCGTATCTAAATAGCAGGTGGAATCTGAGAGCAGATCATCTGCTCACTTGGGCCTTCCCATGCTGCTGTACTTTAGCAAGCGAGGCTGTTCTTGGCATTTGTAAGCTAAGCGTGGTCAGTCTGGGTTATTGCTTGGATGTATAACCTCTGCAGAGGACACAGGTGTTCTAGGAAGTGATGGAAGAAAACATCATCTTTCCTTTGAGTCAGTCATAAATCCTGTTAGAGTAAAGTCTGAAAGATTAAGCTAAGATTCTTTCGACTTGTTATTTAAAGTCCCAAAGACCAAGAGCAGTAAAATTTTTCCAAGGCTCTCTGCTAACATAGCTGATGCATTTTGCTTCGCATGCATTTCTCCCGTTATTTTGGCTGAAAATATTACCGTTCACTTCTTGTCAGGAACTGTTGCATAATACTGTTGTGTGCTTCTGAACAAATACAGCCTTTTACGCCGATCTGCTTCAAGTCCTGAAGCAGACTCACTTTCTCTTCTCTCATAGTAGTAACTATTTATTCTCTTTATCAAAACTGTCTTTTGTCTTATATGATCTCTTTGCCCCTTTTTGTTCATTCCCGGTTCCCTGCCAGCCTTCAGTATTTTCTTTTTGGAAGTTCAAATAGATCTAATTATAAGCAAAAATACCTGCTGAGAATGGAAATAGTCTGCGACTGTGTCTGGAAGAGATCATTCCCTTTGTGGGAAAAACTCTTCTTGTCCTGTTGTTGGAAATGCTGTTTCCTCTCTGACTATATATCTTCAAAAAAAAATCTGTGTTAAAGCATTTCAAAATATCTGAGCTGGATTTCTGCTTATCCTGGCTGGTAAAGTCAATATGTACCTGGTGACTATGCAATTCTCCCTACTCTGATTACCTGAGAACCACCCACTGCAGTGCCCTGCAAACCAGAGAATATTCTGCCGGGTAAAAAATGATTATGATTATTCTTTACGCATCTCCCTTTTTTTCAATGTCATCTTGTATTTATCAGAATGAACAGCATTTGGACTCTCATAGTTACATCTGGCTTGACTGTCTGATGAACAAGCGTAGTTATGAAAGAGACGGTTTCTTTAAGGGGCTGTTGGCATCCCAGTCTTCACCACTGGAAAAAGTTGTAAAAAAATGAGTGAATGTTGATGGTGCAGTAAACATGGGTGTGTGTTAAAAGACTAAGCTTAAGCTCAGTGTAGTCATAAAACAATGATTTCAAATTATTGACTTTTGGAACGTGAAGTCATGAAACTTCAGTTGTGGAAAAATCTTTTTTTATTAAAGAAATGCATCTTAGGTCACAAATAGTTTCCTTTGTCTTTCTCAACAGCCAGACCTCTGTGGGTTCTTCGCCAGCTCTCCGAAATGATCCTAATTTGGCGATGTTAGTACTGGATTGTACTGTCTGGTCATAGTGGGGAAAAAATTTGGCCAAAATCAAGATCCAGTTTCTGCTGTTCCCTCTGCTATAGCCTTCCTGCATTGCCTGTAGATGTTCTGCATTACCTGTCAGGCTGCTCAAGGCACAAACTCTTTCAGGACCGCTCAACATTGGCTTTGTTGTCAGTGGTGGAATATGTTCTACTGCCTGCTTTTGTAAATAAGTTTCTCTTCTGTCTCCATGGTGTACTCCTGGCTTCCTTTACAATGTGAGTAATAATAATAATAAAAGGTTCTATTATTTATTTACAATTATGTATAGTAGTGAACATTTTGCTGAATCTAGTCATAGGTTTTAAGCCTATGGCCATTTACAGTACATTAGGGTTGCTAATGGAAGAGACACTAAGATTTGTTACTATGCTTTAGATAGGATCCTGTGATCACTCCAGCAAAGTCTAGCTAGAGGATAATCAAACTAGCACTCTTTTGCAGGAAGTGTTAGATGCAACAGATCTAACAGATGACAGGTTGGGCTTAATTTTTATTTGAAGACATGAAAGATGCAGTGCATTTCAGGGCTGGTAAAAGTGCTGCTTCTCTGGAAGTTTTAGCAAAGTTAAAATGGTTCTACAGGCCAAGCAGGTAGAAAAGTTTAAAAAAAAAAAAAAAAAAAAAAGCCGCCTCTGGCCAAGAACAGAATGTGCATCCAAAATGTTACTTTTTCAAATGTAAATAATTCTTATAATTCCAACTTCTAAAAAGCTAAAAGTGCTGTCAGACAGCATGGAATGAGAGAGCATCTCGAAACATAGGGGATAAAACCTTGGAATAGAAAACAGTGAAGGACTAATGGCTTGATCTTTTGTTGCCTGCTATACCAGAGAAAGGAGTGTTGACTGGAGCCATGTGTTGCATCATATGAAGTGCTGTATTGCCAAAAAGTACAGGCATGCTTCCAGCCTCTGACTCTGGCAATTCAGACAACTTGAGTATTACACTTCTACTTGGTGGTCTCAGTTGAATGCTGAAAAAATTCTTTCCCTTAGATACTTGCAGAAGCTTTAGGCTTGCATCCAAAGGCAGCATTTAGTTTTGATGCGTACTTTAAGATATATTGCACTTTATGTCGAATACGTACTTTGTACTATATGATTTGCTTTAGTGTTTCCTGGTTGAATAGAGAAGGGAATGGCAAAAATGTGGTGGAGAAAGAAAGTACTTTGGATGTGTTGTTGTCAGAAATGGCGCATTCAGCAAAGTCATGTGAGAAGAAAGCAACCCTAAAACTCTTCCCTAGGGAGCTAGAAGACGAAGCTCAGAATAATTGTGCCTTACCTGGTCTGGTCTGTGCTTTCACCTGGCCTGTGGAAAGTTATCACAGCTTTGTCTTTCCCTGGTTGCTACTAGATCATTGCTGAAAGCAACAGCAGAGATGCAGAAAGCGATTTTACTCAGCTGACTGTATCGAGATGTCTCAATATTTGGAAGCCATGCTGTGTCATGTTGATGAATGGTTCCATTCTCCCATTGCTACAGAGGACAGGGAGAAGAGTTGCAGAATATGTCAGGGTAGTTCATTATCTTCAGAGAATGTATTGGCCTGAAAAGACTGTGAATGTGGAAAACGTATATATGTGTGTGTATATATATATTTTGTTGTTGTTTAATTTTATCTTATATGGTGTGAGCAGCCATTTACTAAGGGACAGTGCACTGAAAAATAGCAACAGCATCACTTGAAGTAGTAGCTGAAGCAAACAGGAAAATGATGATATTCAGCCAAAAGTTTTGCTCACATTGTGTATTGTGGAAGGTTTTCTTTTGTGTTGAAATGCAAGGGAGTTATCACTGTAGTCTCTAGGTCATTTTACTAGTGACTGTGACTCGTGGATTCCAAATAAATTCAAATTGATGAGCTTCTCAATATTAATGAAGTACTTGCTAGAGTGGGATGAAGCTATGGGTTTTTTTGTTTGCTTTTTGCATATTCAAATTCTATTTGTTATTCCTCTAAGGGTAGGAAAATGAATTGAAATGAGTGTTTAACTTCTTTCTTAAGCATCGGGGTGAGAAAATGAGAAATAAAAGACAGGAGAATGTTGTAGCTCAAAACCTCAAATGACAAAACGAGGCAATGTTAAACTTTTTGGGGCTTTGAATTACATGATCAGAACAATGCCACATTTGAGCATTTGCAGCCCTGGTTTAGGTGTAAGTACCTGTGAGGGATAGATTTCTGGCTGCAAATTGCCCCAGGCAGCATTCTTATCCTTCGGATTCACGGAGTGCCTGAACCCTGTGGAATCTCTGCTCCTATTATGTGGAAGATACGCTGATGGTGATGGGCGGCAGCTAATGCTGAGGATGTACAGAGAAAGTGAGTGTGAGTTTTGGGAATTAGGTACCTGCTTCCCACTGACAAGCAGAGCCTAGGAGAGACCTTTTCCAATTTCCCTGTAACCAGGCAATCTTGTTGGTAGTGCTGCAGGCTAAGGCCTGTGGCAGGGCTGCAAGTGAATCGTGTTTTCCATGGAGCTGGTTGGGAGCTTTACCCACAAGCTTGTTCTTCCTCTTCTGCGATCTTGTTTTGCATCTGTCAGAAGGCAGCAGGCATGGATGAGCTTCTTCCTGTGTGAACGCTGTTGATGTGCACGACAAAATTTAGCCCTAGTTCATTTGCAGAGCATATGTGATCTTGGCTTCCTTACAATCACTGATTATTTATTCCTGAACACGGATCACTAGGCCCTGGATCCTTACAGTAGAAGGTCCATGCCTCTCACGTTCTTTGTTACTGACAGAAAAGAGCTTATTAGCATTCTTGAGATTAATGTTTCCTGATCATTCTCAGGAACAGAGCAGAGAACTGCATCACCCTGCTTGGTATGAGAGGAAAGGAAAGGTTAAATGTGAGGTGCCAGTTACAAGCTGCCTATTATACTCAAATATTGTACTAGTTGTGAATTTTCGTTGTAAAGAGAAGTGAACTATCTGGAGGAATCAAGTAGCCTGGAAAATGGGCCTCTTCTGATTCAGTGATATCAGGGTGGAATCGTAAAAACACAGAGTAGTTTAGTCTTGGTGGAACCTTTGGAGGTTTCTAGTCCAACCTCCTGCTGAAAGCAGGACCAGCTTAGCTCAGGGTGCTCAGGGCCTCGTGCAGTTGCGCTCCGAGTATCTCCAAGGGTGGAGATTGCATGCCTCTCTGGGTAACCTGGCCAAGCATTTGATCACCCTCACTGTGAATTTTGTTTCCTAATAGCTCATCAGAATTTCCCTCGATGCACCTTGTGCTCGGAACCTTTTATTCTTTCCCTGTGCATCTGAGAAGAGTCTGACTCCATCTCCTCCGTAACCACCTGTTAGGTAGTCATAGACAGCAGTAAGACCCCCTTCTCCTTCTCTTCTGCAGACTGAACAACCCCGCTTCCTTCATATGCCATGTGTTCCAGCCCCGTGACCATTCTGGTGGCCCTCCCCTGGATTCACTCCAGTTTGTCAATGTCTGTCTTGTACTGGAAGTCCAAAACAAAGTAGGACCAAATCCATTAGTGTGGATGAAGTCGCATTGTCTCTACACCTGCTTAGGCTGACACGCAGTTTAGAGGAAGCATTGGTTCTTCTTAATCTAGAAAGAAAAAAAATCAGAGCTCTTGCAAAGAAAGCACCCCAATGCATTTGACTGATTAATGAGTTAAGTAAGGCAATAGATTTGATGGGATATTTCTTTTTCTTTCTTTCTTTCTTTCTTTTTTTTCATTTTCTTAGAGAAACCGAAACAAAATCCTTTTCCAGATCTGAGATTTCCTAGGCAAGCAATGTCAGCAGGAATCATAAAAGCCTGAGAAGAGCAGGAGAATAAAGAAAAAGTGCAAGATCTAGTTGATGCTCAGTATTCCTTACACACAATGCAATGACTAGTTAAAATGATGAGAAGATTTATAGTCAAGCTTTAAGGAAATTGTAGTGTGATCAAGAAGAGGGGAGAAAACTGGGAAGCACTGGGAGCAGTGATGGTGATGTTTGTTTAGACAGAAGACATTAATAGCAGGTATTCTGAAAGTAAATAGCAGTTGCAGAATGCCAGTGCTTTAATAATCTACTCCTTGAAATTCCTACTGTGGCTGGTTTGAGTTATGCTAAACGTGCAGGACCTAGAAACACATCCTGTGCTGAAGTGTAGAAAGATCAGTGTTGTCTTCAGAAGTCAAATTCTCCTGCTGAGTACCCTCAGTCCATGTGGATTAGTCAGGGAAAGGCGTTCAATCACAGTAACTCAATAATTGCTGCAGTGCCAGATGCTGAATGACACAGCCTGATACTGAGCTTTAGTGATGTTCTGAATGTCATGTCAGAAGGAATAGATCGCAAGGAAAGTGTCTGGGAATATGTTGCAGTGCAAATAGTCGTAGTGTTTGTAGTATTTTTGGAATCTTTTCTCTTGCCTAGGGAGTATCTTGATGAGATCAAGTAAGACTTGACTATGTTTAACATTTCGGAGAAAGAAGGCAATAATGATATTTTTCTTAAGGTCAATTCTCATTTCAGAACCATTTCTTCATTTCTCCTTTTTCCAGTAAGAGGTGGCTCTGATTGCAGGAGATCATTTAATCCAATTTAGTAATAGCCAGAAAAGAGAGGCTTTTTGGTTACTTATTAATACATCTTTCTTGCTGTTTTCATTTTTTCCCTATTCTTCATGAAAGAGTTTTAAAAATGTAAAGACATTGTAGTGAGGAGGGAAGAAAATGATGAGCCATGATGTATGCAGAGCTAGATACAGCATTGAGGTAACTCTTCTGTCATTGCAGTGAATAGTATACCTCCCTTAACCTCAGGCTAAGCACAGACCGCTACGGAGCTGCTTTTTTTTTTTTTTTGGGGGGGGGGGGGGGGGAATTCCGTGTACCTAACATGGACTTGCTTGAATATGAATATGACTGCAGGCATACCTTGGAGATATTGTGGGTTTGGTTCCAGACCGCTGCCATAAAGCAAATATCGCAATATTTCTAATGCTTTTTTTAACCACTTCATTCTATTGCCATGGCAGCTGGTGTTCATGGCTGGCTCCAAACTCTTGCTTGTCTACCTCATCTGTAGAAGCCTATGCAAAAAGGTATTTGTACATGTAGACCAATTCAGTCATCTCTTAGCTGTTCTGCAAGTGCTTAATGACACGTCCAAACGTATAGTTTGGAGGGTGTCCCAACAGTGCTGTAGCTTTTAACGCTCTCTCCTTAATGAGCTGACAGCCTGCAAAGGGCCACGTGTGTATTTTATAGTCTGATGCACAACGAAGGCCTGATAGCAAATGCAAGCTGATCAATGCTGCAGAAGGACTTTAAAAATAAGGTGAATTAAATTGTGAACAGAGTTTTCTGATTTTGAACATTCTGCTTTGGGGTTCAAAGATAAGGAAATTAAGCTCCAAACCCTACTTCATGGGTAACTTTAGTTATAAGCGAACAGCTCCCTTGGGATCTTTTTAGCCTGACTTGAAAATCTAGCTTGATGGTTCCTGATAGATAGTCTGTCTCCTGACCTTTTCTGAGGCTTTATGAAGAAATGTAAGCTGCATGTGAAGTTGCAAGAAGAGTAAGCTGTATTTCACTTTTACAGGGATTTTTATCAGCTGCTATTTTTATTCGTCTTGTAATTTAACACCATTAACTTTCAGTATTGTGCCTTAAAGGTTTAAAGCTTACTAGAAGACAGCAGGCTTTCCAGCATCTCCTAGGAATGATGAAGGAAAACTTTAGACAAGGCAAGAAGCATCTCTGTTGGGTTAAAATAGGACATCCAACATTTTCCAGATAGTGGGATAGGTGGGTTGCTAGAAACCTCTCTCAACCGAGGGGACATCTGAGCAGGAAAATACTGTCTCTGTGAAAGCTGTTTTGTGCTATACAGCACAGAAACACAGCTTACCTTCTCCCAGGTGGTCTGCAGGCAGCCAAAATCTGCGGTTACCTAGAGGAGAAGGTACTGGCAAGATAGAGCTGTTTTCTGATTCAGCAGGGCCCCCGTCCTTGTCCTGTGGAGCTTCTGATGGTTCCTGCAGCAGAAGACTGACTAGGAGGGCTGTGCAATGCCGCTGGTGTGAGCTGGCTCGGCGACTGAGCCCTCCGGGGTGCAGTGGCAGCCAGGCTGGCAGGAGGGCTTCGAGCTCTGCACGTATGGATGTAGCTCAGCCTTCCTGGGTATCCTGACGGGAAGTTATCTGTTCCCTTCAAAACAGGGGAAGGCACGATGCAGACATTGTAGCAGGGTAAAACAGCAGGACCCATCTCTTAGTTAGAACTGCCTCTATGTTACTCTGCCTTTGGTTTACACCTGAAAGTGTGTGTAGCACAGGTGGCTACCTGAACTTTCATGCCCTTGCTGTCAGGATGGTCCTTACTCTCATTTTGGACCATGTTAGGTCAAAGGAAAGGAGACTTGGTCAATGTGAATGTAAGGCATTTACCTCCTTTTCTTTAAGTTCCTCATTCTGCCTTCTGATCCTCGCTAGTAAGGCTGGCCTGGGGACTGGAAGAGCAGGTCTCCCACCTGGCACCTGCGTATGCTCCCTGCGGTCGCTGGTTCTTGCTGTACCAGTTCTGCGGACTGTCAGCAGGAACAACTGGTGTAATATCTACAAATTCCAACAGAGAAGACCCCACTACCACCAAAGTACTGACCTCGCAGGTGAGTGTGAAGTACTTGATTCCTCGCTGGCACTGGCTCTTAGTGACCGGTTGCCTTTTGGGACCTTGACTATAAAACTGCAAAGACCACCTGAGGAGGAATACTACTCCTTGCCTGGATTCGACCAGTGTCTGTCACCTGGAGATCAGGTGTTTGTACTGTAAGTGCCCATGCAGAAAGTGCTGCTCTTTTGTTTGGGGCGCTTTAGTACAATACTGAACCCTCTGTTACCTCTGGTGAAAAACTTGACCTTTGTTGGAATTAATTTTTCTTAGTTCAGCTCTAAGCCCCTGCTGCATGCCGTTTCACTCTGCCTCTGGATAGCTCTTGCCATGTGTCTATGGGTTTCTGAACAAGAGGAATGAAAGGAGCGTGAAGCAGGTGATGAGATTAAATTGACTACAGAACAGGACTGGAACCAAAAATGTTAAACTCTTGCTCTGCCTCCAGTTGCCCTTTTACCAAATAAGAAAAGCTGTCTTTAGATCAATGGTGGGCACCTGAAAAGAGAATGACATGTGAAAGAGAACAGAGGGAACCTCTGCAGAATTCACAATGAAGGTGTGAGTACAGCAAGTAAAACCCAGTGGAAAAGTAGCAAATGAACAAAGATTGCCCCTGGAGGAAGTCTCAAATATTTGTCCTTCTGTCTCTTTTTAGAAAAAAGATTCAAATGCCTTTAGGAGTAAAAACACATTGTGGATAGTGTTTGCTTAATATGTGAGTCATGCCTGGAAAAATTCCACAGCAAAACAAACTTATTCATGATCAGCTTGCTTGAATATAATAAACTTGTCCACAAAAATTTGATGCAAAGTCATCATATTGTATCAAGCAACATATTGAAAAACATTTCATCTTGGGATTTGTCTTGCTAGTGCTAGTTAACCCTTTTCCATTTTTAATGACATACATGATACTTTCATTGGTGGTGTGAATTGCTTGCTCGTGGGGAAGCTGTGGATACCCCTGCCACCTAAAGCGTTATATGTTACTGTTTTCTTTCTGTGAGAAGCTAGGGTTGACAGTGTTGGATCAATGACTCTAGCTAGCTAGTTACATGTTGGAGCTTGATGATAGGAGAAATGGTTAACACCAGATGCCATACACTAGACATGTTTACCAAGATGACTGATATGAATCATTTACACGTTTGCATTAATTTAAAATCTTGAAATTTGGTGCACTTGTTTCTTATAGGATATCAAGTGTGGGAAATGATTGCATCTTTAATGTTCTCATCACAGTTCAGTGATAGATCACTAAAAAGACCAAGGATACAACTTGTCTTCAGAGCGATAAATTCTGTATATGGTGAACTTAAACTACTGTAGTGGCTTAAATGGGTGTTGTATTGTTCCAAGCCTGCATATCCTGTAAAGAGTGATGGAAACCTGTGCCTAAGAAAGGTATTATGCAGGCTAGGGAGAGAGGCTGGCGTTTATTTGGATTCTTGAGACTAAAGAGCACAAGGCCACGATATGTGGCCTGAATATGACAGCCATACTGTCCAGCTAGGATAATTTTAACAGGGATGTGAAATAACTAAGATACTTTTCATAGCTCTAAAGTCATGGCATCATCAATACTGCTATTGAACCTGGGCATTCCAGCTGAATGAGGTCATATTCTCGTGTGACATTGGTTAGAAAACATGAAGGCGATGCTAGCTTGCGTGGGACCTTGAATGCTATGGAGAATATGATAATACATGTGTATTCTGTATAAGTCTTATCTTAAATAGTATGTCAAGTTCTGGTCATCTCTGTCTCATGGAAAAGATTCAGTGAAGGGCAATTGAGAAAAGATTTTTAATCTTTGAGGAGAGGAAGAAGAGAAAATAGATTGAAAATATGTAAAGCATGAATAACTGCAGAATACAGTTTGGAGCTTTTTTCTGCTTCTCTCATAGAAAAGAGATACTCCATGAAATTCAAAACCAGGAAATTCAAAATCAATGAAAAAAATCTACATCTGTTTAAATATATAAATAAAATTTACTACCCAAAGAAGTTGTCAATGCTTAATGTAGTTATATTTGAAAAAAGACTCGGACGTGGATATTAGGAATGTCTGGTGTCATCATAATTAAATGGAATAAACTTTGCTCTAGAATAACTGCATTTCAGGATTTTGTTTGCTTCTGTCCAGTAAAGAACAAGATATGCTCCCTATGGACAGGGGCAAATTAACCTGCATGAGCCTGTGGTGGAGTGTTTGCCTGTTGCTCTGCAGCATCTTGATCCAATCACTGGTAGAGACTAGACTGACTTCAGCTCTTCAGTGTGATAATTCGTGTGTCCCTGAAACAGCAAGTTAGTTTGTCCACTTCAAGGCTGTATGTAGTCTTTTATTCTGGATCTTCATTTCGTCCTGAAGTGCTATTCCACCAATTGTTTGTATTACCTGTTTTTTGAATCGATTACTGTCATGCACAGAAACTTGCTCACCTGGTGAGGAGCCCTAAGTGCAGAAGAGTCTGCCTGTCTATGCAGTATAGATAGAGCTGGTCTGGATCATTTGGTCTGCACACAAAGTGAGCTCATACTGAGCATGTTGTGATTGAAGACTATGAGCATTAGGTACTGTGGCTTATTTTAGTGCTAGTGGATGGTTATAATTAAGGGAATTTGCAAGCAGAAATGTTGTTTAGGCTATATGTACAGAAATAACACCATATGGATTAAATCCTACAGATGTGCACATTTTTATATGAAAATGTGACTGAATAAAAATCAACATGAAACAAGGACAAGGGAGAAGCCCTCTAGCAGTATCTGCAAATGGGAGAAAGGCATTATTTACTTATTATGCATTCAGCAGGATCAAACGGGACAAAAGTTGGAGGACCAAAAAGGAAGAAGGGCAGAGTGCAGTAGGTGTTTGGTTGGAGGTTTTAGTCCCTGCCCCCGCCAGTTCTGCACCCCAGCGATGCGGTGGTGTCGCATCTGGCATCTGCAAGGACAGCAGTAACAGCGCTGGACAGTGCTACTGACCAGGGCTGAAGGGGTAGATTCAAACACTGCCAGCTCCTGCTCTCAAGACCATCCTGGTGCGTGGCCCAGAAGGGCATGGCAGATGCTGGAGCTGGAAGAGGAAGCAGTGTCACTTGTCAGCTGCCTTTGGACTCTTTGTACTGAACGCAAGCTGGCTAGGAAAGAGGATAAGTGGTGAAGTATTGAAGGAGGCACCAATTTCTTATTTGGTGGCTGAGCAAAAGCCAGTACGATTTATGCTCCTGGGAGATAGAGCAGGATTTAAGTTGCAAGCTCCCCTGCTTTACCACTGGGCCTGCTGCTGAATTCAGTAAGAACCAGTCTATATTTCCGTAGCTGCCTTGGCAGGACAACAGTGGAATAGAGGTTTCCCAAAGCTTTTTGCCCAGAGAGTATGCCGAGATGGAAAAATCCCTTTTTTTTTCAGATGTCTAGTATACTCTTATTTTAATTTCTTCTTAATATTTTTGTGAGACAAAATCTCCCCTCTGTCTCTCCTCTACAACCCCCCCTTTGTATAAAAAAAAAAAAAAAAAAAAAAAAGAAGACAGGGTTTTCCTCCTAGGATTCTGCCTGGCACCAGATGGGAAAAGGTCAAAACTTCAATAGTAACTATTTTATCACCATTACGAGTCAAAGGGTGTGATAACATCAAATTACATCTTGACCTATGTCATCTGCAGTCCTGGTACACGCTCTTTTTCTGATGGAGTCATAAGTTATTCCAGGTCAAGCCTTGAGAGCAATATCCGAATCTGCTTACGAACACAGAAGACTGAATTAATCAGATTTGTACTTTTTCCTCTGCTGCGGCAAGTGTTCGTTGCTGCACTTCTGCTGCTTTGTTTTGGCCTTTCCTGCTCTCTTTTACTCAATAAGCCTTGTAGGTGTCAGCCAACGAGTTCTAAGGGGACAGATATTAGCTAGATTGTGGTGGCATCCCCAAAGCGTCTAGCACTGTCGAAACACAAAGGAATGTTGTCTTTTCCACAAAGACGATAAACACTAGAAAAACAGTAAAAAAGGGATGCAGCGAGAGCTACACCAAGCAACTCTAACGATCGGTGTGATCATAAATACATAGTTCATTGTTCACATATTTTTATGTAATTTTTACACTGTGTATGTATAACTAAACACAGTAAATTATCTTCCTCTTTCCATACATTGGCCCCCTCGCCCAGCTGTTTACCAGCTTTGGTTTATTCACTTTAAGGTAAATAAAATGTATTTAAAAATTAAATAAAAATGGGACTAAGTAAAAGATTTTGCTCTGTAGTTTCCTGTAGACTGTGAAAATGGGTCAGTGAAGGAATTTAAGTTCTTGGGTGGAAACGAGTGAAAGGTTCCTGTTTGCTCTCATTTGTCGTTTTGCTAGAAATGTAATAAACCCTAGGTACTAGAGTAGGGTATTATTGTTTTCAGGTTGATAAAGTCTGCCTAGAAAGTACTGTTCAATTCCTTTAAATTAGAGACCTGCCAAATTATAAACCAACCCAGTGGAACACAAGAAGTTCTTATGCGTTTTCTCTCTTTCATTTTGTGATGTGCAATATCCTGCCCTTTATTAAACCACCTTCAGGATGGACAGTGAGTATCAAGGATAAGCCTGTTACTGTTCCCAAAGGCCTGCTCAATGCCTCATTTCTTTGAATTCTTGTTTTTCCTAAAACTAATATCTCTCATCTGGAAATGATGTCATTGCTGTCAGGCACCCACATACGCACAAAGAAAACCGTAGAAGATTCATGTGGAAGAGACTCTCGGAGGTCCCTTGGCTCATCTACCTGACTAAGGCAGAACCAACTCTGTCTCAGCTATTCCTGGCAAATATTTCTCCAACCTTTTCTTCAGATCTCCAATGCTGAAGATCTTACAGTCTCCTCAGGCTGTCTATATCATTGCTTTGCTGTTAGCCTTATAAAGGTCTGGTGAATGTCTAACCCAAATGTTACTTGCTGTGATTCTTTATGTGGACATACTTTTTGGGAACGAATATTTCATGTATGGTTGTAGAGTTGCAGAAAATTTGAAGTATAGCCCTTGCCCTAAAAAAAAAAAAAGTTTAACTTCCATCAAACATATGGTTTAGTGATTGTGGAAAATGGCATTTCAGACACAAATACGTATTTTTATTCACTAAGCAGGGTGTTACATTAGTGAGCATCCAATCATCAAATGTGTAACACCACCACTTTACATGACATTATTTTTCTCTGTTGGAAAACCAAAAGAGTCGAGGGGAATGCTGAACGCTTAGGTTTATTATGTGGTCTCCATAGTTAAGACAGGCATCCCAGTAACCCTAGCTGAAGTCACACATCAGGTTGGTAAAAACTAAAGTAATCCACGTGAAATGTTTTGTCTGTGGTCCTTTGCTGAACAAGAATTTATGGAGGCGGGGAATTCGGAAGGCAATTGGACAAATACATTTCAGTTCAAATATAGTTTCAGTTTTCCAATTTTTTTTTCCAGACCCTAGAAATCTTCTTTTATGCTTTTTAAGCCTGGGGAAGAGTAATGGCTCAGTAGTGACTGGTGTCTCTGAATCTTTCTGGCAAGTCTGATGAATTGAAGGCTGTATTCCTCCCATCTATCTTCCCATTCCCGACTGCGAAAGCTGGGAGCTTAGTCACCCAAGGCTCCCTCTGTAGTTAATGGAGAGAGAAACAGGCAACTTCAGATGGCCAATGAACTGTAGAGTCAAGCTTAATAAATTGCAGATAATATTTTTTCTGCCAAATCAAGGCAGTTTTCTGAAAAATGTAATTAATAAAATACACTTTTTAAGCATTCTCTCATTTAAGTCATTCTAAGAGAAAATCGCTTTCATTTAAAAGCTACTAAGTAAAAGGAAATAAGGAGTCAGTTGGAATGAGACATAGCTAGTCATTTGTAACCGTACAGCCCACGGGTTGATGGAACTAGCTTAAACTATGAATCGCTATGAAATAGTTTATGTTCCCAGTGTTTTAGTGCTTATTTATTGGGCTTAATTGTTTACTCCCTTAAGTTTATCAGGAAAGGGCTTAGTCATTCAACTCACAAAGCAATTTTGTTGCCATCTCCCAGTGTGGAAAGGATAATTTATCTTGTGAATGTCCTGAATGGTTTTCATTTGCTCGGACAGACAGGAAATAACCATTCCCACGCTTGCCTAATTGGTTAAAAATGTGTTTATTCATTGGAAGGTGAAACCTTGCCTCCCCTAGTGCTGGGAAGTGATCACAGTGCAGATTAATTATAATATAGATATTAATACACACATTTATATATATACACCTGCACATGCATGCGCACACCGAGTTAGCAAGCTGTATGTCAAATCATATGATGATGATTAATGTAAGTAGCTATTCGCTGACTTCCATCCACAGCCAGATGTGGTGATAGCTTCCCTGAGGTGATAATGGGTCTGCAGAGCTCAAGCCCTTTGCTGTTTTTGAGGGATAAGGTAAAAACCTTATTTCTTTGTGGCGAGAGAGTTACAGTATATTTTCTGTCCATTAGCCCAGGTGTGTGAGATGAATTTGATCTAGCGACTTTGGCTCGGGAGAGTGAGCAGAGCCAGTGAAAAGAAGAGCAGTGGTTTGGAATAGATTCTAGGTCACAGGTTTTTTTATTATATATATATATATATATATATATATATATTTTTTTTTTGCTTCTAAAGATATAAATTTAGAAACTCATTAAAGTTTTGTCCTCATGGATTAGACACACTTAAAGCAACCACTGGATTTTCTCCGAAAGAAGTGATAGAATTTGCTGCCAAGATTAAGGACAGACTGTGGGTGTCAGCCGAAGCTCCTGGAAGTCAGTGAGAAGCCTTCACTGACTTCTAAGGGCTTTGGATATGGTTTGAAGGGCTTTGAATTTTTACAGGAAAAGCAAGCTTCTGTTATGTGCTGGATAAGTAATAATTCATTGCTCCTTGCTAATATAAGCCATGGGCATTGATTTTTCTATAGGTTTATGTATGATGGTTTATAAGACTCTAATTTTGATAAATGCTTTCTACTTGCAGATGTGAGTAATCTCTTACTGCAGTGCCTGTACAACTGCCATTTAGCATGTGGTTGTTATCAGAAGGTAATTTTTTTTAGAGCTTAATTTGACTTAAACGTTTGTTGTTTTTTAAAGTAGAAGAAATATCTGTAACATTGCAAAAATGGAAAAAAAGCCCATATGTCTTTCAGATGGCCGAGAAGTCTTTGAGACTATTGATTTAGGTTGTACCTTAAAAGGATGACCACTACTGTACCGTTTTGCCTGTTGAAGATCATCGTGCACACAAAATCCACTGCTGTCTAAAAAATTGAATTGGTATTTGAAAGATCTTTCTGCAAATCTCTATTCCTTCCACCCCTTTCCTCTGAGACTACTTCAACTTTTTAGATAGGTTTTTCTCCGCTTCTGATTATCAGCTGCAACTCAAAACATAACCTGTAAGAGTCTCACAAAAGACTGATGTTCTTGAGATGTTGAAGTTCTCATTTAGGGCCTTGCTGCGTTTGGGTATTTTGGAAGCATTTCAGAAAAAATCATAGATTCAAACCAGCCTTTTGGGGTAATTTCATGGGTAATTATGTCTTCACTACACTACAGAAGGTAAACAGAAGGAAACTGGTATTTCTGCTTTCTGAAAAATTTCCTTATGTTGTTCCTTAGGTATGTGGCACAGCACTGGTTTTGGGACATATATTTCACATTTGTCATCAAATACTCTGTACTTTTACTTGGAACCAGTGTGACTCAGCTAGGTTGTCTGCTCCCTTCATATACAGCCTTTTCTTTGAGCAAAAGTACTTGAAAATTTAGATCTTTCTAGAGCTACTGGGGAACAATATTGAAAATATTAACAGGAGATGTTTTTAACATAGCCCACTTGAAAAAGAACCTGCAAAGAGTGTTTCATGCAAAGCTCTTGTTTGTTTGTTTGTTTTAGTATAAATTGCAATAATGGAAAATGAAACAGACCTTCGTCCTATAAACTGTTCAATTTACATAATGAAAAATAGAAATCTTCAGTTCTGTTCTCCTATATAGCTTTACTAGACAACCTTTTTGTTTTTTCAGTGCCCAATATCACACAGAAAGTGTCTTACTCTTCTGGTGCAGAAGTTTCACTCATTCATTCATAGCCTTATTGGCAGCAGATTATGCGAGGTGGGAGTAGGCTATTAAGTCACCATCAGTTTATTTTGAGGCAGAATATTCATTGTCAGACTGTTCCCTGCCCTTGATGTTTCTCCTGGGTCTACATGATCTAGTGATGCAAATTCCTTCCTTTGTGAAAGAGAGGTGACTTGGACCCACGTGCCCACACTGCATGCATTCCTGTTGCATCGAATTGCAGGGAAGGTCCAGCATATTTACATTCAGCAGTTAGTGTCAGATATTAATAATGTTGCTTACAGCTGTTACTATTGGTTTGTTAAGGGTTCATTGGTGCACTAGGGCTAGGCTTCTGGTGATATATTACCCTAATTTTGGTCAGGAGTGAAATACTATAATCCTTGGTTCTGATGGCATTCATCTAAACCTGTCTGTCGCCTGACAGGGTGTTTATGCTGAAGGAGTGAAAGATTTGCAAGTCTGGGTTATGCAGTGTTTTGGCAGACTAGTGTGTTGGAACTTAGAAAGTTTTGGCACTTTGCATGGAAAATTTGGCTGAAACTTTTCAGGAGTTCTGACTGGTTGAACCGCAGATACATTGATCATAGCTCCCAGGTAGGACAAGCAAATCCTATTCGTTCAGTTTCAATTGCAGATGCTGATGTCTGCTCTTTTTCATCTAGGCGGTGAAAGGGCTCAGGAGTATGACAGAGACTATTCTTTACTGGGATATGGCTTCTTGGATGTACCTAAACGCGCAGGTACTTAGGATCACGCTTAGGTGCGTGTGTTAGTGTTTGGATGGGAGATACTTCTGAAATGAATTGGGCATTTCTTGAGGAAATGGGGTTTTGTCCTGACGGGCTTTGGTCCTGTGAGCTGTGGTGCGCAGCCAAGGCTTTGTACTTGCTCTTCATGCCAACCTGGAGTTTACGTGCACGATCAGGTCCTGAGTAAAGGGAGCTCAGCATGACCAAAGGTAGCAATTTGGATCCTTATTTATTTAACAGAACTGCTGTTGTAAGTTGCCCTTAAGAAAACCCGGTGTTTGGGAAGAATGTCTGTAGCGTTAGGATATGGTACTTCCTCTTCTAAGTACAGAAAACTGTATACAGCCTCTCAGATTCTGTCATGTTGAAAGTCCGGGTGTATGGTAGTTACTTCTTTAAACACACTAAACCGTTAGATTATTTGGTGAAGGTAAAAATTATTTGCTCTAAGTGCTTTACTATTCCTTACACTCTCTGTTAAGAGTTTTAAAACCTAAATGTGATGCTGTTTTAATGCAACATATTATTTATTTAATATTTCTGTTAATCGCCTCTTAATTATTCGTGTTACTTAAGTTTTATAAGTTACTGCTACAAGATATAGCTCCTTTTGCTGTAAGAAACATTGTGCTGCCGTGTGTTATACTTCAGGTCTAGGTTAAGACTCAAACATTATTCATTATGTCCAGATTTAAGAAACAAAGAGAGTCATGAATCTCAGTTCTCTCTCTCTGCTCCTCTTTGCTTTCATGTCTGCTGTGGCTTTGAAGTGAAATACCTGCAAACTGCAAAATTATTTTCTGAGGTAAATTTAAAGAATTGTTTGAGCAATTTACATTTGTGTATACTCATTTTGTAAGCTTTTGCATCTCCATGTAAGTTAGGATTTAAAAAAAATTCTGAGTGTTCCTCTAACTTTTCCGCTGAAGTCAAGAGAGACTTTTCCTGGTAACTTCAAGGAGAACAGAGCGGGCATTGGCTGCCTTTCAAAATCCGACCCGTAATTTATTAAACAGTAAATCCATGTCAGCAACAGTGGATTTACAGCGGATGTCAGCATTTACAGTGTAAATACATTCACCGTATGCACACGTACAGTACTGTATGTAGAGCACTACAACACTCGCAGTATAGATATGCCCACTACATTAATCATTGCGAAAGCGTGAGAGTTACCACTGGATTAGCTGGGACGTTGCTCGGCTGTTAGCCAAGGCCAGACTGCCGAAGTGGGGCAGGTCGCAGGCGTCTCCTTAGGGAACTTGCCTTGGTGGCTGGTGGTTTACTCGCTGCCTGTGTATGGGGCCAGGCAGTATCGCAGCTCTGCTGGGACAGGCAGCGTGCAGACACATCGCCCGAGGCAGTCCCTTTTCCTGAAGTGGTTACATCTGGAATAAAGAAATGAAGATGACCTGGGATTTACTCAGAAAGGCAGGTTTCAAACTGGGGTCAGCAGCCGTGGTCCTGACGCCAGCGACAATTTAATGCCTCTGGTCTTGGTGCCAGCTGCCCTTTACTTGGGGGGGGCTGTGCTTGTTGACACAAACTAGAGCGCCTCTTATGGTGTCTGAAGAAATTACTGACACGGTAGTTGGTGATGAAAACACAAATACGTGTATGTGTTTTATATATATATTACATTTCTATTATATTTTATATTATATATATATATAATGTGAAGTAAAAATCAAGTGGTTCCGCTTTTACTGTGCTGAATACAGGTGTTCTAACAGCAGGAAGGATCACAGGGAAATCCAGTGTATGTAATGCAACAGGATTGCGTAAATGTACTACTGTCTAAAATATTTATTGTTCTGTGTTAGTAGAGCTCGCATCTTCACAATTTTCTGTGTATTACGAGAGCCTGAGTCGGTGCATTTAGAAGAAAAGTGAATACTAGAAATGACGCTGGCACAGCTTCCTTCTGCCGGGGAGGTATTATTTGCCGGGGATATTTACTGGCGAGGGCTAGCGCCATTGAAGGGCGGAAGAAGAGACGCCTGTGGTCCGCACGTTGTTCCCCTCGGTCTGCAGTCTATGAAGTTAGTTGGGCGTCTCGGCACGGTGGCCCGAAACGACGGGAAGGCTGAGCCCCCGCTCGGCGCAGGGGGGCCCGGCACGGGGGCTGCTGCCGGGAAGGGCAGAGGGGGAAGGTAGTCCTGCACCCGTCTGCTCGCAGCCTGCTCTGTCTCTTCTGAAATGCAGAAGTAGGTCTCTTCCCCGCCTTGCTTTTGAGGACCAGACTCTCAAGATGATAGCTTCGCTGTCCCTTTTGTGCTCTGTTTTTACCTTAGTCTCCAATTAATTTTTTGCATGGTCGACCAGCAAGGGAAAGACTATCCGCTCTGCCTCGGTCCCTTCCTCTCCCACCAAGCCTGAGGCTTGGCGTGTCGAACGTTTGCCTGAGGTGCCAGCTCCACTCGGAGCTCCTTTGCTCTGTCAAGCTGGAGCCATTTTAGGCAAGTCCAGAGGCGTAACAGGTTCCCTGGCAAATTTTACAGTTTAAAATGTGATGTGACCAAGGAGCTTGGAGATGGTGTTTAAGCAGATTTTTTTCAAGGTTAGAGTTTTTGATGTGGAAGTCCAAGTTCCACCTAAATGCCCTTATAAGCATGGGAATCTGTTTTAAATCTGACTTGCAAGCATAGGCACATCTAAGTGGTAGAGGCACACTGTGATAAACGCACATATTTCTGTTTTACGAAGCGTCACTTGGTCTTCCAAGCAAAAAATGTTGTTGTTAACAGAACCAAGGTGATGTTTGCATTCTCATGAAATCGTGTTCTTCTGTTTTCCGGCCATCAGGAGAGCCTGCTGCTCCACACCGGCTTTCTGTCTGGCCTAGCATCCTGTCTCCAACAGTGGCCATAAGTAAATGCCTAGGATCAAGGCAAACAGTGTTCTACTTTTCTCCCAATACCTCCAGCCTCCAAGTATTTTCATCTTGGAGGACTTTCTCTCTTATTGTGGCTTGTCTGCTTTGTTTATCCACTGTATTACAGTTTTTCTTCAAAGTTAGGAAACTCTAACCTTCTTTTAACATCAATGAAGCAACTAGTATCTTCTGCGCTGATGATTTATTGTTTAGAGTTAATCAAAAGGCGGTATGTAGATACCCAGTGGTCAATTTTTGCAGAGAACTATTATTAGTATATTTGGAATCAACATTTTTTAAAAATCCAGAAAAAGAGAGTTTTAGTTCTTGAGTTGAAGCAGTTTTAATGGATTATTTTCCGAGCTTATGTCAGTACTAGAGGTATTACATCTTCTACCCTTACTTTACCTCAAATATAAAGGCATTAGATAATATCCCTTCCACCTGCCTTATTGCGCTTGGCGCCCAAGCTCTCTTGAACAAGTAGAAGTATAGGTTGAACCCTTGAGTTTTCCCTTTGTATGGGATTCTGATCTATCTGTTTCACGAGGAGCTAACAGCTGGGTAAAGGTCTTCATATTTCAGGAAGTTCTCCAGTGCTGTCCCACATTTGCCTGTACCTTGTAACCCCCCTTGTCTCTGTAACTTCCATTACCTCCAGGGTGCCAGAAACGACCTGCTAGATCATGCCCATTTCATCAGTGTGGGCTCTCTTACTCCCCGCACATCTTCTGCACCGCTCGTCTTCTCTTTACCAGCCTGTTTAAGAGACTGTTGCATCAGCTGGCTGGAAGAAGATATTGGTGTCCTGGTTAAACATTGTTCTGAGAAGGGAGGTTACAGGGAACGTGATTTTTGGAAAAAAAGTGTTTGTGTGAACCTATTTGGAGCTGGGAGAGCAGGATCAGGTGGACAGATGTCTGCTTAAGAGAGTGCATTACTTAGATGTCTGTCACATAGCAAAGGGTGGCAACTGTGAGTCTAACAACTGCATGTCCACATGCTGCTTGCTGCGGGGATTTTGAGCTGCTGCCTCGAGTGCAGAGCTCACAAATCAGCATGACTGGGGAGTGCACCGGTTTCTAGAGGAGCAGGCCCTAGAGCAGCTTCTAGTAAACGAGGAGGTGAAGTGACAAGGACAGAGCTAACAAAAATTGGGATGTTGGAACAGAGTCTGAGTCAAGCTCTGCAGGGGAACTATGAGGGGAAGATGCTGCAGCTGTTCCAGTTCAGAAATGGTCATGGGGAATACTGTGGACTGAAGCCTGCAGGCTTTCCAAATCTTTTTGGTTACTTCGGATGTTTTAATGTTGTTAATAATTTGTTTTTCTCAGTGTAATATTTGGGTTGTAATAGAGACAAGAGAAACAGAAGTTGGCTCTTTTATTATCCAATATATGCAATTTCACATACGCCGCAGAAAAATGAACAGATTAGTTACCCTGTAAACTGCCAGAGCACGCTGCCTTGCAATCCCCAGCCCTGCATCACTTTTCTCCATGGTTTATCATGACTATATGAGAAAAGTGGTGCCCAAAACATCCTGTTTCTTCTTCTTCGCTCAAATTTTATGATGGTAGATGTGATGGTACCTGTGCCAATGGTGACAGTTGTGTTTTCTGGTTATCCTTTTAAGACCTGAAAATTGTGGGGCTACTTAGAAAGTACCACTTTATTTGGAGGGGAAAAAAGGACCTTGCTTCTCCAAATGGGTAAACAGGAGACCTGCTTAGCATCCTGGCATCATGAGACTTGGTACAACCAACAGCAGTTGATCACAAACCATCCTGTAAGGCCATTCAGTCCACAAGACCATCAGCTAGTGTCCTTTGCTTTGACTGAGATGCCCGCACCTGTGAGGAATATATGAGTGCAGTTTGGGAAGCTAGCATGCTCTGAGTAACCCATCATCTCAATCTCCAGTATTATTCCAGGCATAGTGCCTATTTGCGCTGTCCTAAGGGCGGCTCATTTTTAATAATTCCATGCCAGTCTCGTGTTGCGGTACTGACATTTTACTTGCTAGTACCAGCTGGTTAGTAGTAGACCCCTTGGTAAGGAGCCTGCTCGGAGCTGATAGCATCCTATTTCTGTATCTCCACAGCCTCCATCACCTCAGTGCCTGGGCAGTGCAAGGCTTTACACTAGTTACCCCCATCTACGTGACCCCATTTACCAGAGGGAATTCGCAACGGCAGGATGCTGCAGGTGTCTCAACACTGCTGCGTTGCGGCCCAGCATGGCTGGCGTCTTTGCGTTGCAGTGCACCCTGCTGCCTTCCTCTCAAGAAGGGCTGAAATGTTACCGCCATCTCCACTGGAAGAGTGGAGCTGCAGTAAGGAGCAGCTCATCCTGCCACGCTGGATCCCTGCCTTGGCACCAGCCGGAGCAGATGAAAGTCAGGAACGCAGAGAGCCAGAAGTGCTGAAGGGTGGAGACCGGGGACGCTTTGGGGAGGGTAGGTGAGCTCTCCTGTGAGGTATGGGGAGTCTGTGCCTGGTGTGACTTGGACTGGGGGGACAGGGGGAGGAAAGGAAGAGAAGGAGAGTGTGCAGCTCTGCAGTGTGAAAGCTTGTTTGTGAGAGGCTGCCTGCGTGCTGGGGACTCTCCCCCAGCTGTGCTCTGCAGCGTAGACAGAGGTGCCGCAGCGAGCGTGCGGGCTAGGAAGGCTGGTCTCCAAAGGGAGCCAGGCTCACGTGCACGTCCTCAGGGCTAACCCTGATGTGGAACAGAAAAGTCTTTTTTGGCTTTACTTGTCACTGGATCAATGCCTTTTTAATACTGGCCTTAAAAGGAGGAAAAAGAAAAAAAAAAAAACAGAAAAGAAGGGAATCTGTCTTTAGAAAGTTAGAATTTAATGTGACATCTTCAACCATTCTAAAAGAGCAGAGGATAATCTAGCTTAAAGAACATTATGAGGTATTTAATAGAGTGAGATCAGGCATAGACACACAAAAAATGGATAAAGCCAAGGCACAAATATGCCCTTGGCAGCAACATACGGGTCTGATAAAGTTTGACATAAGCCCAAAATATCTACTAGCTTCAAGAGTGTGGATGTCAAAAGAAAAAGAGATCAGCTACATCAATATTGATGTTCTCTAATAACATGTTAGAATGATGGATTTGGAGAAAGAGCAGATTGTCACTGAATTTCGCTAAAAGCAAGATATTATTGTCGCTATAATAATTTGGAAAAGAATTTGAGTTTCATTCCTGAAATGAAGCACTGCACAATGATCATATTTGCAATCATCTTAAGAGCATGGGAAGCTAAACTGTGGAAGTTCCTTTGGTGAAATTGCAAAGTTTTTTCCGTTTTTTTCCACTGGAAAGATCAAATGAATTTGAATATTATTTGTCACTGAAATAGGACTTAGACTACACTAATGGTAAATTAATAGTCCTATAACTTAGTTCCTTGGTTTGCTCCTGGTCTTCTGATCATGTTTATTGCAGGTTTTTTTCACAAGCTCTTTTTTGGAGTGAACCGATTAGTTCTCTCTGAGACAAAACCCGGGGATATTTTATTCTGGGAACTGCTTTCTACAGCTGTTATAGACAAGACCATGTCACGTTTAACTTCCTTCGCCCTGCATGATCTAACACTTTCCCAGCACGCGTTGTACACCTCCCACTCTGTCGTGTCATGTCCCACATACATACCATGCTGCGTGCTTAAAAACACCGTTCCGGTAAGACGGGACGTGTTCCTCACATTATTCCAGATGCTTTGCACTGAAGAAAACATGCAGGGATCTGTGGCTTAGAGCCCTAGGGGCAAACAAACTCGCTGAGCGTGGACTTGGGCAGGCCGCACTGGTGTGAACGAGAGCCACTGTGAACCCCTTGGCCTAAGAGTGGGTGACTTTAGCGGTGTGGATGTATCCCGAAGGAGCAATGTGTAAAGAAATATTTGGGAAAGAATATGAGAACGGGAGTTTTTTCCATCTTTAATAGATAGTGATATAATTTAGGAGCATTAATGTAGGAGCATTAATTTATTCGGTATAAATCTGGTAGTGAGAATGGAAATTGTTCAAAATTGTTATTTCAGTAAAACTTCTGCTTAGCAAAGGAAGACTGGAAGGAGCACAAATAATGCAACCAAGAAGCCCGTAGTTGATGAAACTGGTAATTTGGCTACCACAGTGTCATGTCTCTGTGGTCAGATCTTGTTGAGATGTTGACCCAAATTTATTGTCTGTTTTTATCTGCATTTGATCTCAAAACAGTTAACAGTTTTGTGCTGTTACTCAGAATACAATACTAGAGCTTTTATAGTGTTAATACAAATACCGTTTTTTCCTTTTGTATTTTAGACAGAGGGAGTTCCCTTTAGAGCTGTATTTGGAAGTTTGTATATAAGCAGTCTACTAGTCAAATTTAAGATCTGGCAAGTAATGCAGGGCTTTTATGTGTAGTTGCAGTTCTGTGGAAATTATAGATATTAAATAAATCTACTTGGGAAGGATAAAACAGAAAAGGTTTTATGACTAATGACATCAGCTGAAAAATCCTGTTTGCGCAGGTTATTCTTCAGAGCAGTGATTGCCTGACATATTGTAGCATCTTATAAAATGCTTTAATGTCAGATAACAATAATGTTATGAAGAAATGCTATGTTTCTGTTCTCCTTGACTTTGGGAGACATTTGTTTTCAGGTCAGATACATATTCTTGTTGAAAATAAAGCATTGTGATCATCAGTTCGTTCTGCCTCAGTTTAAACCTGCTTAATTTTCATGTGAAAATTTGCCTGGAACAACAAGGAGAGCGACAACAGGTGACCATTTTCTGGCAGGCAGTTTAAGGTCTACTTTTTAGTTAGGGCTCTTTACTGGTCTCCAGGCTAGTTAAGAAGAGATGGATTTTATAGTCCCTTCCATAAACACTTTTACGATGCAACTTTTTGGGGATGGTTTGCTGTCGACATCACTGATGACAGCATTTCACTTTGTGTGTTTTCAGTTCCTCGTTCTCTTGTGTCCTTGACTGCCTTTTCCACTCTCCCTTTCCTCTAAGCTCATGCATAGCATCACAGTAGAAATACATTAACAGATACTGAAATATATATGCATCTAGCCTATACGTCAAGAATGCTCACATAAATAAGGATTTGCTAGATCAGGCCTTTGGTAGCTGACCTAATTTTCAGTTTTCATCAGATTACAAAAGGAAATTTAAACAAATGTTTCACACTTTAAAAGGGTTAAAACGCCAGGAGATTTTAGACCAGATCCTCAGCTGGTGTAAGCTGGCACTGTGAGGTTCTGAGCTGACAGTGGAGCTGTCTTTTTGGAGGCAGCAGACATCTCAGCGCTAGACTCCAACATATAAGTGAAGGAATAAAACTGAGAGGCAAACTTTGCCGAGAGCTATGCAGCATATACGGAACTAATAAATGGTAACACAGAAAATGCCTCGGAGTTAACGGGAATTCAAAAGGGAGCTTGCATGAACTAAGCGGGTGAGCCCGGCATGCTCTGAAGGGGTAGCCGGGGGTATATTATACTGCTTTTGTAGCTGTGCTCGGGTTTGGCTCAGGCCTGTGGATCCGATTAGCTTGAGGCAATTGTGCCCCCATGTGCAAATCAGTGCCCGCCCTGCCCCTGGATTTTGGGGCCAGGAAAGCTGGCTGGCTTCCACCCGGGCAGAGCTGGGGTATTAGTCAATGTGTTGTCAGATGTGGATAACGGGGAAGTTGGACTTGAATGTGAGCTTGGTGCCCAAGCTGACATAGCAGCAGAATTGTAACCAACAAATTGAGAGATTGCTAGTGCCGAAGAAAGCCCCTACTTCAGTCCCTCAGAAAAGGTGGTTGCACAAAAAAACATCTGTAGAAAACAACAGAGAGGAGAAAAGAAATGTGCTGGGAGCTATTGCCAACACTAATGGCCATACCAGTGAGGAAGCTTCTACAGCTCCTCGCAGAAGCGCTACTGCTGGGAAAGGAGCTGATTTGATGGGAGAGACCCTGTCGTCTATAGTTAATTGAATAAGCCGTTCATTTTCTAAGTGCTCATCCGAACCGGGCTTAGCAGCTCTCCAGAGATGCACCCATCACTAGCTATGAAAATCGTTATGCCGTAGAGCACACAGAACCTCAGATTACCTCTTTCCCTTTTGTTGTACAATGCTATTTTTAATCCTGTGCCTTGCTGTGCAGTAATCATTTTTGACAAATTTCTGTCTGTTGTCCTCATGTTCTGTAAATTCGCATGCACTATCCGTGCGTGCATATTTTAGCCTACTGCAGTCTCACAAGAGCAATAAGTGACACCTCATGTCCTGTCACTTTTATTTTATGGGCAGGCTGGCACGGTGATTTAGATATCAGAGGAGAAGGGTACACAAATTCATCTGATAATTTATATCAGAGAACTGCTCTGGTGTCAATGCAGCTTTGCAGGTTGATATCAACTGCCAGTACTGCCCTGACACCAATGGATTCCATAGTTAGACATCAGAGATGTAGCTGTTTCCATTTGTACACTAGTTACATGGTAGTATGAGTACATATAAATTAATGGAATTGACTTCTCAAAGAAAGTTTAATGGATCGTTGAGTCAGGAGTGAATCCATGGTGGACTTCCACCTAAGTATGAGGAGGTACTAGAGTCATAGCAGTGATTCTGTATTGAGAAGAGGTCTTTTCTCTTACAGTGACCAGCTACTTTCCCAGGCATGTATTTTTTCTAGGTACAGTATTTTAATGGCAGAATTTCTGTGTGCCCCCCAAAATGTGTGATACAAAACCTCTCAGATGCTTCTAGCGATGGATCTTGGATCTACTCTTCTTACAGTAAATTCTTGGGAACAGAACAGACCGTGACTCATTTTCCAGGGGGAAATAAGATCATTGATTGAAACATTCAGATGCTCTTTCAGTACTCATATCCACGGGAAATGTTATTCTCCATAATCAATCAATTTATCTTAGGAAGGCCAGTGATGTTACTCGTGAGTAGGGTGGGTGGGATTTTGCTCTGCAGCCAAGCAGCTTTACGAGAGCGTATGGTAGTACGGTGCTGCCCTAGCTCGCACGAGGAATAATAGTTGTAAGAATGCTGTGTCTCAGGCGGTTGTGCACTCTATCAGCCAGACTCAAAGCTCTCTCAGGACCCTGGAGATGCACACAACTGATTCCCAGCACAGGCTAAAGCCAGAACAACGCACCTGATTCCCAGCACAGGCTATACCTTGTGCCTCCGTGCTGGCTAGCTGTGGTATTCCCTGCAGGCTGGATCACTGCTTGCATGGGAAGTCTGCATGTGCTGCACCAGCCCTCCGCTTACTGGTGTGGAGGGACCTCTTTGGCTGCCTCTGTCAGCAGAAGACAGTCTTCTCTTTCTGAGTTTTGAAGTGGTGACCCTGTAGAAGAATGCATTGCTCTTGTCCAAGCTCACAGAGCTTAGGGTATGGGATAGAAGAAATCAAGTCTGTGTTGCCTTTCTGTAAGGTTTCCTTTGTCTGAGAAGGGACTATAAATATTGTTTTAAAGTGCAGTAGTTTAGAATCCAAAGTGACAAAGAACTGGATTAATTCTAGTACCAGCATTATTTGCAGTGCCCTTGAGAGGAACAGAGCTGCGTGTTTAAGGGAATTTTAAGAGAAGAAGGCTGCTGCGAGCACAAGTCAGCATGTGGCACAGGCTCTGGCACTAGTCTACACAAGCAGATCTATGTGGATAATGAGAGTTTTTTTCTTTTTAATTTTAGAATCAACCTTGTCCTATGTTAGGCAGCTGGAGGCAAGAGTGAGACAGCTGGAGGAGGAAAACTGCGTGCTGCCCCAGGTGGGTGACTTCCTGTTGGTGGGAACAGTAGTGGGTAGCTAGACAGTAACTCTTGAGTCTCAGTGCTTCAGATAAAGTCAGCATTTCTGTGATCTGGCTTTGCATTTGGGTGATCAAAGGCTCTCGCATCTTTTGTTTCTCTCTCTCGTGATTGAGTGGAACATTTCTACTGGTGTATTTAAGACTATGACAATACTTTCATTCATTTTTCTCCTTTGCAGGTGTTGACACTTTGCTAAGAAAAATTCACTGGAAGCTGCTACTTATGTTCTAATTCAAAATTCATTTAACAGTTGAAAATTACAGTAAGCTGACCCTTTACATTCTGGTTTCATTCCAAGAGGTTCTTGTAATTAGAATATCAAATACTTTTTAGAGTTAACTGAAATATTTTGCTCTAAATATGCAACGATTTTAAATAATAATGATTGGGTTATATGATTTTTAATATTTTGAGGAGTATAGCAGTACTTAAATGCAAGACTGAAATTAAATTGAATAAATAAATAAGCAAATATGAAATTAAAGGTTTTCCTAATATGTTTCTAAAAATGAAAAATTTACAAGTTGATTAAGAATGAATCAAAGACACTTCTATTAAATTTCATTAAATAGTCCTTCAGAAAATCAGTAACGTCTCCAAGTGAAGTTGCCCACTGGAAAAAAAAAAGCATTTTGGTTAATTGAAGCACTAGTTTAAATGAAGTAATTGCTCTGAAGAACGAAAATGCTTTTCATTGAACTTAGTCAGAACACTGTCATTTGAATATAAAATCCAAGATAACAGTGAAATGTACGAAGAAGTAAAATCCACTGACTCTGATTTATTCATTTATATAAGCCAAGATGCAAATTCTTTAGCTAGAAGCTATTTCCTTCCTTAAGCAGATTTTAAGCAAAGTTATTTTTCTCAATCGCAGTGTAACAATTAGAAAGGCCTCTGTAGTCCTATCTCTTGCTTTGGTCTTGACTTGTTAGGTGACCTCGTGAATTTATTTAATTTCTCTGTACCCTAATTTGTTAATCTGGAAAAGAAGAGCAACAGGAATGGTTAAATGTCTATGCAGTACCATTTATATGGTCTTGAACAGGAAAGAAAAAGTGAGATGCTCTCTGGTGAAGAATATTATTTTCTTGTCAAGGAAGGTATTCAGGGCAAATGCTAAAAAAAAAAAAAAGTTGCCTGAAAACTACCGTTGTGATTTGTCTTAGGTCTGGAAGAGCATTGGGAGATAAATCATGCAGACTGTTCTTGGTGGGCAGCCTTTAGCAGTGACCATATGTTTTATTTGTCCAGCTTTGGAGGTGTCCGGGTGGAGGCCCATTAAGCGGGTTGCCTGATCGTGTCAAAGACTGGAACGCCCACGTTCTGAATGTTGAGTTCTTTGAAAATATTTTCGCTGGGGTGCCAAAACCAGAAATTGCTTGTGAAAACAGTGCCTCCCCCTGTAGCTATTGCAAAAGTAATCCAAACAAAGTATGCTGAATGTGGGACGTTTAAGGGGGAAAACTAAGGCAGCAAGTCTGCAAATTGCTTTTCACTGATACACAGGTCTCAAGTCCCAGGTTTGCCATATGTTTGGTTTTGTTGGCACCAGGATCTACAGCAGAGTTCTGAAAAATATCCTAACGTCTCCAAATAGTTTATCATAAGAAATAATGAGTGACATGGGTTCACATTTCCTGGCGTGCCTTCCTCACCTTTCCTGCTGAAGAAAGTCACTGCTTATGGGAGAGGAGGGAAGGGAAGACACGAGGCTTATTCTGAGTTTGCACTTGGTTACCTTGGCGTTACGTTTGTACGAGTTTGTTCGGGGAGTTTGTTGTTCCTGTGGTAACGCCCTGAATGTGCTGTCAGTGCTGGTCAGGCCCCGTCGGAAACACGAGGACACTGGATGGAAATGCACGAGCTCCTGGCACGGGTCTGATTCCGTTTAATGGGAGGAATGGGAGGTTGTTAGGCGTTAAGCCAAACGCAGTGCTTTTGACAGATCAGCTGAAAATATGTGACAAGCTACACGACAGACGAGGGGTTTTGGTGCAGCTATTACCTAGTCCCAGTGTTGCGCCTTAAAATCTCAGCAGTGCTTCAGCGCGAGTGCCTTCTGGTTTTTGTGTAGGCCTTCATTATTTATCACTGGTTGGCATATAGCAGCACTGGGAGGGTTTGAGAGTTGCAGAGCTGCACTTGGTGTGAGAGAGGTGACGGTTCCCACTCGTGGAAGTGACTCTTCTACTAGTTCTGTACTGAAGAGTCCCCCCTCGCTATCTAAGACACTTTTTTCTCTCCTCCTGCTGCACTTTTCCTCTTTCTCCCCTCTGCTTTCTCTCAGTATCTATCCTATTCCTCCTTTTCTGCTTATTTATCACTCATGAAAATATACCAGCACATCTGTTGACACCCTCTTCAGATAAATCACTCCTTTCATTTACCACTTAGTTATGATTCTTTCCCAGTTTCTTTTGCTTTGCTTGTCTCCTTCCATACATATTATTTTTCTTTTCAAGCCCCACCGACCTCTAATATAAAGGTTTTATTAATATTTAGTGGCAAGAACATTTCCAGAGAAAATGGTATTAAGTGCTGCCATCGCTGCTCAAATGGAATCTGAGTTCAGTTCACTCTGCTGTACCGACAGACTTCCTTGTCTGGGGAAAAGCAGCACCAGCACTGAGTCGATATTTTAGTCTGATCAGGTAACAGAAAAGGTATAAAAATGCACGTATTCACTTAAGCCCGTTAGTGTCTCTTCCTGTGCTGCACAGTTGTGCTGGTGATGGTTTATAGCGTACTAGTGGGTTTAAGAGTTATGAGAAGCTCTAGATGGGCTGTAGGTTTGCTTTGTTGGTGAAGGCCATAATTAGCTGTTTTCTTCTTTTTCCCCCAGATAGCATGGAACAAGATATGATCCAGACCCTTTCAGTTTCTGGCCACAGATAGGATTTTTGTGCAAGAAAGCAGATACTTTCCAGGATTTATGGTATGCAGCTGGGTCTTCTGTAGAGAATGCCAAACTGAGGACTCGGCTGAGTCCGAGACGAGGGGTGTACACAGCTTGCACTGGTGCTTCTCAAACCCTGACGTGGGTAAGGGGGCTTGACAGCAGCGTGTAGAGGCAAAAGAATTTGAGAGAGAACATTTCTGTTCTGCCGGATGCGTTTCAACCCAGAGGAGTTCCCACCGGGTTCAGCACACAGCTGCACGTTCCTTGTGCTGGGGCTGCAGTGATGCTGGCGCAGGGACAGCTCTCTGCAGCAGAGGGGCAGGGGGCTGCTTATTCCGGCAGTGGCTGTCTGCTGCTGCCTTGCAATGTTCAGGGAACTACAGCTTCGCTGTGGATCAGTTTTTGCCGTAATGTTCAAAGAAATGCGTGGTAGTGTGGCCAGCAGTCTAGCCAGAACAAAATTTGTGTATTGTAGTGAAGATACCTAGCAATAATCAAGAAAATCAATTAATAACAGCTGAGGTTCTGACCAGATTCTTTGTCTCAAGGTATCCTAAGTATAAAGTTTCCGCCTTGGTTTGTATGGGCTTGCCCATATGGCAAGAACTTATTTGCTTGCCATTACTAAGACACAAAATTCAAGAAAAAACTGGGATACAAAAGGAGTTTCCAGTTTAGAGGGAAGGACGTTTTTTTTTTCCCCAGAGTAATTTCCAAATGTCCTGAGTTAACTTGTACTCAAAATTTTCTACTAGAGTCCACTGAATTTGCCAAATTTTAAGTTGTGTTGATTTTTATATGCATGTCCTATAAGATTCTGAGACACTAGAGCCCCGAGCCTTTTCCTCTTACAGGTTTATTAGCCAGCAAAAGAGGTTTATGAAGGGCCTGCTGAAAACGGCTGCTTCTGAAGGTGTGTAGCCAGCAGTAGCTTGGACCGTGCAGAAGGACTGTGCATTTAATATGCCATGAAGATATGTGGATTTAGGCAGAAATGTGGAGAAGTACAAGTCTTTACTGAGGCCTTTGAGCAGAGGAATTATGATGAATAACAGCAGCATTTTTAAGTTGTATATTATAATTGACAGGAGTGTTTCCTAAAAAAATTGTTGCTGCTTTGTTTGGTGCATGATTTATCCAGCAGAGCAACATACTGCAGTTTATTGCTTTCCGTTTTCCCTTTCTCCTGCCTGCTTGAAACAAGCTGACAAATACAGCCTGTGTTTTCTTCGGAGCTAACGGGGAAATTGAGGGCTGAGGAAATAAGAAAAACGGTTTGAGAATCAAATAGTGCTTGAAGTGGCACGGCAGTTACCCAGCAGGAAGAATGCACTTCCCTAGTAAACCGCTTGCCTCTGGGATCAAAGCTTCCTGAAGAACAAGGTCTTTTGCATTTGCTGAGCTAGAACTGCCGCTGGTAAGTGTGCGGTGCGGTGCCTAGTGGGCAGGAAAGTTGTGTTTTCTCTGAAGCCTGCTCTGGAGGCGACTGCTGCTGTCCTTGGGGCAGTGATGTACTGTGTGTCTTTCGCTTCCTGGCTATTCCTGCGTGGGATGGGGAGAGTGCTAGTCGGGCAGTAAGTGGCAAGCTTCCTTTGAAGGACGCTTGCAGGTCAACTGAATGTAATTTGAGTTACGCAGTGTGTTTTGCACTGCAGCGGTTTTCATTCATGACTGTCCTTATCATCTGTACAAATAGAAAAAACAGTGTTTTCTACTGGCTCAAGTAACCAAAGGCTCCTGATGAGTTTTCTCCACCAAAGAGAATCCTGTTCTGCACAGAGGTCTCTGTTCTGTCTGGGAACAGTGCACAGTGCGGTGTTTGCCTCCAAGTATCTTTAGGCTCACAGGACTTGCCGAAGAAGAACAGACCCATGTTCAGACTGGTCCGGTCTTCTGTCTCCTCCAGTAGCTGGAATAAGCTTCCTCCAAAGAAGGCAGAAGCTGTACTGCATTTGCAGAGTGGCCTAACCTGAGGTCTAAATTGGTCTGAAACGCACTCAGAAGCAGATCTTCCATCTTTCTTCCTGTGTAGTTCATGGCCCTCTCAAATGACAGGTGCACCATGCAGAGGAGGATGGTGATGCAAAATTATCCTAGATTTCCCTCTTTAATCCAGATTAAGCATCTTAAAAATCTGTAATGTTTTGAAACATTAGCTAGTGGTTTTGTTTGCCATAGTTTTAAGGCAAACAGGCTTAACTTGGCATACCTTTAAGTATTTTTAAGTAGGATCAGATTTCCATAAGGTGTCTCAAACCGTGTACACCAAAATGGGGTTTCTTAGAATAACCATTTACTTTGGGAAAGGAAGGCCTATCCCAAAGTTCCCAAACACCCTTACAGTCTCTTCCCAGTGTTGCTATGTGACATCAGCCCAGTGGCACCAGCTCTGGCACTGTGACCCGGATTCATCCTACCTAATTTTAGGTACAACAGTTAGGAGCACAGTGTCTCCTGCAAAATCAGCAGAGAGAATTAGGCATTTCCTAGATTAATCTCTCTCTTTGATGCCTCTCTCTTCAGCAGTGAAAGGAGGAACCTGCTTACCTGTATGTCCACTTTTACACTGCCCCTAGGAGCCTGCACTTTGGTAAGATAAATGCAGACTTGCTTGTACAAAGGAAAAAGCTGACTACCAGATTTGGAAAGTGACTCTCAGGTCCAAGAGCATGACTTTGTATGCTTACAGGACCCAAAGTAGAATGGGGGCTGTAAACCTCTGCAGAGCTTTGGGAAGCGAAACAACCTTTCTGCCTGAAAATAGAGGTAAATCCAGATTCTGTTCTTAGGATGTGAAGCTAGCTAGGGGGGCTCATGAGAAGCCTCAAAGCCAGGAGGATGGGGTTTAAGGGCTGCAAAGCTTGTTTTAATTTTTAAGAAAAGTTTCTCTCTCTTCTAAAGAACAGGAGGAGGAGGGATAAGGAAGTCCACAGGGGAAATATTAATTTTCAGTCTTCTACTAGCATGTGTTGAGAACACTGTCTGCTTACAGCAATGAATGTTCACAACAAGCTTCTCATTCTCATGAAGGGAGACAGAAATGTGCTGCAGATGGCCCAGAAGTGGCTGTGGAAGAAAGCTGCCTAGAGGCAGCTGAACTCTGACAACAGCACAATTCGCAGGACTTTCAGATTGTCTCATATTCAGGAGACTTTATATGTGTCTGTACTAATTTTATGTGCCTTTTAATAGCACTGTTTGTATTATCCTGTTTGAAACTGGCCAAAATCGTTGCTGGCCCTTGAGCAGATAAAGAAACAGAATATACTGACTTATAAAAAACAAGGCTGGCTGAGGGAACTTGTCCTAAACCAGAATTGCTCCAATCTGCTTTATTACTCCTTTTCCTTCCTCTTTCATTTCCTTTTCCAAAGTATAGCATTAAGTCTGCCTAGTGGCTAACAGGTCTATAAATCCTTCCCAAAGGAAAATAAGTCCTAACCCTCCCTCCGTACATCACAGCCAATTGATAATAGTTGTTGCTGTGGAGAAGTGCAGGATGATGCACTGCACGTTGCCTTAAACGTGCGCCAGTGTTGTCAGCCTAGTTAGGAGACACATTACTGCCCACTACTGTGGCTTACGTTCCTGCCACCCATTCCTTGACGGGACGGGGGCACTTGAAGATGAGTTTGTATACTGAACGGGATTTAATATTCAGACTCAAGATATCTGTTCTGTGGGCTTAGCATATGCAGCATTCCCATTTTTGAATTGCTTTTAGGGTTTTTTTCGATGTGTGAGGTTCAGTCCTGCAGTCGGGGTGCACACGTGGCTTAAGGAAGCCTGGGATCAGGTCTGACATATTCAATAACGACAGCAGTTCTCTGTCCCTTGTGCTGTGGGTCATCATTTACCCCTTGGCACTGGTATGATCAGTGCAGCATCGCGTACAATGGATTGGGCATATTTTGATGAAGTCAGGCACGGATCTTGCTCTCTCTTCCTCGGTCCCTCTGCATTTCTCTTCTTGCCTCGCTCTCTCCTTCCCTCTCTTCTCTAACCCTAACCCTAGCCCTAGCCCTAAACTGGAATGCTTCTCCCTGCTGCAGGGGTCTCTCTCTCTCTGTCTCTCTGTCTCTCTCTCTGTGTCTCCACCTCCCTTTCTCGTTCCCTGTTTCTTTACTTTCCCTCTATCCCTTTCTCTCTCTTCTTTCTCTCTCTCTCTTTTACTTTCTCCCATGTTCTTCCTCTCTTGTTCTCTCTCTGTCCTCCCTTTCCCCGATTCTGCCTTTCTCTCTTGCTCTTTCTCTGTTCTCTCATTGTCTTTTTCCCAGTCTCTTCTCTCTCCTCACTCTTTCCCTCTCTTTCTCCCTTCTTCTTTCTCCCTCCTGTCTTCCTTCCATCTTTGTCTTTCTTTCTTTCCCTTTCTCTTCTCGTTCTGTCTCTCTTTCCCTCTCTTTCTCTTGTTCTCTGTCTCTTTCTGCTTCTCTGCCTCCTCCTCTCTTTCCCTCTCTGCACCTATGTCCCACTCTTCTTCCTGGCTTTTTTCTCTCCCTTTCTCCCTCTTGCTCTTTCCTGCTTTCTTCCTTCCCCCTGCTTTTTCTCCCTCCTTCTCCTCTCTCTCTTTCCCTCTCTCCTTCTTTCTCTCTCTTTCCCTGTCTCTTTCTCTTTCTCTCTCTTGCTCTCCTCCTCTCTTTCTCTCTCTCTGCCCCATCTCTTCTTCCTCTCCCTTTTTTCTCTTGTTCCTTCTCCCTCTCTCTCTCCCTCCTTTGCTCTCTTCTTTCTCTTTTTCTCTCTCTCACTTGTACTCTTCTCTCTCTCTCTTGCTTCCTCATCTCTCGGTTTCTTTCTCTCTCCCTCCCTCTTTCTCCCTCTCCCTGCCCCCCTCTCTTTCCCTCTCTTCTCTCCCTCCCTCTCCCTCTCTCTCGTCTCCTTCTCCCTCTGTCTCTTGCTCTGTCTTCTCTTTCTCTTGCTTTCTCTTCCTCGGTCCCTCTGCATTTCTCTTCTTGCCTCGCTCTCTCCTTCCCTCTCTTCTCTCACTAGCCTTGTTTCTCCTCTTTCTCTCTCCTTCGCTCTTACTCTCTCTCTCTTTCTCTTGCTTTCTCTCTCTCCCGCTGTCTTTCTCTACCTCACTTGCTCTCTTTTGCTTTTTTCCTCTTCTTTCTCTCCCATCTGCCCGTCCTCCTCCCACCTTTTGTCTTTCTCTCTTTCCCTCTCTCTCTCTTGTTCTCCCTCCCTCTCCCTTCCCCTCTCTCTTCCCCCCTCCCTCTCCTTTTTATCATGCTTTGCATCTCTCTCTGTCTTGGTCTTTTTTGCTGCCTCTCTTCCTCCTTCTCTCCCCCTTTCTCCCTCTTTCTTCCCCGTTTCCTTCTCTCCTGTCTTTTCTCGCTCGCTCTCCATCTTTCCTTCTCCTTCTCTCTCTTTCTCATTCTTTGTTTCTCTTTTCTCCCTTCCTCTTTTTCTCTCTTTCTCTCCCTCTTTATTCCCCTTTCCCTTTCTCTCTCTCTGGTTCTGTTTCCCTCTTTGTTCTTTCTTTCCCTCCCTCTCTCTCCCTCTCGCTCTGGCTTCCTCCCTCTCTCTCTTTCTCTCCCTTCCTCCTCCTCTCTTCTTTCTCATGCTTTCCCTTTCTCTTTCTGTCTTGTTCTTTCTCTCTGTCTTTCCTTCTCTCCTTTTCTCTATCTCTGCCTCTCCTGCTTTCTTTCCCTTTCCCTCCTTATTTTTCTCTTTTATCCATCTCTCTTTGTCCCTTTCTCTCACTGTTTATCACCTTCTCTCTTCCTTGTCTCTTTTTCTTTCTCCCTCTCTCTCTCTCGTCCTTTCTTTCCTTCTCCTTTGTTTCTTTTTTTCTCTTTCTTTCTCTCTTCCATCTTTCTCTTCCTCTCTCCCTCCTTATTCCGCTTTCCCTTTCTCTCTCTCTTTCCTTTTTTCTCCTTGTTTCCCTCTTTCTTTCCTTCTCTCCTCCCTCTCCCTTTCTGCCCCCTCTCTCTCCCTCTCTCTTTCTGTCTCCTTCCTTCCTTTTTCCCTCTCGCTCTTCTCCCCGCGGCTCCGGGCCCCGCCGCTGCCGCTGTCGCCGGTCGCGGGGCCCCGGGGCGCCGCCGCGCGGGGGCTGCCCGGGCCTTGCAGCGCCCCCGCGGCCGCCAGGCGGCGCCGCCGTGCGCGGGCGAGCGGCGCTGAGGGGCGGCAGGTGCGCGGCGGCCCCGCGCCGGGCCGGGCGGGCGCTACCGGAACCGGAACCGGCGGGGCGGGGCGCTACCGGAACCGGAACCGGCGGCGGCGGCAGAAGCAGCGGGCGGAGCAGGCAGAGGAGCAGCAGCAGGTAGCGGGGAGGCGGGACGGGCTCTGGCTCTGCCGGGAGGCACCTGGGGCCCCCCGGGGGGGTCGCAGCGGGCGGCCCGGGCTTGTCCGCGGGGCAGCGGGGGGCGGAGGCCCGGCCCGGCCCGGTAGCCGCCGGGGCTGGCGGGACCCGCGGCCGCCGGGAGCGCCGGGCCGGGGCCGGGCCGGGCCGGGGGGAGTCGCGGGGGGGGCGGCCCCGGCCCCCGTGACACCCGCGGGCGGGCGGCGGCGAGGCCCGGCCGGGGAGGGCAGGGGAGGGCAGCAGCGGGCACCCTCGGGGGAGCCCCGGGCCGGGCCCAGTGCGGAGCCCCGTGGGGCCGCGAGCACTCCCGGGACGCCTCTGGCCTCCCGCGGGGGCCGCGAGCCGCGGGGCTGCCACGCACGCACGGACGGACGGACGGACAGACGGACAGCGCCAAGCGGGAGCCGGACGGAGCCGCCGCCGCCGCCGGGAGCAGGAACTGGACGGAGGGACGGAGCCGCCGCCGGGAGCGGGACGGAGGGACGGAGCCACTGCCAGGAGCGAGCGCCAGACGGAGCCGCAGGCACAACAGAGCCGCTGCTCGGGCACAACAGCTGGTGCGGAGTGATGAGCTTGTGCACATGGCATCAGCCTGCACTGATGAGCTCACACTGATCCAATAGCCAACTGTTTAATTACTCTTTAATTACTGACAGGGCCATAAATCAGTTGCTATCACAGCTCAGAGCTTGGTGGCATTACTGAATGTTGCATCAGTGTTGAAGCTTTAGCTGATGGATATGGGATCAGTGTGGACTAATTCCCTTATGAATATTCAGTGAAGGCTGAGTAATGAGCTCAGGGACATTGGCTCAGGGATGACTAATGACCTCACACATCTGGAATCCCTAGTGACTAGTTAGTTCCTGTTGCTTCAAAACCTCTAAGCTAATTGTTTATTTAGTGCTGAAAGTCTTGTGTGAATGTTGACTAATTGGTTTCTATATGTCCACTCCCTGTTGACTCCTCGAACTAATTGAGCATTTAGCTTGTGAATATTGAATCGATATTGACTCCCTGGTCAGGACTGATTCAATACTTCCAAGCTCATTGGTTCATTAGTGGTGAAAGTCTTGGATGAATGTTGAATAAATATTGGCCCTGGAAGATGGTGTCTCCTGGTGTTTCCTCCTCCCCAAAACCACTTTTGCGCCAGAAACTATCCCAGACGCGAGGTTGGGCCTGGTGCATGCCAGCCTCCCTGCCCTCGGGGTACTCGCGGATGGACCCACCCCTTTGGGGAGGGTCCACGCACCCTCCCCCCCCACACCACCACCTCCCCCCACCCCAAAAAGGGCCCCCTCAGCCTCCCCTTTGGGGCTGGAAACAGCCAAACTTGCCTCTGTTTCCAAGTCCCCAAAACGCAGGACTCAGTCTGTGTCTTCAGCCACAGAAACAGCCAAGGGAGCCTCCATTTGTGGCCCCCAAAACACAGGGCTTAGCCTCTCTTTTGGGCCCCCAAAATGCAGGACTCATTCACCTGTTCTTGTGCTTGAAAACAGGGACTAAGCTGCCCTCGGTGGCCCCAAAACACAGCACTGGCCTCTGTTCTTAGTGCCCAAAACAGCTGACCTCGCCTCCGTTGCCAAGTCCCAGAAACATGCGACTCCTTAGTCTCTGTTTCTGGACCTGACAACATACGACTTGGTCTCCGCTTTGAGGATTAGAAACAGCCACCTCAGCCTCCCTTTCAGGCCCCCCAAACACAGGCCTTAGCTGCTGTTTGCAACCACAGAACAGCCAACCAAAAGCCCCTGTTTCGGGCCCCTAAAGGCAGGCCTGAACCTCCCTCTCCACCCCCCAAAACAGCCCCCGAAGCCTGTTTCTGACCCCAAACCCAGGGCTTCAGCCCTGCTGCTGAGCTCAGAAACACAGGCCTTGGGCACCCGCTTGAACGCAGAGCCCGGGGCCCCCAAAACGCAGCATTCGGCCCCTCCCGGCAGAGCTGGAAGCAGCGACCTCGCCTCCCTCCTCCAGCCCCCAAAGCCCCCCGCGGCCGCTGCTCCGGAGCCCAAACCCCCGGGAATGAGGCCGTGCTTCCAGCCCCGGGAGCAGCCGGGCTCCCCCAGCCCATGTCTGGCCCCGCAGCCCCGCACTCGGCCCGTGTCGCCCCCGCCCGCCCCTGCCCCGGCCGTGTGCGGGGCCCGGCGCAGCAGCCCCAGCCCGGGCGGCCCCGGGCGGCTCTGGGCCCTGCTCGGGAGCTGCGCCGGGGCGGCCCCGCGGCGAGGGCGGCGGAGGGCAGCAGAGCGGAGGGCAGGGGAGGCCCCGGCTCCGGGTGCGGGGCAGCCCGGGCGGGCGGGGGGGGCGCCGGGCTCCGGCCCTTCGCGCTTTAGCCCCCGGCCCGGCGCGGCGGGACACGAGCCGCGGCCGCAGCGGGACCAGCTGCGCTGCGCGGGCCGGGCCGGGCCGGGCGGGGCGGCGCCGCGGGAGGAAGCAGGGCCCGGCTCCGGCCGCCGCAGCCCGGCAGCCCCAGCCGCGCTCGCAGCCCCGGCCCCGGCTGCCCCCGCCCGGCCCCGCGGCCGAGCCCCCCCGCTCCTCACCTGGGGCCGCCGCCGCCCGCCCGGCCCCGAGCGCCCGCGCCGTGACGGAGCCACAGAGGCAGCGAGCGGCCGCCAGCCCCGAGGCACCGAACTGAGCGCGCCGCCCGCCGCAGCCCGCGCACGCGCCCTGCCGCCCTGCCGCCCCCAGTGCCCCGCCACGCCCCCCGCCCCCTGGCCACGCCCCCTGGTCCGCCCCCGGCCCGCTACCTCCCGCTCCGCCCCGCCCCCGCTCCCCTGGCCCCGCCCCCGTCGCCACGCGTGTCACGAGCGCGCCGTTCTCGGCCGGGCCGCGTGCGCTGGGCGACGTCCCGGCAGTGCGGGGGCGATCGGCGGGTGCCGCTGCCCCGCCGCGGGCCCGGGCTGCCCGTGTCCGGCCCCAGCCCCGGCCCCGGCGCTGCACTGTGCCCCCCGCGCCCGCCATCCCCGTCCCGGGCTGCAGCCGCGCCGGCCCCGGAGGCGGCGCGGGGACCCCGCGCTCGGCTCGGCTCGGCTCTGCCTGCCGCGGGCGGCGCGGGGGCCGGGGCCGGCTGAGGGCGGCTGGGGCGGCGCGGGGGCGGGCGCGGGCCGGGGCGGGTCGCTCCGTGTTGGCTGCAGCCCGGTGACGGGCGGCGGCGCGGGGCATCGTTGCCCCCCCCAACCCCGCCGGGACGGAGCCGCGCGGGGCTTCGCGGGGCGCCCGGGGCCGCGGCGGATGTGCCCCAAGCGCCGCCGTGCGCGGGGTCCCGCGTGGCGGCGCCGCAGGGCGCAAAGGGGCCGCTCGTGCCCCGCGTGACCGGCGCGGCGCGGCTCTGCCCGAGGCGGCACGTGGCGGCCGCGGCCCCTGCGGGCGCCGTTGCTGGCGGCGTTGTCCCAAATCGGGGCTTTGTCGCCCGGGCTGCAACGAGTCAATGCGCCCACGGAGCCGAGACGTGGGTTCATTTCGCGGCTGCGCGCGGTCGGCGCCGGGGGTGAATCCCCAAAGGCAGCAGCCAGGCTGCTCGGCATCGCTCCGGCCGGACGGGTTTTCTCGGCCAGAAGCTGCCTCTTGTCCTGCCCCGGTACAGGACGGGTTCAGTTAGTTGCGGGCTGCTTCCGCTGCGCTTCTCACTTCCGCACGCCCGGTGGGGAAGGGGCTCCCACGGCTGGGGGTCTTCAGCCTGGTGGGGGTGAGTTTTAGCATTATAATGGTGTTATAATGAAGAAAGTTCACTCTCGGTTACAGCTGGCTGTTGTTTTTTCCTGACTGATCAGATATAGCCATGTTCCCAGGTGCTGTCCTTGAAGCTAGGAAGCAAGGAAGGTAGCGGTGTCCCCCCGGGGTCAGTACTGGGTCCAGTCCTGTTCAACCTCTTCATCAATGACCTGGATGAAGGCACAGAGTGCACCCTCAGCAAGTTTGCTGACGACACCAAACTGGGAGGAGTGGCCGATGCACCAGAGGGCTGTGCTGCCATTCAGAGGGACCTGGACAGGCTGGAGAGGTGGGCGGAGAGGAACCTCCTGAAGTTCAACACAGGCAAGTGCAGGTTCCTGCACCTGGGGAGGAATAACCCCCTGCACCAGTCCAGGTTGGGGGTTGACCTGCTGGAGAGCAGCTCTGCGGAGAAGGACCTGGGAGTGCTGGTGGACACCAAGTTAAGCATGAGGCAGCAATGTGCCCTTGTGGCCAAGAAGGCCAATGGTCTCCTGGGGTGCATGAGGAAGAGTGTTGCCAGCAGGTGGAGGGAGGTGATCCTGCCCCTCTCCTCAGCCCTGGTGAGGCCACACCTGGAGTCCTGCGTCCAGTTCTGGGCTCCCCAGTACAAGAGGGATGTGGCACTACTGGAGTGAGTCCAGCGAAGGGCTACAAAGGCGATTAGGGGACTGGAGCATCTCTCTTATGAGGAAAGACTGAGAGAGCTGGGCCTGTTCAGCCTGGAGAAGAGAAGGCTGAGAGGAGATCTTATCAACGTGTACAAGTATCTGAAGGGAGGGTGTCAAGGGGATGGGACCAGACTCTTTTCAGTGGTGCCCAGCGACAGGACACGAGGCAATGGGCACAAACTGAAACACAGGCAGGTCCATCTGAACATGAGGAGAAACTTCTTCACTGTGAGGGTGGCAGGGCACTGGCACAGGTTGCCCAGAGAGGTTGTGGAGTCTCCTTCTCTGGAGATACTCCAAACCCGCCTGGACGCGATCCTGTGCAATGTGCTCTAGGTGACCCTGCCTGAGCAGGGGTGTTGAACTAGATGATCTTCTCCTGAGGTCCCTTCCAACCTCAACCATTCTGTGATTCTGTGATTCTGTGATATGTGAGAGCGTTGGGACCTCCTCCTTGCTGGGAGAGAGCACCAAAGCCACCAGGAGCACTAAGGGAAATGTACAGCACCAGGAGAGCTCTGGTTGCTTCAGGTGGTGCACAAGGCTCAGCGAGGCTAGAAATGTTCGTGCTAAGGCCAAACGTACAGAGGGAGTGGTGCCAGCAAGAAAGCAGGAGAACGAAACGCAGCTTGACAGGTGATGGGAGCTGGGGCACAGGCTTGGCGCCGGAGCCCCCACGCCTCTCCACAGCTGCCCCCGGGCCAGCTGCCGAAGCGCAGAGCTGGGGCTGGAGCAAAGCGGCTGCAGGGGGGGCGGGCAGGAGAGCAGGGAGCGAGGCTGCAGCAGGCGCTGGCGCGGAGCTGCAGAGCAGCGAGGCGAGCGCAGGGGCCCGAGCGTGCGGGCAGAGAGCCGGGCTGCCGCCGAGGGGCTCCTCGAGGGCGGCAGCAGCAGCAGCAGCAGCAGCAACTGCGGCCGCCAGCAGGCCCGGGCTGCCCGCACAGGGCGGCGCTGGCGCGCGGAGGGAGCGCGGGCCGCGGCGGGGGTGCGCGGCCCCGGCGCCCCCGCGGAGGCGCGCGGAGGGCGCCCGTGAGCTCACAGAGGGGCCCCGCGTTGCGCTGCGCTGCGCTGCGTTGCGCTGCGTTGCGCTGCGTTGCGCTGCGGCGTGTTGCGGCGTGTTGTTGTGCTGCGCCCGGCAGACGCCGCTCCGCGCGTGCGTTGCTCGAGGGCGCCGGCGGGGGGCGGCTGCTGGCGACGGGCAGCATGGTGCGAGCGCGGGGGGCGTCCGCCCCCGGCCGCCGCCTGCTGCTGCTGCTCGGCCTCCTGGCGGCCCTGCGTGCCCGGGACAGCCGGGCTGCTCCGCGGGCAGCGCCGGGCCCAGGTAGGGTGGGCGGCGACGGAGGCACCGCCGCCCCCGCACGGCGCGGCGCGGCAGCCTGGGGGCCGCGGGGCCGGCTGGCGAGCGGCTGGGGCGGCTGCGGCCGGGGCGGCGGGAGGCGGCTGCCGGGCTGCGGGGCCGCGGCGGCGGCGGCGGGGGCCGGGAGCGGCTCCGCGAGGCTCGTGGGGCCGCGGGGAGGCTGGGGGCGCTGCGCGGGGCAGCGCCGGCGCCGGGAGCTGTCCATGGAGCAGCGCCTGGCGCTGTGTGGCGGGAGCTGCTGTCCCCGCGCGTGGCTTCAGCGGTGCCTGGGGACGATGGCGATGGCGGCGCTTGGCCGGGTGCCAGCGGTGAGCCTCACGGACGGGCTGGAGGCGAGTCGTCAGGGGATCTTCCCTGGAAAGGCTGGAAGCACGGATGTCCTCGCGCCGCTTTGGCCTTCAGCGGGCCGGCGGGCTCTTGTGCCCACGCGGTGTAAATGAGCCTTCCTGCGCTGCGGTGCTGAGGCTTCCCTGTTTGTAGAGTCCTGGCTTCCTTGGTGGGCGTTTGAGAGCTCCCCGGAAGAAGGCACCGAGGGGCCCCGTGTGTTTGTGCCGGGGGCGCTTGGGGGCTGTCGTATAGCGCCTGGACAGAGGGTTTGGAGAGCTGCCAGGTCGCAGCCAACAGGTGCCCCCGGCCCCTCTGCAGTTGCGAGGCTCTCGACCTGCCTGTGTGACCTGGGGAAGGCTTCCGAGATCTGCGCTGGCCGCTTTGGCTCGCAAAGCGCTGTTGGCGAGTGCCCCCGAGCCAGTGGCTGCTGCAAAGCCCGGGGGCATGATGGGGTGGAGTTTACAGCTTGTGTGAACTCCAGGGCGTCCCTTCCCCCAGCAGCTCTGTGCCTGCTGACATTTATGCCCATACGGTGCCAGTGCAGACACCCGCTAGGTGTCTGCAAGGTGCACGGGAGCAGAAGTATGGTGTAATTATATGTTCCCCGTCATTCACCACCCTTCAAATCAGCAGTCGTCTATGGAAATACTTAATGAGAACTGTTCCCGTCTCGGCTTGGTTACAGATGCGGCTGTAGTGGGCGTTTATCCAGCTTCTCAGCTGCATCCTGTTGCTGAGCCTCGGGGTCTTCCCAGGGGTACGTAGTCCATTTTTACTTCCCTGAAAGAAGAAGAACTTACTTTGTACTATTCTGTTGACATGAAATTGTACTTCATACTTGCTCTTCAGGTCGTCCAAGGGCTTTAGAGCCGCGGGGGCGCCCCAGGGGTAAGTTGTGAGCATTTCTTTACTTTGAGAGCTGCCAGGTGCCAGACCAAAGGTCATCTCTGCCCCTCCACAGCTTTGAGACTCTCGACCTGCATATATGTCCCATGTCATGACGTAACCCCCCCCCCCTTCCATTCATTACACCTGCTTTGTGAGGAAGCTGGTAGCAGCTTGTAAGGAAAACTGGCCACCTATGTGTTGGCTTTCTGCTCTGCCTGTAGGTAATGGTTATCCAGATTTTCAGCTGTACCCCCTTCCCGAGCCTCGGGAGGATCCGCAGGGTAGGTAGTTAAGATGCATTCACTTCACAGAAGAAGCTTTTCCGTTTCCAACTTTTCTTGGTGTGGAGTGTAACTGAATAAGTGCTTGGCTGCTGCTCGCACAGACGGAAGAGCAGAGTGGGACTCGGGAGGCCTTCAGAGATGTGCCTCGGGGTGCTTTGCCTTGCAGAGCCTTTGTGCTGCTTCCAAAGCCTGCTGCAAAGCCAGCGGGCTTGTTGGGGTTGAGTTTACAGCTTGTGTGAACTGCAGGGTGTGCTTTCCCGCGGCAGCTCTGTGCCTGCTTAGATTGGTACCCATACGGTGCCTGGGCACGCACGTGGTGAGCGTCTGCAAGATGCTCGTGAGTGGAAGGGCAAGACAAGTGCCTAGCTGTGATTCTGTGTTCCCCGCCGTCATTCACTACCATTCAAATCTGAAGAAGCATATGGAAATCTGTGTAATGGGAGTTGTTCCTATGTGTGTTTGGTTACAGGTGTGGGCATAGGCGATGGACATTTGTCTTCTCCTCTGGACCCTGGATTTGAACCTGGAGGTGAGTAGTCAGCAGATAGTCAGTTGAACAAATAGGCCTTTCTTTTCTCACTCTGTAGCGCCCTCCTGAGGAAGCCAAAGTCTGCAGCACACATCCCCTGACCAAAGGGCAGCAGAACAACTAGGGGTAACGCTGGTTCGGTCTTCCACCGGCCCGCGGGCTCCTGTGCGTGAGCAATGTAAATGATCCTTGTTGTCCTCCGGTTCTACAGGTTGCCTGCTGGTAAAGTTCTGGTTTCCCTGGTGTGTGTTAGAGACCTCCGCAGAAGGAAGCACCGAGGGGCCGGATGTTTGTCCTGGGGGTGCTTGGGGGCTGTTGGGTAGCGCCTTGAAGGAGGATTTGGAGAGGTGCCAGGTCCCAGCCAACAAGTCCCCCTGGCCCTCCTGCAGCTGGGAGACTCTCGACCTACATGTGTGTCCCCCATTCCCCTTCCGGAAATTCACGGCAAGTCACTTCTGCGGAAGTATGTGGCACCACGTGATGAAAACTTGTCTTGTCTGTGTTTGCTTACAGGCGTTCCTGCAGGCAGTGGCCTTCCAGCTGCTCAGCTGGATCCCATCTCTGAGCCTGAGGGGCATGCGAGGAGTAAGTGGTGGAGATTTATTCACTTCCTGGAATGAGCATTTTGTTTGAGAGTTTTATTCATGGGCCGTGTAGCTTAATTCTTTGGCCGAGGCTCATGCCTGCAGAGGAGCAGAGTGGGCTTTGGGAGGGCTTCAGAGATGTACGGTGGGTGTTCTGCCTGGCTCCTCCAGCCTTGTGCTTCTTGCAGCGCCTACAGCAAAGGCAGCAGGTTTTTGGGGTTGAGGTTACAGCTTGTGTGAACTCCAGGGCATCCTTTCCCAGCATGCTTAGATTTGTAGCCACATGGTGCCTTTGCAGGTACCCGATAAGTGTTTGCAGAAGACTCAGGAGTGGAAGGGTGGGACAAGTGCCTTGGTCTAATGATACATTCCATGCTCATTGACTCCCATTCAAATCTGAAGCAGCCTACGGAAAGAGCTCTGCTCGTCTCTTTGGTTACAGATGTGGCCGTAGAGGATGTCTCTGCAGCTTCTCAGCTGGATGCAGGTTTAGAGACTCTGGGGAATCGTGCAGGTGGGTCGTGACTATTCTCCTACTGTTTTGGTTTACTTGAAAGAAGCAGCATTTCTTTGTGCATGTCTCGTTCATGTGAAATTCAGCTTAATCCTTTCTGTTTAGGTCCTTGGCGGCGAAAGGAAAAGTCTTCTCAGAAATCTTCTGAAGTCCTACAGGAAATCTTGAAGGACTTGGAGAGAGCAGCTGGTGGGTAGATTTCACTGTGTGTTAAGCGCAATCATTGTAAACCCGAGGTTTTAGAAACAGGAATGGATAAGCTGTAGCTTACGCAGGAGAAAGGGATTGACCAGAGCCTTGCCGCAGTGACGCACCATTTCACACCTTGCAGGCGCTGGCAAGCTGCAGAGCTTGTTTGGGGTCTCTTCTACGAGCGTGTTCTTCACCATGTTTGTGAAAGCGCCCTGGATATAGAGCGGCAAGAGCTTGGGGCTCAGTGCACTCTATGTGACTGCTGTGCATACTGTGTGGTGGATTTGGCATGATGAGCCTTATTGAATGCTTTCCTTCAAAGAGAGCAGGAAAAAGCTGTAGCCGGTTCAGCTGGGAAAAAGGCCTTCTGAGAAACAAGGCTCATCATGCCAAATCTCTCTTGCCAATTCTCAAAAAGGCACCAAGTGGAATGGGAACGAGAGGATCACATGCAATTGTCTCGTCTCCCCACCCAAACAGCCAGTGTTGCTGCCCGTATTGGTTATCTGGAAGATTTTGCGCGCTTTGATTTTTCTCTACAAAGGACACATTGTTTGGGCTAGTGACCGGGTGCCCGCCCTGAAATGCCAGGTTTTGTTTCTGAGGTTTTTCCTGAAGCCTTTTGAAAAGTATTGCCTCCTGAAGATACCGTGAGGAAGTGGATGAGGAACAGTTCCTTCTAATCAAGCTGTCTTGCTTTCTTTCCAAAGAGAATCATCAGGAGACCCTGGAGAAGGAGACCTTTCCGGCAGTCCCTGATGAAGAAGGAGAGGCAATTCAAGCAGCGGGCATGCCAGGTACTTGCTGTCCATTGTCATCTGGTGTAGGAACTCCAAATCCCTGTGTGTCTGCAGGCTCTTCCCTGGGGGCCCACTACTGCACAGCATGTCAGCAACCAAATGTTAAAGTATGAGGGCTCCAGAAGTGTTCTGAAACAAGCCAGGAGCGGCTTTCTGAAGATGACTTTTGTCTCTGGCATGTGGAGATGATTGCAATTAGTGTGCCCGAGATGTGCATAGCAACCTTTGTGGGTCCTGTTAGACAGCCTCACTTCCCCCCCCCAAGCAGCTCCCAGGGATTTCGGGGCTTTGCCATTTGGGGAACGAGGCAGTTTTAACCACATTGAGTGCAGGTTCCACAGGCTCCACAACTCTTAATCGACTCGACCTCCTGCCGTGTCTGCATCTCAGAACTTGCAGGGAGTCCCCAGAGGCCCTAGGCGCAGAAGGAGCACAGAGTGGGATGCCTGCTGTGAAAGGAGGTCCCGAGTGATGCCCTGATTCAGCGGTCAGGCAGGGGTTTGGAGGGAAGCTCGTCCGTCCTTCTGCATGCTGTGTGCCTGAGCAGTGCTGAGGCTTTACCTCTCTCTGATTCTTGACAGGGCTTCCAAGTGTGTCACGGCCCAGGGAAGCCCTCCACGACAGGAAATACTCCTTTTTTCCAAAGCACCGAGGTACTGAGCAGTCTTGCAGGGATGCCTAAGTGAGAGAGTTGTTCTGAAGATGTGGAGCACACAAGTGGTGTTTGGAAGAGCGGAGGGCGGAGGAAGGGGAGGTGGTGCCTGTGTTGGAGAAAAGGCAAAGGGAGAGAGCCAGCTTCAGGTGTCTCCTTTGCTGCCGGCCGCCCCAGAGGAGCCGGCCCTGGCTGCTGGGCTGGGGAGCGCAGCCAGCACCATTTCAGCTGGAGCCGGCCCACGGTGTAGCCAGGAATACCGGTGTCACGGGCTATGGAAGCCAGAGCCCAAGAGAGCCTGACTCTTTCCCCTTGGGGCAAGTGTGCCGCCCGGGGAGGGAAGAGTCGGAGTGGCACTCCCTGGACCCGGGATGGCTTTTGTCCACGTCACTCAAAGGAGTTATTGGTAAAGCAGATGAGCACCGCCGAGTGCTCTCCGCCTGGCCTAATGAGTCTTGTTCAGTGGGACGACTTGTCCCAAAGGGTCAGAGCATGCCTCCGTGCAGCAGCACTTTTGAGCCTCAGAAAGGCGAGAGAGCACCAAAGGAATTGTGGGATGTAAAGGATCGCCAGAAAGGGGGAGCAAACCCACCCATGGATTATGGCCATCGCAGAACGTAAACAAGGCTGAGAGGCTAAAGAGAGACTCCAAAGCGTGCTCATTTGCAGTGACTTGGGCACTTTTTGCTGCTACTGAAACCAAGGAAGCGTTGCAGTCCCCGAGATTTCACTCCTTCAGAGATGCTAAGAAAGGGGAAAAAGGAAATTTCCTGGGAATGTCAAGCACATTGTGAGATTATCAGCAGTTCAGAACACAGTAACATATGGCCTTATGTAATTTCCTCCAGGTTTGGCGAGTGAGAGACGCGCAGCTGCTGCAGATCCAAAAGATGTGTGGAAGCATCGCGCGATAGTCAGTGCAGCAGCCTTGGGGATCCTTGTGGCTGGAGCAGTGTTGTGCTGCCTAGTTATTTTGCTGCGGAGGAAGAGGAAACGGTGCGTGTGCTTTTTTCCCCTAAAATTCTGTATTAGACGGCTGCTATTAGTACGGAAGAGTTTACAGATGTAGTCTTCAGGAGGGCAAGGTTAGCTGTTGACGGCGCTCTACTGAGATTTCTGGTGTAAGATTTTCTATTTGGCCCCTTAGTTCGTAGCAATGAGTATTCTTTGCTGAAAGCCATTCCTGCTGTTGCCAGTATTACCTAATACTGACGCTGTTGCTAAAAGAGAAGACGCAGGCACAGACGAAGGCAAAGCCAAGTCAGGAAGAGAAACAAAGAAGGGCGAGATTGCCATAGAAAGTAAGAACTGCAATAGCTACAGTCCACTATGAGGGAATTTGGCGACAGAAATCACCTTGTTATCTAATGCCATTAATTCCAAATGTGCTGCTCAGCCTAGCTGTCATTGCAGCAGAAGTTGTGATCTTGTTTCCTTGGGGATACCCTGAGTAGTCGCTGTCAGTCAAATATTACAAGTTGAGTATTGGTCTTTGTCAGGCACGCTGAGAAGTAAGACTAGGCAGTTCTCCTAGATTCTGGCATACTGTGCAGTACTTCAGTCCCCGCTGTTTCTCAGAGTTCGATCCCCCTCCCAGCGTGTGCAGAGAAGGCAGGTCAATGTGGTACGGGCCAAGAAGAACTTGAGAGGCCGCTAGGCTTGGGTGGCCGGTGCAGGGGAGCAAAACCAACGCTGTGTGGGTGCAAGTGTGCCCTGTTTTCTACGTGTAGCTTTCGGTACCCCACAGCTCCTACTCGGAGGCAGGGTGCCAGGCACCATGGGGGCTGCACGCCGCTCCGCCGGCACCCTCGCATCAGCTGTGGCCTGGCCCAGCCAGGCGGCCGATGGGGCCCGGAGCAGCAGCCCTCGGAGCCCGTCCACACCACGGGGCTGCTGCGCCCCGGCAGCTCCAGGCTCTCCTGCGCCCTGGGACCCACAGCCTGCGTGTCCTGAACAGCCACCTCTCCCCGCAGGAACCTCCGCGCAGCCCAGAGATCCAGCGCAGATGCCAGCGGCCGCCTCTCATGCCGGGACAACTGGTCCCCCACCCCGGCGCCCGGGAGACCTGGACCCAACGCCAGCGGCCGCCCCTCGCCCCCGGAAAACCGCCCCGGCCGCCCCAGAGAAGGGGACCCGCCACGCGCGGGCAGCCGCCCACCCCGGCCGCCCCCACCGCGGCCCTCGCGGCCCCCCAGCACTGCGCCGGCACCTGGGCACCAGCAGCCAACGGCCGCGGCCCAGATGCAGCCGTGGGCGAAGCAGCAGCTGCCACCCGCTGTGCCCGGTGCCGTCCAGCCCCCTGCAAAACCGCCTCCCTGGCCCCCCGGCCCCCCGCCTGTGCTTCCCTGCTGCCGCACTGGAACCAGGTGGAGCCGGTCGAAACCTGGGGGCATTTAGGTCCGGTCGTGGAGGCAGCCAACGATTACATCATAATAAATATCTATAAACTGCCCAGCCGGCAGCAGTCAGGACCCAGGAGGCACAGGCCTGCAGCCCCTCTTGCCCTTCAGCTCCAGCCAAGGGGCTGCGGGAGCTCTCCCCAGGATGGAGCGCAGCTCAGGAGGTAGGGAGCGTGGGAAGACTCACTTCAAGAGCTCACTCCTGATCTCCGCTGAAATGCTAGTGTGGACGTATGCGTAGGGAGAGCACCCAGTGACCTTCAGACATGACGGAGGCTGGCCAGGGAGGTCCTGCCTGGGAAATTCATGGTGGGGCTGAGGCAGAATATAGTCCAGGCAGACAGAAGCTAAATCGCCAACCTCTAGCAGTTCTTCTGAACGTGCAAATGAGAATTTATTCTGGGCTCTCAATTCTTAAAGAATTTAGCACAATTTTTCACAGGCAGGAAAAATGCCATATTTGGAGCCAGAGGGCAAACTGCTCCCAAACTTGAAGTCCTTGCATCAATAGCTTGGGATCAGTACAGCTTCCAACAACAGCCACCAGCATTTTCTGACCTTAGCACTTCTGACCTGTTTTCCCTCAAACTTGCATGTGAACTGAACTCTTTTGGCAATGCAGCACTTCATCCAGGGTAGCTATATCCTGGCAAAGCTGTAGGCACTAGAGAAATGGATCTTATGGTGGAAACTGCTGGAGAGAAGCGCTGGGAAATGCTGTGCACGTGCTGAAAAGGTACAGAGTCGCCATTATAGCTGCTGTAAATAACCTGTACCTACTGTACTGTTACAAGCTGAAAGGAAAATATGGGTGAGTTATCGCAGCAAAAAAACACCATTCGGGGGCTTTTGTTTGAATTCACTACCTGCTACGGATGACTTTTACACTTGTCCCAGCATTAAATTTTTGTTTCAGCTCTAGATGCTGTCAGAAAAACCCTGAGTATTAGAGAGCAAAACCCACCTATATCTGCCTCAATTAACTGCCATGTTCTAGTGAGAGCATTGCTGTACCTCAAGCTCACGCTGTTTCTTTCTCTCTTCAAACTGCAACCTCAGCTCTGCAACTCTTCCAAAGCAGCTCTGTACATTGCATCTTGGGCATTCTGGAGCTCAACGATCTGATCAAAACCAGCCCGAAGCTGGTTGAGAGGTACCTGTGAGATCGTACAACAGCAGAACATTGAGGAGAGTTCTACAGTGAAAGAGACTCTTTGGAACATGCAGAAATTTAATCTTTTTAAGCACAGCCAGACAGGCTGCTTTGCAGGGCCCCAGGTCAGCTGCTGCCTGAGAATGCAGCTTCTCAGGACCAAAAGCAACTGGCTCACATCATTGCAGCAAGTTTTATAACCAGCACCCACGTGTGTGTGCAGGGACTAGGTACAAAGCCTACCACAAGTCTTATATCAGAGGGAGAAAAATGACTTTTCCCGGTGTTCCTGTAACATAACAGAGGAGAACTGCTAACCCATGAGCCAAGATCACAAAAGCTACAGCTTAACGCAAAGGTAACGACTTACCCTGGAGTCACTATCCAGCAAGCACCGAGCGATGATTGTGTCCAGAAAAACCTCATGAGCCGCAATGATGTAATCCAAGTCCTGTGCTTGTCGGACCTTGTTCCAGAGTTCATCCCACGAACATTCAAGTGCCTGGAGCAATGATTCAGGATGGGGCTATTTTGATTTGCTAGATGACAAGCTCTTTGAAATTTAACACACACAACACGCACAGCATATTAGAAGCACTTCTTTTTTAAGCAACCAACTGGGTGGATAAAGTGTACCTCAAATGTAATGTAATAGTGCATTTGATGAATGAAATGGACCATTTCTGATGCCCGAACGTGACACTGATGCAGCACCCCAGCAAGCTCTGTAAAAAATTCAAAGAGATGGTATGTTAAAGACCAAAAGGACAGTGATAGCCATCAAACCAGCTTGGCAATGGCTTTTTTTTTTTTGCCAAACGGAGTACCCCACAAAACAGCCACTAAACTTGGATGGTAACTGCAATACTGGCTGGTAACGCAAGACCAAAGAACTTTGCGCAATGAACTTCTTGAAAACAGAGCCAAAGATGATGCCGGCTGTGTGATCAGACAGCGCTGAAAACCTGCGGAGCATCACAAGAGAAGAAGACCCTTGCAGTCCCCCAAGAGACCAAAATACAGTGAATGCTGCATGCACTCTTTGGTAGAAAGTCTAAGACTACAGATCCGCAGTTGCTTCTTCTTTCGCTCTCCTCAGATCTCTTGCAATGAGCCTTCAAAGACAGAGGTAGCATAATCTGCATTACTTAATTACACTGAGACCAAAATGGAGGATGGCTGTGACGGGACTGGGCAGTTCATGACTCGGGTGTTCCAGGCTCCGTTCCTCATGCCACCACAGAGACACAGGGGCAAGTCATCCTGACAGCCTCAGCTGCTCACCTGTAGAAGAGGGTATCTCTGTTGCAGAAGGGTAGGCTCAAGAAAACCAGCAATGGCATAATTCTCCAGTATGTGCATATTCAACGTTCTGGAACTAGGCGGTTGTCTGGGGAGAGGAAGACCTCTCTCTCGGCAGCTGCCAAACTGTTCGTGCTGCTGTAGACGAGCACACGAGACTGCTACAGAAGGAATGCTGCCTTTTCATATGCTGCGATGTTACAGAACCATACGCTGCGCTGAATGATAGACCAACAAGCTCCTCTGTTCTTCATTCCTCACACCTTTGCAGGAAGACTGCCTCCAACATCTTGTGTTGCATCAACTTGAAACAGGGTCAATGAAAATAACTTCCCGGGTTGGCCGAAGAGCAGAAATTCCCTAACATTGGTGATGAGAGTGTATTTGTATTCCTTCTTCAGACTACTGACACGAAAAGAGCAAGCTTGACCTTACTGCCTGTAATTCCTCCTTTAAAGGATTAAAATCCCGGGTGTTCATATGGTTCGGGAACGGGGAATAAAGCTATCCTAGAAAGAGAACGCGACCTCTAGGGAGTGGACAAAGTCCCTCCAGCTGCTCCTTCCATCCCTCCAGCCAGAAGCCAGACCATGTCTTTGTCAACACACTCCCCTTTCTCGGGGGTACACACCCAGAGAAGCCCACGCTGGCCTCCTTCCGACAGCAACAGCTATAAGGGCCTGGCCAGCATGCTAAACAACGGTGGTGTTTAACGTGCAGCCGAAACGGAAGGTGGTGAGCAATGGAGCTTTTATCTGCAAACAACTGCTCCACGGCAAAGCACAAGAAATACCTCCCGGCAGGGGGAAATAGGAACAAAGACCAAACTTGCTTCTGAGAAAAAACAAAGCCCTCACAATGGGAGATGCTTGCAGTCTGAAAACTGCGGGCTGAGGAAAATGAGATTGGTTACCTGCCCCCTCATCTCAAAGGAGTCCAAAAGGGAGAACACCAAAACACACTGGCTTGGAGTCAGAGAAGCGCTCACTGGGCACAGAGAAATGACAGTAAAGTAAATGCCACTTCCCAGGAACAGGAGGGAAACGGAGTCATGCCAAAAAGTCCCACAGACCAGCTCTGTGAATCGGAGCAGACTCAACAAGAGCATCTTTCCCAGCCGTCTCCAGAGGCAGAGGCGTTCTTTGCCTCCTCACGTCTAACTAAACCCACAGCAAAGTGCCTCAGAGCTGAAGAGCAGCCTTGGACTCTGCAAATAAGGAGGCAACAAGCTCTGAGAAGAAACAAATACTGTGCCAGCGCCTGCATGTCCACGCTTTGTTCCAAAGCCACCTACTTGCCACTGGAAACTTGGGTCCTGCAGGAAGAGAAGTATTTGCACCTCAGGCATCTTAAACTCGTGTCCAGGCGGACGATTCACGTCCACGCCTCGAAAGGGACGGAACCCACCTGCGTGCTAGTTATGGCCGGTCTTGCAGAAGAGAGCCCTTCACGCTCCTGCGACGTCATTGTAGAAGTCGGGGGACGCGCAAGCCGAACCATGAGTAAAGACAGAAATGCCTCCCTGCCTGTGCACATTCTTCTGGGCCACTGATTCTTTTCTCTGAGACCTTTCCTGCCTCCCCTGCCCCCAAGCTTTTGTGACTCAGAAATCACTCAACATCACCTTGAATGGACAAGAGGAAATGTAATCAATGCCCTTTGCCTGGAAGAGCTTGTGCTTAAGACACAGGGTCCGTGCTTCTGCTAGGAAACCCAGGGGCAGGTGGCTGGGCAGGCTCAGCTCTGCTGCTCCACCGCAGCCCACGAATGCCAGCCCTACCAGAAGGTGTGAAAAATGCAGGAAGCTCCCTGCCCTTCCGTTCTCTTTCCTGCCCTTCCCAAAGGTGCTGTTCCCCTGATCACCAGGGCCACAAACAGTCACTCCTGCCTTAGAGAGGGACACCTACAGGCCAATACCTTATTGCCAAGACTGCAAGCCATCAGTTGACTACACCACGAGTGTCCCAGCTCTTCAAAGGACACAGCACAAAGGTGAGGGTTTTACCTGCACCAGTGTTGGGCACCCCCATGCTCGTAGCCAAAAGAGTTAAGGAAGAAGTAGACGATTTGCTTACACTACTCGAGGGAAAGGCAAGCAAAGAGCTTGCGTATTCGCCACTCCCATCAGGAACAGAGCAGCAATGGCCGGAGAAGGGAAGCTCTCCAGCCAGTCAAGGAGTTCCTGCTGGGGGATTTCTCTTAAGAGGCACGGGGCTGAAAACACCCGGGATGCGGGCCTCTAGTAGCTGTGGTACTGTAACACCAAAGCTGTGCAAAACTCATACAAGCAACACTAAGCATGGACACTGACGTTTCCGCTTTACCCCTCTACTCCCACCAGCCAAAAAGGTCCCAATTCTAAACACCTAGACCCATCTTGGTAAACGTTGCCATGCCACAAAGAAGTGTATCCCTCCGGAGCTAGAGTTACTGAGAGACGTGCAGCTAGGTCCGAAAAGGCAAGCCTGAGTCAGCACCCGTGCTCAGAGATTCTACGAGCTTCTCAGCTCAGAAGCGCCACCTGAAGGTCCCAAGCCCTTCTGAGCACACCAGAGCTGCTACACTGCACACCTTCCACTTCCTTCTCCAACAGCTGCTCCTCCTAGCTGAGCCTCTTCTGCTCTGCTCGGAACTAAGCCAGAGCACCGGCAATGCGGGAGGGGAAAACACCCAACTTGGGAAGGCTTGTTACTTGCAGCACAGGAGAAAGGGAAACACAGGGGACAGTGGGAAGGCCTCAAGGAAGCTGAACAAAAGGGAATGGAGAAGGACCAGGCAGTAGGAGGCAGCTTGCCTCTCTCTCCTGCTCCCTCTGCTATTCAGCTTCAGAAAGGTCTCTTTTGAAAGCTGCTCTCCCTGCCTCGGAGCCAGCCTGAGTCGAGGCTACAGTTTTTCCTCAAGTCACACTGCATCTGTGAGCTCCTGAAGTCCACAGGTGGCCTGGTAAACAGGTCTGAGGGACTCCCTAATTGAAACAGGCAGACACACAGTTTGGGGTCTCTCAAGGGGGAGGGCAATGGCAGTATTCTCCAGTCTCCAGTTGCCTGCTTTTTCCTTCTCAGCATGAGGAGCGCAGAGTGGGAAGACACGCAAGCCATCCTCACAAAGTCCAGCTTCCAGTGCCAGGATATGGGAGCGCGTCAGGAACTCCTTCTTGCCGAGAGCAGCAAAAGCCACCAGGAGCACAAAGGCACACGAGACCTCTGTTTGGTTCCGGTTGTGCACAAGGCTCAGTGAGGCTAGAAATTTTTCTCTTAAGCTAAACCTAAACATTCAGTGACACCAGTAAGAGACAAGGAGTCAAAATCATATCTTTCTGGTCATTGTGCAGCTCCTTAAACACCTTCATCAAAAAGAAAAAAGAACCAAATAACACCCCCATAGGCCAGTAGCTGACATGCTAAGCAGCGCCAGAACATGTTTGCTAGATACATGCTAGAGCAACGATCGAAAGAGGCAATGTTTTCTGGATTTCCGGGTAAAATCTGTGCAAGAAGTCCCCCGCCAGGAGTGCATCTTTCAGGCCGTAGCATGAAGTTAGACATAGAAGAGCTAGCGTGTGCTACCTGGTGTAGTCTTAAGACAGGGTTGTTGAGAAAAGTAATGGTAAGCACAAGGAGGGAACGCTGGTGGAGGGAAGGTGAAATGCGTACAAGGAAAATAGACCTGAGCACTTCTTTTATGCCATGCTGAACCTTAATGCTCTATACCAAAAGGAATGTATATTCAAAGTTTCGCAGAGTTGCCACTGTGTGGATTATTTGTTTCTGTCTTAAACATACAGAAAACAATCTCTATCCAACTCTTCTACCTGCTCCATTCTGAACTTGCAGTTAGGAAACTCGACGTTTTCTCTGACATCAAAACTAGAACCCTGTGATGCAACAAAGCTAGGCATAAAAGAGATTGTGTTACAGAAAAGTAAAGGCTACAAAGGCAACTAAAATGTTATATTGCCTCAGTTTCCCTTCTTTATTTATCTTCTGTCTTCAAATCAAGAAGGATACTGAAGCTTAATTTATTAAGCATCCATAAAGCAGTATGTTTCAGATGAAAACCCATTTGATGAAGAATACGTAATGTGTATAAGCAGCAGCTGGAAAGCCAGCGAAGTCACAGAGCTTCACATGGGCTGAGCCATGTACCCAGAAGATCTCCATCATATGATTGGGATCTGTCAACAATAAAAGGACAAAACATCTGCAGACTTGGCCGGCACCTTCTTCTGTTACACTCCATGACTGAACTTTACTAATCCTTAAAGCACACTCTGCTAATTTGTTAGATGTAAATTAGAAAGTGCAGTCTACAAAAGTAAAATGACTTTAGCTGTATTATGACAGTGTTCCTACTGCTTGGCTCTTCCACAAAAACACCTGCCTTGAAAAGAGTCACTTCACTGCTTGCTTTCTTCTTTCCAGAGAAGAACTCCACAAGTGACCTGGGGAGCTCGACATGAAGAGGGGAGGGTGGGAAGGCACACAAGCCAGCCTCACAAAGTCCAGCCTCCGGTGCCAGGAGGCACCTCTGGTGCTGATGATAGCAAACTGGGAGGAGCGGCTGATACCCCAGAGGGCTGTGCTGCCATTCAGAGAGACCTGGACAGGCTGGAGAGGTGGGCAGAGAGGAACCTCATGAAGTTCAGCAAAGGCAGGTGCAGGGTCCTGCACCTACGGAGGAATAACCCCCTGCACCAGTCCAGGTTGGGGGTTGACCTGCTGGAAAGCAGCTCTGCGGAGAAGGACCTGGGAGTGCTGGTGGACACCAAGTTAAGCATGAGGCAGCAATGTGCCCTTGTGGCCAAGAAGGCCAATGGTATCCTGGGGTGCATTAGGCAGAGTATTGCCAGCAGGTGGAGGGAGGTGATGCTCCCCCTCTCCTCAGCCCTGGTGAGGCCACACCTGGAGTCCTGCGTCCAGTTCTGGGCTCCCCAGTACAAGAGGGATGTGGCACTACTGGAGTGAGTCCAGCGAAGGGCTACAAAGGCGATTAGGGGACTGGAGCATCTCTCTTATGAGGAAAGGCTGCGAGAGCTGGGCCTGTTCAGCCTGGAGAAGAGAAGGCTGAGAGGAGATCTTATCAACGTGTACAAGTATCTGAAGGGAGGGTGTCAAGGGGATGGGACCAGACTCTTTTCAGTGGTGCCCAGCGACAGGACACGAGGCAATGGGCACAAACGGAAACACAGGCAGGTCCATCTGAACATGAGGAGAAACTTCTTCACTGTGAGGGTGACGGAACACTGGAACAGGTTGCCCAGAGAGGTTGTGGAGTCTCCTTCTCTGGAGATATTCAAAACCCTCCTGGATGCAATCCTGTGCAATGTGCTCTAGGTGCCGCTGCTTGAGCAGGGGGGTTGGACTAGATGATCTCCAGAGGTCCCTTCCAACTTCAACCATTCTGTGATTCTGTGAATTTGCAGAGCACATGGACATCTAACCTTGTCCCTACCAGGCCTAAGAACAAGGCTGAGAACCACCTACCCAGGGCTCCCTCCTGCCCCCGGGAGCAAAGGAGCCTCCAGCTTGTCCAGGAGCAGACTGCATGAACCTTGCAAGAGGAGCATGCCACAGGTAGCAATCAGGAAAAGCAGGAGAGGACAAGGCAGTAAATCGGGGCCAGACGCTAAACCCGCAAAGGAGCAGGCAGATGACACCACTGCCAATAATCACACACCCTCTGAGCAGGCCAAATACCATAACCCACGGTCACCTCGCACCCTCCTTAAGCTGCCCCACAGGTGGGTGAAGAATTCAGACCTTTGGTGGCACCTGCACAAAGGCAACATATCCTCCCCCTCCGCTGCCACAAAGGCCGCCTGGGGACAGGATGCAAGTTCTCCCCAGACACGTTAACAAGGCAGCTCACAACTGAATTTCACCTTGACTCACAGGCTGAGCTCCCTCCAAAGGAAACAGAAACCTCAGCTGCTCAAGGACAAAATATGAGTGTGAAGAAGGCAAGGTCACAGAGCAGTTCAGTTGCCTGCTGGAGAGCAGGCTCTTCTCTGTGCTCCTGAAAATCCTTCTCCCATTAACAGGAGAAACACCAAGAAGCACTTGAAAAATACAACCACTGTGAGAAGAGCTGCCATGAATGCCTGCTCCAGAAATCACTCCAGGTGCAGCAGGTCACATTTCACCCACTGATGGGGTCACAGGACTGCCCCCCATCTCACATCCTAGTCCTAACCATTGACCTTGTCAGCTGAGGGAAAGGTTCTCCAAGCACATACATACACACTTGCTATACCTTACTTCCATAAATCAAACAGAGGGTGCAAAATAAAATAGCAATTACGTTGAATGGCAGTGCTCAGACTGATTGGCTGGGAGGCAATTTCTTCAAAATGCTGTGCAGTTCTTCTGATAGAAAAGGGTAAAAAACATTAAATTAGAAGTAACCCACAAAAGTCAAAGAGGAATAACAGAAGAAAGTATGCGAGAAAAGCTGTCTCAAGGGACTGACTACCCATCCTCTCCTCTCCTATCACTGCCTCCCTCCTCCCTCCGAGAGGAAAGAAACTTTTCTTGGACTGTAGTTTCCCATAAAAAGCACATGACAAAAAAAATTGTACGGAAAAACTCAAGGCCACCTTGCTTCGAACGAAGAGCATCTCCTTTGAGCTGCTCTTCAGCTCAGCTACAAAAGGCTGCCAAGGCACCATCAGCAATTCCTCTCCCTTGCTGAGACGATGGTCCCCAAAAGCCCAGCTGAGTTGCCTTCCAACTCAGCAGGTACCTTTCCACTCCCCTCGATGGTTAAACTAGTCAAGCCCTACCCATCAGCTGCCCAGCCTGAGCCCAGGGGAGGAAGAAACCCCACAACACTGGGGCTTAGTCTCACTTCCGCACAGTCCCCTTCAAACCACCTCTGAGGGGTCAGAAGCTTGGCAAGGGAGCATCATGTCTGCACAGTGGGGCAAAGGGAGCTGAATGCAACTGAGAATCAGACTCCGAGCAGTTGCCTCGTCATTTGCTTATGTGGCTTTCTTGGTCCTTTGTGTCCAGAAGGAGGAAGATCATTTGCTGGGCTGCTTTCTTATTTCAAGTATTTTCAAGGGGCTCCATTGCTTATCATCAAATGCCGCTTCGTCTGCCACCCCTCCACACACCATCCTTCTCTTGGGGAGATAAGGAATGGTAGCTTCAAGGGCCATGAGGCAGTTGCACCTCAACAGTCAGCGCCAAACACCACAAGGTCACGTACTGATGGGAGTGAGGCACCTCAGAGAAGAGCCCTTAACACCAGCTGCCCAGAAAGGACAAACAGCCAAAATGTTTTCCTCCCCAAAAGGGCTCGCTGCCCTGGCTTTTCCTCTCCCTTTAAAACCTATTGCTTTTTCAAAGCCCCCGAATGGTGAGCTGACAGCCTGGGAGGTGAATTGCTGTGTCTAAAAGTCCTCACTGAGGATGTGAAGACTTTAAAAAGCCTGGGGGAAAGGAAAAAAAGGACACACTAACATTTCCTCCCTTTGCTCGAGGAGGCTGTAGTTAAATCCAGGGTCCCTTTGTGCTGGGCGCTGTAACACCTCGCGAGAGAGAAGGCCTGTGCCAGAGAGCTCCTCACCTCCACGGCCACAGCCCAGAGCAAGCACCAGGGCAGCCAGGTGAGAGCAGCCGCCACGGACAGCCCAGGCAGCAGCAGGGATGGGACAGGCCCCCAAATCTCTTCTGCAGCTCCACAGCCTCCTCTCACTGCTGCACTCTGGGCTCAGCCCAGCCCCTGTGGAGCTGCAGAGCAAACACACAAAGTCTGGGTCTTCCTCTCTTCTTTAAAGCAAAGGCTTGTTTCCCTCCCTTACCAATTAGAGTGAGGAATATTAGGCTGTAACTGTCCCATATAGGTCTCAAACTCCTCCTCATCAAAGACACTCGAGTGTTTTTCCCCTGTCCTTCCTGCTGCTGCAAGGTCCCACAGAAAGGCTTGGTCCTGCTGAGTCCCCCAGGTCAGACAGTGCTTGGGAAGAGCTCAGCCTTGCTGCTTTGTCCAATTTGTGTCAGACCTCCTGAGAAAACTGAGGTTGTGTGAACCAGCAAGCAGTTTTGTTGTTGGTTGTTGTTTTTTTTTTTTTCTGTAGGGGAAGACTAGTCTCTCTCAAATGCCTGCTCCATCTGCCTGGGCTTGCACTGCCCAGGGCAGAGAGCTTTGCAGAAGAGCAGCTGGGGGCAGCCAGTCCCCTCTGTGCCCAGTGTGTCCCCCAGCAAGGCCCCTTTGAGCAATGGGGCAGTTGCTCTGCTGTTGTCAGACGACCCTCTGGAGCCTGGGGGTGGCTTGGGACAAGCAGGGAGGATCTTCAGTCTTCTGGCAGCTCCCAGCATGGATGTGGGTGGGATGGGGCTGGGGGTGGCATGGGAGGGCAGGAATGGACACAGCCCAGAGGGGTGAGGGGGAAGGCGCATTTTGAAGGGGGGATGTGGGCAGCGACACTGAGCCTGTGCTTCCAGTTTTCTTTTGGTCAGGTATTGCTGGATTTCTCCCCTGAGACTGAGCTGCTCCAATGCCATCAGCTCTCCGCCTGGCTTTCGGAAAGGTTTGTTGTTTTTGCAGCAGTTGAGGCAAAGCAGAATTACCAACCCCCTGTCAGGTCAATACAGGCAAAGGGAATCACTGCGCGCGCCATGCTGTGCATGCACGAGCCTTCCTGGGTCAGCTGTGCTGACACGCTGGTTGGGCTAATGCCCTTTGGTTGGCAAGCAGTTGCGTTAGCAGCTGCCCCAGCAGGGTTAGTACCAAAACATCTTCCGTGGGTGGGTTTTTTTCCCAGGCTTTGGGTTATTTATTTATTTATTTTTTAACCTCCTCATGTGGTTCTGAATAGGGGGGTGATTCATTTCTCTCTCTCTGTGTGTGTTTAATTTTGCCTCAGCCTACCATTTTCTGCTTTAAACTAAAGGACAGCTCTTGGTTTGGTTGTGCCATAGGAGGAATGTATGAGCTTGGCACTGTGAAAACTGAGACAGAGCTGTTTGTATCTGCTTGAGCCTAAAGGGAGATTCTGTGCATGCCTGGCATATAAAACTTGAAACTAAAACAAACCCAAACCCCACAATAAATTCACCACAGGATGCCCAACCTTCAGATTACCCGTAACTCAATGCCTTCCCTATACATCACAGATGCAACAAATTAGCTGCAGGTGTAATGATAATCTTAAAGCAAACACAGCTGGGTGTGGATGGTAGTAAGGAAAGTCACTTGGATACAGCAGCACTTACTGAACGTAGTTTGGGGCCATATGAATCTACTTTGCAGTGGATGTGCAGCTTTTGAGCTCAAGAAAAGGTTTCTTGACTGTTGGAATCAAGGACAAACCCTTCTTGCTCTCTGCGTAGAGTGAGTCCTCTTGCTATAGCGTGATTCCATTAGGGGCTTCTCAGTGAAAAGGTCGAAAAAGGGTTGAGAAAGTTGAAAGGCTGAAAAAGTTGCAAGCGCAGTGAAAAGGGTGAGGGCTCATGTAGGTAGCGCCCAGGATCAGCTCGTGGAATAAAGGCAGCCTCTCTAAGCAAGGACAAGGGAGTTTTCCCCAAAGCAGCGTCTAGTTTAGGCTGCGTGGAGGTTTTGGGCAAGTTGCTTTAACAGCTGGTGCTGGGCCGGGCATTTGAAAGTAGTAAAGAGCCGGTGCAAGCGCAGGCAGCCTAAGTGGGCAGAGCAGGGCCTGTTCCCTGGGGCCCCAGGCTGCGGGGCTGGGATCAGGCGCTGTGAGGAGCCCAGCGCTGAGGGGTCTGTTGTGGGGTGGGCTGAGGCCGGGGCACTTTGTGTGGGGTGCCGCTGCTGGCAGCGGGCCCTGCTGCGAGATGAGACAAGCAGGGGAGACAGAGGCAGAGCGAGCCCATGAGGGTCTGCAGCCAGCAAGGAGCCGCTTGCACTGTGCGAGTCCTGCCCACCAGTGCCCAGGCGCTGAGCAGAGCCACGGTCGTGCCAGAACCACAAAACTCTTTGCTGCAGCCTGAGCACTGCCCCGGCCAGAGCCTCCACGCTCACCACAGAGCTAGTTATTTCACCTGTCGTCAGCCCCAGAGCCCCTACCACTAACCTCGTGCAGCCCCTGGTGCCGTGAGCGCTTCTGGCAGCGCGGCCGTGCTGGGCACTGCGGAGGTCGGGGGCTGCTGAGCTCAGGGCCGGGACCTGGGGAAACGCAGGGGGCTGGGTGGGAGCTGCCTGTTGCTGTGAGAGCAGCCTGGACTAGATGCAGCTGCTACTTGCAGCTGGTGGCTTCAGGAGGGGAGAGACTCTGCTGCACAGCTGTAAGGGAGGTGGTGCTAGCAGGGCTGAGCCTGCGGCAAGCTCCGGCCTTGGCCTCGGCAGCCCCAAACTGAGCCCGGCAGCCCTGAACGCATAGGAGCAGCAGGTGCCGCCAGAGGTGTCTGCGGGCAGGCCGGGCTGGCGCTCGGTGCAGCTGGCCCGAGGAGCTCCTGGGTGCCTTCGCTGCCTCCGTTGCCCCACTTGCCTCCTGGCAAGTTTTAGCTGTCTTCGTCTGAGCTCTGGCCAGTTTTGCCCCCCCCCCCTTCCCTTTTCTGCAGGGCAGCCTGGTTTTGTGTTTGTGGGCTTTAAGGGAGAGCACAAGAAAGAATTGCCCAAACCTCCAGGCTTGGGCCGAGGGGCAAACGCTTGGGAAGGAAGAGGCAGGGGCTGCAGCAGGCAGTGGTGGAGGAGTGAGGCTGTGTGGAGGGAAAGGGGTGCTGGGGTGGAAGAGGGGAGAAAGAAGGCAGCATTTCAATGCAGACATCTCAGCCCATGGGCCAGCATGTTCCTGAAGCCGGGTCTCCTGGCAACCTGAGCCCTGGCAAGCCTGGCCTGGGCTTCAAGCAGGCGTGGGGGCTGGCGCAAGGTCTTCTGCGGGTCAGAGACTTTGGCGCGATCCTGTTTCCCTTGTGGTGCTGCAGTTGTGGAGCAGTGGTGCAGAGGGAGAACCACGTACTTCCGCGAATGGGAGAAATGTGCCTTCCCTCGCCTGGAGGCAGCCCAGCTCTGTGCTCCCACTTACCTCCTCTTCTGCTGCGTGCGCAGGAACTGGCGGGGCTGTGAGGAGGAAGAGGTGAGCGTTGCTGCTTTTGCAGCCGTGGGCAGCGGTGGGCACATCCGCGGGGGCCGGCTGGGCTGTGCGCGGCGCTGTGCGAGGAGCCCAAGGGAGCAGGCTGGCCGTGCAAGTGCCCCAAGCCGGGAGCCTGCAGGCCACGTGCCGCAGCGAGCGGTGCTGGCTGGCGGCAGGACAGCAGCTCCCCGTAGCGGCTCTGAGCTGGGAGCCGCGGGGCTGGGAACATGCCGGGAAGCATGCGAATCCTGGGGCCTTTTGGCAGGGTGGGCTCCAGGGCGCGGGGAGGAAACGCTCTCCGTGCTGGCGAGCGAGCCCTTCTCGCCAGGGATGAAGGGGAAGGGAAAGCCCCCTGTGCGGGAAGGGCAGGCTGGTGCCTGGGGGAGGTGAGCTCTCCCTCAGCCCTCGACACGGTGTGTCCCTGTCCCGCAGCAGGTCAAGCAGGCTGTCCTCAGGGCGATGGGTGCCATGATGGGTGTCCTCGTGCACGCGGAGGAGCACCACAAGCATGCCTGGGAGCAGCTCCTCTGGCTCCTGCAACAACATTGAGAAGTCCAGGAGCCCTTTGGGGTGACCGCGGCGAGGTGTCGTGCAGGGCACGGTGCAGCTGGGGTTGTGCACGCGCTGCAAGGCGTCGGGGAGGGTGCTGGGAGGAGCCGTGGCCCCTTTGAGCAGGAGCAGGGGGAAGAGGGGCCTGTGGCTTCCTGGGCTCTTGCTGGAAGAAAGCAGCAAGGCAGGAGGGCCAGGAGGGAGCAGCGAGTGACTGGGGCGAGCGGCTTGGGAGGGGAGGCTACGCTGCCTCACGGGTCTTGGGAGCGTGCGAGGAGCCCTGCCCTTGCACCCAGGGGCCACGTCCGGCCCCTGTGAGGGGGGTGATGTGCCGGGAAAGGCTTTCCCGGCGGCGCTGGGCAGAGGAGAGAGACCTCGTGACGCTGCTCTGCGGAAAGGACAAGTCAGAAGCCCCGTGCGGGGCTTCCCTGGAAGTGGGTTCAGGCCGTGGCGTCTCCCAGCGCTGCTGGTTTCTCGCTTTGCAGGCAGCTTATGGTGACAGCCCCCCCTCCCTCTCGCTCTCCCTTGCAGAGTCTCGGCTGCTTCCTAGGGGCTGTGGCAGGGGTCGAGACCCTTGTGCTCTGGACCAACCTTGTGCCTTTATCTATACCGCCGGCAGGTATTATGCCGCCTTCCGACATAATGCGGCCTCCCGCCACTTATTATGCTCCCTTCCGCCATATAATGTCCCCCTGCCATTTATCACACCCCCACCCCTTCTGACATATTAGGCCCCCACCACCACTTATTTGGCCCCTTCAGACATATTGCACCCCTCCTCCATTTCTTACGCCCTCCCCCCCACAACTTATCACCCCCTGTCCTGGGCACTTCTTACACCCCTCTGCAGGTTCTTATGTCCCCTTCCGACGTATTACACCATCCCGCCAACTGTTACGCCCCCTTAGGACATACTGCGCCCCCTCAACCATTTATTAACCTCCCCATCCAGTTCTTAGGCCTCCCTGCTCATTATTACACCACCTCCTGATAAAACACACATCCCCTCCACTTATTATTAATATCTTATTATTGATGTCAAAAATGGTCAACGTCAATAGTCATCGGTGGCTACCGAAAGCACCGTGGGCTCTAGACCAAAAGGTACGTGTGCGAGTAGGGAAAGTGAGGTATTGGTGCCTATCATCACTGGGGTTCCGTATTGATTGATATTGCCCCCCTGTTACTTATGAAGCCCCCTGTAAATTATTTTGCTCCTCCGCCATGTGTTATGCCCCTTTCTGAGATATTATGCCCTCCCAGCCACTTATTACACCCCCCGCCGGTTATTATGCCCTCTGCTGACATATTACACTCCCCGCCATCTCTTTCGCTCCTTTATGACATATTACGCCCCCCACAGCCATTTATTAAGCCCCCCAGCCACTTCTTATGCCTCCCTGCTCATTATTACAGCCCCTCCTGACATATCACACACCCCCTCCGTGTCTTCTTGATATCTACATCGAACCCTTTCGAAAGGTGTGGAATTCGGCAGGCATCGATGCTGCTCGATCTTGTGAGGGATCGATACTGATACGTTCAATGCCTCCCAAGAGCAAAATGGGGGCGAGCGCAAAAGTGATAGCTGCCTGTTGAGATGAGAGGTATGGGTGGCTGTGGGCACGTGTCGATACCGACGGTCACCGATACATCTAGATGCACAGTGTTCTTGATGCCGCTAAATGCATATGGCAATCGAAAAGCCTCCATGCCTGCTGCCGTGGAGAGGTATGGATGTGTAGTGAGAGGGATGGATATACTTGGAAGCTGTGCCCTAGTGATCGGTATGGAAATCGATACTGGTGGAGGCCTGTCAATGTCAAAAACAATGTCGATAGTTGTCGATGCCTAGGGAGAGCAGCATGGGCCACAGAGCGAAAGGTAAGCATGCGTGGGGGGAAGCAGACGTATCAGTACCTTTCGGTAGGGTTTCATATCTGTATCGATCGATATCGCGCCCCCCCCCATTTATTATGCCCCTTGCAATTTATTAAACCCCCTGACATATCATACCCCTCTGACACTCACTCTTGATACCGATGGCTTTCTATAGCTGTGGCTTTGGACAGGCATCGATGATGCTCAATATTGAGAGGGATCGATGTTGATACATTTGATGCCTGGCAAGAGGAAAGGGGGGGTGAGATCGAAAGCGATCGATGCCTGTCAAGATGGAGAGGTATCGATGGCTGTCAGCAGGGATGGATACAGACACTTATCGATAGCTGTCAATGCACAGTGCTATTGATGCCTCTACGTGGGTCTGGAAATGGAGAGTCCTTGAAGCCTGTTGGGATGGAGAGGTATCGATGTGTACCGAGAGGGAAGGATAAGGTAGGGTATCGTGCCCTAGAGGTACACCTGGAAATGAATATTCGTCAAGGCCCATCGATGTCAAAAATGGTCCATGTCGATAGTTGTCATTACCTCGGGAGAGCAGCATGGGCCTTGGAGAGCAAGGTATGCATGCGCGTGTGGAGCAAGGGGTATTGGTGCTTATCAGTAGGATTTGATATCAATATTGTTATCGAACCCTCTCGATAGGTGTGGAATTGGACAGGTATCGATGGTGCTCGATATTGAGGGGGCCTGAGGTCAACAGGTTTGATGCCTGCCAAGAGGAAACTGGGAGTGAGGGTGAATGCAAGAGATGCCTGTTGAGATGGAGAGGTATCGATGGCTATCGGCAAGGATGGATAGCGACAGTTACCGAGAACTAAGGATCCGTCGTGCTCTCGATGCCTTGAAGCGGGTCTGGAAATCCACAGGCCTTGGTGCCTGTTGAGATGGAGCGGGAGCGATGCGTACCGAGAGTGACAGCTAGGGATGTCGTGCCCTGACAAAACATGTGGAAATCAGTACTTGCCAAGGCCCGTCGAGGTCAAAAACGGTCAACGTCAAGAGTCATCGGTGCCTACCAAGAGCACCATTGGCCCCAGAGCGAAAGGTGTGCGCGCGTGTCTAGAGCAGGAGCCATCAGTGCCTACAGAAAAAGTTCAACGTTAAGTCGCTGTCTTACTGCAATAAATGTAGTGCTGCTTCCCTCTTACGGGTGAGGTGCGTCGCTCCTTTCGTGCGTGCTCGCGTGAGCGCTCACACAGCCACGCACAGATGCGAACGAGCACTCACGTGAGAATGCACTCACACGATCATGCACTCAGCTGAGCAAGCACTCACACGCGTGAGCACTCACGTGAGCGAACATGCAGTCACGTGAGCACACATGAGCGAGCACTCATGCGAGCACACAAAGGCAAGTGAGCACTCCGGTGAGTGAGCAGTCACAAGAGGGAGCACTCCGGTGAGGGGGCACTCCGATTATCGAGGACTCCGCTGAGCAAGCACTCCGGTGGGTGAAGACTCCAGCAGGCGAGCGAGCTCTCTGGCGGGCACTCTCACTCTCACTCCTGTGAGAGAGCACTCGGGCAGGTGATCAGCCCAGTGAGCGAGCACTCCAGTGAGTGAGCGCTCCGGTGATCAAGCACTATGGGAAGTGGAAACTTCAGTGTGCGAACAATCTGAGTGAGCACTCACATGAATGAGCACTCTGGCAAGCGAGAACTCAAATGATTGAGTGCTCCGGTGAGCGAGGACTCATGTGAGTGAGTACTCCAGTGAGCAAGCACTCCAGTGAGTGAACACTCTGGTGAACGAGCACTCACACAAGTGAGGACTCCAGGGAGCAAGGACTCTGGGGAGTGAGGACTCCGGTGACAGAACACTCTGGGGAGCGAGCACCTCACACGACTGAGCACTCCAGGGAGCGAGCGAGCACTCTGAGTGCAGCAATCGCACGTTTGAGCACTCACATTTGTGAGCACTCCGGTGAGCGAGTTTTTCCGGTGAGCGAGCACTCACATTTGTGAGCTCTCTGGTTAGCGGGCACTCACATGAGCAGGTGCTCCGGTGAGTGAATACTTTCGCAAGTAGACTCTCCGGTGAGAGAGCACTCACGTGAATGAGTACTTTTGTGAGCGAGCACTCTGGTGAATGAGTAGTCCAGTTAGTGAGACCTCCGTTGAGCGACCACTCACATTAGTGTGTGCTCCTCTGAGCGAGCACTCCTCTGAGTGAGTGCCCCGGTGAGTGAGCACTCCGGCAAGAGAACACTGCAGTGAGTACTCTGCTGAGCGAGCACTCACATGAGGGACCACTACAGCAAGGGAGTGCTCCGGCGAGGGAGCAATCACACAAATGAGCAGTCTGGTGAGCCAGAAAGCACTCATGTGAGCGAGCACTTACTTGAGTGAGCCCCCCGGTGAGTGAACATTCACAAATGTGAGCACTCCAGCAAGCGATCCCTCCGGTGAGCGAGCACTTGCATTAAAGAGCGCTCTAGTAAGCAAGCACTCTGGTGAGCAAGCACTCTCACGCATAAGCACTCTGGCGAGCGAGCGCTCCAAACGTTCTGCTTAGTGAGAATTCCAGTGAGTGAGCACTCACAAGAGTGAGCACTCCGGTGAGTGAGCGCTCGGGTTAATGAGCACTACGGTGAATGAACACTCTAGTGAGCACCCTGTGAGCGAGCAGTCTGGTAAGCGAGCAAGTAGTCTGGCAAGCGAGCACTCTGGTGAGTGATCACTCCTGTGAGTGAGCCATCACATGAGCTATCACTGCAGTGAGCGAGCATTCCACCAAGAGAGCACTCCGGTGAGCAAGCGCTCAGGTGAGTGAGCTTTCCACCGAGAGAGCCCTCCGGTTAGCGAGCCCTCTGGTGAGTGAGCGCTCACCCCTGTGAGCGAGCACCCCGGTAAGCGCTCACATGAGTTAGCACTCCGGTTAGTGTGCACACCGGTGAGTGAGAAATCCAGTGAGCGAGCGCTCTGCTAAGTGAACACTCATGCGAGTGAGCACTCCAGTGATCGAGCACTCCGGCACGCGAGCAGTCCAGTGATTGAGCACACACATGAGTGAGCACTCTGGTGATCAAGCACTCCAGTGAGTGGAAACTCCAGTGAGCGAACACTGTGGTGAGTGAGCACTCACATGAATGAGCACTGCAGTGAGCAAGGACTCTGGTGAGTGAGCACTCTGGTGAATGAATATTCTGGTGAGCGAGCACTGACACAAGTGAGCACTCTGTGGAGCCAGAGAGCACTGCAGTGAGGGAAGACTCTGGTGAGCGAGCATTCTGGTGAGTGAACACCCTGGTGAGCGAGAATTCACGTGACTGAGCACTCGGGAGAGGGATCACTCACATGAGCGAGCGCTCTGGTGAGTGAGCAATCACATGAGCGAGCGCTTTGGTGTGCGAGCACTGTGGTGGGAGAGCACTCTGTTGAGCGAGCACTCTGGTGAGTGAACACTGAGGTGACAGAGCACTCTGGTGAGTGAGCACCCTGTGGAGCAAGGACTGTGTTCAGCGAGCACTCATGTGAGCGAGCCCTCCTGTAAGTGAGCACAGCTTTGAGTGAACACTCCGGTAAGTAGGCACTCTGGTGAGCAAGCACTCCGGTGAGGAAGGACTCACATGAATGTGCACTCCAGTGAGCCAACACTCCTGTGAATGAGCACTCTGGTACGTGAGCACTCCAGTGAGCAAGCAGTGCAGTGAGTAAGCACTCCGGTGATCGAGTATTCGCATGAGTGACCTCTCAGGCAAATGAGCACTACATAGAGTGAGCACTCTGGTGAACGAGCACTCCGGTGAGCGAGCGCTCGCACAATTGAGCGCTCCAGTGAGCGAGCACTCTGGTGAGATGAACTCCAGGGACTGAGCCCTACAGAGAGCATGCACTCCTGTAAGCGAGCGCCCTGGTGAGTGAGTGCTCACATGAGCAAGCACTCTGTTGAGCGAGCACTCTGAGTGAACAGTGAGGTGACAGAGCACTCCGGTGAGTGAGCACCCTGTGGAGCAAGCACTCCGGTGAGTGAGCACTCACATGAATTAGCACTGTGGTGAGCAAGCACCCTGTGGAGCGAGTGCTCCGGTGAGCGAGCGCTCACAGAAGCAAACACCCTGGTTAGGGAGCACTCACGTGTTTGAGCACTCTGGTGACAGCGCAAACATGAGTGAGCCCTCCGGTGATCAAGCACTCCAGTGAGTGGAAACTCCAGTGAGGGAACACTCTGAGTGAGCACTCACATGAGTGAACACCCAGGTGAGTGAGCACTCACGTGTCGGAGCACTCCAGTGATCGATCACTCCGGTGAGCGAGAATTCCGGCGAGTGAGCACTCTGCTGATTGAGCACTCTGGTGCATGAGTACTCCAGTGAGCAAGCAGTACGGTGAGTAAGCACTCACATGAGAGAGCTCTCAGGCAAGTGAGCACGACATAGAGCAAGCGCTCCAGTGAGCTGGAACTCTGGCGAGCGCGCGAACTCTGGTGAGCAAGAACTCGAGCGAGAGGATGAACTCTGGTAAGCGAGAACTCTGGTGAGTGAGAACTCTGGGGAGCGAGTGCGGGGACTCTGGGGAGTGCGAACTCTGGGGAGCGCGAGAACTCTGGCAAGTGCAAATCTGGGGAGTACGATCTCTGGCGAGCGCGAACTCTGGCGAGCGCGAGACCTCTTGGGAGGGGGAGAACTCTGGGGAGAGCGGGAACTCTGGGGAGTGCAAACTCTGGCGAGCGCGAAAACTCTGGTGAGCACAAACTCTGGGAAGTGCGAACTCTGGGAGCACAGGAACTCTGGGGAGCGCAATCTCTGGGGAGCGCGCGAACTCTGGCGAGCGCGAACTCTGGCTAATGCGAACTCTGGGGAGCGCGAGAACTCAGGTGAGCAACAACTCTGGCGAGCGCAAGAACTCTGGGAAGCGCGAAAAGTGTGGGGAACGCAGGAACTGTGGCAAACGCGAGAACTCTGGCGAATGTGAACTCTGACAAGCGTGAGAACTCTGGTGAGTGCGAAGCCTGGAGAGCACAAGAAATGTGGGGAGCGCGGGAACTCTGGTGAGTGGGAACTCTGGTGAGTGGGAACTCTGGGGATAGCGATCTCTGGCGAGCGCAAGAACTCTGGCAAATGCGAACTCTGACAAGCGCGAGAACCCTGGTGAGTGCGAACTCTGGCGAACGCGAGAACTCAGGTGAGCACGAAATCTCACGAGCGTGGGAATTCTGGTGAGCGCAAGAACTCTGGTGAGTGCGAACTCTGGGGAGTGCGAGAACTCTGCGGAGTGCAAGAACTCTGGCGAGCACGGGAACGCTGGGGAGCACGGGAAATCTGATGAGCGCAAACTCTGGGGAGCACGGGAACTGTGGCGAGCGCGGGAACTCTGGGAAGCGCGGGAACTCTGGGGAGCACAGGAACTCTGGGGAGCGTGGGAACTGTGGCGAGAATGGGAACTCTGGGAGCGCGGGAACTCTGGGGAGCGTGAGAAATCTGATGAGTGCAAACTCTGGGGAGCACCATAACTCTGGGGACTCCAAGAACTTTGGGGAGTGCGGGAACTCTGGGGAGTGGGGGAAGTCTGGGGAGGGCGGGAACTGTGGTGAGTGCAGGAACTCTGGGGAGTGCGAGAACTCTGGTGAGTGCGAACTCGGGTGAGCGCAAGAACTCTGGGGAGCGCGGGAGCTCTGGGGAGTGCGAACTCTGGCGAGCACAAACTCTGGCGAGCGTGAGAAGTCTGGGGAGCGCGGGAAGTCTGGCGAGCGCAAACTCTGGCGAGTGCAAACTCTGGTGAGTGCGAACTCTGGCGAGCGTGAGAACTCTGGTGAGTGCGTACTCGGGGGAGTGCGAGAACTCTGGGGAGTGCGGGGACTCCGGCGAGCGCGAACTCTGGGGAGGGTGGGAACTCTGGCCAGCGCGAGAACTCTGGTGAGTGCAGGAACTGTGTCGAGCGTGGGAAATCAGGGGAGCGCGGGAACTCTGGGGAGCGCGGGAACTGTGGCGAGCACAGGAACTCTGGGAGCACGGGAAGTGTGGCGAGCACGGGAACTCTGGGAGCGCGGGAATTCTGGCAAGCGCGAACACTGGCGAGCACGGGAGCTCTGGCGAGCATGAACTCTTGCGAGCACGCAAACTCTGGCGAGTGCAAACTCTGGCAAGCGCGAGAACTCTGGGTATAGCGAACTCTGGCATGCGTGGGAACTCTGGGGAGCGCGAGAACTGTTGCGAGTGCAGGAACTCTGGGCAGCACGGGAAATCTGGGGAGCGCGGGAACTCTGGTTAGCGTGAACTCTGGGGAGCACAGGAACTGTGGCGAGTGCGGGAAATCTGGGGAGCGCGGGAACTGTGGCGAGAACGGGAATTGTGGCGAGCGCGGGAACTCTGGGGAGTGCGGGAATTCTGGGGAGTGTGAACTCTGGCAAGCGCGAGAACCCTGGTGAGTGCGAACTCGGGTGAGCGCGAGATCTCTCGGGAGGGCGGGAACTCTGGCGAGTGTGAGAACTCTGGTGAGTGCAAACTCGGGGGAGCGCGGGAACTCTGGCAAGCGCGAGATCTCTGGTGAGTGCGAACTCTGGGGAGCACGGGAACTCTGGTGAGTGCGGGAAATCTGGTGAGCACAAGAATTCTGGGGAGCTCGAACTCTGGCAAGTGCGAACTCTGGCGAGTGCGAGAACCCTGGTGAGTGCGAACTCTGGGGAGCGTGAGAACTCTGGTTAGCATGAACTCTGGTGAGCACAGGAACTGTGTCGAGCGTGGGAAATCTGGGGAGCGCACGAAATCTGGGGAGCGTGGGAACTCTGGGGAGTGTGAACTCTGGTGAGCGTGGGAACTGTGTCGAGCGCGGGAAATCTGGGGAGTGTGGGAACTCTTGTGAGCGCAAATTCTGGCGAGTGCGAGAACTCAGGTGAGTGCGAACTCTGGCGAGCACGAGATCTCTCTGGAGGGTGGGAACTCTGGGGAGCATGAGAACTATGGTGAGTGCGTACTCGGGAGAGTGCGAGAACTCTGGGGAGCGTGGGAACTCTGGGGAGCGCAAACTCTGGGGAGCGCGGGAACTCTGGGGAGCGCGAACTCTGGCAAGCGCGAGATCTCTCGGGAGCGTGAGAAATCTGGCGAGCGCGAACTTTGGGGAGCGCGGGAGCTCTGGGGAGCGCAGGAAATCTGGGGAGCGCGAGAACTCTGGCGAACGCAATCTCTGGTGAGTGCGTGCTCTGGGGAGTGCGAGAACTCTGGGGAGCATTAGAAATTGGGGCGCGCGAACTCTGGTGAGCGCGGGAACTGTGTCGAGCACGGGAAATCTGGTGAACGCAAACTCAGGTGAGCGCGAACTCTGGCGAGCGCGAGATCTCTCTGGAGGGTGCAAACTCTGGGGAGCACGGGAACTCTGGGGAGCGCGAACTCTGGCGAGCGTGAGATCTCTCGGGAGGGTGGGAAATCTGGGGAGCACAAGAACTCTGGCGAGTGCGAACTCTGGTGAGCGCAAGAACTCTCGGGAGGGCAGGAACTCTGGGGAGCGCGATCTCTGGGGAGCGCGGGAACTCTGGGGAGCGCGGGAACTGTGGCGGGCACGGGAACTCTGGGGAGTGCGGGAACTCTGGGGAGCACGGGAAGTGTGGCGAGCATGGGAGCTCTGGCGAGCGTGAATTGCGAGCACGCGAACTCTGGCGAGTGCAAACTCTGGCAAGCGCGAGAACTCTGGGTATAGCGAACTCTGGCGTGCGTGGGAACTCTGGGGAGTGCAAGAACTGTTGCAAGCGCGGGAACTGTGGTGAGCGCGGGAACTCTGGGAAGCGCAGGAACTCTGGGGAGCACGAGAACTGTTGCGAGCGCGGGAACTCTGGGCAGCATGGGAAATCTGGGGAGCGCAGGAACTCTGGGGAGCGCGGGAACTCTGGTTAGTGTGAACTCTGGGGAGCGCAGGAACTGTGTCGAGCGCGGGAAATCTGGGGAGCGCCCGAAATCTGGGGAGCGTGAGAACTCTGGCGAACACAAACTCTGGTGAGTGCAAGAACTCTGGTGAGTGCGAACTCTGCGGAGCGTGGGAACAGGCCTGCCTTTAGGGGCCCGAAACAGGGGCTTTTAGTTGGCTGTTCTGTGGTTGCAAACAGCAGCTAAGGCCTGTGTTTGGGGGGCCTGAAAGGGAGGCTGAGGTGGCTGTTTCTAATCCTCAAAGCGGAGACCAAGTCGTATGTTGTCAGGTCCAGAAACAGAGACTAAGGAGTCGCATGTTTCTGGGACTTGGCAACGGAGGCGAGGTCAGCTGTTTTGGGCACTAAGAACAGAGGCCAGTGCTGTGTTTTGGGGCCACCGAGGGCAGCTTAGTCCCTGTTTTCAAGCACAAGAACAGGTGAATGAGTCCTGCATTTTGGGGGCCCAAAAGAGAGGCTAAGCCCTGTGTTTTGGGGGCCACAAATGGAGGCTCCCTTGGCTGTTTCTGTGGCTGAAGACACAGACTGAGTCCTGCGTTTTGGGGACTTGGAAACAGAGGCAAGTTTGGCTGTTTCCAGCCCCAAAGGGGAGGCTGAGGGGGCCCTTTTTGGGGTGGGGGGAGGTGGTGGTGTGGGGGGGGAGGGTGCGTGGACCCTCCCCAAAGGGGTGGGTCCATCCGCGAGTACCCCGAGGGCAGGGAGGCTGGCATGCACCAGGCCCAACCTCGCGTCTGGGATAGTTTCTGGCGCAAAAGTGGTTTTGGGGAGGAGGAAACACCAGGAGACACCATCTTCCAGGGCCAATATTTATTCAACATTCATCCAAGACTTTCACCACTAATGAACCAATGAGCTTGGAAGTATTGAATCAGTCCTGACCAGGGAGTCAATATCGATTCAATATTCACAAGCTAAATGCTCAATTAGTTCGAGGAGTCAACAGGGAGTGGACATATAGAAACCAATTAGTCAACATTCACACAAGACTTTCAGCACTAAATAAACAATTAGCTTAGAGGTTTTGAAGCAACAGGAACTAACTAGTCACTAGGGATTCCAGATGTGTGAGGTCATTAGTCATCCCTGAGCCAATGTCCCTGAGCTCATTACTCAGCCTTCACTGAATATTCATAAGGGAATTAGTCCACACTGATCCCATATCCATCAGCTAAAGCTTCAACACTGATGCAACATTCAGTAATGCCACCAAGCTCTGAGCTGTGATAGCAACTGATTTATGGCCCTGTCAGTAATTAAAGAGTAATTAAACAGTTGGCTATTGGATCAGTGTGAGCTCATCAGTCCAGGCTGATGCCATGTGCACAAGCTCATCACTCCGCACCAGCTGTTGTGCCCGAGCAGCGGCTCTGTTGTGCCTGTGGCTCCGTCCGGCGCTCGCTCCTGGCAGTGGCTCCGTCCCTCCGTCCCGCTCCCGGCGGCGGCTCCGTCCCTCCGTCCAGTTCCTGCTCCCGGCGGCGGCGGCGGCTCCGTCCGGCTCCCGCTTGGCGCTGTCCATCCATCCATCCGTCCGTCTGTGCGTGCGTGCGTGGCAGCCCCACGGCTCGCGGCCCCCGCGGGAGGGCAGAGGCGTCCCGGGAGCGCTCGCGGCCCCACGGGGCTCCGCACCGGGCCCGGCCCGGGGCTCCCCCGAGGGTGCCCGCTGCTGCCCTCCCCTGCCCTCCCCGGCCGGGCCCCGCCGCCGCCCGCCCGCGGGTGTCACGAGGGCCGGGGCCGCCCCGCCCGAGGCAGGCAGGCAGCAGGGGGGTCCCACGACTCCCCCCAGCCCAGCCCGGCCCGGCCCGGCGCTCCCGGCGGCCGCGGGTCCCGCCAGCCCCGGCGGCTGCGGGGCCGGGCCGGGCCGGGCCGGGCCTCCGCCCCCCGCTGCCCCGCGGACAAGCCCGGGCCGCCCGCTGCGACCCTCCCGGGGGGGGCCCCAGGTGCCTCCCGGCAGAGCCGGAGCCCGTCCCGCCTCCCCGCTACCTGCTGCTGCTCCTCTGCCCGCTCCTCCCGCTGCTTCTGCCGCCGCCGCCGGTTCCGGTTCCGGTAGCGCCCCGCCCCGCCGGTTCCGGTTCCGGTAGCGCCCGCCCGGCCCGGCGCGGGGCCGCCGCGCACCTGCCGCCCCTCAGCGCCGCTCGCCCGCGCACGGCGGCGCCGCCTGGCGGCCGCGGGGGCGCTGCAAGGCCCGGGCAGCCCCCGCGCGGCGGCGCCCCGGGGCCCCGCGACCGGCGACAGCGGCAGCGGCGGGGCCCGGAGCCGCGGGGAGAAGAGCGAGAGGGAAAAAGGAAGGAAGGAGACAGAAAGAGAGAGGGAGAGAGAGGGGGCAGAAAGGGAGAGGGAGGAGAGAAGGAAAGAAAGAGGGAAACAAGGAGAAAAAAGGAAAGAGAGAGAGAAAGGGAAAGCGGAATAAGGAGGGAGAGAGGAAGAGAAAGATGGAAGAGAGAAAGAAAGAGAAAAAAAAGAAACAAAGGAGAAGGAAAGAAAGGACGAGAGAGAGAGAGGGAGAAAGAAAAAGAGACAAGGAAGAGAGAAGGTGATAAACAGTGAGAGAAAGGGACAAAGAGAGATGGATAAAAGAGAAAAATAAGGAGGGAAAGGGAAAGAAAGCAGGAGAGGCAGAGATAGAGAAAAGGAGAGAAGGAAAGACAGAGAGAAAGAACAAGACAGAAAGAGAAAGGGAAAGCATGAGAAAGAAGAGAGGAGGAGGAAGGGAGAGAAAGAGAGAGAGGGAGGAAGCCAGAGCGAGAGGGAGAGAGAGGGAGGGAAAGAAAGAACAAAGAGGGAAACAGAACCAGAGAGAGAGAAAGGGAAAGGGGAATAAAGAGGGAGAGAAAGAGAGAAAAAGAGGAAGGGAGAAAAGAGAAACAAAGAATGAGAAAGAGAGAGAAGGAGAAGGAAAGATGGAGAGCGAGCGAGAAAAGACAGGAGAGAAGGAAACGGGGAAGAAAGAGGGAGAAAGGGGGAGAGAAGGAGGAAGAGAGGCAGCAAAAAAGACCAAGACAGAGAGAGATGCAAAGCATGATAAAAAGGAGAGGGAGGGGGGAAGAGAGAGGGGAAGGGAGAGGGAGGGAGAACAAGAGAGAGAGAGGGAAAGAGAGAAAGACAAAAGGTGGGAGGAGGACGGGCAGATGGGAGAGAAAGAAGAGGAAAAAAGCAAAAGAGAGCAAGTGAGGTAGAGAAAGACAGCGGGAGAGAGAGAAAGCAAGAGAAAGAGAGAGAGAGTAAGAGCGAAGGAGAGAGAAAGAGGAGAAACAAGGCTAGTGAGAGAAGAGAGGGAAGGAGAGAGCGAGGCAAGAAGAGAAATGCAGAGGGACCGAGGAAGAGAAAGCAAGAGAAAGAGAAGACAGAGCAAGAGACAGAGGGAGAAGGAGACGAGAGAGAGGGAGAGGGAGGGAGAGAAGAGAGGGAAAGAGAGGGGGGCAGGGAGAGGGAGAAAGAGGGAGGGAGAGAGAAAGAAACCGAGAGATGAGGAAGCAAGAGAGAGAGAGAAGAGTACAAGTGAGAGAGAGAAAAAGAGAAAGAAGAGAGCAAAGGAGGGAGAGAGAGAGGGAGAAGGAACAAGAGAAAAAAGGGAGAGGAAGAAGAGATGGGGCAGAGAGAGAGAAAGAGAGGAGGAGAGCAAGAGAGAGAAAGAGAAAGAGACAGGGAAAGAGAGAGAAAGAAGGAGAGAGGGAAAGAGAGAGAGGAGAAGGAGGGAGAAAAAGCAGGGGGAAGGAAGAAAGCAGGAAAGAGCAAGAGGGAGAAAGGGAGAGAAAAAAGCCAGGAAGAAGAGTGGGACATAGGTGCAGAGAGGGAAAGAGAGGAGGAGGCAGAGAAGCAGAAAGAGACAGAGAACAAGAGAAAGAGAGGGAAAGAGAGACAGAACGAGAAGAGAAAGGGAAAGAAAGAAAGACAAAGATGGAAGGAAGACAGGAGGGAGAAAGAAGAAGGGAGAAAGAGAGGGAAAGAGTGAGGAGAGAGAAGAGACTGGGAAAAAGACAATGAGAGAACAGAGAAAGAGCAAGAGAGAAAGGCAGAATCGGGGAAAGGGAGGACAGAGAGAGAACAAGAGAGGAAGAACATGGGAGAAAGTAAAAGAGAGAGAGAGAAAGAAGAGAGAGAAAGGGATAGAGGGAAAGTAAAGAAACAGGGAACGAGAAAGGGAGGTGGAGACACAGAGAGAGAGACAGAGAGACAGAGAGAGAGAGACCCCTGCAGCAGGGAGAAGCATTCCAGTTTAGGGCTAGGGCTAGGGTTAGGGTTAGAGAAGAGAGGGAAGGAGAGAGCGAGGCAAGAAGAGAAATGCAGAGGGACCGAGGAAGAGAGAGCAAGATCCGTGCCTGACTTCATCAAAATATGCCCAATCCATTGTACGCGATGCTGCACTGATCATACCAGTGCCAAGGGGTAAATGATGACCCACAGCACAAGGGACAGAGAACTGCTGTCGTTATTGAATATGTCAGACCTGATCCCAGGCTTCCTTAAGCCACGTGTGCACCCCGACTGCAGGACTGAACCTCACACATCGAAAAAAACCCTAAAAGCAATTCAAAAATGGGAATGCTGCATATGCTAAGCCCACAGAACAGATATCTTGAGTCTGAATATTAAATCCCGTTCAGTATACAAACTCATCTTCAAGTGCCCCCGTCCCGTCAAGGAATGGGTGGCAGGAACGTAAGCCACAGTAGTGGGCAGTAATGTGTCTCCTAACTAGGCTGACAACACTGGCGCACGTTTAAGGCAACGTGCAGTGCATCATCCTGCACTTCTCCACAGCAACAACTATTATCAATTGGCTGTGATGTACGGAGGGAGGGTTAGGACTTATTTTCCTTTGGGAAGGATTTATAGACCTGTTAGCCACTAGGCAGACTTAATGCTATACTTTGGAAAAGGAAATGAAAGAGGAAGGAAAAGGAGTAATAAAGCAGATTGGAGCAATTCTGGTTTAGGACAAGTTCCCTCAGCCAGCCTTGTTTTTTATAAGTCAGTATATTCTGTTTCTTTATCTGCTCAAGGGCCAGCAACGATTTTGGCCAGTTTCAAACAGGATAATACAAACAGTGCTATTAAAAGGCACATAAAATTAGTACAGACACATATAAAGTCTCCTGAATATGAGACAATCTGAAAGTCCTGCGAATTGTGCTGTTGTCAGAGTTCAGCTGCCTCTAGGCAGCTTTCTTCCACAGCCACTTCTGGGCCATCTGCAGCACATTTCTGTCTCCCTTCATGAGAATGAGAAGCTTGTTGTGAACATTCATTGCTGTAAGCAGACAGTGTTCTCAACACATGCTAGTAGAAGACTGAAAATTAATATTTCCCCTGTGGACTTCCTTATCCCTCCTCCTCCTGTTCTTTAGAAGAGAGAGAAACTTTTCTTAAAAATTAAAACAAGCTTTGCAGCCCTTAAACCCCATCCTCCTGGCTTTGAGGCTTCTCATGAGCCCCCCTAGCTAGCTTCACATCCTAAGAACAGAATCTGGATTTACCTCTATTTTCAGGCAGAAAGGTTGTTTCGCTTCCCAAAGCTCTGCAGAGGTTTACAGCCCCCATTCTACTTTGGGTCCTGTAAGCATACAAAGTCATGCTCTTGGACCTGAGAGTCACTTTCCAAATCTGGTAGTCAGCTTTTTCCTTTGTACAAGCAAGTCTGCATTTATCTTACCAAAGTGCAGGCTCCTAGGGGCAGTGTAAAAGTGGACATACAGGTAAGCAGGTTCCTCCTTTCACTGCTGAAGAGAGAGGCATCAAAGAGAGAGATTAATCTAGGAAATGCCTAATTCTCTCTGCTGATTTTGCAGGAGACACTGTGCTCCTAACTGTTGTACCTAAAATTAGGTAGGATGAATCCGGGTCACAGTGCCAGAGCTGGTGCCACTGGGCTGATGTCACATAGCAACACTGGGAAGAGACTGTAAGGGTGTTTGGGAACTTTGGGATAGGCCTTCCTTTCCCAAAGTAAATGGTTATTCTAAGAAACCCCATTTTGGTGTACACGGTTTGAGACACCTTATGGAAATCTGATCCTACTTAAAAATACTTAAAGGTATGCCAAGTTAAGCCTGTTTGCCTTAAAACTATGGCAAACAAAACCACTAGCTAATGTTTCAAAACATTACAGATTTTTAAGATGCTTAATCTGGATTAAAGAGGGAAATCTAGGATAATTTTGCATCACCATCCTCCTCTGCATGGTGCACCTGTCATTTGAGAGGGCCATGAACTACACAGGAAGAAAGATGGAAGATCTGCTTCTGAGTGCGTTTCAGACCAATTTAGACCTCAGGTTAGGCCACTCTGCAAATGCAGTACAGCTTCTGCCTTCTTTGGAGGAAGCTTATTCCAGCTACTGGAGGAGACAGAAGACCGGACCAGTCTGAACATGGGTCTGTTCTTCTTCGGCAAGTCCTGTGAGCCTAAAGATACTTGGAGGCAAACACCGCACTGTGCACTGTTCCCAGACAGAACAGAGACCTCTGTGCAGAACAGGATTCTCTTTGGTGGAGAAAACTCATCAGGAGCCTTTGGTTACTTGAGCCAGTAGAAAACACTGTTTTTTCTATTTGTACAGATGATAAGGACAGTCATGAATGAAAACCGCTGCAGTGCAAAACACACTGCGTAACTCAAATTACATTCAGTTGACCTGCAAGCGTCCTTCAAAGGAAGCTTGCCACTTACTGCCCGACTAGCACTCTCCCCATCCCACGCAGGAATAGCCAGGAAGCGAAAGACACACAGTACATCACTGCCCCAAGGACAGCAGCAGTCGCCTCCAGAGCAGGCTTCAGAGAAAACACAACTTTCCTGCCCACTAGGCACCGCACCGCACACTTACCAGCGGCAGTTCTAGCTCAGCAAATGCAAAAGACCTTGTTCTTCAGGAAGCTTTGATCCCAGAGGCAAGCGGTTTACTAGGGAAGTGCATTCTTCCTGCTGGGTAACTGCCGTGCCACTTCAAGCACTATTTGATTCTCAAACCGTTTTTCTTATTTCCTCAGCCCTCAATTTCCCCGTTAGCTCCGAAGAAAACACAGGCTGTATTTGTCAGCTTGTTTCAAGCAGGCAGGAGAAAGGGAAAACGGAAAGCAATAAACTGCAGTATGTTGCTCTGCTGGATAAATCATGCACCAAACAAAGCAGCAACAATTTTTTTAGGAAACACTCCTGTCAATTATAATATACAACTTAAAAATGCTGCTGTTATTCATCATAATTCCTCTGCTCAAAGGCCTCAGTAAAGACTTGTACTTCTCCACATTTCTGCCTAAATCCACATATCTTCATGGCATATTAAATGCACAGTCCTTCTGCACGGTCCAAGCTACTGCTGGCTACACACCTTCAGAAGCAGCCGTTTTCAGCAGGCCCTTCATAAACCTCTTTTGCTGGCTAATAAACCTGTAAGAGGAAAAGGCTCGGGGCTCTAGTGTCTCAGAATCTTATAGGACATGCATATAAAAATCAACACAACTTAAAATTTGGCAAATTCAGTGGACTCTAGTAGAAAATTTTGAGTACAAGTTAACTCAGGACATTTGGAAATTACTCTGGGGAAAAAAAAAACGTCCTTCCCTCTAAACTGGAAACTCCTTTTGTATCCCAGTTTTTTCTTGAATTTTGTGTCTTAGTAATGGCAAGCAAATAAGTTCTTGCCATATGGGCAAGCCCATACAAACCAAGGCGGAAACTTTATACTTAGGATACCTTGAGACAAAGAATCTGGTCAGAACCTCAGCTGTTATTAATTGATTTTCTTGATTATTGCTAGGTATCTTCACTACAATACACAAATTTTGTTCTGGCTAGACTGCTGGCCACACTACCACGCATTTCTTTGAACATTACGGCAAAAACTGATCCACAGCGAAGCTGTAGTTCCCTGAACATTGCAAGGCAGCAGCAGACAGCCACTGCCGGAATAAGCAGCCCCCTGCCCCTCTGCTGCAGAGAGCTGTCCCTGCGCCAGCATCACTGCAGCCCCAGCACAAGGAACGTGCAGCTGTGTGCTGAACCCGGTGGGAACTCCTCTGGGTTGAAACGCATCCGGCAGAACAGAAATGTTCTCTCTCAAATTCTTTTGCCTCTACACGCTGCTGTCAAGCCCCCTTACCCACGTCAGGGTTTGAGAAGCACCAGTGCAAGCTGTGTACACCCCTCGTCTCGGACTCAGCCGAGTCCTCAGTTTGGCATTCTCTACAGAAGACCCAGCTGCATACCATAAATCCTGGAAAGTATCTGCTTTCTTGCACAAAAATCCTATCTGTGGCCAGAAACTGAAAGGGTCTGGATCATATCTTGTTCCATGCTATCTGGGGGAAAAAGAAGAAAACAGCTAATTATGGCCTTCACCAACAAAGCAAACCTACAGCCCATCTAGAGCTTCTCATAACTCTTAAACCCACTAGTACGCTATAAACCATCACCAGCACAACTGTGCAGCACAGGAAGAGACACTAACGGGCTTAAGTGAATACGTGCATTTTTATACCTTTTCTGTTACCTGATCAGACTAAAATATCGACTCAGTGCTGGTGCTGCTTTTCCCCAGACAAGGAAGTCTGTCGGTACAGCAGAGTGAACTGAACTCAGATTCCATTTGAGCAGCGATGGCAGCACTTAATACCATTTTCTCTGGAAATGTTCTTGCCACTAAATATTAATAAAACCTTTATATTAGAGGTCGGTGGGGCTTGAAAAGAAAAATAATATGTATGGAAGGAGACAAGCAAAGCAAAAGAAACTGGGAAAGAATCATAACTAAGTGGTAAATGAAAGGAGTGATTTATCTGAAGAGGGTGTCAACAGATGTGCTGGTATATTTTCATGAGTGATAAATAAGCAGAAAAGGAGGAATAGGATAGATACTGAGAGAAAGCAGAGGGGAGAAAGAGGAAAAGTGCAGCAGGAGGAGAGAAAAAAGTGTCTTAGATAGCGAGGGGGGACTCTTCAGTACAGAACTAGTAGAAGAGTCACTTCCACGAGTGGGAACCGTCACCTCTCTCACACCAAGTGCAGCTCTGCAACTCTCAAACCCTCCCAGTGCTGCTATATGCCAACCAGTGATAAATAATGAAGGCCTACACAAAAACCAGAAGGCACTCGCGCTGAAGCACTGCTGAGATTTTAAGGCGCAACACTGGGACTAGGTAATAGCTGCACCAAAACCCCTCGTCTGTCGTGTAGCTTGTCACATATTTTCAGCTGATCTGTCAAAAGCACTGCGTTTGGCTTAACGCCTAACAACCTCCCATTCCTCCCATTAAACGGAATCAGACCCGTGCCAGGAGCTCGTGCATTTCCATCCAGTGTCCTCGTGTTTCCGACGGGGCCTGACCAGCACTGACAGCACATTCAGGGCGTTACCACAGGAACAACAAACTCCCCGAACAAACTCGTACAAACGTAACGCCAAGGTAACCAAGTGCAAACTCAGAATAAGCCTCGTGTCTTCCCTTCCCTCCTCTCCCATAAGCAGTGACTTTCTTCAGCAGGAAAGGTGAGGAAGGCACGCCAGGAAATGTGAACCCATGTCACTCATTATTTCTTATGATAAACTATTTGGAGACGTTAGGATATTTTTCAGAACTCTGCTGTAGATCCTGGTGCCAACAAAACCAAACATATGGCAAACCTGGGACTTGAGACCTGTGTATCAGTGAAAAGCAATTTGCAGACTTGCTGCCTTAGTTTTCCCCCTTAAACGTCCCACATTCAGCATACTTTGTTTGGATTACTTTTGCAATAGCTACAGGGGGAGGCACTGTTTTCACAAGCAATTTCTGGTTTTGGCACCCCAGCGAAAATATTTTCAAAGAACTCAACATTCAGAACGTGGGCGTTCCAGTCTTTGACACGATCAGGCAACCCGCTTAATGGGCCTCCACCCGGACACCTCCAAAGCTGGACAAATAAAACATATGGTCACTGCTAAAGGCTGCCCACCAAGAACAGTCTGCATGATTTATCTCCCAATGCTCTTCCAGACCTAAGACAAATCACAACGGTAGTTTTCAGGCAACTTTTTTTTTTTTTTAGCATTTGCCCTGAATACCTTCCTTGACAAGAAAATAATATTCTTCACCAGAGAGCATCTCACTTTTTCTTTCCTGTTCAAGACCATATAAATGGTACTGCATAGACATTTAACCATTCCTGTTGCTCTTCTTTTCCAGATTAACAAATTAGGGTACAGAGAAATTAAATAAATTCACGAGGTCACCTAACAAGTCAAGACCAAAGCAAGAGATAGGACTACAGAGGCCTTTCTAATTGTTACACTGCGATTGAGAAAAATAACTTTGCTTAAAATCTGCTTAAGGAAGGAAATAGCTTCTAGCTAAAGAATTTGCATCTTGGCTTATATAAATGAATAAATCAGAGTCAGTGGATTTTACTTCTTCGTACATTTCACTGTTATCTTGGATTTTATATTCAAATGACAGTGTTCTGACTAAGTTCAATGAAAAGCATTTTCGTTCTTCAGAGCAATTACTTCATTTAAACTAGTGCTTCAATTAACCAAAATGCTTTTTTTTTTCCAGTGGGCAACTTCACTTGGAGACGTTACTGATTTTCTGAAGGACTATTTAATGAAATTTAATAGAAGTGTCTTTGATTCATTCTTAATCAACTTGTAAATTTTTCATTTTTAGAAACATATTAGGAAAACCTTTAATTTCATATTTGCTTATTTATTTATTCAATTTAATTTCAGTCTTGCATTTAAGTACTGCTATACTCCTCAAAATATTAAAAATCATATAACCCAATCATTATTATTTAAAATCGTTGCATATTTAGAGCAAAATATTTCAGTTAACTCTAAAAAGTATTTGATATTCTAATTACAAGAACCTCTTGGAATGAAACCAGAATGTAAAGGGTCAGCTTACTGTAATTTTCAACTGTTAAATGAATTTTGAATTAGAACATAAGTAGCAGCTTCCAGTGAATTTTTCTTAGCAAAGTGTCAACACCTGCAAAGGAGAAAAATGAATGAAAGTATTGTCATAGTCTTAAATACACCAGTAGAAATGTTCCACTCAATCACGAGAGAGAGAAACAAAAGATGCGAGAGCCTTTGATCACCCAAATGCAAAGCCAGATCACAGAAATGCTGACTTTATCTGAAGCACTGAGACTCAAGAGTTACTGTCTAGCTACCCACTACTGTTCCCACCAACAGGAAGTCACCCACCTGGGGCAGCACGCAGTTTTCCTCCTCCAGCTGTCTCACTCTTGCCTCCAGCTGCCTAACATAGGACAAGGTTGATTCTAAAATTAAAAAGAAAAAAACTCTCATTATCCACATAGATCTGCTTGTGTAGACTAGTGCCAGAGCCTGTGCCACATGCTGACTTGTGCTCGCAGCAGCCTTCTTCTCTTAAAATTCCCTTAAACACGCAGCTCTGTTCCTCTCAAGGGCACTGCAAATAATGCTGGTACTAGAATTAATCCAGTTCTTTGTCACTTTGGATTCTAAACTACTGCACTTTAAAACAATATTTATAGTCCCTTCTCAGACAAAGGAAACCTTACAGAAAGGCAACACAGACTTGATTTCTTCTATCCCATACCCTAAGCTCTGTGAGCTTGGACAAGAGCAATGCATTCTTCTACAGGGTCACCACTTCAAAACTCAGAAAGAGAAGACTGTCTTCTGCTGACAGAGGCAGCCAAAGAGGTCCCTCCACACCAGTAAGCGGAGGGCTGGTGCAGCACATGCAGACTTCCCATGCAAGCAGTGATCCAGCCTGCAGGGAATACCACAGCTAGCCAGCACGGAGGCACAAGGTATAGCCTGTGCTGGGAATCAGGTGCGTTGTTCTGGCTTTAGCCTGTGCTGGGAATCAGTTGTGTGCATCTCCAGGGTCCTGAGAGAGCTTTGAGTCTGGCTGATAGAGTGCACAACCGCCTGAGACACAGCATTCTTACAACTATTATTCCTCGTGCGAGCTAGGGCAGCACCGTACTACCATACGCTCTCGTAAAGCTGCTTGGCTGCAGAGCAAAATCCCACCCACCCTACTCACGAGTAACATCACTGGCCTTCCTAAGATAAATTGATTGATTATGGAGAATAACATTTCCCGTGGATATGAGTACTGAAAGAGCATCTGAATGTTTCAATCAATGATCTTATTTCCCCCTGGAAAATGAGTCACGGTCTGTTCTGTTCCCAAGAATTTACTGTAAGAAGAGTAGATCCAAGATCCATCGCTAGAAGCATCTGAGAGGTTTTGTATCACACATTTTGGGGGGCACACAGAAATTCTGCCATTAAAATACTGTACCTAGAAAAAATACATGCCTGGGAAAGTAGCTGGTCACTGTAAGAGAAAAGACCTCTTCTCAATACAGAATCACTGCTATGACTCTAGTACCTCCTCATACTTAGGTGGAAGTCCACCATGGATTCACTCCTGACTCAACGATCCATTAAACTTTCTTTGAGAAGTCAATTCCATTAATTTATATGTACTCATACTACCATGTAACTAGTGTACAAATGGAAACAGCTACATCTCTGATGTCTAACTATGGAATCCATTGGTGTCAGGGCAGTACTGGCAGTTGATATCAACCTGCAAAGCTGCATTGACACCAGAGCAGTTCTCTGATATAAATTATCAGATGAATTTGTGTACCCTTCTCCTCTGATATCTAAATCACCGTGCCAGCCTGCCCATAAAATAAAAGTGACAGGACATGAGGTGTCACTTATTGCTCTTGTGAGACTGCAGTAGGCTAAAATATGCACGCACGGATAGTGCATGCGAATTTACAGAACATGAGGACAACAGACAGAAATTTGTCAAAAATGATTACTGCACAGCAAGGCACAGGATTAAAAATAGCATTGTACAACAAAAGGGAAAGAGGTAATCTGAGGTTCTGTGTGCTCTACGGCATAACGATTTTCATAGCTAGTGATGGGTGCATCTCTGGAGAGCTGCTAAGCCCGGTTCGGATGAGCACTTAGAAAATGAACGGCTTATTCAATTAACTATAGACGACAGGGTCCCTCCCATCAAATCAGCTCCTTTCCCAGCAGTAGCGCTTCTGCGAGGAGCTGTAGAAGCTTCCTCACTGGTATGGCCATTAGTGTTGGCAATAGCTCCCAGCACATTTCTTTTCTCCTCTCTGTTGTTTTCTACAGATGTTTTTTTGTGCAACCACCTTTTCTGAGGGACTGAAGTAGGGGCTTTCTTCGGCACTAGCAATCTCTCAATTTGTTGGTTACAATTCTGCTGCTATGTCAGCTTGGGCACCAAGCTCACATTCAAGTCCAACTTCCCCGTTATCCACATCTGACAACACATTGACTAATACCCCAGCTCTGCCCGGGTGGAAGCCAGCCAGCTTTCCTGGCCCCAAAATCCAGGGGCAGGGCGGGCACTGATTTGCACATGGGGGCACAATTGCCTCAAGCTAATCGGATCCACAGGCCTGAGCCAAACCCGAGCACAGCTACAAAAGCAGTATAATATACCCCCGGCTACCCCTTCAGAGCATGCCGGGCTCACCCGCTTAGTTCATGCAAGCTCCCTTTTGAATTCCCGTTAACTCCGAGGCATTTTCTGTGTTACCATTTATTAGTTCCGTATATGCTGCATAGCTCTCGGCAAAGTTTGCCTCTCAGTTTTATTCCTTCACTTATATGTTGGAGTCTAGCGCTGAGATGTCTGCTGCCTCCAAAAAGACAGCTCCACTGTCAGCTCAGAACCTCACAGTGCCAGCTTACACCAGCTGAGGATCTGGTCTAAAATCTCCTGGCGTTTTAACCCTTTTAAAGTGTGAAACATTTGTTTAAATTTCCTTTTGTAATCTGATGAAAACTGAAAATTAGGTCAGCTACCAAAGGCCTGATCTAGCAAATCCTTATTTATGTGAGCATTCTTGACGTATAGGCTAGATGCATATATATTTCAGTATCTGTTAATGTATTTCTACTGTGATGCTATGCATGAGCTTAGAGGAAAGGGAGAGTGGAAAAGGCAGTCAAGGACACAAGAGAACGAGGAACTGAAAACACACAAAGTGAAATGCTGTCATCAGTGATGTCGACAGCAAACCATCCCCAAAAAGTTGCATCGTAAAAGTGTTTATGGAAGGGACTATAAAATCCATCTCTTCTTAACTAGCCTGGAGACCAGTAAAGAGCCCTAACTAAAAAGTAGACCTTAAACTGCCTGCCAGAAAATGGTCACCTGTTGTCGCTCTCCTTGTTGTTCCAGGCAAATTTTCACATGAAAATTAAGCAGGTTTAAACTGAGGCAGAACGAACTGATGATCACAATGCTTTATTTTCAACAAGAATATGTATCTGACCTGAAAACAAATGTCTCCCAAAGTCAAGGAGAACAGAAACATAGCATTTCTTCATAACATTATTGTTATCTGACATTAAAGCATTTTATAAGATGCTACAATATGTCAGGCAATCACTGCTCTGAAGAATAACCTGCGCAAACAGGATTTTTCAGCTGATGTCATTAGTCATAAAACCTTTTCTGTTTTATCCTTCCCAAGTAGATTTATTTAATATCTATAATTTCCACAGAACTGCAACTACACATAAAAGCCCTGCATTACTTGCCAGATCTTAAATTTGACTAGTAGACTGCTTATATACAAACTTCCAAATACAGCTCTAAAGGGAACTCCCTCTGTCTAAAATACAAAAGGAAAAAACGGTATTTGTATTAACACTATAAAAGCTCTAGTATTGTATTCTGAGTAACAGCACAAAACTGTTAACTGTTTTGAGATCAAATGCAGATAAAAACAGACAATAAATTTGGGTCAACATCTCAACAAGATCTGACCACAGAGACATGACACTGTGGTAGCCAAATTACCAGTTTCATCAACTACGGGCTTCTTGGTTGCATTATTTGTGCTCCTTCCAGTCTTCCTTTGCTAAGCAGAAGTTTTACTGAAATAACAATTTTGAACAATTTCCATTCTCACTACCAGATTTATACCGAATAAATTAATGCTCCTACATTAATGCTCCTAAATTATATCACTATCTATTAAAGATGGAAAAAACTCCCGTTCTCATATTCTTTCCCAAATATTTCTTTACACATTGCTCCTTCGGGATACATCCACACCGCTAAAGTCACCCACTCTTAGGCCAAGGGGTTCACAGTGGCTCTCGTTCACACCAGTGCGGCCTGCCCAAGTCCACGCTCAGCGAGTTTGTTTGCCCCTAGGGCTCTAAGCCACAGATCCCTGCATGTTTTCTTCAGTGCAAAGCATCTGGAATAATGTGAGGAACACGTCCCGTCTTACCGGAACGGTGTTTTTAAGCACGCAGCATGGTATGTATGTGGGACATGACACGACAGAGTGGGAGGTGTACAACGCGTGCTGGGAAAGTGTTAGATCACGCAGGGCGAAGGAAGTTAAACGTGACATGGTCTTGTCTATAACAGCTGTAGAAAGCAGTTCCCAGAATAAAATATCCCCGGGTTTTGTCTCAGAGAGAACTAATCGGTTCACTCCAAAAAAGAGCTTGTGAAAAAAACCTGCAATAAACATGATCAGAAGACCAGGAGCAAACCAAGGAACTAAGTTATAGGACTATTAATTTACCATTAGTGTAGTCTAAGTCCTATTTCAGTGACAAATAATATTCAAATTCATTTGATCTTTCCAGTGGAAAAAAACGGAAAAAACTTTGCAATTTCACCAAAGGAACTTCCACAGTTTAGCTTCCCATGCTCTTAAGATGATTGCAAATATGATCATTGTGCAGTGCTTCATTTCAGGAATGAAACTCAAATTCTTTTCCAAATTATTATAGCGACAATAATATCTTGCTTTTAGCGAAATTCAGTGACAATCTGCTCTTTCTCCAAATCCATCATTCTAACATGTTATTAGAGAACATCAATATTGATGTAGCTGATCTCTTTTTCTTTTGACATCCACACTCTTGAAGCTAGTAGATATTTTGGGCTTATGTCAAACTTTATCAGACCCGTATGTTGCTGCCAAGGGCATATTTGTGCCTTGGCTTTATCCATTTTTTGTGTGTCTATGCCTGATCTCACTCTATTAAATACCTCATAATGTTCTTTAAGCTAGATTATCCTCTGCTCTTTTAGAATGGTTGAAGATGTCACATTAAATTCTAACTTTCTAAAGACAGATTCCCTTCTTTTCTGTTTTTTTTTTTCTTTTTCCTCCTTTTAAGGCCAGTATTAAAAAGGCATTGATCCAGTGACAAGTAAAGCCAAAAAAGACTTTTCTGTTCCACATCAGGGTTAGCCCTGAGGACGTGCACGTGAGCCTGGCTCCCTTTGGAGACCAGCCTTCCTAGCCCGCACGCTCGCTGCGGCACCTCTGTCTACGCTGCAGAGCACAGCTGGGGGAGAGTCCCCAGCACGCAGGCAGCCTCTCACAAACAAGCTTTCACGCTGCAGAGCTGCACACTCGCCTTCTCTTCCTGTTCTACCCCTGTCCCCCCAGTCCAAGTCACACCAGGCACAGACTCCCCATACCTCACAGGAGAGCTCACCTACCCTCCCCAAAGCGTCCCCGGTCTCCACCCTTCAGCACTTCTGGCTCTCTGCGTTCCTGACTTTCATCTGCTCCGGCTGGTGCCAAGGCAGGGATCCAGCGTGGCAGGATGAGCTGCTCCTTACTGCAGCTCCACTCTTCCAGTGGAGATGGCGGTAACATTTCAGCCCTTCTTGAGAGGAAGGCAGCAGGGTGCACTGCAACGCAAAGACGCCAGCCATGCTGGGCCGCAACGCAGCAGTGTTGAGACACCTGCAGCATCCTGCCGTTGCGAATTCCCTCTGGTAAATGGGGTCACGTAGATGGGGGTAACTAGCATAAAGCCTTGCACTGCCCAGGCACTGAGGTGATGGAGGCTGTGGAGATACAGAAATAGGATGCTATCAGCTCCGAGCAGGCTCCTTACCAAGGGGTCTACTACTAACCAGCTGGTACTAGCAAGTAAAATGTCAGTACCGCAACACGAGACTGGCATGGAATTATTAAAAATGAGCCGCCCTTAGGACAGCGCAAATAGGCACTATGCCTGGAATAATACTGGAGATTGAGATGATGGGTTACTCAGAGCATGCTAGCTTCCCAAACTGCACTCATATATTCCTCACAGGTGCGGGCATCTCAGTCAAAGCAAAGGACACTAGCTGATGGTCTTGTGGACTGAATGGCCTTACAGGATGGTTTGTGATCAACTGCTGTTGGTTGTACCAAGTCTCATGATGCCAGGATGCTAAGCAGGTCTCCTGTTTACCCATTTGGAGAAGCAAGGTCCTTTTTTCCCCTCCAAATAAAGTGGTACTTTCTAAGTAGCCCCACAATTTTCAGGTCTTAAAAGGATAACCAGAAAACACAACTGTCACCATTGGCACAGGTACCATCACGTCTACCATCATAAAATTTGAGCGAAGAAGAAGAAACAGGATGTTTTGGGCACCACTTTTCTCATATAGTCATGATAAACCATGGAGAAAAGTGATGCAGGGCTGGGGATTGCAAGGCAGCGTGCTCTGGCAGTTTACAGGGTAACTAATCTGTTCATTTTTCTGCGGCGTATGTGAAATTGCATATATTGGATAATAAAAGAGCCAACTTCTGTTTCTCTTATCTCTATTACAACCCAAATATTACATTGAGAAAAACAAATTATTAACAACATTAAAACATCCGAAGTAACCAAAAAGATTTGGAAAGCCTGCAGGCTTCAGTCCACAGTATTCCCCATGACCATTTCTGAACTGGAACAGCTGCAGCATCTTCCCCTCATAGTTCCCCTGCAGAGCTTGACTCAGACTCTGTTCCAAGATCCCAGTTTTTGTTAGCTCTGTCCTTGTCACTTCACCTCCTCATTTACTAGAAGCTACTCTAGGGCCTGCTCCTCTAGAAACCGGTGCACTCCCCAGTCATGCTGATTTGTGAGCTCTGCACTCGAGGCAGCAGCTCAAAATCCCCGCAGTAAGCAGCATGTGGACATGCAGTTGTTAGACTCACAGTTGCCACCCTTTGCTATGTGACAGACATCTAAGTAATGCACTCTCTTAAGCAGACATCTGTCCACCTGATCCTGCTCTCCCAGCTCCAAATAGGTTCACACAAACACTTTTTTTCCAAAAATCACGTTCCCTGTAACCTCCCTTCTCAGAACAATGTTTAACCAGGACGCCAATATCTTCTTCCAGCCAGCTGATGCGACAGTCTCTTAAACAGGCTGGTAAAGAGAAGACGAGCGGTGCAGAAGATGTGCGGGGAGTAAGAGAGCCCACACTGATGAAATGGGCATGATCTAGCAGGTCATTTCTGGCACCCTGGAGCTAATGGAAGTTACAGAGACAAGGGGGGTTACAAGGTACAGGCAAATGTGGGACAGCACTGGAGAACTTCCTAAAATATGAAGACCTTTACCCAGCTGTTAGCTCCTCGTGAAACAGATAGATCAGAATCCCATACAAAGGGAAAACTCAAGGGTTCAACCTATACTTCTACTTGTTCAAGAGAGCTTGGGCGCCAAGCGCAATAAGGCAGGTGGAAGGGATATTATCTAATGCCTTTATATTTGAGGTAAAGTAAGGGTAGAAGATGTAATACCTCTAGTACTGACATAAGCTCGGAAAATAATCCATTAAAACTGCTTCAACTCAAGAACTAAAACTCTCTTTTTCTGGATTTTTAAAAAATGTTGATTCCAAATATACTAATAATAGTTCTCTGCAAAAATTGACCACTGGGTATCTACATACCGCCTTTTGATTAACTCTAAACAATAAATCATCAGCGCAGAAGATACTAGTTGCTTCACTGATGTTAAAAGAAGGTTAGAGTTTCCTAACTTTGAAGAAAAACTGTAATACAGTGGATAAACAAAGCAGACAAGCCACAATAAGAGAGAAAGTCCTCCAAGATGAAAATACTTGGAGGCTGGAGGTATTGGGAGAAAAGTAGAACACTGTTTGCCCTGATCCTAGGCATTTACTTATGGCCACTGTTGGAGACAGGATGCTAGGCCAGACAGAAAGCCGGTGTGGAGCAGCAGGCTCTCCTGATGGCAAGAAAACAGAAGAACACGATTTCATGAGAATGCAAACATCACCTTGGTTCTGTTAACAAAAACATTTTTTGCTTGGAAGACCAAGTGACGCTTCGTAAAACAGAAATATGTGTGTTTATCACAGTGTGCCTCTACCAATCAGATGTGCCTATGCTTGCAAGTCAGATTTAAAACAGATTTCCATGCTTATAAGGGCATTTAGGTGGAACTTGGACTTCCACATCAAAAACTCTAACCTTGAAAAAAATCTGCTTAAACACCATCTCCAAGCTCCTTGGTCACATCACATTTTAAACTGTAAAATTTGCCAGGGAACCTGTTACGCCTCTGGACTTGCCTAAAATGGCTCCAGCTTGACAGAGCAAAGGAGCTCCGAGTGGAGCTGGCACCTCAGGCAAACGTTCGACACGCCAAGCCTCAGGCTTGGTGGGAGAGGAAGGGACCGAGGCAGAGCGGATAGTCTTTCCCTTGCTTGTCGACCATGCAAAAAATTAATTGGAGACTAAGGTAAAAACAGAGCATAAAAGGGACAGCGAAGCTATCATCCTAAGAGTCTGGTCCTCAAAAGCAAGGCGGGAAGAGACCTACTTCTGCATTTCAGAAGAGACAGAGCAGGCTGCGAGCAGACGGGTGCAGGACTACCTTCCCCCTCTGCCCTTCCCGGCAGCAGCCCCCGTGCCGGGCCCCCCTGCGCCGAGCGGGGGCTCAGCCTTCCCGTCGTTTCGGGCCACCGTGCCGAGACGCCCAACTAACTTCATAGACTGCAGACCGAGGGGAACAACGTGCGGACCACAGACGTCTCTTCTTCCGCCCTTCAACGGCGCTAGCCCTCGCCAGTAAATATCCCCGGCAAATAATACCTCCCCGGCAGAAGGAAGCTGTGCCAGCGTCATTTCTAGTATTCACTTTTCTTCTAAATGCACCGACTCAGGCTCTCGTAATACACAGAAAATTGTTAAGATGCGAGCTCTACTAACACAGAACAATAAATATTTTACACAGTAGTACATTTACGCAATCCTGTTGCATTACATACACTGGATTTCTCTGTGATCCTTCCTGCTATTAGAACACCTGTATTCAGCACAGTAAAAGCGGAACCACTTGATTTTTACTTCACATTATATATATATAATATAAAATATAATAGAAATGTAATATATGTATAATATAAAACACATACACATATTTGTGTTTTCATCACCAACTACTGTATCAGTAATTTCTTCAGACACCATAAGAGCTCTCTAGTTTGTGTCAACAAGCACAGCCCCCCCCAAGTAAAGGGCAGCTGGCACCAAGACCAGAGGCGTTAAACTGTTGCTGGCGTCAGGACCACGGCTGCTGACCCCAGTTTGAAACCTGCCTTTCTGAGTAAATCCCAGGTCATCTTCATTTCTTTATGTCAGATGTAACCACTTCAGGAAAAGGGACTGCCTCGGGCGATGTGTCTGCACGCTGCCTGTCCCAGCAGAGCTGCGATGCTGCCTGGCCCCATACACAGGCAGCGAGTAAACCAGCAGCCACTAAGGCAAGTTCCCTAAGGAGACGCCTGCGACCTGCCCCACTTCGGCAGTCTGGCCTTGGCTAACAGCCGAGCAACGTCCCAGCTAATCCAGTGGTAACTCTCACGCTTTCGCAATGATTAATGTAGTGGGCATATCTATACTGCGAGTGTTGTAGTGCTCTACATACAGTACTGTACGTGTGCATACGGTGAATGTATTTACACTGTAAATGCTGACATCCGCTGTAAATCCACTGTTGCTGACATGGATTTACTGTTTAATAAATTACGGGTCGGATTTTGAAAGGCAGCCAATGCCCGCTCTGTTCTCCTTGAAGTTACCAGGAAAAGTCTCTCTTGACTTCAGCGGAAAAGTTAGAGGAACACTCAGAATTTTTTTTAAATCCTAACTTACATGGAGATGCAAAAGCTTACAAAATGAGTATACACAAATGTAAATTGCTCAAACAATTCTTTAAATTTACCTCAGAAAATAATTTTGCAGTTTGCAGGTATTTCACTTCAAAGCCACAGCAGACATGAAAGTCAAGAGGAGCAGAGAGAGAGAACTGAGATTCATGACTCTCTTTGTTTCTTAAATCTGGACATAATGAATAACATTTGAGTCTTAACCTAGACCTGAAGTATAACACACGGCAGCACAATGTTTCTTACAGCAAAAGGAGCTCTATCTTGTAGCAGTTAACTCATAAAACTTAAGTAACACGAATAATTAAGAGGCGATTAACAGAAATATTAAATAAATAATATGTTGCATTAAAATAGCATCACATTTAGGTTTTAAAACTCTTAACAGATAGTGTAAGGAATAGTAAAGCACTTAGAGCAAATAATTTTTACCTTCACCAAATAATCTAACAGTTTAGTGTGTTTAAAGAAGTAACTACCATACACCCGGACTTTCAACATGACAGAATCTGAGAGGCTGTATATAGTTTTCTGTACGTAGAAGAGGAAGTACCATATCCTAATGCTACAGACATTCTTCCCAAACATTGGGTTTTCTTAAGGGCAACTTACAACAGCAGTTCTGTTAAATAAATAAGGATCAAAATTGCTACCTTTGGTCATGCTGAGCTCCCTTTACTCAGGACCTGATTGTGCACATAAACTCAAGGTTGGCATGAAGAGCAAGTACAAAGCCTTGGCTGCGCACCACAGCTCACAGGACCAAAGCCCGTCAGGACAAAACCCCATTTCCTCAAGAAATGCCCAATTCATTTCAGAAGTATCTCCCATCCAAACACTAACACACGCACCTAAGCGTGATCCTAAGTACCTGCGCGTTTAGGTACATCCAAGAAGCCATATCCCAGTGAAGAATAGTCTCTGTCATACTCCTGAGCCCTTTCACCGCCTAGATGAAAAAGAGCAGACATCAGCATCTGCAATTGAAACTGAACGAATAGGATTTGCTTGCCCTTGAGGCAAAGGCAATAGTTATAAGAATCTAGCAATTAATTATTACTAAAATGACTTCTTGCATGAGCCTCTGCAAAGGTATTAGTTAAATGAGGGGCGTTTAAATTACAGTGAGACACTTGCAGATTCATAGTTATTTGGATGCGATAGCTCTCAGTAAATGCTGTCTGTTGTAAATCATGACAACGGAATATATTGCAAAACATGCTAAGGAACAGATGACATCTGAAACCAGCAACAGTTTCAAATCGCACACGGTGGACAGATGTCTCTGTATTTCAGCGGTCACCTTCTCAAATTATTCTTCGGACCATAATACTGAGCTCTCAATAGGCAGAGCATCTCCTATCTGCAAGCGCATTCATTTTATCAATCATCTGATTTGTGGCATTTGTGGCATCTTCCATTACCACCCATCATGAGACACACTATCCTTCAAACATTGTTACATTTTCAGCACTTTTGTACAAGATGACTTTTAATGTATTTTTCTTTGCTTTCCCTATAAAGAATTAAAGATGAGGAAGGTGAGAAAAACATTCCACTTGCTATATCTTTTCGTAAAACTCTGATCAACTGCTTTTCGTGTAACTTCTAAAATGTGCCTTTTATTATTAATTCAGTGGATCAGAGAGCTCCTGTAAGACCTTCAGAGACTATCTAGAACTATGTGCAGTTTACAAGCTTTAAGCACGTGTAGTATTAGACAGCTGCAACGGTTTATTTGGTTTGGGGCATTCATTTTTTCCCCACATATGCAAAACGGTCACCTCCAAGATCACAATGCCCCTCACCTACTGCCCACAAAAACTGCACGCTAACCATCTTTATGTGACTTTTTGCTTAAAGAGAAATGCTGCAGCATCTATGCCACAGGTAGATTTTAACAACCACAGTCACGTTTGTATTCTCTCCAAACGCTCCAGCTCTTCCACTCCCTTGACATCTCCATTCTCCCAAAGATGAAGTCACGTCAGCACTGTTAACTGATCGGTAGGAACTAAGTTTGTCATGGACAAGATCTGGCCTGGCAGGCGTGGTGGCATATGAAAGAGTAAAAAACAGGAGACTGCCTTTTCTGGCTGGATCTTACATTTGGCACTACCACAACCCAAGAAATTCTGTTTCCTCCCAGCACCCAAGTCCATCTACAGAGCTATGGGACATGTTGAAGGGATGATAGCCTAAGTACGTGCCTTTGAGGGACTCTTCGAGGAAATCCGTCTGCTGGCATTCGTCCCTAGGCAACTATGGAGCGGCTCCATCTCTTTTGTGGAACAATCATAACCGAGCCAAAACTGCTCTGGTTTCACGTCACCGGAGATTGGAATCTGCTCGGAAGGTACAGCTGAAACATACCCCGAACAACTGGTCTGACCACTACTCTGGAGTTCTAATAACAGTTGTTTAAAAGAGCATCAAATGCATCAGAGGATTTTCAAAGCAAACCATCGCCACCAGGAGCTGGATTTAGAAGCCCTACCTTTACAGAAAGACCAGTGGTTATCTCATGACACCTTCAAAGTCAGATCTCAACTGAGATCTTCATGGTGAAAAGCCTTGAAAGCAATGGTATTTCCAAGATGCTATTCAATCACCCTCCCTTACTTCTCTCCTACACAAAAATAAATTGAGAAAGACACTTTGGGGGATATCACAGGATCTAAAGAACAGATAATGGAACAGTGAACCTTTCACTGCCAGAACACCAGAGACTTCACACAGCAGATTTCACCCAAGAGTGATTTTTTGAATGTTTCCGTCCTACACCTCTAGAAATAGGGCTTTAAGAATATGATTTTCACATTCCCTCGGCTTCGGTGTTACTCTAAAGAGAGACTGCTAAAGAAAGCTCGATTACCTGGGACAAGATAAAAAAGACTTAAAAAAAAAAAAAAAAGGTTTCAGGGCAAGTAAGTTAAATGCAGAGTGTACACGTATTTGAGAGACACATTTATTCCATGCAGTTGTATTTTTTCCTGTATTTTTCTCTTTACACAATTCTGTTTAAAATTAATAGGCAGATGGTCAAAATATTTTAACTGTGCACCTATTTCTATTTTTCAGTATCTGAGTGCTCTCTGATTGAGAATCTTTCTTGAGCAATTTTTTGCCATTTTAGCAAATACCCAAATAGGAGCAAACTGAAGAGCAAAACAAGCTGATTGCCAATTTTTTTCCAAGTAAAAAGCACAGCCTGTGGCTTTACCTACCTAACGGGGTCAGGATTTTCCAGCCCAGCAAGTGTTCAGAGAGCTGGCGCTGGTAGAATCCGTGCCCTGGTCTGGCAGCAGTTCACCAGGCAGCACCCCCACGTCCAGAGACCTGGTGCTTTCCATGAAAACCTTGTCCTGCCTGGGAGCTATGATCAATGTATCTGGGGTTCAACCTGTCAGAACTCCTGAAAAGTTTCAGCCAAGTTTTTCATGCAAAGTGCCAAAACTTTCTAAGTTCCAACACACTAGTCTGCCAAAACACTGCATAATCCAGACTTGCAAATCTTTCACTCTTTCAGCATAAACACCCTGTCAGGCGACAGACAGGTTTAGATGAATGCCATCAGAACCAAGGATTATAGTATTTCACTCCTGACCAAAATTAGGGTAATATATCACCAGAAACCTAGCCCTAGTGCACCAATGAACCCGTAACAAACCAATAGTAATAGCTGTAAACAACATTATTAATATCTGACACTAACTGCTGAATGTAAATATGCTGGACCTTCCCTGCAATTTGATGCAACGGGAATGCATGCAGTGTGGGCACGTGGGTCCAAGTCACCTCTCTTTCACAAAGGAAGGAATTTGCATCACTAGATCGTGTAGACCCAGGAGAAATATCGAGGGCAGGGAACAGTCTGACAATGAATATTCTGCCTCAAAATAAACTGATGGTGACTTAATAGCCTACTCCCACCTCGCATAATCTGCTGCCAATAAGGCTATGAATGAATGAGTGAAACTTCTGCACCAGAAGAGTAAGACACTTTCTGTATGATACTGGGCACTGAAAAAACAAAAAGTTTGTCTAGTAAAGCTATATAGGAGAACAGAACTGAAGATTTCTATTTTTCATTATGTAAATTGAACAGTTTATAGGACAAAGGTCTGTTTCATTTTCCATTATTGCAATTTATACTTTAAAAAAAACCCAAGAGCTTTGCATGAAACACTCTTTGCAGGTTCTTTTTCAAGTGGGCTATGTTAAAAACATCTCCTGTTAATATTTTCAATATTGTTCCCCAGTAGCTCTAGAAAGATCTAAATTTTCAAGTACTTTTGCTCAAAGAAAAGGCTGTATATGAAGGGAGCAGACAACCTAGCTGAGTCACACTGGTTCCAAGTAAAAGTACAGAGTATTTGATGACAAATGTGAAATATATGTCCCAAAACCAGTGCTGTGCCAGATACCTAAGGAACAACATAAGGAAATTTTTCAGAAAGCAGAAATACCAGTTTCCTTCTGTTTACCTTCTGTAGTGTAGTGAAGACATAATTACCCATGAACGATACAAAAGGCTGGTTTGAATCTATGATTTTTTCTGAAATGCTTCCAAAATACCCAAATGCAGCAAGGCCCTAAATGAGAACTTCAAAATCTCAAGAACATCAATCTTTTGTGAGACTCTTACAGGTTATGTTTTGAGTTGCAGCTGATAATCAGAAGCGGAGAAAAACCTATCTAAAAAGTTGAAGTAGTCTCAGAGGAAAGGGGTGGAAGGAATAGAGATTTGCAGAAAGATCTTTCAAATACCAATTCAATTTTTTAGACAGCAGTGGATTTTGTGTGCACGATGATCTTCAACAGGCAAAACGGTACAGTAGTGGTCATCCTTTTAAGGTACAACCTAAACCAATATTCTCAAAGATTTCTCGGCCATCTGAAATACATACGGGCTTTTTTTCCATTTTTGCAATTTTACAGATATTTCTTCTACTTTAAAAAACAACAAACGTTTAAATCAAATTAAGCTCTAAAAAAAATTACCTTCTGATAACAACCACATGCTAAATGGCAGTTGTACAGGCACTGCAGTAAGAGATTACTCACATCTGCAAGTAGAAAGCATTTATCAAAATTAGAGTCTTATAAACCATCACACATAAACCTATAGAAAAATCAATGCCCATGGCTTATATTAGCAAGGAGCAATGAATTATTACTTATCCAGCAGATAACAGAAGCTTGCTTTTCCTGAAAAATTCAAAGCCCTTCAAACCATATCCAAAGCCCTTAGAAGTTAGTGAAGGCTTCTCACTGACTTCCATGAGCTTTGGCTGACACCCATAGTCTGTCCTTAATGTTGTCAGCAAATTCTATCACTTCTTTCAGAGAAAATCCAGGGGTTGCTTTAAGTGTGTCTAATCCATGAGGACAAAACTTTAATGAGTTTCTAAATTTATATCTTTAGAAGCAAAAAAAATATATATATATTATAAAAAAACCTGTGACCTAGAATCTATTCCAAACCACTGCTCTTCTTTTCACTGGCTCTGCTCACTCTCCCGAGCCAAAGTCGCTAGATCAAATTCATCTCACACACCTGGGCTAATGGACAGAAAATATACTATAATTCTCTTGCCACAAAGAAATAAGGTTTTTACCTTATCCCTCAAAAACAGCAAAGGGCTTGAGCTCTGCAGACCCATTATCACCTCAGGGAAGCTATCACCACATCTGGCTGCGGATGTAAGTCAGCAAATAGCTACTTACATTAATCATCATCATATGATTTGACATACAGCTTGCTAACTTGGTGTGCGCATGCATGTGCAGGTGTATATATAAATGTGTGTATCAATATCTATATTATAATTAATCTGCACTGTGATCACTTCCCAGCACTAGGGGAGGGAAGGTTTCACCTTCCAACGAATAAACACATTTTTAACCAATTAGGCAAGCGTGGGAATGGTTATTTCCTGTCTGTCCGAGCAAATGAAAACCATTCAGGACATTCACAAGATAAATTATCCTTTCCACACTGGGAGATGGCAACAAAATTGCTTTGCGAGTTGAATGACTAAGCCCTTTCCTGATAAACTTAAGGGAGTAAACAATTAAGCCAAATAAATAAGCACTAAAACACTGGGAACATAAACTATTTCATAGCAATTAATAGTTTAAGCTAGTTTCATCAACCCGTGGGCTGTACGGTTACAAATGACTAGCTATGTCTCATTCCAACTGACTCCTTATTTCCTTTTACTTAGTAGCTTTTAAATGAAAGTGATTTTCTCTTAGAATGACTTAAATGGCAGACTGCCTAAAAAAGTGTATTTTATTAATTACATTTTTCAGAAAACTGCCTTGATTTGGCAGAAAAAATATTATCTGCAATTTATTAAGCTTGACTCCACAATTCATTGGCCATCTGAAGTTGCCTGTTTCTCTCTTCGTTAACTACAGAGGGAGCCTTGGGTGACTAAGCTCCCAGCTTTCGCAGTCGGGAATGGGAAGAGAGATGGGAGGAATACAGCCTTCAATTCATCAGACTTGCCAGAAAGATTCAGAGACACCAGTCACTACTGAGCCTTTACTCTTCCCCAGGCTTAAAAAGCATAAAAGAAGATTTCTAGGGCCTGGAAAAAAAAATTGGAAAACTGAAACTATATTTGAACTGAAATGTATTTGTCCAATTGCCTTCTGAATTCCCTGCCTCCATAAATTCTTGTTCAGCAAAGGACCACAGACAAAACACTTCAGGTGGATTACTTTAGTTTTTACCAACCTGATGTGCGACTTCAGCTAGGGTTACTGGGATGCCTGTCTTAACTATGGAGACCACATAATAAACCTAAGCGTTCAGCATTCCCCTCGACTCTTTTGGTTTTCCAACAGAGAAAAATAATGTTATGTAAAGCGGTGGTGTTACACATTTGATGATTGGATGCTCACTAATGTAACACCCTGCTTAGTGAATAAAAATACGTATTTGTGTCTGAAATGCCATTTTCCACAATCACTAAACCATATGTTTGATGGAAGTTAGACTTCTTTTTTAGGGCAAGGGCTATACTTCAAATTTTCTGCAACTCTACAACCATACATGAAATATTTGTTCCCAAAAAGTATGTCCACATAAAGAATCACAGCAAGTAACATTTGGGTTAGACATTCACCAGACCTTTATAAGGGTAACAGCAAAGCAATGATATAGACAGCCTGAGGAGACTGTAAGATCTTCAGCATTGGAGATCTGAAGAAAAGGTTAGAGAAATATTTGCCAGGAATAGCTGAGACAGAGTTGGTTCTGCCTTAGTCAGGTAGATGAGCCAAGGGACCTAAAGTCTCTTCCACATGAATCTTCTACGGTTTTCTTTGTGCGTATGTGGGTGCCTGACAGCATGACATCATTTCCAGATGAGAGATACTAGTTTTAGGAAAAATAAGAATTCAAAGAAATGAGGGATTGAGCAGGCCTTTGGGAACAGTAACAGGCTTATCCTTGATACTCACTGTCCATCCTTAAGGTGGTTTAATAAAGGGCAGGATATTGCACATCACAAAATGAAAGAGAGAGAACTCATAAGAACTTCTTGTGTTCCACTGGGTTGGTTTATAATTTGGCAGGTCTCTAATTTAAAGGAATTGAACAGTACTTTCTAGGCAGACTTTATCAACCTGAAAACAATAATATCCTACTCTAGTACCTAGGGTTTATTACATTTCTAGCAAAACGACAAATGAGAGCAAACAGGAACCTTTCACTCGTTTCCACCCAAGAACTTAAATTCCTTCACTGACCCATTCTCACAGTCTACAGGAAACTACAGAGCAAAATCTTTTACTTAGTCCCATTTTTATTTAATTTTTAAATACATTTTATTTACCTTAAAGTCATAAACCAAAGCTGGTAAACAGCTGGGCGAGGGGGCCAATGTATGGAAAGAGGAAGATAATTTACTGTGTTTAGTTATACATACACAGTGTAAAAATTACATAGAAATACGTGAACAATGAACTATGTATTTATGATCACACCGATCGTTAGAGTTGCTCGGTGTAGCTCTCTCTGCATCCCTTTTTTACTGTTTTTCTAGTGTTTATCGTCTTTGTGGAAAAGACAATATTCCTTTGTGTTTCGACAGTGCTAGACGCTTTGGGGATGCCACCACAATCTAGCTAATATCTGTCCCCTTAGAACTCGTTGGCTGACACCTACAAGGCTTATTGAGTAAAAGAGAGCACGAAAGGCCAAAACAAAGCAGCAGAAGTGCAGCAACGAACACTTGCCACAGCAGGTGAAAAAGTACAAATCTGACTAATTCAGTAAGCAGATTCGGATATTGCTCTCAAGGCTTGACCTGGAATAATTTATGACTACATCAGAAAAAGAGCGTGTACCAGGACTGCAGATGACATAGGTCAAGAAGATGTAATTTGATGTTATCACACCCTTTGACTCATAATGGTGATAAAATAGTTACTATTGAAGTTTTGACCTTTTCCCATCTGGTGCCAGGCAGAATCCTAGGAGGAAAACCCTGTCTTTTTTTTTTTTTTTTTTTTTTTTTTTTTTACAAAAGTTGTAGAGGAGAGACAGAGGGGAGATTTTGTCCCAAAAATATTAAGAAGAAATTTAAAATAAGAGTATACTAGACATCTGAAAAATAGGGATTTTTCCATCTCGGCATACTCTCTGGGCAAAACGCTTTGGGAAACCTCTATTCCACTGTGTCCTGCCAAGACAGCTACGGAAATATAGACTGGTTCTTACTGAATTCAGTAGCAGGCCCAGTGGTAAAGCAGGGGAGCTTGCAACTTAAATCCTGCTCTACCTCCCGGGAGCATAAATCGTACTGGCTTTTGCTCAGCCACCAAATAAGAAATTGGTGCCTCCTTCAATACTTCACCACTTATCCTCTTTCCTAGCCAGCTTGCGTTCAGTACGAAGAGTCCAAAGGCAGCTGACAAGTGACACTGCTTCCTCTTCCAGCTCTAGCATCTGCCATGCCCTTCTGGGCCACGCACCAGGATGGTCTTGAGAGCAGGAGCTGGCAGTGTTTGAATTTACCCCTTCAGCCCTGGTCAGTAGCACTGTCCAGCGCTGTTACTGCTGTCCTTGCAGATGCCAGATGCGACACCACCGCATCGCTGGGGTGCAGAACTGGCGGGGGCAGGGACTAAAACCTCCAGCCAAACACCTACTGCACTCTGCCCTTCTTCCTTTTTGGTCCTCCAACTTTTGTCCTGTTTGATCCTGCTGAACGCATAATAAGTAAATAATGCCTTTCTCCCATTTGCAAATACTGCTAGAGGGCTTCTCCCTTGTCCTTGTTTTATGTTGATTTTTATTCAGTCACATTTTCATATAAAAATGTGCACATCTGTAGGATTTAATCCATATGGTGTTATTTCTGTACATATAGCCTAAACAACATTTCTGCTTGCAAATTCCCTTAATTATAACCATCCACTAGCACTAAAATAAGCCACAGTACCTAATGCTCATAGTCTTCAGTCACAACATGCTCAGTATGAGCTCACTTTGTGTGCAGACCAAATGATCCAGACCAGCTCTATCTATACTGCATAGACAGGCAGACTCTTCTGCACTTAGGGCTCCTCACCAGGTGAGCAAGTTTCTGTGCATGACAGTAATCGATTCAAAAAAACAGGTAATACAAACAATTTGTGGAATAGCACTTCAGGATGAAGTGAAGATCCAGAATAAAAGACTACATACAGCCTTGAAGTGGACAAACTAACTTGCTGTTTCAGGGACACAGGAATTATCACACTGGAGATCTGAAGTCAGTCTCTACCAGTGATTGGATCAAGATGCTGCAGAGCAACAGGCAAACACTCCACCACAGGCTCATGCAGGTTAATTTGCCCCCGTCAGTAGGGAGCATATCTTGTTCTTTACTGGACAGAAGCAAACAAAATACTGAAATACAGTTATTCTAGAGCAAAGTTTATTCCATTTAATTATGATGACACTGGACATTCCTATATATCCACGTCTGAGTCTTTTTTCAAATATAACTACATTTTAAGCATTGACAACTTCTTTGGGTAGTAATTTTATTTATATATTTAAACAACAGATGTAGATTTTTTTCATTGATTTTGAATTTCCTGGTTTTGAATTTCATGGAGTATCTCTTACCTTTTCTATGAGAGAAGCAGAAAAAAGCTCCAAAGTGTATTCTGCAGTTATTCATGCTTTACATATTTTCAATCTATTTTCTCTTCTTCCTCTCCTCAAAGATTAAAAATCTTTTCTCAATTGCCCTTCACTGAATCTTTTCCATGAGACAGAGATGACCAGAACTTGACATACTATTTAAGACTTATACAGAATATACATGTATTATCATATTCTCCATAACATTCAAGGTCCCATGCAAGCTAGCATCGCCTTCACGTCTTCTAACCAATGCCACACGAGAATATGACCTTATTCAGCTGGAATGCCCAGGTTCAATAGCAGTATTGATGATGCCATGACTTTAGAGCTATGAAAAGTATCTTAGTTATTTCACATCCCTGTTAAAATTATCCTAGCTGGACAGTATGGCTGTCATATTCAGGCCACATAGAGTGGCCTTGTGCTCTTTAGTCTCAAGAATTCAAATAAACGCCAGCCTCTCTCCCTAGCCTGCATAATACTTTTCGTAGGCACGGGTTTCCATCACTCTTTACAGGATATGCAGGCTTGGAACAATACAACACCCATTTAAGCCACTACAGTAGTTTAAGTTCACCACCGTATACAGAATTTATCGCTCTGAAGACAAGTTGTATCCTTGGTCTTTTTAGTGATCTATCACTGAACTGTGATGAGAACATTAAAGATGCAATCATTTCCCACACTTGATATCCTATAAGAAACAAGTGCACCAAATTTCAAGATTTTAAATTAATGCGGACATGTAAATGATTCATATCAGTCATCTTGTTAAACATGTCTAGTGTATGGCATCTGGTGTTAACCATTTCTCCTATCATCAAGCTCCAACATGTAACTAGCTAGCTAGAGTCATTGATCCAACACTGTCAACCCTAGCTTCTCACAGAAAGAAAACAACATTAACGTATAATGCTTTAGGTAGCAGGGGTATCCACAGCTTCCCCATGAGCAAGCAATTCACACCACCAATGAAAGTATCATGTATGTCATTAAAAATGGAAGAGGGTTAACTAGCACTAGCAAGACAAATCCCAAGATGAAATGTTTTTCAATATGTTGCTTGATACAATATGATGACTTTGCATCAAATTTTTGTGGACAAGTTTATTATATTCAAGCAAGCTGATCATGAATAAGTTTGTTTTGCTGTGGAATTTTTCCAGGCATGACTCACATATTAAGCAAACACTATCCACAATGTGTTTTTACTCCTAAAGGCATTTGAATCTTTTTTCTAAAAAGAGACAGAAGGACAAATATTTGAGACTTCCTCCAGGGGCAATCTTTGTTCATTTGCTACTTTTCCACTGGGTTTTACTTGCTGTACTCACACCTTCATTGTGAATTCTGCAGAGGTTCCCTCTGTTCTCTTTCACATGTCATTCTCTTTTCAGGTGCCCACCATTGATCTAAAGACAGCTTTTCTTATTTGGTAAAAGGGCAACTGGAGGCAGAGCAAGAGTTTAACATTTTTGGTTCCAGTCCTGTTCTGTAGTCAATTTAATCTCATCACCTGCTTCACGCTCCTTTCATTCCTCTTGTTCAGAAACCCATAGACACATGGTAAGAGCTATCCAGAGGCAGAGTGAAACGGCATGCAGCAGGGGCTTAGAGCTGAACTAAGAAAAATTAATTCCAACAAAGGTCAAGTTTTTCACCAGAGGTAACAGAGGGTTCAGTATTGTACTAAAGCGCCCCAAACAAAAGAGCAGCACTTTCTGCATGGGCACTTACAGTACAAACACCTGATTTTCAGGTGACAGACACTGGTCGAATCCAGGCAAGGAGTAGTATTCCTCCTCAGTTGCTCTTTGCAGTTTTATAGTCAAGGTCCCAAAAGGCAACCGGTCACTAAGAGCCAGTGCCAGCGAGGAATCAAGTACTTCACACTCACCTGCGAGGTCAGTACTTTGGTGGTAGTGGGGTCTTCTCTGTTGGAATTTGTAGATATTACACCAGTTGTTCCTGCTGACAGTCCGCAGAACTGGTACAGCAAGAACCAGCGACCGGAGGGAGCATACGCAGGTGCCAGGTGGGAGACCTGCTCTTCCAGTCCCCAGGCCAGCCTTACTAGCGAGGATCAGAAGGCAGAATGAGGAACTTAAAGAAAAGGAGGTAAATGCTTTACATTCACATTGACCAAGTCTCCTTTCCTTTGACCTAACATGGTCCAAAATGAGAGTAAGGACCATCCTGACAGCAAGGGCATGAAAGTTCAGGTAGCCACCTGTGCTACACACACTTTCAGGTATAAACCAAAGGCAGAGTAACATAGAGGCAGTTCTAACTAAGAGATGGGTCCTGCTGTTTTACCCTGCTACAGTGTCTGCATCATGCCTTCCCCTGTTTTGCAGAACAGCTAAGAGATGACTGAATTGGTCTACATGTACAAATACCTTTTTGCATAGGCTTCTACAGATGAGGTAGACAAGCAAGAGTTTGGAGCCAGCCATGAACACCAGCTGCCATGGCAATAGAATGAAGTGGTTAAAAAAAGCATTAGAAATATTGCGATATTCGCTTTATGGCAGCGGTCTGGAACCAAACCCACAGTATCTCCGAGGTAGGCCTGTAGTCATGTTCATATTCAAGCAAGTCCATGTTAGGTACATGGAATTCCCCCCCCCCCCCCCAAAAAAAAAGCAGCTCCGTAGCGGTCTGTGCTTAGCCTGAGGTTAAGGGAGGTATACTATTCACTGCAATGACAGAAGAGTTACCTCAATGCTGTATCTAGCTCTGAATACATCATGGCTCATCATTTTCTTCCCTCTTCACTACAATGTCTTTACATTTTTAAAACTCTTTCATGAAGAATAGGGGAAAAAATGAAAACAGCAAGAAAGATGTATTAATAAGTAACCAAAAAGCCTCTCTTTTCTGGCTATTACTAAATTGGATTAAATGATCTCCTGCAATCAGAGCCACCTCTTACTGGAAAAAGGAGAAATGAAGAAATGGTTCTGAGATGAAAACTGACCTTAAGAAAAATATCATTATTGCCTTCTTTCTCCAAAATGTTAAACATAGTCAAGTCTGTCTTGATTTCATCAAGATACTCCCTAGGCAAGAGAAAAGATTCCAGAAATACTACAAACACTACGACTATTTGCACTGCAACATATTCCCAGACACTTTCCTTGCGATCTACTCCTTCTGACATGACATTCAGAACATCACTAAAGCTCAGTATCAGGCCGTGTCATTCAGCATCTGGCATTGCAGCAATTATTGAGTTACTGGGATTGAACACCTTTCCCTGACTAATCCACACGGACTGAGGGTACTCAGCAGGAGAATTTGACTTCTGAAGACAACACTGATCTTTCTACACTTCAACACAGGATGTGTTTCTAGGTCCTGCACGTTTAGCATAACTCAAACCAGCCACAGCAGGAATTTCAAGGAGTAGATTATTAAAGCACTGGCATTCTGCAACTGCTATTTACTTTCAGAATACCTGCTATTAATGTCTTCTGTCTAAACAAACATCACCATCACTGCTCCCAGTGCTTCCCAGTTTTCTCCCCTCTTCTTGATCACACTACAACTTCCTTAAAGCTTGACTATAAGTCTTCTTATCATTTTAACTAGTCATTGCATTGTGTGTAAGGAATACTGAGCATCAACTAGATCTTGCACTTTTTCTTTATTCTCCTGCTCTTCTCAGGCTTTTATGATTCCTGCTGGCATTGCTTGCCTAGGAAATCTCAGATCTGGAAAAGGATTTTGTTTCAGTTTCTCTAAGAAAATGGAAAAAAGAAAGAAAGAAAGAAAAGAAATATCCCATCAAATCAATTGCCTTACTTAACTCATATTAATCAGTCAAATGCACTGGGGTGCTTTCTTTGCAAGAGCTCTAATTTTTTTTTTCTTTCTAGATTAAGAAGAACCAATGCTTCCTCTAAACTGCGTGTCAGCCTAAGCAGGTGTAGAGACAATGCGACTTCATCCACACTAATGGATTTGGTCCTCCTTTGTTTTGGACTTCCAATACAAGACAGACATTGACAAACTGGAGCGAATCCAGGGAGGGCCACCAGAATGGTCACGGGGCTGAAACACATGGCATATGAAGGAAGCGGGGTTTTTCAGTCTGCAGAAGAGAAGGCGAAGGGGGTCTTACTGCTGTCTATGACTACCTAACAGGTGGTTATGGAGGAGATGGAGTCAGACTCCTCTCAGATGGACGGGGAAAGAATAAAAGGTTCCGAGCACAAGGTGCATCGAGGGAAATTCTGATGAGCTATTAGGAAACAAAATTCACAATGAGGGTGATCAAATGCTTGGCCAGGTTACCCAGAGAGGCATGCAATCTCCACCCTTGGAGATACTCGGAGTGCAACTGCACGAGGCCCTGAGCACCCTGAGCTAAGCTGGTCCTGCTTTCAGCAGGAGGTTGGACTAGAAACCTCCAAAGGTTCCACCAAGCTTAAATTAGTCTGTGTTTTTACGATTCCACCCTGATATCACTGAATCAGAAGAGGCCCATTTTCCAGGCTACTTGATTCCTCCAGACAGTTCACTTCTCTCTACAATGAAAACTCAGAACTAGTACAATATTTGAGTATAATAGGCAGCTCGTAACTGGCATCTTACATTTAACCTTTCCTTTCCTCTCATACCAAGCAGGGTGATGCAGTTCTCTGCTCTGTTCCTGAGAATGATCAGGAAACATTAATCTCAAGAATGCTAATAAGCTCTTTTCTGTCAGTAACAAAGGACGCGGGAGGCATGGACCTTCTACTGTAAGGATCCAGGGCCTAGCGATCCATGTTCAGGAATAAATAACCAGTGATTGTAAGGAAGCCAAGTCTTTTCAGGCCAATACATTCTCTGAAGATAATGAACTATCCTGACATATTCTGGAACTCTTCTCCCTGTCCGCTGTAGCAATGGGAGAATGGAACCATTCATCAACATGACACAGCATGGCTTCCAAATATTGAGACATCTCGATACAGTCAGCTGAGTAATATCGCTTTCCGTGTCTCTGCTGTTGCTTTCAAAAATGATCTAGTAACAACCAGGGAAAGACAAAGCTGTGATAACTTTCCACAGGCCAGGTGAAAGCACAGACCAGACCAGGTAAGGCACAATTATTCTGAGCTTCGTCTTCTAGCTCCCTAGGGAAAAGTTTTAGGGTTGCTTTCTTCTCACATGACTTTGCTGAATGCGCCATTTCTGACAACAACACATCCTAAGTACTTTCTTTCTCCACCACATTTTTGCCATTCCCTTCTCTATTCAACCAGGAAACACTAAAGCAAATCATATAGTACAAAGTACGTATTCGACATAAAATGCAATATATCTTAAAGTATGCATCAAAACTAAATGCTGCCTTTGGATGCAAGCATAAAGCTTCTGCAAGTATCTAAGGGAAAGAATTTTTTCAGGATTCAACTGAGATCACCAAGTACAAGTGTAATACTCAAGTTGTCTGAATTGCCAGAGTCAGAGGCTGGAAGCAGGCCTGTACTTTTTGGCAATACAGCACTTCATATGATGCAACACATGGCTCCAGTCAACACTCCTTTCTCTGGTACAGCAGGCAACAAAAGATCAAGCCATTAGTCCTTCATTGTTTTCTATTCCAAGGTTTTATCCCCTATGTTTCGAGATGCTCTCTCATTCCATGCTGTCTGACAGCACTTTTAGCTTTTTAGAAGTTGGAATTATAAGAATTATTTACATTTGAAAAAGTAACATTTTGGATGCACATTCTGTTCTTGGCCAGAGGCGGCTTTTTTTTTTTTTTTTTTTTTAAACTTTTCTACCTGCTTGGCCTGTAGAACCATTTTAACTTTGCTAAAACTTCCAGAGAAGCAGCACTTTTACCAGCACTGAAATGCACTGCATCTTTCATGTCTTCAAATAAAAATTAAGCCCAACCTGCCATCTGTTAGATCTGTTGCATCTAACACTTCCTGCAAAAGAGTGCTAGTTTGATTATCCTCTAGCTAGACTTTGCTGGAGTGATCACAGGATCCTATCTAAAGCATAGTAACAAATCTTAGTGTCTCTTCCATCAGCAACCCTAATGTACTGTAAATGGCCATAGGCTTAAAACCTATGACTAGATTCAGCAAAATGTTCACTACTATACATAATTGTAAATAAATAATAGAACCTTTTATTATTATTATTACTCACATTGTAAAGGAAGCCAGGAGTACACCATGGAGACAGAAGAGAAACTGCAGTAGTATTTACAAAAGCAGGCAGCAGAACATATTCCACCACTGACAACAAAGCCAATGTTGAGCGGTCCTGAAAGAGTTTGTGCCTTGAGCAGCCTGACAGATAATGCAGAACATCTACAGGCAATGCAGGAAGGCTATAGCAGAGGGAACAGCAGAAACTGGATCTTGATTTTGGCCAACTTTTTTTCCCCCCACTATGACCAGACAGTACAATCCAGTACTAATATTGCCGAATTAGGATCATTTCGGAGAGCTGGTGAAGAGCCCACAGAGGCCTGGCTGTTGAGAAAGACAAAGGAAACTATTTGTGACCTAAGATGCATTTCTTTAATATAAAAAGATTTTTCCATAACTGAAGCTTCATGACTTCACATTCCAGAAGTCAATAATTTGAAATCATTGTTTTATGACTACACTGAGCTTAAGCTTAGTCTTTTAACACACACCCATGTTTAATGCACCATCAACATTCACTCATTTTTTTAACAACTTTTTCCAGTGGTGAAGACTGGGATGCCAACAGCCCCTTAAAGAAACCGTCTCTTTCATAACTACGCTTGTTCATCAGACAGTCAAGCCAGATGCAACTATGAGAGTCCAAATGCTGTTCATTCTGATAAATACAAGATGACATTGAAAAAAAGGGAGATGCGTAAAGAATAATCACGATCATTTCTTACCCAGCAGAATATTCTCTGGTTTGTTGCACTACAGGGATTGAAACCTGTAATTTGCAGGATCACTTGTGAGCAGCTGGGAGTCACAGGGCACTGCAGCGGGTGGTTCTCAGGCAATCAGAGTAGGGGCAATTGCATAGTCACCAGGTACATATTGACTTCACCAGCCAGGATAAGCAGAAATCCAGCTCAGATATTTTGAAATGCTTTAACACAGATTTTTTTTGAAGACATATAGTCAGAGAGGAAACAGCATTTCCAACAACAGGACAAAGAAGAGTTTTTCCCACAAAGGGAATGATCTCTTCCAGACACAGTCTCAGACTATCTCCACTCTCAGCAGGTATTTTTGCTTATAATTAGATCTATTTGAACTTCCAAAAAGAAAATACTGAAGGCTGGCAGGGAACCAGGATTGAACAAAAAGGGGCAAAGAGATCATATAAGACAAAAGACGGTTTTGATAAGAGAATAAATAGGTACTACTATGAGAGAAGAGAAAGTGAGTCTGCTTCAGGACTTGAAGCAGATTGGCATAAAAGGCTGTATTTGTTCAGAAGCACACAACAGTATTATGCAACAGTTCCTGACAAGAAGTGAACGGTAATATTTTCAGCCAAAACAACAGGAGAAATGCATGTGAAGCAAAATGCATCAGCTATGTTAGCAGAGAGCCTTGGAAAAATGTCACTGCTCTTGGTCTTTGGGACTTTAAATAATAAGTCGAAAGAATCTTAGCTTAATCTTTCAGACTTTACTCTAACAGGATTTATGACTGACTCAAAGGAAAGATGATGTTTTCTTCCATCACTTCCTAGAACACCTGTGTCCTCTGCAGAGGTTATACACCCAAGCAATAACCCAGACTGACCACGCTTAGCTTACAAATGCCAAGAGCAGCCTCGCTTGCTAAAGTACAGCAGCATGGGAAGGCCCAAGTGAGCAGATGATCTGCTCTCAGATTCCACCTGCTAGTTAGATATGGACAAACTGCATTTTGAAGACACTATACAGAACACACGTAAATAAAGAAAAAACAATACTTCAATAAAAACCTAGGCACATATACATTTCTAACATGCTTGTCACTTAAATGCGGCAAAACTAAAGCTCTAAAGAACTAAAGAACACTTCCTATTACGAATTAAATTCTCCTTTTCTACACTGAGTCTTTGCTTCAGTTAGCCAAGACACTGCTGAACCTTCTGCCATTCTGAAACTGCATGAGAGCCTATGTATAAGTGTGGATTACGCAATAACCTCTGAACAAAGCAAAACTGTAGGATCACCTGACCCCTCTAGGGTCAGAACCCAAACCACTAAGAATCTGAAAGAGCAAGTAGTCGCTTATGTCCAGCATTTAGGTGCTAGCGAGACTGTCAAAGTCTTTACTATATGTGGCCTAACTCTGCGGATTCCCAAAGTCCTGTAGACACTGGCGTTTCCACCAGTAGGCACATAAAACACCCCTCACCCTGCTCCTGCAAAGCCTGATGCAGCTGAGCTATTCACCAGCTGAGCTGCTCTTTACTCTGGCAAGACTCTCAAATACGCACTGCTTGTCTCCAGGATCTAATGGACACTGACAGTTCATTCCATCTAGTCAAGATTACCAAGATGAGATTCTCAGCAGGAACCGGCTGTATATGTTCACATAACGCTGCATTTAAGATACCCACTTAGGAAACAGCACAAGTATTTTCAAATCTCCACAGCGCCCGACTCAAACCCAAGTCTCTTCTGTACCAACAGAAATCCCTCATCTCTGTGTCATTAGGCATTTTCTCTCCAGGGGAGAGTTAACATCCATACCACAGCTGACCTATTACCTTTAAGAGGTGATGCCCTGATGTACTTCTCCCCTCGGCCTCCTGTTGGCTTCTCCGCTCAGTTTCCTAGCCTTCGCTAATCCCATTCCTAAACGCTTTATTCTCACCATAAGTTAAAGGGGAAGCCTAGGTACAGAGGTTGGCGCTGAAGACTCCCTTAGGCACTGGAACGGGGCATCCCTTAGGTGATCTAGCCCTGAAAAAAATACAGCGACTTCTCTCTCCCCACCTGGGCTTTCAAGCAAAGGCCTGTCAAGAGATGAGCCCAGACACTGCAGTGGGTAACAAAGCACCGCACACAAAGAGGGACGATAGGCACAGCATTTAAGTCAAGCCCCATGAGAGCTTTAAAGAATAACACCAGGAATTTCATATGGAACCGGATTACAGTGAGCTACCAACATCTTTTGCAGCATAAACTGCTGTTAGACTAGCTTCTTAAACATCTCTCGGGGAAAAGGGAAGTATTATTGTTGTGAAAAGCACAATTCTTTAAATCTCTCATATCTTATTTTTGAGGGTTTTTTAAATGATCTTTATCAATCATATAAGAGTCCAGGGGGTACCAAAAAGTGATCAAGTGAATAATCCACTAAAAATTTTGCATGCTGGTTCCACAGTTTTAAAGGTAAGACATCACCAAATCACCAGCACAAGACTAGAGCATCTATTTCATGCATGAAGCAGCAATTCATCCTGGTAAATTTAGCTGTGGCTTTTATTAAACTCACTGCAGTCTCTGGCCAGGCAGTAGAACCTGAAGAGGCTTTCACATTATATTCCTCGGAGATTCAAATAAATTGAAAACTCTCTCATTTTCATGTACCTACTGGGTTTTTAGAAAATTACTTAACCATTTCAACTACTGAACTAGTCAGCACCTTCCTCCTCTTCTCTCACCTTCTCACATACCAACTGAGATAGTGTCACTTCCTAAAGTTTACCCAAAATTTTAAGCAATTATCTTTTATTTCATCCCTCAGATTACATCAGAAGAACAGCAATAGCCTGTGTGTGGATGTCACGTCATATTTATTCTATGAAAAGGAAGGCAAACAGCATGAATTTGCATTTCCTAAACAAATTTGAGGTACAACTTGCAGAGTCTGCAAAAAGTCTTTGTGGGTGGGTGTCTGCTACAGACTGCCAGATCAGGAAGTAGATGAAGCCTTCTTCAGACAACTGGAGGAAGCCTCATGTTTGCAGGCCCTGGTACACATGGGGCACTTGAACCACCCCGATACCTGATGAAAGGGCATCATGAACTGGTGGGAGTGGTTGATACTCCGAAGGGTTGGGCTGCCACTTAGAGGGATCACAACAGGCTGGAGAAATGTGCAGAGAGGAACCTCATGAAGTTCAGCAAAGGGAAATGCCAAGTCCTGTATTTGGGCAGCAACAATCCCATGTATCAAAACAGGCTGGGGGCCAACAGACTGGAAAGCAGCTCTGCAGAGAAGGACCTGAGCGTCCTGGTTGGTGGACAACAAGTTGACCATGGCCCAGCAATGCGCCCTCACAGCAAAGGCGGCCAACAGCCTCCTGGGCTGCACTAGGAAGATCATTGCCAGCAGGTCCAGGGAGGTGATCCTTCCCCTCTACTCAGCAGCGGTGAGACCACACCTGGAGTGCTGGGTCTAGGTCTGGGTGCCCTGGTACAAGAGAGACATGGACATACTGGAGTGAGTCCAGCAAAGATGATTAAGCGACCGGAGCATCTCTCCTATGAGGAGGGGCTGAGAGAACTGGGACTGTTCAGCCTGGAGAAGAGAAGGCTCGGGGGTGGGGGGAAGGGCAACGAGTGTATTAATGTGTACAAATACCTGATGGGAGGCAGTAAAAACGACAGGGCCAGACTCTCAGTGGAGTCCAGTGACAGGATAAGAGGCAATGGGCACAAACTGAAACACAGGAAACTCCACTTAAGCATAACAAAAAAGAATTTACTGTGAGGGCAGCTGGTGGAAGAGCTTGCTCAGAAAGGTTGTGGAGTCTCCATTCTTGGAGATGATCAAAATGCAAGTGCGCATGGTCTTTGGCAGCCTGCTCTAGGTGACCCTGCTCTGAGCACGGCGGGGGGGGACTGGACAATCTCCAGAGGTCCCTTCTAACCTCAGCTATTCTGTGATTCTGTCTCAAAAGTCATACCGAACAAATCACTTCCCAAGGAACAAACCCTAACCTAACCCTAACCTAACCTTTTCTAAGTGTCAGTGAATTAGTCTATACCAATGGAGAAGCACTGAATCTTAAATAGTGAGGCTACATCCGTTTCCTCTAGAAACGACGGCAATATTTCTATTGATTTCAATGACAACAAGATCAAAACCTCTACCATCAACTTCTCATTCAGATTTTTCCCCTGTGCCCAAAATGAAATGAAAGCAACTTCAGCAGTTTCCAAATTCCTCTGTCCTTTCTCCCCACGCTTTACTGACCATTCTTTTCTGGTGCAATCCCCTGTTTAATGTTCTAAAGGATGAATTGTGGCCTAGTGGGTCAAGGTTTTATTCCGACCCCACATAGCTGTTTCCTTCACATTGATTTTTCAAACTTCTAACTATCATGGGAAACAGAGGTTCAGGGAAAAAGTTCACTATCAAGTACGAAACATATGTTCCCATGAAAATAAAATCAAAAGGCAATTCTGTACTACCAGCTCTTAACAGTAAGATAGGTTTTTTCCTCTCCTTCTAACGTTCCACTTTTCCTCAAAAACCAAAATGGTGTTGAATAGTCTGGAAGCAGCACTTTGGAACCACCCATGTCACCTTCTAACCTCCATCGCTCCAATTGTCCAGGGGTTAATTGTTGACCTTGGTAGCATTAATTCTTATTCATGCTTCAAAGAACACTGCTGTTTGGCAAGAAAACAAGCCCTACAATTCATCTAGTTCAGTATTTTCTTGATTCTACTTTGGATTTCTCTCTTTCTCTGTATGTGTGTGTTTGTGCACACATATATATATATGTAATTACATGGGATGAGCATGTGTATGGATTTCTCTTTTTGTACATATGTAGCAAAAGGGATTACTGAAAAAGCATACTATACTCTTATTATTCAAAATACATATACATTCAAAATACATAAGGACCAGAACATCTGATGTGAAGGAAAGTTCAATGATTACATGAAGTTCTGCTAGCGCAGCTAACAGAGGCAGCGAACAGACGCAGCAGTTTGCGCAGCAGTGGTTGGGCTCTGACTAGAACTTGAGGATCTTGTGGAAGTTGTGGGCTTTCTGAGGACCCCCGAGGACCTAGAAGGTGATCGCTGTGAACAGGAAAGGGGAAGCTAGGCAAGGACTACTGCAGGAGGCCTTGACTTCTCCTGGGAAAAGCTCGTGGGAAAAGCTCCAGCTAGGAGTGGCTGCTGCTAACGAGCTCTCTGGGTTGCCCCTGACCAGAGGGGGTTGGGGCCTTTGATCCCAGTGGCCCTTGATTGGGCGGTCAAGCACCCTGTGAGTCAGTGCTAGGGAGAGGCCTATATAAGAGCCAGGCCTAGAGCGCAGCTCCCAGAGCGCAGCTAACAGAGGCAGCGAACAGACGCAGCAGTTTGCGCAGCAGTGGTTGGGCTCTGACTAGAACTTGAGGATCTTGTGGAAGTTGTGGGCTTTCTGAGGACCCCCGAGGACCTAGAAGGTGATCGCTGTGAACAGGAAAGGGGAAGCTAGGCAAGGACTACTGCAGGAGGCCTTGACTTCTCCTGGGAAAAGCTCGTGGGAAAAGCTCCAGCTAGGAGTGGCTGCTGCTAACGAGCTCTCTGGGTTGCCCCTGACCAGAGGGGGTTGGGGCCTTTGATCCCAGTGGCCCTTGATTGGGCGGTCAAGCACCCTGTGAGTCAGTGCTAGGGAGAGGCCTATATAAGAGCCAGGCCTAGAGCGCAGCTCCCAGAGGCAGCGAACAGACGCAGCAGTTTGCGCAGCAGTGGTTGGGCTCTGACTAGAACTTGAGGATCTTGTGGAAGTTGTGGGCTTTCTGAGGACCCCCGAGGACCTAGAAGGTGATCGCTGTGAACAGGAAAGGGGAAGCTAGGCAAGGACTACTGCAGGAGGCCTTGACTTCTCCTGGGAAAAGCTCGTGGGAAAAGCTCCAGCTAGGAGTGGCTGCTGCTAACGAGCTCTCTGGGTTGCCCCTGACCAGAGGGGGTTGGGGCCTTTGATCCCAGTGGCCCTTGATTGGGCGGTCAAGCACCCTGTGAGTCAGTGCTAGGGAGAGGCCTATATAAGAGCCAGGCCTAGAGCGCAGCTCCCAGAGGCAGCGAACAGACGCAGCAGTTTGCGCAGCAGTGGTTGGGCTCTGACTAGAACTTGAGGATCTTGTGGAAGTTGTGGGCTTTCTGAGGACCCCCGAGGACCTAGAAGGTGATCGCTGTGAACAGGAAAGGGGAAGCTAGGCAAGGACTACTGCAGGAGGCCTTGACTTCTCCTGGGAAAAGCTCGTGGGAAAAGCTCCAGCTAGGAGTGGCTGCTGCTAACGAGCTCTCTGGGTTGCCCCTGACCAGAGGGGGTTGGGGCCTTTGATCCCAGTGGCCCTTGATTGGGCGGTCAAGCACCCTGTGAGTCAGTGCTAGGGAGAGGCCTATATAAGAGCCAGGCCTAGAGCGCAGCTCCCAGAGGCAGCGAACAGACGCAGCAGTTTGCGCAGCAGTGGTTGGGCTCTGACTAGAACTTGAGGATCTTGTGGAAGTTGTGGGCTTTCTGAGGACCCCCGAGGACCTAGAAGGTGATCGCTGTGAACAGGAAAGGGGAAGCTAGGCAAGGACTACTGCAGGAGGCCTTGACTTCTCCTGGGAAAAGCTCGTGGGAAAAGCTCCAGCTAGGAGTGGCTGCTGCTAACGAGCTCTCTGGGTTGCCCCTGACCAGAGGGGGTTGGGGCCTTTGATCCCAGTGGCCCTTGATTGGGCGGTCAAGCACCCTGTGAGTCAGTGCTAGGGAGAGGCCTATATAAGAGCCAGGCCTAGAGCGCAGCTCCCAGAGGCAGCGAACAGACGCAGCAGTTTGCGCAGCAGTGGTTGGGCTCTGACTAGAACTTGAGGATCTTGTGGAAGTTGTGGGCTTTCTGAGGACCCCCGAGGACCTAGAAGGTGATCGCTGTGAACAGGAAAGGGGAAGCTAGGCAAGGACTACTGCAGGAGGCCTTGACTTCTCCTGGGAAAAGCTCGTGGGAAAAGCTCCAGCTAGGAGTGGCTGCTGCTAACGAGCTCTCTGGGTTGCCCCTGACCAGAGGGGGTTGGGGCCTTTGATCCCAGTGGCCCTTGATTGGGCGGTCAAGCACCCTGTGAGTCAGTGCTAGGGAGAGGCCTATATAAGAGCCAGGCCTAGAGCGCAGCTCCCAGAGCGCAGCTCCCAGAGGCAGCGAACAGACGCAGCAGTTTGCGCAGCAGTGGTTGGGCTCTGACTAGAACTTGAGGATCTTGTGGAAGTTGTGGGCTTTCTGAGGACCCCCGAGGACCTAGAAGGTGATCGCTGTGAACAGGAAAGGGGAAGCTAGGCAAGGACTACTGCAGGAGGCCTTGACTTCTCCTGGGAAAAGCTCGTGGGAAAAGCTCCAGCTAGGAGTGGCTGCTGCTAACGAGCTCTCTGGGTTGCCCCTGACCAGAGGGGGTTGGGGCCTTTGATCCCAGTGGCCCTTGATTGGGCGGTCAAGCACCCTGTGAGTCAGTGCTAGGGAGAGGCCTATATAAGAGCCAGGCCTAGAGCGCAGCTCCCAGAGCGCAGCTAACAGAGGCAGCGAACAGACGCAGCAGTTTGCGCAGCAGTGGTTGGGCTCTGACTAGAACTTGAGGATCTTGTGGAAGTTGTGGGCTTTCTGAGGACCCCCGAGGACCTAGAAGGTGATCGCTGTGAACAGGAAAGGGGAAGCTAGGCAAGGACTACTGCAGGAGGCCTTGACTTCTCCTGGGAAAAGCTCGTGGGAAAAGCTCCAGCTAGGAGTGGCTGCTGCTAACGAGCTCTCTGGGTTGCCCCTGACCAGAGGGGGTTGGGGCCTTTGATCCCAGTGGCCCTTGATTGGGCGGTCAAGCACCCTGTGAGTCAGTGCTAGGGAGAGGCCTATATAAGAGCCAGGCCTAGAGCGCAGCTCCCAGAGGCAGCGAACAGACGCAGCAGTTTGCGCAGCAGTGGTTGGGCTCTGACTAGAACTTGAGGATCTTGTGGAAGTTGTGGGCTTTCTGAGGACCCCCGAGGACCTAGAAGGTGATCGCTGTGAACAGGAAAGGGGAAGCTAGGCAAGGACTACTGCAGGAGGCCTTGACTTCTCCTGGGAAAAGCTCGTGGGAAAAGCTCCAGCTAGGAGTGGCTGCTGCTAACGAGCTCTCTGGGTTGCCCCTGACCAGAGGGGGTTGGGGCCTTTGATCCCAGTGGCCCTTGATTGGGCGGTCAAGCACCCTGTGAGTCAGTGCTAGGGAGAGGCCTATATAAGAGCCAGGCCTAGAGCGCAGCTCCCAGAGCGCAGCTAACAGAGGCAGCGAACAGACGCAGCAGTTTGCGCAGCAGTGGTTGGGCTCTGACTAGAACTTGAGGATCTTGTGGAAGTTGTGGGCTTTCTGAGGACCCCCGAGGACCTAGAAGGTGATCGCTGTGAACAGGAAAGGGGAAGCTAGGCAAGGACTACTGCAGGAGGCCTTGACTTCTCCTGGGAAAAGCTCGTGGGAAAAGCTCCAGCTAGGAGTGGCTGCTGCTAACGAGCTCTCTGGGTTGCCCCTGACCAGAGGGGGTTGGGGCCTTTGATCCCAGTGGCCCTTGATTGGGCGGTCAAGCACCCTGTGAGTCAGTGCTAGGGAGAGGCCTATATAAGAGCCAGGCCTAGAGCGCAGCTCCCAGAGCGCAGCTAACAGAGGCAGCGAACAGACGCAGCAGTTTGCGCAGCAGTTCGCGCAGAAGGGCGCGCGAAGGGACGTGCGAAGGGACCTTCATTTCTGTTCCCTGTGGTGTACACTTCCTCAAGTATGGTCGTGACACGCCGCACAGCGCGTTCCCCAGCGGCTGTTGGAGTTGCTGTGTCAGAGGCTTGGACCCAGATTGGCCCTCTGACAGTAGATGCAGCTCTACAGGTCTCAGGCTGCAGGGAGTGCTTGGGGCCTCTCCGGGAGGCCTGGGCTGGCAGTCAGCTCTCCTGCAGGAGGTGTGCTGCTGTTGACGAGTTGTGTCGTCAGGTAAGGGAGTTACAGGAGGAGGTCAGTAGGCTGCGCAGCATCCGAGAAGCAGAGCAAGAGATAGACAGGGTATTCTCGGAGACTGTACAGCTCCAGGAGTCCCAACCCCCTGCAGCAGTGGAGTTGCCAGAGGGCTCTGTGCCGTGTGAAACGGTACATCATAACATCATAGAAGAAGGCTGGAAACTGGTCACTGCTCGTGGGAGGAGAAAGGCTCCTACTCCTCCTGAAGACCTGAAGCTGAAGAACAGGTTTAGTGCCCTCCAGGATGAGGAGGAGATGGGCATGGCTGCCAGGGAAGTAACCGGGACAACAGACCCTGTGCCCTACCGGAACACCCGGAAAAAGCGGCGGGTGATTGTTGTGGGGGACTCCCTGCTACAGGGGACGGAGGCATCTATCTGCCGACCTGACCTCTTGTCTAGAGAGGTTTGTGGCCTGCCGGGGGCTCGTGTGAGAGATGTCATGCAAAGACTGCCAAGGCTCGTCCATTCTTCGGACTATTACCCACTGCTGCTCTTCCATGTGGGCGCCAATGACACCAAGGGCAAACTGCAGACCATCAAGCAGGATTTCAGAGCTCTGGGGATGGTGGTCAAGGGTCTGGGAGCCCAGGTCATCTTCTCCTCAATCCTGCCAGTGAGGGGGATGGATGAGAGGAGGAGGAGACGGACTTTCCAGGTTAACGACTGGCTGCGCCGCTGGTGTTGGCAACAGGGTTTTGGTTTCTACGACCATGGGACCCTGTTTGAAGATCGACAACTGATGGCGAGAGATGGGATCCACCTCACGAGGCGGGGCACGCGGGTCTTTGCCAACAGGTTGGCCAACCTGGTAAGGAGGGCTTTAAACTAGGTATGATGGGGGAAGGGGAGAGTTATAGTGACAGGGTAGTTGGCAAAAGACTGCTCAAGTCAGGATGCCTCCAACAGGTGAATGCAGCCAGGGAAGTGCGCATGGGATGTGGCTATGGAAGACCCTCTTGTATCCCTCCTGGGAAACCTGCATGCTCGATCACCTCCCTGAAATGCCTGTACACCAATGCACGCAGCTTGGGGAACAAACAGGAAGAACTAGAGATGTGTGTGCGGTCGCAGGGCCATGATCTCATTGCCATTACAGAGACATGGTGGGATAGCTCACATGACTGGAGTGCTGTCATGGATGGCTACGTACTTTTTAGGAAAGACAGGCCAGGAAAGCGAGGTGGTGGAGTTGCTCTTTATGTGAGAGAGCAACTGGAATGTATTGAGCTGTGCCCAGGGGTGGATGAAGAGCGAGTCGAGAGCTTATGGGTAAGGATCAAAGGGCAGGCTAATAGAGGTGACACTGTTGTGGGTGTTTACTACAGGCCACCTGATCAGGATGAGGAAGTGGATGAGGCCTTCTACAGACAGCTGGAAGTAGCCTCACAATCCCAGGCCCTGGTTCTCATGGGGGACTTCAACCACCCCGATATCTGCTGGAAAGACAACACAGCTAGGCACAAACAGTCCTGGAGATTCCTGCAGAGCATTGGTGACAACTTCTTGACCCAGGTGGTGGAGGAGCCAACAAGGAGAGGTGTGCTGCTGGACCTCGTACTAACAAACAAAGAAGGACTGGTGGAAGATGTGAAGGTTGGGGGCTGCCTTGGCTGCAGTGACCATGAGATGGTGGAGTTCAGGATCCTGCGAGGAGGCAGCAGGGCACCAAGTAGGATCGCAACCCTGGACTTCAGGAGAGCAAACTTTGTCCTCTTCAGGGATCTACTTGGAGGAATCCCATGGGTGAGGGCCCTGGAAGGAAGGAGTGTTCAAGAGAGTTGGTTAATATTCAAACATCACTTCCTCCAGGCTCAAGAGCGGTGCATCCCTATGAGTAGGAAGTCAAGCAAAGGAGGTAGGAGACCTGCATGGATGAGCAAGGAGCTCCTGGCAAAACTCAACCAGAAGAAGGAAGTATACAGAAAGTGGAAAGGGGGACAGGCCACTTGGGAGGAATATAGGAATGTTGTCAGAGTATGCAGGGATGCGACGAGGAAGGCTAAGGCCCGTTTGGAATTAAATCTGGCTAGAGATGTCAAGGACAACAAGAAGGGCTTCTTCAAATACATCAGCAGCAAGAGGAAGACTAGGGAAAATGTGGGCCCTTTGCTGAATGGAGTGGGTGCCCTGGTGACGAAGGATGCAGAGAAGGCAGAGTTACTGAATGCCTTCTTTGCTTCAGTCTTTACTGGTCAGGCCAGCCCTCAGGAGCCCCAGACCCTGGAGGCAAGAGAGAAAGTCTGGAGAGAGGAAGACTTTCCCTTGGTGGAGGAGGAGTGGGTTAGAGATCATTTAAGCAAACTTGACACCCACAAATCCATGGGCCCTGATGGGATGCACCCACGAGTGCTGAGGGAGCTGGCGGATGTTATTGCTAAGCCACTCTCCATCATCTTTGAAAGGTCATGGAGAACAGGAGAGGTGCCCGAGGACTGGAAGAAAGCCAATGTCACCCCAGTCTTTAAAAAGGGCAAGAAGGAGGACCCAGGGAACTACAGGCCAGTCAGCCTCACCTCCATCCCTGGAAAGGTGATGGAGCAGCTCATCCTGGAAGCCATCTCCATGCATGTGGAGGAAAAGAAGGTGATCAGGAGTAGTCAGCATGGCTTCACCAAGGGGAAATCATGCCTAACCAATCTGATAGCCTTCTATGATGGAATGACTGGCTGGGTAGATGAGGGGAGAGCAGTGGATGTTGTCTACCTAGACTTCAGCAAGGCTTTTGACACTGTCTCCCATAGCATCCTCATAGACAAGCTCAGGAAGTGTGGGTTAGATGAGTGGACAGTGAGGTGGATTGAGACCTGGCTGAATGGCAGAGCTCAGAGAGTTGTGATCAGTGGTACAGAGTCTAGTTGGAGGCCTGTAGCTAGCGGTGTCCCCCAGGGGTCAGTACTGGGTCCAGTCTTGTTCAACTTCTTCATCAATGACCTGGATGAAGGCACAGAGTGCACCCTCAGCAAGTTTGCTGACGATACAAAACTGGGAGGAGTGGCCGATACGCCAGAGGGCTGTGCTGCCATTCAAAGAGACTTGGACAGGCTGGAGAGGTGGGCAGAGAGGAACCTCATGAAATTCAACAAAGGGAAGTGCAGGGTCCTGCACCTGGGGAGGAATAACCCCATGCAGCAGTACAGGTTGGGGGTTGACCTGCTGGAAAGCAGCTCTGCTGAGAAGGACCTGGGAGTGCTGGTGGACACCAAGTTAAGTATGAGGCAGCAATGTGCACTTGTGGCCAAGAAGGCCAATGGTATCCTGGGCTGCATCAGAAAGAGTGTTGCCAGCAGGTCGAGGGAAGTGATTCTCCCCCTCTACTCAGCCCTGGTGAGGCCACATCTGGAGTACTGCATCCAGTTCTGGGCTCCCCAGTACAAGAGGGATGTGGCACTACTGGAGCAAGTCCAGCAAAGGGCCACAAAGATGATTAGGGGACTGGAGCATCTCTCTTATGAGGAAAGGCTGAGAGAGCTGGGCCTGTTTAGCTTGGAGAAGAGAAGGCTGAGAGGAGATCTTATCAATGTGTATAAGTATCTGAAGGGAGGGTGTCGAGAGGATGGGGCCAGACTCTTTTCAGTGGTGCCGAGCGACAGGACGCGAGGCAATGGGCACAAACTGAAACACAGACACTTCCATCTTAACATGAGGAAAAACTTTTTCACTGTGAGGGTGACAGAGCACTGGAACAGGTTGCCCAGAGAGGTGGTGGAGTCTCCTTCTCTGGAGATATTCAAAAGCCGCCTGGATGCAATCCTGTGCAATGTGCTCTAGGTGACCCTGGTGGAGCAGGGGGGTTGGACTAGATGATCTCCAGAGGTCCCTTCCAACCTCAGTGATTCTGTGATTCTGTGATTCTGTAATTTACCCTCAAGCTTTTAGGCTTATTTCAACAACATGTCCGTTGCTCTGATGAACGCCAGGTCACAGTGCAGGGATCTCAGATACTGGTTACACTGACAATGACCAGCTAGCAAAAGATAGCCAAGGAAAATCTGTTGCTTTTGCCTATCTGACAAAATAAGAAAAACTAACCTTAAAGAGAAAAGTCTCTAATAAATTTAAAAACATATTTTACAGCTATATGGAGTTTTATATGAAGCTTTGTGTCTACTGTAAATTTTTGTTTGCCTTTCCTTTTACTCTGTGCTGCTTGGTAAGTCTTGATCACTTGGCTTTCTTCATATTCCTAATCACAGGACCACTGCTTAGAAACAGGAGTCCATGGGAGTCTTCACATTGACTTTCATCTCATCTAAAGTAATGACAGAACTAACTGTAGCCCAGCAGAACGTAATCCAAGGGCAGTAAAATCCTGTATTTCTCTCTCTCCAAAGCATCAACAACAACAACACCTTTCCCAAACTAATTCCATTTTCCTGAAAAACAGTGAAATATTTAATGCAATTCCTTTACTTGTGAGGAAAAAGCTCCAAACAGCATGGCCAAAATTACACCCACAGTAATAGTCACTGATCTCTTAAAAGTCACAAACATCTGCACATCACTCAGGGAGCAGAGTTGTCTTCTTTTATCAGTCTACCATTATCTCTTTAGCAAGCAAACACTGCCGGCCCTTGGCTGTCACCAAAGCAAAGTCAAAAGGAAAGAAGCAACAGATTAGTCTCCAGAAACGCAATCATATTTCGCGTTAGAACAGCTTGAGTGCTCACTCATGTATAGTTTTCTCCTAGAAGCATTACATCTAGCCTGGCATACAGAAAGGCTGTCTCACAGACACTCATAAAATTAACTTCCTGCACAGAGGCGGCGTCACTTCGTGCCATCAGTACAGCGATAGCCTGGCAACAGGTGGCAACACTCTTGCATTAATTCTACTTTACATCTCTTGTTAAATCCCAGACAGCCTGTATACTTGAACATACAGTTCATTTGTAGAGCTAGAATATAATCTATACTTTATTACATTGCATATGCTCTTGCATTTGACCTATCTTTTTGAAACATGGATATAGAATTTTCCATACAGAAGTGCATATCATACCTGGAGTTTTGCACAAAAGGATCTATAATACATGGAAGGAAGGGGATGGGGGAGAATATAGCCCACATCTCTCTCTTTTCCTGAAGGAGCACATATCACTCTGATGAAATCTGAAACATAAAAACCCTCTCTGACAAACATTTTTGCTTTTCACCAAAAACCTTGGCAGTGTGACCACAGTCCCCAGGCACTTGCACCGTTTTACTCTCCAGTCTCTCCAAGACAAAGCATCTGCTCTCTTAACTTAAACTTTTTAAAACAGAAAGGGAATTTCACGTTAATTTTGTCCAGTTCTAAAATCTCTTTCTCATCTCATTGATCTTCCATGAAAGTTTTCACTCCCACAATAATTTTGATAGTTAACATGAACCAAAGGTAACATTTAGACAAACTGAAAAATTAAAGGTAATCAAGGCTACGCTTAAAGAGAGTCATAACGCTAAAGGCTATGGATTTCAAGTTACTCAAGACAGCTTTCTAATCTACAGCCTTCAAAAGATTATTTAGTTAGTTCCTTGATAATCTTCAAAACAACAACAAAAAATACTCATCATGAATTACCAAAAAGCCTCAATTGGTCTTCTGAATTGTAGGAAATTGTTTTCAGACCTTAACTAAAAGGCATACATTTACTTAGTAGGGCATTACTAAGGCAAAGCTTGGAATAAGAAGTAGTCATTATTTTTAAAGAGTTTATTGTTGATGCTGTATTTTCTTTATGAAAATATGCTAATGTGAGAGGATATTTCTACAATAAATAAAAAATGCACACAAACTCACTCATTCTTCATAGGCATTTTCTTTCTTCTCATTGGCGTACTGTCAATGAGATTTGTGATCCATTCTGGTGTTGTATCACAACACTGTTCACTACAGGGAGCTAACACTAAGACAGCCTTTCTTATCCTGCCACCTCCCTTTACTCATTTTCATTTCCTCAGATTATGTAGTCCAGTACTTTTTCATGCTAAGTAAGAACCAAAAGACATTTTGGAAAGGTTTATTAAAATCTGCTCAGTCATTATGGTGATTCCAGTCTATTGGGGGAAACATTTAACATTTAAGATTTTTTTTTTTTTTTCCAGATTTTTCAAATTCTACCCTGTTCATTTAAGTACTGCCTGGTTTGCAGGATTCATTTCATGTACGAATTATGAATTCGACAATGCTTCGAGCGAGGCATGGGAAAGGAAACTTACCCACATTAAAAACAGAAGAAACGGGGAGAAATCATTAGTCAAACTTCTGCCAAGGATCATTTCCCCTCCTGCTTCCTCCTTGCTCCACAAGTGCTGGAAAGGTAATGAAACACTGACTTACACCAGCAACAAACTGCTGCCTGCAGTGTACTGCCTCGAACCCTTTGGCTTGAAAATGAAGACAAGAGACCCCTCACTACCTGCTTCTCTCCCTCCATGAGGCAGCAAACAGGCAATTTCATTTCAGCCCTTCCTGCATGTGTGGATTCAAAGCCTAGATAACGTCAATAAGACTCTAAAAGGACAATTCTTTCTTCTTCCTGCTCCATAATCCCTTTAGCTGAAGGACAGACCAAGCGAGAATTCATCCTTTACGAGTATATTCACATTGTCCATCTTTGACTAACTTAGGCACCTAAATTAGGTGCTTACACTTCCCAAAGTTACTAAAGTCTTCAGAAAATACCTCATACCATCCCCTGGGCACTGTGAATACCTTGTATAATGTGTAATATACTTCTGAGAACCTTCATCTGCCACTGGTTTTCTATACTTTTCTGGCTCTGAACAAATCCTTTGCTACCATTTTCATCCATGAGTTTACTTTCCAGCACCTGAAATACAGACTCCAAAATCCAAACACCAGGAAACAACCTCACAGCAACGTCCCTTGATAACGCTACTGTTATAGGTAAACGTGACAAATTGACAACCACTCGGGCCGGGTTGCATAAATCCCAATTTAATAGAATAACTGAGCAAGTCACAAGTAAGCAAAACAGCGCTGGGCGGCCGGGGGGGAGTCTCCTGCTCCACCAACGGCGCGCACAACCCCCCCTCACAGTCTCCTTATATGAGATTCCAGTTCCGGGTATACATGCCACTTCCTGTAACTTCTGCGGTTGCGCCGGCTGTTGCTAGGGGGTCTTCTTCAGCCCTCTGGTGGTTGTGGGGATGAAGGCTGGAGTCTTCCTCTGCACTGTGCGCCATATTAGGCTATCTAAACTAACATTGCCGCTTCGCTAGCTCAACTCAGTTTTCTCAGGCAGGGTACATGCCCCCCACCACAGGCTGTAGGATGTTCCCACAGATGTTCCCAAGGCTGTTTCTTGCTGATGTAACAAATTAGCACATACCACAATACAAGATATTCCCAAGGCTGTTTCTCACTTTGATGCAACAAATTAGCACATATCACACTACCCAGTGCTACACACTTCATCCACTTCAGAAAGCTGCATTTCTTCCTCTCTCCAAACATCTTACAGGACTGAAGTTTATGAAAAATTACAGATCCAGCTATTCCCCACCCCCAGCTCTGTTTCTGGGTACGATTATCCAGAGAGCTGCAAGTCCACCTATATGAAATGATGGCGGAAAAAAGACAGGTAGGAAGAGCTTAGTGCTTTTGTTCCAACTAGTACTCATTGCTCTGTTTCTAAAAAAAACAACCTCTTTCTCTTAGCAATAACAACCTTTCCTTTTTTTCAACTTGTGATGAGTTCAGCAGTTTTTCACTGCTAGTGAAAAGTGCTAGTAGAGCTGGGTACAGTCCTGCAGAAATAGAAGAGCACTGGGGGACCAACAGGAGGAGGAAGCCACACTGAGATACTGTTAAATATTGTGTCCCCTTTATAACTGGAGTCAATGTTTGAGTTTGCTATTTATCACTACAAGAGAGAAGAAGGAAAAAAAGAAAAAAGAAAAAGAAAAAAGAAAAAAATGCCTAGCCTAAACTGACAACTCTAAAGACCAGAATCTGAGCAAGTAACACACAAACAACTTCCCTGAGGCCCACAGAAAAACTTGGAGAACTGGCTAGTGGAAAACATATCAGGATTCTGCTGTAAGATATTAGAAGTTTAAAATGATATGTAGATGGTAGTTTAACATGCTAGTTCAGCGGCGCCTTACATCTATGCAATGTACAACTATATGATTATCAAGTGACACATGACACAACCTTAGTAACCAAAATTAATTTGTTAGTTTTAATTTAATTAATTTGATAGGTCTACCCATCTGTCATACCTATTATCATGGCATTCGAGCAGTTGACTGAACACTTTTTACTGAATTTGAATGAAGTGGTTCCCTAAATTCATAACTGCTACCATGTAAGGAAACACAATGTGAATCATCATATTCTTCCCTCATTCAGATAATCTACACGATTTTTTTTTCCCCTGAGTGCTAAAGCATAGGCACATTTAGGAAACGCTGTGGAGTTCTTCATACCACCAAATGATGACTCTATATTAGCCAGACAGCACCCATTAAAACAGCTGCTAGACATGGAATAATAAGATGAACCAGGAGCAATTCCTACATCCCTGCCTCCCTCTGAATAATACCTCATCTGCTATCAAAAATAAATCCAGGTAAAGGAAACATTTTAGAAGAACCTATTATCTTTTGTAGTCACTGCCAGATTTGCAGTAACAAACCTCAGTATTGGCTAGGGGGAAAGTCCCTCTTCATGGGAAGAGGGATAGTGCTGTTGAAACCAGAAGAATCACATCAGATCTGGATGTGACCCCAAGTTTATCTAATGAGATGTACTACACAAACATAAAAGTCATATACACTAAACTTCTTCCAATACACAAAAGAAATTAAGCCTATTTACTACTACACTGCACACAATATATAAGAGATGATGAAATAAAGCTGAAACAGAAAACATTAACTAAGTGCTGCATGAAAGGCAGCAATCATAGGATGATGTGTTTTACAAGGACAGACAGGACTCTCACAGCTGGGTTTGTGTTGCAGAACAGAACTTGTAAACCAGGTCTGGAAAACATTTTCTATGACTTTGATCTACGTTAGGTTTGTTTTGCAGTGTCCAAAGCACAGTTTCCAAACCCAAAGTTAAAGTTTACTTATCAACACGGTCTGAACTTTAGGTCTGCAACAAATTCCCTGCACCACGTGATTTCTTGCAGTGCCAACTTTAATGAAAAAAAGCTTTGCACAGCTTTGCCCTTTAAAACAAGACCAAGCCCTCATATCAGCAAATACTGCATTTGTACTTAAAATAAGGAACACACAGACAAGCCTGCAGAAGTCAGCAGGATCACTTCAGCACATTATGTTAGAGCTGTTGGTAAATGACCACGATTTAGAGCCAACAGTGTAAAGCTATGCACTTCATAACTGCAAGGGGAGAGGGAGGAGGGGGAAGGGGGAAATAAATGAGGATTGCAACCCTATGCATCTGCTAAGCTATTCTTTACTTCAGAGCAATGCGCATTGTCCCTGGCCCGACAGATCATTCTGATTATGCTTACATGCACATCACTATGCTTTTAAGCAGCTCTACAACGCTGAAAGAACAGTGCTGTGAGAGCCACCTGGATCTTCCACTGAAAGTCTTCATTATATCCTTAGGTACTGCTGGACTCTCTCTCTTTTGCCATATTGCTAAACCCATCTGATTTTGCTAGACTTTTCTTGTCTGTTCCTAGACACAAACACACGCCTCCAAAAAACCACACATGAAATTTGGTTGCCAAGCCAGGACTCATGAAAATTCCCTGTTCTCATGGGCAAGATATTTCTTGGCTGAATCTTCTGTCAAACCCAACAGCACTGGGGTAATGCATTTTGCACTTTGAGGAGAGATGGCTGACACACTAATTTGAAGAATTTATTGTTGCAGCAACAAATCACAAAAAGAGAAGAAACGCACCTAGCAAAACTGAAAATCCAAATAATTCCTCGCTAGTGCAAAGTTCACACAAATCATGCACAGGAAAAATACAGGGTCAAAGATTTGCTTGCTGAAGTACACAGGTGCAAAAACCTGCTAGATCCCTCCCCTCCCCAAACAATGTGTAGGCACCAGTGCAAAGAAACCAGAAGTTTTAGAGCAAAACTGACACATGTTGAACTAAGCTTATTTATTATTCACAATCAGGCTTCACAGATCTGTTTATCCTTCAAGATAGCCAGCTCAATATGGCACCTTTCCCATTTGCAATTAATACATCTGCAACTTTTTTCATGGTGTGGACCACATGCTCACGGACAGATCTCAAACTATGATCCTGTTTCTTTTCTATGGATTTTACAAGATTAAAAGCATTAAAAATTTCACAAAGATACTAAGTGTGCATAGACTAGTATCATTAGGGCTTTTTTAATGACTGATGTCTTTTTTTCCCCTCCCTCCCATGTTATAACTGTAGAATTAATTTCCTCTGAAACAAGTTACTGTTATTAATGGTATATCTCACTGTCTTGCAGTCCCACTGTCCAAGGCTCCTTCCAGGCTAATCCCTCCATTTCCTTATTTCATTTGGTATCTTTGAGCTGTAAGACTGTCTGAAAATTTGATCACAAGTGATCAGGTTTCAAAAGAAGGACCTGAGACACAACAAGCTGGGCAGGGGGGGAGGTAAGAGAGAAAGGTAGGTTTTTCTTGCTTGTTTATTTAGATGCGCTTTTAGGTTTCTTGATTGTAAATGCCCCACACATTACAGAAGATTCTTAATTCATGTATATAAGCACCACTAAAACCCTTCACAGTACTTCAGGTTTGCCATGAAGGTAAAGACCATACTATTAAGCCCTTGAGGCATATTACAAACCACTGCTGGAGAACAAGGATACGGAAAAAAAGAAAAATGCATCCACATACAGAGGACTACAAAAGAACCACCTACAACAATTACAGCTTGCTATACTGGATCAGGCAATTGACCCAATCAGTCTTTCATTCCTTTTCCTATAGTGACCAGTACCAGCTGCTTTAGATGGAGGCGCACAAAACCTCTTGCCATAAACAGAAATGGAATAACACGTCAGAGTGAAATTCATTCTTAGTTTCCATTAGGTAGATGGCAATTTATGCCTTAGACCAAAAGGATCACATCTCTCTTCCAAAGTGTCATGCATTTCCATGTTTTTACATTTCTTTGAATGCTACTGTATGAAAGATAATATGTATGATCCTTTTTAGGACCTCGACAGCTGTTGGGCTCAGTGTCATTTCACAGCAATGAGCATCTGGCTAAATGTGCTAATGGGGCTTAAGAGCTCAGTTACAGTTGAGCATCCTATTAAAATACATTTCCAAATTCCATGGTCAAGTGTTCTAGCCCTTTTTCTTTACTAAGGCTTAATACTACAGTTTTCTTCAGACAGGCAAGTGGATACAGTGGACTCTTCTGCAGCTTCAAGTATGCGGTTGTAGTAAAACCTGTAGTAGTAAAACAAGCACTGCATGATTCAGGTTTAACCTTTTTGCAAGAACAGATGTGGTATATTAAAGACTGACTTCTTCCTGCGTGAAGCAGCAAAATTCAGAGCTCAGTGTTTCCATCCTAGCTACTTCGCTCAATGGAACCCACCCTTTAACTGTTCAAGAAGCACACACAGACAAGATTTATATCAAGATCGTTACTTGAACATAATTCTAAGTGTTCTCTCAGTTACTATAGATCTGTGTATTTGACAATAAGACCTAAGATAAGCTGTGCTTCAGTTCACTAATTGAGACATGACTTGCTAGCTCAGAAACCAATCAGTTTTCATTGCTAGAGTCATTCTAAGTACACAAAGCTTTATTACACCTCGTTAAATACCCTCTAATTTGGAATGCTTCACTGTCCTATAGCACCTGTCAACATCTAAAGAATGTACTTGGTGTGTGAACAGTAAGTACAATATTTTCAGCACCACTCTACACTGACTGCTTTGTTCCTCACTGGGTATTATTAACCCGTTCAACTCGCTGTACAATCTGCAGCCCCCCATTATTACTTTTCTAATAAAATAAAAAAAGTCACAAGAAAAAGAAAGGCTCCATTAATAGGTAGAGCTGGAAAGACAGGACACCCTTTGATTAACATGCACAGTACATCCTGCAAGGCTGAAGGGCTTAAACAAGCAGCACTTACCAAGAATTAGAATAATATTTCAGCTCTGCATTAAAACTGCCAGAGTTCAGAGAATTTGACAATTTAATCACTGCAATAGTTCTAAAAACATTTTACTATAATAATACCATAACATAGTAACTCAGAAGACTGTTTGAAGGGCTACGTTGCACCATGGCCCCTCCTGAAGTTAAAGGTGCTCTCCCCAAGCAACCATTCCAACTAGGCTTTAACGTAAGGACTTTTCATCCTGGTACAAAAGTAGTCTGCCTATATATTTCAGGCAGACAACACTAACTGCCCCTCCAAGCTCCCAATGACTCAGAAATCATCAGGAAGGCAAAGAGAAGGCAAATATCTTACAACTTGACCCAATTATCATGAAAATAAATGAGCTTTTATGTTGGCTTCAGTACATGATGAAACAACCTCCTACTCACTACTTGAAAAATCTATTGTTTTCAAAACATACATTTAAATAAACCAAAAAACCCCGCAATGCATCAGATGCGTCCCACGTAGAACACCAGTAAAGTCAGGGGAGCCACACAAACGCTGGCTTGCAGAGTTGGTCAAGACGCTGACACCACCGGCACAGTGATGCACTACGTCAGCCTTCCGCCTCTGGAGGTCTGCGCTCAAATGCCAGTGAAGTTCTAATGGACGCTCAAAACAAGAGATAAGGCCATAAATCTCAGATAACCAGCCAGCTGGCATAGCCGCTAATCTCCATTTCGTATTGGTTAAATGCTTGGAAGATAAGGGCACTACTCAGGTCTGAAGCGAGGGTTACTGACGGCACTGTGTCAATGCTTCTGTGCAACTGCAATACGCCTGGCCCTGGCCACATACACTGGGGGAACTGAGGAACTGATCCAGCAACATAAAAGACTAATTCACCCATAAAGGAGTCACCCGTAAAAGACTAATTAAAATTAAACATATTTTTAAATCTCTTCCAAATAACTTGCCTGAACTAGGGGTATCTCCCATTCCCTCTATAGGAGCCCCATTCACCAAAAAAAAAAAAAAAATTTTTTTTTTTTTTTAAAACTCTTCTGGCCTTCACACTGAAAGGTATTTGTGTTTAAAAGAACAGGAACACATTGAGGTGCTATTCAAAATGGATAAAATCTGCACTCCACTCTCTACCTTTTGAAAGTTATTTCCGATAGCCTTTGAAACATTACCTTTATTGGTGAGTCCCTCTTTGAGGGCCAATTAATCAGAAGGAAACTACTCTTTAAATAATTTGTCTTCAATAAACTGCCCATCTTGTCCAGCCTTGAACCTGTCTAGCTCTGCTGTGCTTACCTTTGCACAAATTGAAAATGGTACCTCAAGAGGGCAAAAGCTCTTGCTTGTTATTCTATTCACCATCACTTCCCTCCTGCCTTATTAATGCACACAGTCATCACAGGCTAGCTAACAGAGACTTTGCTCTTAAAGATATGCGGCATACTGGTGATGATTTAAAGATAACATATCACTTCCAGGAACCCCTTCTCTGCTCTGGCACTCACAGTGAAAGGGTCACTGCCTGCATCAAGGAAAGACTGAATTAGCATCAAGTCCTGACAGCCAAAAGACAGACATCTGTGCAGCAGAAGCAGCACTCTAAAGGGAAAAGTAAGGAAGCAGAGAAAAGAGATGAGAAGGCGGCTCTGTACAGGTAAACCCTAGGCAGGCTTATCCTCTTTTTCTTAAGTGCATAACAAGGTTCATGTTTTCAATCAGTGGTTCAAAATAACCTTGCTTTCGGACCTTCCCACAAAGTGGGTCATCTTGAATTTTACAAAGTATACACTCCATTCCTTTAGCAAGTTATGAAAGAAAACAGTGAAGAACGACAGACGCCTGTGAAAGCTCAATTCTGATACAGCCTTCCTGAAAGGGCAAGAAGTACAGACAGTTACTGAGAAGATGCATCTCTAGACACATTTTCCAAACTGCTGTGGACCTACCTTATGGGAGTTTAATCAAGCCATGCTTCCCTAGCTTGCTAGGGGATATCAGGTGAGACAGGGCCAAAACCCTTCCTAGTTCAAGATAGTTACATTTACTATCCCCCACTCTCCCCAGCGCCTGTTACTTTACAATACACAGGAGAGAGATTGTTTTGTATCATTCTTCTTAACAAGTTTACCTCAACTTATTTCCTCCTTACCACCTAGACATTTAAAAAGTTTAGTTACTTGTTCCAGTATTTTTCCAGATATTATTATTAAACTGACAATTCCACAGTTTTCTCATTTTTTTCCCCCCTCAAGACTGGAAAATCAGCATAGTGTCTCTTCCAAAACTTCACTCATCTTCTTTCAAGATATCAAAGAAGAGATTGAGATTCTCCTTAGAGAATTTACTATGAACTTTATCAGGCCTAGTTTACTTGGAGGAAAAAAAACAAAAAAAACACTAATTATTTTTTTCCTCTTCCCTTTCCTTTTTTTAAGTTTGAGGTCTTACTAGAATGGTTTTAGTCATCTGATCACAGTTCACTAAATGGACTAAGATGGAAGCAAAAAGTAAAAATCCATCAATAAAAAATCCGGCATCACTTGTAGATGGTATTAAGTAGAAGAGTAGCCGTCATCTTCCTTGTGATAGTAAAATACTTGCAGAATGCTTTTGTCCTTTAAGCCCTTGGTTAGCTGTACTTTCCAACAGCCTTTCTCATTACATCCTCATGGGCTTCTACAGTACACAAGTGCAGAAATAGTACCGTGCACACGTTTTCATGCATGTGGTTTCTTTTAAGTATGGTCTCAAAAACACCTCAGCTCACATTCTTCTTCTACACTCAGAGGAACTGGATCTCACTCCCACTTTATGGGAACTTCGGTGTTGATTTCCTAATCACTGAGGAGCTCACAACCTAAATGCACTGGTCTTTAACTGTACCGCCTACCCTTCTTCCACACCAGGCCCTTAAATGGCAGGGGGATAGGCTGCTTGGTGAGTGATATTTTTGTTTGTTTTGAAGAACACCACAGTAGGTAAGAAAATCCCACCCAGAATGCTCTCAGCTGACAACAAGTCTTCAACCCAAGACAGGTGTTATTCATTTACTGCTTGTCCTGCCTGCCCTAAAAGCATTAACAAAACCAAGGGGGTAGGTAAGGCTTCAGCTAAGCATTCAACACTTTAGCATTCAGAAGCCTCCACCAGGCACTTCAGAAATACTAGCACAGAAGCTGCAAGTGGTGAGTTCACGCAAAGTGTTACATACCATGTGTGGCTGTGGTTTAGTTGCAGTCCTGGAAGGGGGGGGACTGTTAAGCTGAATCCTTCCTATGCATTCCCACTTTAAAGTGTAGTGCAACCTCCTATCTCCCACCAAATAGCTACAGAGGGAAGCACATCTCTGCAGTCAGCACTGGCTGATTCCCACTCTGATCCTCAGCTGAACTTCTCAGTAGCCAGAGTGCTGCAACATTCAGCCAGCTGGTTTAAACCAGACAAGCTTCTTTATGAACAGACAGTCTTCCCATTAAGATTCACATACTTTTACTGGAAAGATGATCCAGCATATACTCAAACATTTAAAGCAGAACTATTTTTGCCAGTGAAGTTAAAGAAATGTAAATGTAAAGTTCTCCCATAAGCCCTCAGACATGAGTTTCTAGTAGTTTCATAGCTCTCATATTATAAGCCATGTTTCAGCTTGGCAAATTACCCCACAGAAAGGACTTTGTCAATAAATACAGCATGCTCTAATCACACACATACGCACATATCAGGCCTCAGTTCTCTTGCAGTCTGTAATGTCTGAACCCGATTTATGAGTCTGATGCAAATCCTATGGAATTCAACTGAAAGACTCCCACTGACATGGAAGTTTTAGACCTCTACACTTAAAATAATAAACCCCTGAAATAAATAGTAGACTAATTCACAGCAACAACTAGAAATTCTATCGACCCTGTAGCCTTTGTTTATACAGCAGGTTACTCTTAAGAGTAAATAACACTGTATTAGGCTCTAAATGTCAGATGTATATTGGGTGCCATCAGGAAAGCTCAATTTACACACAAAGTATTGTGCACTGCTACGAATGGCAAGCAAATTATTTTCATTTCAATTGTATGAGAAGTAACATGTAAGCAAGCCTACACAGACACGTGACATCATTTCACTATTTGAGCAGCAGGATAGGAGCTATTTCCACTGAAATTAACTCAGTCACATTATTACCGATTTTTGCTCTCTGAAGTCACATTGCACTTTCCTCTTTTTACTCAAAGCAGTAGGCTCTTATTTTATTTTCCTTATAAGCAGCAACGCATTTATAGCAGAATTTTTCAAAATTTAAGCTGAGTCTCCATTTAAGCCAACAAATACTTTTGCTCAAGAGAGACAGCTTTGCATTTGTTCTGTACATGAGTCCTCGCACCTCCAGCAGCGCATACAGGGTTAGTCAGCACTTTTATTTCTAGTCATTAATAACCTCAGCAGGAAGCAAAAAGCACATCTGAAAGCCTTCTGATAGTTTCCTTTCACGCAAAAGTCAAAGCCCAGAATCAAACAAAAGACTTCTAAAATAGAAAATTTACAATAAACTGCTTAGAATAAAAAAACACTTAGATTGCAAATCCTGAACACACATTAATTTATATTTTTTGCACCCACATATTTGTGTCAGAGTTAAAGACTGTCATGTATTATTTGAGACTGCATAAGTGTCCACTGTAAAATGTTTTTACCACTGCTATTTTCTACCTAATTGCAGCCATCTTCCTATCCCAAATAGCCCTGTGCTCATTAACCAGAACATTTTAAGAGGGATTACAGCAAAAGATCATTAACTGCTACAACACACCTTGAATTTGGTTAGAGCCTTTAAAATGAAATATGTTTTCAACTGACAAGCACCAAGCCAAACGGAGCTTTCAGACCCCACTTCTGGGACTCCACGGCTTGAGGGCGCCCGTTTCAGAAGAGACAACGGACCAAAGACAACTTCTCATGTCCCTCATGGGAGCTTAAAAGATGCAGGAGGCCCAAACAACGAATGCATATACCATATCCTGTAATGCAGACTATAGCTACACACCTTATTTCTGAAACCATCACAACATTATATTGCTTAAGAGTTTGACTAAAGCCTGCAGAGATTCCACCTCTGTTCCCTGTACATTTACATACAAAATTTTGGTATAGATAACTGCACATGACTGAATACATTGCTTCCCTGTGGTCATGCAAGTGCTAACAAGACCAGAACTCAGGGTAAATAGGAGCTATTAGTTATGGATGGAAGATTTTATTTCAACAGAAACAGCTGGGCTGTCTGCAAACATGCTTTCCAAGAAAGAGCAGCAATTTCAGGTGGACAGTATAGTACTTCTCAGAGCAAGGTCTGATATGCAGAGGAATACCTTCTCCTCTCAGACCTGATTTGGAGTCCACATAAGGCAATGGAGGCCATTCCATCTCATCCAAAGGGAGATGCGCCAGGCCTCTACTGAGCCGGGTAAGTTCCAATTACATGGTTAAAATATATTATTTCTACAGAAGAGTCAAAAGATGTTACTCTTCGCTATTTACCATTTATCAACACAAAAACTTCATTCTTGCTGGTCAAACAAATGACAGTCACAGAAGTACTGCTGTAACATTGGAAATGCCCTGCAAAATAATCAAATGGCCGCGCAATCAGCCTACTAGCTGAATATATTCTGAATTTTAAAGCAAACTAGGTTTTCACCAACATGATATAATAGACTTACTACTTGATTTGGGGATAGGAATCAAAAATAGCATCCTTTTACATTGCTCATCTGAGTTTAAGGCCAGGTTTCCACGCCACTTTCTTACCTATGTTTGTACAATTTTAGCATTTCTTGCTGCAGATGCAAAACTGGCATTTTTGTTACAAGCTCAATGTACAGCTCCCAGTCTGTACTCAGTTGGCAGGTTCATGTATACAGGAACACATAAAACATGCCAATTAAGGTTTACAGATTACATTTGCAGTGATGGTAAATTATACTGGTCAGTGCTTCTAGCACTTTTGTGCAACTTCTTCCCTAAAAGGCCGGGGGGGGGGAGGAAGGTAGGAGAGCAGCAGTTGAGCCTAGCTGTGAGGATGCGAAGACAAAGTATTTTCCTCAAGTTTTTAAGGGTTATTCCTTACAGCAAAGCTCACAAGAGTTTAACATTTGACCAAAATGAGACAAAAAGTCAGACCAAAGCCAGAAGTCAACTCACAGCTAACATCTACCTCATGCTTATATCAAATTACATAAACATAAGAGAGGCTTGACAACTTATCGGGGTGCAAATTCCTCTGCAAAAGTGATTAATACAAAGGGTGGGACAGGCGATGCTCTGATTCAAGTCAATAAACAGACTCCCAAATCACTGGCTCCCCTCTCCAGCTCCCTGTTATCTGAGTCACAGCTGCGGCTATTTGAGATGCCCTGCACAAAGCGGGTCAGTCACCTCAGGTTTAAAGTAACAACTGCTGTCATCCCACTCTTAAAAACACAACAAAAAAGAACTATTTGGATTGAAAACACCAGAAAGCCCACCGTGCTGGGAGCAGAAAACCTGTATCCTTGTCTGTGAATGAGTTTGAAAAATGCATACTTAAGACCTTAAATCACCTTTCTACGTAACCAGTGAATACATTCGTGAACATCACGGGCAAAAGTAAGAAGTCTCTAGGAAGTGCGTTTCCATACTACATGCTACTTACAAGTCAGTGTTGTTCCCTTATTTTAACTGAACTGAATGGAGAAAGAAATACAGCATTTAAAGGAAGTTTTGCAAGGTCAACTTTTAGAACTTACTTATTTGCATCTTCACATAGTTTTCATACATTCGCCTTATTAATTACCTGTTTTAAAAATTAATTTGAAGTCTCCACACTTACCGCTTTGGGGGTTATCAGCCCTGTGGAATACGCACATGTCACTGAAAGTAATCTGGACTTACACCTACAAAGCAGGTTATCTCAGCTGAAGGCATTCTGCAAGTTCTTCATCAAAGACAAATGGACTGATGCGAGACAGCAACATGATAAATGCTGAGGACAGCACCCAGCAGAGAGCTCACTGTCTCCATCTCACAAGCAGATCCAACAACAAGCAGTCAGCTCCAGCGATGGCAGAAAGACTTCTCGCAGCTGCTTATAAAATGGCAACACATGAACTCCCTCCGAGACAAGTTACTATGGCAAAATCCTCACTTTCTTCTGAGCTCTGTTTCAAATCTACGTACAAAGAACTGAGAAATGAGTTTTCAGCTATAAATAAGATGCTGACTTCTTTTATGAAAAGATCTCAGAGCATGTAGAAGAAAAGAGCAGACTACAGAAATTTTGCTAAGTCTACAAAAAGTTATTTCAACAACAGAAGATGTTTATTTGAATTTTGTTTTTAATTATTTCATTTACTCTATTCCAATCCATATTCATTTCAATAATATTGGCATAACCACTTGTCTCCCAAAATACTAAGATACTTAAATTGTGCCTATCTTAAAAAAAAAAGTTAATTGCAATCAGTGGGGATATCAGCTCCTTAAAGCTAGGCATGTGTATTGGGTATCTTCCTAAAGGGCAGCAATAACAACAAATATCCCTTAGGATCTTCCTTAATTTTTAATTTGTTATAATTAAATACATGCAAAAATCAAGGCTTTGGAAAGCTTTAGGAGTATCAGATTCATTTATACTGAGCCTAGCTCTTCATCTGGCATCTTCTCCAGAGTTTATGGAAAAGCATATAAGAAGCTTTCCATCAAGAAAGAGGAAATGTTAAAATCTTCAAAGCTACAGACAGACTAGCTTAGAAAGGTGGAAATGAAATTGGAGACATTCACCTCCATTCTGCTGACTCAAATACAGACAGCATAAGAAACACACATAACTCCTCCCTATCTGATACCTGATGTAAACATAGGTCTACATAGGGACAGTTTATGTCTACCAACCACCGGGCAGAATCAAGTCCAAAAGTTGCTTCTTGATACCTTACACAAGCACTCAAGATGAACTTCTTCCTCCACTCTTTCATCAATCCACCTAAAACCTGGCAGAAGGACAACTGGGTAAACCCCGATTATTTATCAAGTCAGTTAATACTAACATCAGACTTGTTACCTTTCATTTCACATAAAATACTATTCTTTTTCCAAAAGTGTTGACACAGAACTGAAACTACCTTAGGAATTTTGAAAAACGAGCTTTCACTAAATATATTGACCCACCATTCATTCCATTGTATATACTTCTGTGGTGAGGTGACAGGTCATCTGCTACTTGTCTCCTGAGGGGACCTTCTCTGCTGCCTCCACTGAGGTGTTTGAGATGCTCTGGGCTCCCTCCAAAATGTTGTTTGAGGTGCTCAGGGCTCGTACCCCTCACTTTGTGCAGATGTTCTGGGCTTCCGCTTGGTGTGTGCTTTTGAAGATGATCTGGGCTGCCACTGCTGTGCTTTTGATGCTCAGGGCTACTGCCAGGCCTGTGCTTTTGAAAGTGTTCAGGGCTACTACTCAAAACGTGCTTTGGGAGTTTCTGGACTGCTGCTGCTGTGCTTTTGTTGCTCAGGTGCTTTGACAATGGTTTTGTGATGTTCTGGACCTGGTCCTTTCAGGTGATGATCAGGACTGCCAGAACCCCTAGGCTTCTGGAGATGCTCTGGGCTGATGCTCCTGTGTTTCTGATGCTCAGGGCTTCCTTCACCCCTGGTTTTTTGAAGATGTTCCGGACTAGTACTCAGATGATGTTTATGATGGTTTGCACTGTCTGGACTTCCAGTGCTAGAAGTACTACTCCCATCACCAACATCTCTTATGGATGTACTTGTTGCAGCTAACTGGCACAGGCTGATTTGGCTGTCAATAGAGCTCCGGCTGCCTGCTCCACCAGTCTTCTCATCCAGCAACACACACAATTCTTTTAGCTCCAGCTTTTCTTTAACCACTTCTTCTTGCCTCACTTCCAATTCTTTCAGCTTCTGTAGGTAGGAGGCAACCTCTTTGTGCATAATGCTAGCACTGTGCCTGCCCAGTCTCTGCCGCTCACGGGATGCTTTCTGGATGATGATAGGCGGAAAGGCAAGAAGGTAACAAAGGTCTCTCAGTTCCTGGTTATCTTCTTGCAGCTTCTGATTGATATCCTTTAAAAGGAAGATAAGCATGAGAGAAGAGTGTCCAAAAAACTTAACATTATACCATTAGCATTGTACAAGTCAGTGAACAGCACTGCTACAAACCATCAGCTAAGCACTCAAGTAAGGCATGAACAATTGTGTGTGTAGATCTGGCATATTATAACTGCATCATGTTTCATACTAGCAGAACACCTGTCCAGTACAAAACTGAATATGCAGAGCTAATTTGGAAAGGTTCAATGACTAACTTCCGATATGGTATGAAAATTTCAGGTGTTTAATTAATGCCCAAAGGAAAAACAAAAAAAACAAAAGCACAATGAGAAATCCAGATGATCATACTCTCTCATGATGTTCTCACTCCCTCAAAAACACTCACTTGTAAAGTTATTGCTGACTAAAACCAGAAAGTACATCAGAAATGGTAATCTCGCTCAGATAATTAACAACATTTATATTCTCTATTCCCTAGAGCATATTCACATATAAAACGAACTTTTTAGAGATTTAAAATATTTGGGGTTTGTTTGATTCTGCTTCAGATTTGCATAAAAGAATCTTGTCTGTTCTCACTTAATCAGAATTGGTTCAATCACTCTGGAATGAAATAATCTGCTTTAATAGATTTTTCACTTCTAACAAAACAAAGCAGTACATGTTCCCAGTGCCCTTCTCTAACTGAAGAACAGTAATGCTCTGAAGAAAAAACGTTCAGGCTCTTACTGTAGCAGAATAATACAGCAAAGAAAACATTTTCAGTATTTCGCCATCCTACTTTTACTAAACTGGCTTGTAACCATATTTGTCTTCTCTGGTCTAAATAGTCTTCCCTTATGTCTGGTATTACAAGCTTAGCCTTATGGAAAGGCCATTTTAGCACAGTTTCCTAAAATAAAAAAGGAAGCTTCTGCAACTCTGCTGGGTGCGTGCCTGAGTGTGTGACCTTCCTCTCAAAATGACTTTGAACTTGACCAGTTTCAACCCAGCTTTGACAAAGGAAAAGTCTCAATGAGGTCGCAAGGTAACCTGAAAAACCTGTACAGGATAGGGATTCTTCAGATGACCCCATGGTGGAAAAAAGTTGAAGTGACAGCCCACAGTTTATCAGTCAGAGTATCTAAGCAGGCAGCAGCCATCCACAGCTGTTCATTGTTACTCATGGACCTGTTCCTTCACATGGCACAAAGAAGCAAGTAGGTACCCACATACCACTGAAATCCATTGGAGCCCAGAGACCTTGTTCTCCCAAATTCCTTTTAAAAGAAGTTTCAGCCGAGACATCTGAACAAAAGGTGGAAGTTGAACATCACTTAGGAAGTTCAGAATTGAGAGAGGAATTTGTCACTCCTTCCTACACATTTTGGTGTGCTTTGTTACTTACCTGGCAGATAGATAAACCCATATAACATCACAACACCTTTGAACATAACCAGGAGAATGATATTGCTGCTGTAATTTAAATTGCATTTAAAATGTAAGCTCTGTTTTCACTAAGCTAATATCATTGATGGGTCTCTCTTACCCCCAGACACCTTCTATTGTCAAAGTGGAGGGAGGGAGGGAGGATTGCTGTACGCTGCAGAACAGGAAAGCTTGGATTATCAAAGACACTTGCTCAATAATTTAGTTGTCTAAAACCATTCTACAAGTCATGAACTCTCTTCTGTTGTACCCTCACATAACAATTCAAAAGGCCACACTGCACCTGGGTCTCTCCTCCTCTCCAACCTCACCTCAACTAAGGAATTTTACAAAAAGTGCCACGTGTCACAGCAACAAGACAGATAATGCTTTGTAGTCACGTCCACTTTAAAGTAGCTTTCAAGTTCTCCAGCACGGTCATACCTGGTACATCAGGGTAATTCTTTGGCAGTAGTTACGCTGTCTGCCCAATTCTCAGAAGCAGGGAAGGAAACATTAGGGACTACGCTTCCCACCTAGCAAGAGTTAAATTAAGAAGGCATCAATCATCACAGCCTTGGTCTGCCTCTCAGTGCAGTCTGTGGAAGTACACCACTGAAAGTGACTTCCTTAGAGATGCATCCTCAGATGTCCTTTCCAGACAAGGAAACTAGAGAATGATTCTCATCACTCCAAGGCAGAGCCTAGGAAGTCATCTTAAAAAACGTGACAGAAAACAGCATAGGCAAAACAAAGCCTTTTGAATCTCTACAGCTCCGCACATTGTATTCTTTCACATGTATTTCAGATAGAAACACTGAATCTTACCAGAAACCAACGAAGTCTACTGCAAAGGTGACAAGAATTAGATGTTCCCATCAGCCCAAAGCGCAGTGGGACACATTATAGAACAGCTGTGCTCCACAGACCGCGGAACAGTTTCTCACCACTTTTAACCGGGCACTTCATTTCCAGCAGGCTCAAATCCTGTTCGCTTTTCACACCATTCTCGGCAAGAACCGCCAGCACATTCACCTGACAAGGGCTCGGCGAAGCCACTCGCGGTCGGGAGACGCACTCGTGTGCCCGGCACCTACGTGCAGGGAAGTTTTCCGCGCAAGGACCCCGCACCGCGGGAAGGTCGCCAGCCCCCGCGCCCCCCACCTCGGCCCCGGGGCACTGTCGCAGCTCGGGGCCGCCGGCCCACGCCCCACGCGTGCCGGCAGCTCCGCCGGGCGCAGCTTCGGCCCTGCTCCCCAGCACCGCTCCGTGCTCGCCGCTCCGGCACGGGCGGGCTCCCTTTCTCGCCGCCGCCATGCGCTGGGGACGCACCGGAGAAACTCGCCCCCCCCCCGCCGCCGCCCCGCCGCCCGCTACCTTCAAGCCGCGGATCTCGCCGAGGCGGAGCTGGAGGCGGTGGTTCACCTCGCGCATGAGGCTGCTGCGGTCCAGCATCGCGCTCCTCTACTCGGCCTCGGCCCGGCGGAGGCTGCGGATCAGCTCCTCCTTGCTCCACGCGAGCAGCTCCTCGTCGGACACCTTGCACAAGTCCTCGGCCGCCGCCGCCGCCGCTTTCGACGTGGTGGCGGCCAAAGGGCCCGAGCCCGGCGGGCTCCTCCCGCCCCGGGCGCCCCGCGGAGGCAGCCCCGCAACACCGCCCCAGCCGAGGGCAAGGGCAAGGGGGCGAGCCCGGAGCGCCGCGGGCAGCTCTTCCCGGAGGGAGGGGGGGGGGGGGGGGCGCCTCGCTTCCAGCGAGGGCGGGCCGCGCTCCGCCCGGCTAGTTCGTGCCTCCTGTGCCGGTATAGGATTGGGGGGGGGGGGGGGCCTTGGAAAAAGAGAGGAAGAGGAGAAGGAAAGGGTGTGGAGGAAGCCGGGCTAGAGTCTGGGGAGCAAACGTCCCCCTTCCAAAGGAGAAAAAAAAAAAAAACAAAAAACCCAGGTCTTTCAACAAGTCAACGGTAGCAGCGCGCGTCTCGTCCTCCCTGCTCCTTAAGAGCTGCTCGTCCCTTGAAGCCGTGCTGTCTAATGAGGGCTGCTGTGGCAATCGATTTCTCTTCGGGTGGCAGATGAAGCCACGCAACAGATGAACGCAAAGTCCCGAGCCGAAGCCCCATCGTGCACGGACGGGCGGGCAGAAGCGGGAATCCGCGCAGGGAGACCGCAAGCGCTCCTCCGAAGCCGCCTCTTCCCGCCAGCTTCGTGCCCCCCGTGCGCGGGCGGCGGCCAGGGGAAGGGGCGCAGGCGGGGGCCGGCGCGGCCGCCCCGCGCCTTGGCATGTGCCCGCAGGGCGGCGGCGCGGCGGCAGCAGCCAGAGGCGCCAGCGGACGCTGCCGGCGCCGGGGAGCGGGCAGGGGGCGGCGCGCGGCTTTTGAGCGGGGCGCGCAGCACGTGGGAGCCCGCGCGGCGCGGGGGAGGGGGGGAGGGAGGCGGCGCCGGCGGCCGTGCGGCTCGCGAGCGCCCCCTGCCGCCCCCGCGCGGCACCTGCGGAGGCTGCTCGCCGCGGCGGCCCCGGGCGGGACACGCGGGCCGGGTACCCCGGAGCTGCCGCGCGAGGGGTGGGCACAGCCGTTTGCTTTCGCTTACCCTCTGCTGGTCCTCCCCCCCCCCCCCCACCTCCCGAAGGGGCAGGGCAGCTCCATGGAAGCCCATAAAAAACGCCCACAGAAAGCCCAAAGGGAGAGATTTGCTTTTGTGCCCCCCCCCCCAGCTCAAAGCACACCTAAACAGAGCATCAGCGCTCTCCTAAGGCCTACACAAGCCTCGCATTTCCCTCACGTGGTTTAAGTGACGCTTAAGTAAGCAATTTTATTTCTGGAAATAAATGTACAAACACATTCAACTTCACAGAACTTCTGGTACCTCTCACAGGGCGGCTTGCGAGTCGCATTTGATCGCCAAAAGCCAGCACCGCAGCAGCTTTCACCTCATCTTTCATTTACAATGGGAATATTTAAACTTTATAGACCTAATTCTTTCCAGACAAAACTAGATGCAGTCCCGTACTCCAACTCTTTACTCAAGCTGAAGGTAGCATACCATGAAAAAGTAATTAAGATTGGGATATTCATATTTCTTCTTTGAAAATATTTAGCAAGTGCGTTGTGGAAGGCTTACGTTTTCCAATTTGCGTAGAGATACAAAGGCTCTATATAAATCTGCCTTGCAGATGATTTGAGAATGAAATTAATCTATTCTTGTTGCTCATGAAAAAAGATGATACAATATATCTCAATGACAGAAGTCGATGAACAGAAATTATTAGGTAAATAATTGATTGAATGCCCATTTTTAAACCACCTAGTTCCCCCAAAACAATCCCCTGCAGACGGAGCAGGGTGCCATATTAACAGGCCCTTACCACCTTTAATTTTGCAATTTTATAATTACTTAGCATCAAGGAAGATTTCTGATTCTTAAGAGGAAAGTTTAAAGTTCTTAACATCTCCACTTTTCTCTTGTAAATCACATCGGTAAATCGTGAGGTTGTGGTGTGTCAGGTCACAAGGAGGGCTGGCTCTGGGAGAAGGCAGCTGCACCTGGAGAACGTGCCCCTCATGCCCCACCATCATTGTCCCAGCAGACAACTTGGAAAAGTTTCCAAGAAATAGTATTTAACCTAAGTAGAGCGCAAGCCACTGCTTCAGAATTGCCAGCAAAACATTGCCATCCTCAGTCAATTCCCAGCAATTAGGAATGACACACATGATAACTTTTGGAATATATGGGGAGCAGAAAGGAAAGAGAACCAAACTGCTGTGCATTTTGTCACAACTGACGTAGGACAATTGCCAAGGGCAAGTGCTTCTGAAGATAAAAGGAAAGGCTGCAGTACAAACAATTACTTCTGACAAGGAAATATTAGAGGCCAAACAAAAATATGTTCTTCAGGGGACTAGTATTTTCCCTATTTGTAACATCACATAAATAATGCACACAAAGCAAGATCACTGCATAGGGAATTCTTGCAACTGCAGCATCACGTGATAGAGAAGTAGATCTAATCCAGAAATCTAATTTTCTAGGCTAACATAACAAACATTCATCAAAGATTTAAATATAAGATTTTAACCTCCTAATACCTGAAACCAGAGACAATTGGGTTCAATACTACAAAGCCTGAAGAACTGGAGATAAGATGCCTTTACATAAGACCCCAGAAGAGAGTCTTGAAAAGCTATGATTAAAAAGAACGTACCTCAACTATTTTTTTTATCAGGTACTCAAACGCTACGGAAGTAGGCAGCTGTCAGATGTCTTAGGACTTTGTCCCAAAACTCACTGGCTTCAATAGGCAACTTTCCATTATTTGTGGGGAGCACTGGATCAAGTATTGCTCAATCACTTACCTGTCAGCTTTATTCCTGATCTCTTATTAGAAGCAGGCTACCATTTGTACACAGAAAATGACAGAAAAAAGTAGAAGATGGATATAGCTAATAAAAAAAAAAGCTCAAAAAACCCCCCTGAAATCACCTTTTTTTGCTCTTGTCAGCTGGCATCCCCTTACAGTTCCAGTACTCCAAATGGTAAGAACTTCCTTATATTACCAAAAATGCAAAATTGTTAAAGAGATTTTTGCAAGTCAGCCATGCACTAGAAAACCCCAACTGATTTAACTTTGATAAATGTCTTTTATAATAAGAGCAAATATACTCCCTTCGCCACTAGAATGCTTTTCTGTGGGAGTTTTAAGCAGGGAGTCTTATCAGCACTAAAAACAAAACGTTATAAAAATGCATGAAAGAGAGTCTCTAATGGCAAGCACACACGGGAAGATTTGCTGGCTCCCCAGTTATTGTTTTGGAAATAAAACAGATTCTGGAACCACACCATCCACAAATTTATACAAATTCAGAAAGTCCCGGGTCTTGGTTTGGGGGGGAAAGGGAGGTATTCTTGGACCAAATTGGAAAGCAAATTCCCCCAGACAATCTCCCAAGAGGATCAAATGTTGAAGCTCACCTCAGAAGCAGTTATTTCAGGGGAAAAAGAAAGAAGGAAAAGAAAGTCTGAACAGAAACAGTTATTCCTATATGTTCTTCTCAACCACAGGCAAGAACGAAGGACTAGTTGGGCAAGTTTCCTCACTCCTGAAGACATGAAAAGGCACAACCACAACCAGATACTATTAAAGAGATTATCGGTTTAAAGCCAGTACCCCTTCTTGAAACAGTGAGAGAAATGTGTCGGTCCCACACGGAAATTAGGAATCTCCCCATCTTTGTGCTACCATCTTCTTGCTTCTAGTCTTCCAGGGTCATAAATCACAGCTGAGCACCGTGACACATCTTTCTGTAGAAAAGCTGTCACGAGACCAGGCTGAATGTGTCCTATCCTGGTCTTAGACAAGATAATTTTGAGAGAGGAAAGCCATCATCTGCACCCATTCATGTAGGACACATAGGAAGATTTATCCATCAATCCACGTAGAGGACAAGCCAGTCTTATTTCTTTGTATGGACAGTGGCAGCTGTTCACTTCACTGGGATTCTGAGGGTAGCAATTGCTCCCAAATCACTTTTCCTAAGTCTACATCTCAATAATCCAATTAAAATGTAAGAGAAATAATTAAAACTAGTGGATAATGATAGTAACAATAGCATTTTCTGTTTTCAAAGCACTTTTACAGGCATTAACTAATTAATGGATAAAGTGAGCTTAAAAAAAAAAATCAGTGCAGGATCATAGCATACAATTAGAATTAACATTTTAATTACTCTCCTTCTATGACTACTTTATTTACAAAATTCTGCTTATTTCTTTGTATATGTGTGTAATAATTAAAAAGGATTCTGTATAACTTGTTACAAAGCAATTCTAGAGTTTTTGAACCTCCCTGTAAGTTCAATAAGAAATCATGCATCTGCTCTTTAATTCTCTCTTCATTTTTGCCTTTCGAGGTCAGTTCCAAAGACCCCTATTAATTTAATCTCTGCTTCATTTGCTTAGACTTTGCACATGCACAGGGGTCTCTATGCAGTAATTTCAACCCTAGAGCAGCTAGGCTGTACCAGAAACAAAGCGAAGCTCCTCAGGAAAAGCCAGAGCAGCTCCTGTTAGACTGGGACTGAAGTGCTCACATGCAGACAAAACAACCAGATTTGGGAAATTCCAGGGGCCAAATCCCCATCGCTTCTTCCTGTATGGCTATATCTCTCTGAACTCTTAGAGTGATTGCAGCTTCCACTGACTTACCTCAGAAATCACCATTTCTTGTACCACTGGTACTAAAACCCCAGCGGGGCAGAGCTCACCATAGGGTAACTGCTTCTGGACCTGCTTCTCAGGCAGTTTTTCATCCTGAGCCTTCTGTTGCTGCAGCTCCACAGCAACTTAAATGCAGCACGCATATATACCTGCACATGAGCCAAACACGGAAGTCTTCCATTAGAAGAAACTGAGGCTTCAAGAGGCAGCAAAACAAAGACATATTCTGGTAACTCATCTCTCCCTGATGCCAACCTTAATCTTACATTTTGAAATTACTTCCTTTCAACATCTATTATTTTGTGCCTAACAGACTGACCTTTTGGAGAAGGGAAAAGCTCCTTCTAGGTTTGCAGGCCACTGCTCTGCAGGAATGTTGGGCTGAATGCCTGGATAACTCAGTTTTGGGAGATTTTCCAACAGTTTTCAAAGATTTTCAGGTATTAAAAAAAGTAACCACAAAAGCCATAACAACCCATACACGCTACTTGTCATACACAGCTTACAATAAAAAGAAGTCTCCCCCAGCTGACAGGGTACATGCATTTGCTTTTTCTCCACAAAAATAATTTGAAGCAGAGTGCCTTGCTGCAATGAAACTTTGCCTGCTGATACTTTCCTACCACTCTCAATCTGCAGAGTCTGGGTTTGGCCTCCTGCTGTTTTGCACACCTGGTTAAGAAAAATTAGTTCATATTGCTGCATTTTTCCCACTACATGTGTGGGCTGGGACTCTCTGTGCTTTGCTGTTCTCTTTCTTTCTTTATGGATCAATGCAAATGGCCCAGGTAGAGTTTCTTGTAAGAATCTTTTTCTTCACACATCCCTACGTAATCGTCAAGCATTGCATTTCAATTTGTGAGTGTGCAGGAACACAAGCATTTATGCAGCCTGATACAGTTACCTCATTCAAATGACTTCCCTTTTCATGTCTTAATCCTTTATCTAACTGCAGAAGCCTCTGGGCAGCTGATATCCATTCCATAGTCTTTGTTGTACTAGTCACATTTTTCCAATCAATGAAATCAGTAGCACACTTACCATATTTTCCCTATTGCATAAATAAATATAAACCTAATACCTCGAGCACATAGGTTTACGTGACAGAGAAAGTGGAGTACACTAACGAAAACCAACAGAGATTTATGCAAGTCAGGCTGAATAAAGCTCTTGCTAATAATTCAATCATCAGTCAGATTTTTCCACTTGAATTACTAAAATACCCACAAAGTTCTAGCTTGAATGTCTAGTGCTGATTTCAGCAGTGTCTTGGGACGATGTTTTGGCGCAGCTTTCGCCGGATTTCCCGTTACAGCAAGTACCTGCCGCGCGCAACAACCACTAGGGCGAGGCGGGGGGGGGGGGGGAGGCACGCGGCGACCGTTGGGGGGGGAGGGGGAGGCGCGCGGCGACCGTTAGGGCGACAACGAGGCAGAAGGGCCGGCGACTGTTACGGCAACCTGGGCGGGGAGCGCGCGGCGGCCGTTAGGGCGGGGCGCAGGGGCGGGGCACGCGGCGGCGGCCGTTAAAGGGAGCGGGCTGCGGTGGGGGGTGGCTGTTGGGTGCTGTGATGGGGTGTGTGGGGTGGGGGTTGAGGGTTTTGGTGAGGTGTCCTGCCGAGAGACAGCGTCAGTCCTGGAGAAGGGCTGGTTCTCAGCCTTGTGGGGGGAGGCAGCTGTAGGCTGGTGCCCAGCTGCCAAAACCCAGACAGAGGCAAATTGCTGCTGCCCCGCAGTCCCCAGGGAGCGGGGAGGAGGCGGCGGTGGCACCAAAGCGGCCTTGCAGGGGCTGCAGCTGCTGGGGGTGAGTGGGGCTGTGTGGCAGCCAGCGGTGGGGCTGCCTGGCTGCCTGTGCCATGTGCTGGGGAAGCCTGTGGGGGTGAGAGTGGTGAGGTGACCCCTGAGCGTGCCTGGGTTTTAAAGCCATTTTGGGCTGCGTTGGTGTCCTCTTGGTAGCTTTGCCTCTGCACTTGTGGCTCTTCCCTCGGTTGAGAGGCATTTCTGCTGCAGCATAACGTCCACAGCCTGTTGCCCCCAGCAAAAAGTGAAGCAACCAAAGCCAAGGAGCCTTGATCAGGTGCTGCTGGTATCTACATAAGCAGCGGTGCCCTGGTGGAGTTGCTTGGCCTTTGAGGTGCATCCCTGCAGAGCTGCTTTTCCCTTTGGCTAGGTGTTAGGCTGCTTCTGGCTGTCTGGCCCTGGCTTGCTTAGAAGTGTGGCTGTGTGGCCTGTGTTGAGGAGGGAAAAGCCAAAGGAAGTGAGCTCCAAGGGCTCCATTGCCCCTGGGTGGTCATTGAGTGTGTCCCTTTGTGTTAAGCACCACAGGGTGGGACCTTCCTGCTGTGAATGGGCTGCAAAGGAGTTGCTGTAGGTGGGAGAGACAGCTGCTGAGCTTGTGCTAGCTGCAGGGGAATGGCAAGGTGGGTGTGGGCAGTGGGCTTAGGCAGGCAGGGTGCTGGTCTCCTGTGGTATGGAAATGTGCTTCTGGGGCAGGCTTTTTATGGTCCTTTCCTGGCAGCCTTGTGCTGCCTTGGAGAGCAGGTGGGAACTTGCCTGAATGTTCTCAGTGAGTAGCTAGCCCCGAGGCTGAAGGCAGCTGGTGTTGTGTGGCTGGCTGTTTGAGTGTGTGGCTTGTGTGGTATCAGTTGTGGCTGCTTTATGCTGGCCTGAATGTGCAGTTGTCCTTGAGGGCGGGCGGGCTCCTTCTCAGCAGTGCCTTGTGGTGGGAAGCTCTGCAGCCTCCTTGTGGGGTTTGTTTTATTCGAGATGCTTGTCTTCCTTGGGTGTGGATCACCTGCCTGGGAAGATGTGCAGGAGCTTTAGCTAAGACTGTTACCAGGACCGCATGCGTAATGATTCTGTCAATATGATAGTTAGTTCCAGGGAATAGAATGAATATGTATAATCCTTCTGGGAAATTCAGTGCATATGTATGTGAGAGAGCAATAGAAACTTTGGATGATGTGAGACACGGTGTGCACGTTGGGTGGAGCTATCCCCCGTGCATCCGGCACTGTAATAAAGAGAATGCCTGCTTCTTAATACTACATTGGTGTTAAGGAGTTTTTTTCTCCCGATTTCAGTGGCAGCTTTGGCACCCCAGATGGGACCGTGCTTCTGAATCTCGACGCATCTGTGGGATTGCAGGACGTCCAGCCGGCACCGAGGGATTCTCGGGGAGAACCTCTGATCCCCGGACCAAAGAGCTCTGAGTAAGCCCCCTGGGAAGGTAAAGGCATTCCTTTCCTTAATAGGTCGGGTTGCCCGCTGGTCAGACGCAGGGAGCCTTGCAGAGTTGGGTTAAAAGGGTGGAAAAGGTGGGGTTGCCTGCCTGTAAGGTGTGGTGAAAGCCATGCAGGGAGGTCAGGCTGGGCTCTAGAGGTCCCTCAGGGGGAGGAAGGTCAAGTTATTTGTGCACAATTGTGTGTTTATGTGGTAATTTGACATTTGGAATGTTATTGGACTTTGTTTTGTGGATTTTGTGGTTATGGGTAACCAAGTGTTGAAAGAGGGGGGATTTTGAAGAAATCACCCCTGGGAGGTATTTTAAAGCATTGGAAGGAGGCGGCAGGTCTGCTGGGAGGTACACTTTACAATATTCAATTAATTGTCCTTTGGTATCATCGGTGGCCAATGTGTACTTTAGACGATCAGGAAAAATGGCCTAAGAATGGAGGTGTGAACTACAATACCATATTACAATTAATGTTGTTTTGCTGGAGGGAGGGGAAATGGGATGAAGTAATGTATGTAGATTTGTTTTTCGCATTAAGAGACCACCCTGAATGGCAGAAAGATTGTGGGATAATTCCAAAGGATCCGATGATACTAGCACTAGAGAAGGAGGGAAAGGGTTGAAATTTGAAAAGCTGTTGTTCTGCTTGTAGTATTGGAAAAAAGTGTTTAAAGTATAAACGGGAGGAGGAGGATTTGGAGCTGTTGGTCGCCCCCCGACAGAGGTGGGGGGGGGGATGTCGAGGATGTTGTTGGGGAGGCTGAAGAGGCAGAAGGATTTAGCCTGATTGCAGGGAGAACAAGAGGATGCCAAGGGGAAGTGGGGGAGGTTTTACAGGCTGCCCTTCAGCAGGTGGTTGGAAATACCAGACCAGTAACAGTTCAAGTGCCTTTCTCTATAATGGAGTTAAGGTCCTGGAAGGAAATATCAGGGAACTATAGAGAAGATCCAGAGAGAGTGGCAGAAGTGTTTGAAACTCTAATTAGGACTCAGGATCCAGATTGGAATGATTTACAGGTAATATTAGACACCCTGCTAGATGATACTGAAAAGAAGATGGTATTAAACATATAGCTCGGCAACAGGCTGAAGGAGCACATGCTGGTGGGGATTTGCAGGGGATGCTAGATCAGAATTTTCCTGCTGCAGAGCCAGGGTGGGATCCTAACCAGCCAGGACCCTGGGGACTCTTAACAAGATATCAGAGATGGATAATGTTTGGCATAAGACATGCCATGCCAAAAGCAGTGAATTGGTCTAAGCTATATGAGGTCAAACAAGCACCAACTGAATCCCCATCTGCTTTTATGGAACGATTAGAAGTTACTGCCAGGAAATCTACCAACCTGGATCCTGAGAAACCAGAGGAAGCCCAGCAGTTAGCTTCAACTTTTATGGGACAATCAGCCCCAGACATAAGAAGAAAACTTCAAAAATTAGAGGGGGCAGATTGGAGAGATCTGGGGAAAATGTTAGAAGTGGCCTGGACGGCTTTTAATAATAGGGAAAAGGAAAAAGAAATGCGACATATTTGAAGGGAGTACCTAAGAGAAGGGAGATTGATTGCTGCTTTAAGCAGGGCTCCTGGAGGAGCCTATAGAGAAAGGGAAGGCCCAGGAGGGGGTTACCGAGTTGTGAAAGGGAGTAAGGGGAAGGGAACATGACCTCCTTTTGTGCAACCCCATCTAGCAGAAGATCAGTGTGCGCAATCTGCAAAGAAAGGGGGCACTGGCAAAGGGAGTGTCCTCAGGCTGGGAACTTAGCCCCAGCCCTGCAAGCCATTAAGCTAATGATATTAAAGGATGAATCGTGAAGGGGACCGGGGGAATCATCCGCAGCCGAACCCCTGGTTACACTAAGGCTGGGAAATGAAGAAGTAGAATTTGTAGTTGCTCCAGGAGCCACTTACTCTGTACTTAATACTTGTAAAGGAAGCTTTAGCCATGAAAGTGTAAGCGTTGTTGGTGCTACAGGGAAAGGAGAGAATGGGCCCTTTTTGCAGCCCTTAAAATTTAAATTGGGAAACCAATGGGTGACTCATCAGTTTTTATATATGCCTGAATGTCGGATGCCCTTGATGGGTAGGGATTTATTGGATAAGTTGAACACGCAGATAACCTTTAAGAATGGAGTGGTGCAGCCACTAATACCTGAATCAAAAGCTGTGGAAACAAGAATTTTTATGTTACAGAGCAGCACGCAGAAAGCGGAGGAGGAGATTGCTGCTGATGTAGAAGATGCAGTAGTACCCTTGGTATGGGCTAGTGGAATTCCAGGTCGGTCTAAAGTGGCGAAACCAGTGGAGGTGGTTCTAAAATCTGGGACTAAACCGGTAAGACAAAAGCAGTATCCTATTAAGTGGGAGGCTAGACAAGGGTTGGAAGAATTAATAACTAAATTTTTGAATTATGGGTTACTGATAGTGTGAATCAGAATATAACACCTCAGTATTATCAGTAAAGAAACAAAATGGCAAGGAATAGAGGTTGGCTCAGGATTTAAGAGCCGTGAATCAGATTGTTCAAGATATTCACCCGGTAGCGGCTAAGCCATCTACCTTGCTGACCTCCCTGAAGGAGGACCATAAATGGTTTACTGTACTTGATCTCGGGGATGCCTCTTTCTGCATACCTCTAGACAAAGGCAGTCAGGCGATATTGGCCTTTGAATGGGAAAGCCCCACCACCAGATGCAAAACACAACTTACTTGGACGGTGTTACCTCAGGGGGTCTAACCGTTAAAGCGTCTAACCGTTAAAGCGTCTAACCGTGTTTTTTTTTCTTTTTTTAGTTTACAAAAGGAAGGGGTGCTAGGTGGTTTGGTAAGGGACAGAGCATGCCTGGGCCTGGTGCAGTGAGTGGAAGGAGCTGGATGCCAGGCCAGAAGTACCCCCACTGGCAATGGTTTTAGTTCTGGTTTGGGACTAGGACTCTAATGTGTTGCTGGGAGAAGAATGCCTCTGGGGCCACATTGCCCCCTGTGGGTAGGGAGCAGTTGACTTGGTCAGATCTGTGTTGGAGGTGGAAGCAGCTGGCAGGCAGAGGGTTCCCTTTTCCCAATGGTGGTTTCTTGGCCGAAGGCAAGGTCTGCAGCAGCTTCTCTTTCCTTCCGTGGTCTGCTCTGCGCTTGTGTCCTCTTGAAGAGGATGTGTCTGTGCTCCTCAGCAAGTTCTGCCAGGGGCTTGGGACTGCTGTACATGTCTGATAATCTGTCTTTCAGCATTGTGGTGTTTGTGGTGGTGATCTGCAGGGATGAGCTGCTCTTGCTGGCTGGAGTATGGCTGCACTGACAAGGAGTTGGTGCCCACCTGAGGCTGGAGCAGGACTGCAAGTGTGCCAGGGTAATTCTGCTTCTATCTGGGTAACTTTTTTTCAGTTCAGCCTTGCTGCCCAGACTGACAAAGTAGATAGAGCTTAAAAGCTGCTCTTAAGATGCCTGGAAATAGGAGGTGAGCTCAGCTGAGAGTGAGCTGCTGGCTGCTCTGCAGGGACAGCTGGCCAGAAGGGAAGAGTTCTGGGAGGGCAGGTTATGTTTATGGTGGTGGCGGGATGAACAGAGCTGATGCTGTATGAAAGCAGGGAGAAGGCTGGGGGTTAGAGTGAGTAGAGGTGTGGCTTGTGTGTGCCCAAGCAAGCCTTGCTGCTGGTCAGGGGATCAGTGATGGCAGGAGTGGAGTGGAGGGCTGCTCCTTCTTGGGAGCTGAGGAAAGCCTTTGGAAGTGAAAGGGGGTGGCATGATGTTAAGAAGTTGGGCCGCTCTCCTTTTGCCAGGGGCAGATGGGGAGGGCTTTTGTCTGTGCTGTTGAGGTGGGGGCGGGTGTTGCCTGGTGGGGATTTGGGGGTAGTGCTGTCCATGCAAGGGAGTGTCCCAGCAAGGCCAGGGAGCCCAAGTAGTGCAGGTGGCTTGCCCAGAGGCAGATGCTTAAGGACAGGACGCGAGGCAATGGGCACAAACTGAAACACAGACACTTCCATCTGAACATGAGGAAAAACTTTTTCACTGTGAGGGTGACAGAGCACTGGAACAGGTTGCCCAGAGAGGTGGTGGAGTCTCCTTCTCTGGAGATATTCAAAACGCGCCTGGATGCGATCCTGTGCAATGTGCTCTAGGTGACCCTGCTTGAGCAGGGGGTTGGACTAGATGATCTCCAGAGGTCCCTTCCAACCTCAGTGATTCTGTGATACTGTGATTGTCAGCAGCTGATGAGCTGAGGCAGCTGCAGGTGTGACATGTGTTGCTGGGGTGCCTTGCCCCCAGGGCAGCCCTGGCATGTGGCATGCCCAGCTGAGAAGCCAAAGAGGTGGGGGAGAAGGAGTGCTGCTGGTGCTGCCCAGGATGCCAGGTGGCAGCTAGTGCCTGCAGGCAGGGCCCCTGGCCCCCAAGCAGATGTGCTTTGTGCCAGTAGGTTGCCTTTTACAAGAGGGGTTTCTCTGGAAAATGAGGAGCGCTCCTGTAACTTGGAGCTGCCAAATGGGTGGTAGAGGGGGGCGGAGGGGGAGGGAATGGACTAAAGTCCTTGAAGCCACCTCTTTGGCATATCTCCTCTGGGCAGAGTTGTGGAGACAAGGAGGGGTTTGGCAGCCTGTTGAGTGACACTGTTGTCAGAGCCTGGTGCTGCTGAGGGAGGAGGGTGTGTGTGGGGGTGGTGATAGCCCTGTTGTAAAGTACAGTTGCAGAGAGGGCTGCAAGGGTGGCTTGGTGGCTGGAGCAAAGGTGGGGGGTGGCAGGTGCTTTTGTGCCTGGAAAATGAAGGCTAGCAGGGCTGGTTGCTGTACTTGTACACAGGTCTTGGAGTTGAGGAAAGAAGAAGCCTTAAAAGGCTTCAGAAGCTTGGAGGCCTAGCCCCCTAGGTGGGAGGCAGGTGGTCCTTGGGGCATTAATGTGGAAGTGAAAAGCATGTGGAGCAGGTGGAGTGGCCTATGCCAGGGAGAAGTGGCAGTATGTATTGCCTGCTGGAATCAAGTGAGTTGAGCATGTCCCAGTAAAGGGGATGGTTCCTTGGGGCCCCGCCTGTCAGGTGGAGGCAGGAGGAGAAAAGTGTTGGGAGCACCTTGAGCTTGAGAGCAGGATTGCTGTGATTTTTGAGTGCTGGTGTTTGTTTGGGGAAAAGGTAGGAGAGCAGGCTAGAGGAGAGGGGAGAGCAGCCAGGGAGGGCAAGAAAGCAGCTTTGCAAGGAGCCCATGCATGGAAGCCATTTAGTGCAAATGGGGCAGTGTGAGAGCAAGCTTGCTGCAGGCAGGCAGGCTAACATGTGCTGGGCTTGTTGTCCTGCTGTGTCAGCCTGTCTTGCCTGTTTGACCCCCCCAGCAGCTGAGGTGGGACAGCTGAAGGTAGTGTGCCCTAAAGGTGTGGGAGGGAGGGTGCTGAGGCCTGCCTGGGGCACTGGTGGAGAGTGGGGGTGTGGGGGCTGGTGGGGCAGGGCAGAGGAGTTGAGGACCCCCAGAGCATGTCAGGCTGAAGTTGCAGTGTGGCTTTGTGAGGGAGAGCCTGCCATGAGGTGGGAGCAGCCAGGGGAGCTGTAGGGGTGTGCCAAGGGGCTCGTGAGGGTCAGAGAGGACAGAGGGCTCCCAAGTGTGAGCCCAGTGTTTTGGGGAGCATGGCTTTTGTGTGCAGTTTTCCCAAGCTGCCCGGGCTGAATTGCTGTCAGGTGCCAAGTGCAGCAAGGGCTCTTTGGCTTCCCCCCTGCCCAGGTGTCAGTAGGCCAAATATGACCGTGAAGAAGGCAAGGTCACAGAGCATTTGAGTTGCCTGCTGGAGAGCAGGCTCTTCTCTGTGCTCCTGAAACTCCTTCAGGGAACGTTGGGGCTACGTTGCTTCGAATGAAGAGCTTCTCCTTTGAGCTGCTCCCCAGCTCAGCTACAAAAGGCTGCTGAGGCACCATGAGCAATTCCTCTCCCTTGCTGAGAAGATGGTCCCCAGAAGCCCAGCTGAGTTGCCTTCCGACTCAGCAGGCACCTTTCCCCTCCCCTGGAGGGGAACCTAGTCAAGCCCTACCCATCAGCTGCGCAGCCTGAGCCCAGGGGAGGAAGAAACCCCAGGACACTGGGACTTAGTCTCACTTCCAAACAGGCCCCTTCCCAGCAGCTCCGAGGGGTGAGAAGCTTGGCAAGGGAGCATGATGTCTGTGCAGTGGGGCAAAGGGAGCTGCATGCAATTGTGAGAATGAGCCTCAGAGCAGTGACCTGGTCATTTGCTTACGTAGATTTTTTGGTCCTCTGTATCCAGAACGACGGCGCAGCATCGGCGGCTGGCTTTGCATCGGCGGCTGGCTTTGCATCGGCGGCTGGCTTTGCATCGGCGGCTGGCTTTGCATCGGCGGCTGGCTTTGCATCGGCGGCTGGCTTTGCATCGGCGGCTGGCTTTGCATCGGCGGCTGGCTTTGCATCGGCGGCTGGCTTTGCATCGGCGGCTGGCTTTGCATCGGCGGCTGGCTTTGCATCGGCGGCTGGCTTTGCATCGGCGGCTGGCTTTGCATCGGCGGCTGGCTTTGCATCGGCGGCTGGCTTTGCATCGGCGGCTGGCTTTGCATCGGCGGCTGGCTTTGCATCGGCGGCTGGCTTTGCATCGGCGGCTGGCTTTGCATCGGCGGCTGGCTTTGCATCGGCGGCTGGCTTTGCATCGGCGGCTGGCTTTGCATCGGCGGCTGGCTTTGCATCGGCGGCTGGCTTTGCATCGGCGGCTGGCTTTGCATCGGCGGCTGGCTTTGCATCGGCGGCTGGCTTTGCATCGGCGGCTGGCTTTGCATCGGCGGCTGGCTTTGCATCGGCGGCTGGCTTTGCATCGGCGGCTGGCTTTGCATCGGCGGCTGGCTTTGCATCGGCGGCTGGCTTTGCATCGGCGGCTGGCTTTGCATCGGCGGCTGGCTTTGCATCGGCGGCTGGCTTTGCATCGGCGGCTGGCTTTGCATCGGCGGCTGGCTTTGCATCGGCGGCTGGCTTTGCATCGGCGGCTGGCTTTGCATCGGCGGCTGGCTTTGCATCGGCGGCTGGCTTTGCATCGGCGGCTGGCTTTGCATCGGCGGCTGGCTTTGCATCGGCGGCTGGCTTTGCATCGGCGGCTGGCTTTGCATCGGCGGCTGGCTTTGCATCGGCGGCTGGCTTTGCATCGGCGGCTGGCTTTGCATCGGCGGCTGGCTTTGCATCGGCGGCTGGCTTTGCATCGGCGGCTGGCTTTGCATCGGCGGCTGGCTTTGCATCGGCGGCTGGCTTTGCATCGGCGGCTGGCTTTGCATCGGCGGCTGGCTTTGCATCGGCGGCTGGCTTTGCATCGGCGGCTGGCTTTGCATCGGCGGCTGGCTTTGCATCGGCGGCTGGCTTTGCATCGGCGGCTGGCTTTGCATCGGCGGCTGGCTTTGCATCGGCGGCTGGCTTTGCATCGGCGGCTGGCTTTGCATCGGCGGCTGGCTTTGCATCGGCGGCTGGCTTTGCATCGGCGGCTGGCTTTGCATCGGCGGCTGGCTTTGCATCGGCGGCTGGCTTTGCATCGGCGGCTGGCTTTGCATCGGCGGCTGGCTTTGCATCGGCGGCTGGCTTTGCATCGGCGGCTGGCTTTGCATCGGCGGCTGGCTTTGCATCGGCGGCTGGCTTTGCATCGGCGGCTGGCTTTGCATCGGCGGCTGGCTTTGCATCGGCGGCTGGCTTTGCATCGGCGGCTGGCTTTGCATCGGCGGCTGGCTTTGCATCGGCGGCTGGCTTTGCATCGGCGGCTGGCTTTGCATCGGCGGCTGGCTTTGCATCGGCGGCTGGCTTTGCATCGGCGGCTGGCTTTGCATCGGCGGCTGGCTTTGCATCGGCGGCTGGCTTTGCATCGGCGGCTGGCTTTGCATCGGCGGCTGGCTTTGCATCGGCGGCTGGCTTTGCATCGGCGGCTGGCTTTGCATCGGCGGCTGGCTTTGCATCGGCGGCTGGCTTTGCATCGGCGGCTGGCTTTGCATCGGCGGCTGGCTTTGCATCGGCGGCTGGCTTTGCATCGGCGGCTGGCTTTGCATCGGCGGCTGGCTTTGCATCGGCGGCTGGCTTTGCATCGGCGGCTGGCTTTGCATCGGCGGCTGGCTTTGCATCGGCGGCTGGCTTTGCATCGGCGGCTGGCTTTGCATCGGCGGCTGGCTTTGCATCGGCGGCTGGCTTTGCATCGGCGGCTGGCTTTGCATCGGCGGCTGGCTTTGCATCGGCGGCTGGCTTTGCATCGGCGGCTGGCTTTGCATCGGCGGCTGGCTTTGCATCGGCGGCTGGCTTTGCATCGGCGGCTGGCTTTGCATCGGCGGCTGGCTTTGCATCGGCGGCTGGCTTTGCATCGGCGGCTGGCTTTGCATCGGCGGCTGGCTTTGCATCGGCGGCTGGCTTTGCATCGGCGGCTGGCTTTGCATCGGCGGCTGGCTTTGCATCGGCGGCTGGCTTTGCATCGGCGGCTGGCTTTGCATCGGCGGCTGGCTTTGCATCGGCGGCTGGCTTTGCATCGGCGGCTGGCTTTGCATCGGCGGCTGGCTTTGCATCGGCGGCTGGCTTTGCATCGGCGGCTGGCTTTGCATCGGCGGCTGGCTTTGCATCGGCGGCTGGCTTTGCATCGGCGGCTGGCTTTGCATCGGCGGCTGGCTTTGCATCGGCGGCTGGCTTTGCATCGGCGGCTGGCTTTGCATCGGCGGCTGGCTTTGCATCGGCGGCTGGCTTTGCATCGGCGGCTGGCTTTGCATCGGCGGCTGGCTTTGCATCGGCGGCTGGCTTTGCATCGGCGGCTGGCTTTGCATCGGCGGCTGGCTTTGCATCGGCGGCTGGCTTTGCATCGGCGGCTGGCTTTGCATCGGCGGCTGGCTTTGCATCGGCGGCTGGCTTTGCATCGGCGGCTGGCTTTGCATCGGCGGCTGGCTTTGCATCGGCGGCTGGCTTTGCATCGGCGGCTGGCTTTGCATCGGCGGCTGGCTTTGCATCGGCGGCTGGCTTTGCATCGGCGGCTGGCTTTGCATCGGCGGCTGGCTTTGCATCGGCGGCTGGCTTTGCATCGGCGGCTGGCTTTGCATCGGCGGCTGGCTTTGCATCGGCGGCTGGCTTTGCATCGGCGGCTGGCTTTGCATCGGCGGCTGGCTTTGCATCGGCGGCTGGCTTTGCATCGGCGGCTGGCTTTGCATCGGCGGCTGGCTTTGCATCGGCGGCTGGCTTTGCATCGGCGGCTGGCTTTGCATCGGCGGCTGGCTTTGCATCGGCGGCTGGCTTTGCATCGGCGGCTGGCTTTGCATCGGCGGCTGGCTTTGCATCGGCGGCTGGCTTTGCATCGGCGGCTGGCTTTGCATCGGCGGCTGGCTTTGCATCGGCGGCTGGCTTTGCATCGGCGGCTGGCTTTGCATCGGCGGCTGGCTTTGCATCGGCGGCTGGCTTTGCATCGGCGGCTGGCTTTGCATCGGCGGCTGGCTTTGCATCGGCGGCTGGCTTTGCATCGGCGGCTGGCTTTGCATCGGCGGCTGGCTTTGCATCGGCGGCTGGCTTTGCATCGGCGGCTGGCTTTGCATCGGCGGCTGGCTTTGCATCGGCGGCTGGCTTTGCATCGGCGGCTGGCTTTGCATCGGCGGCTGGCTTTGCATCGGCGGCTGGCTTTGCATCGGCGGCTGGCTTTGCATCGGCGGCTGGCTTTGCATCGGCGGCTGGCTTTGCATCGGCGGCTGGCTTTGCATCGGCGGCTGGCTTTGCATCGGCGGCTGGCTTTGCATCGGCGGCTGGCTTTGCATCGGCGGCTGGCTTTGCATCGGCGGCTGGCTTTGCATCGGCGGCTGGCTTTGCATCGGCGGCTGGCTTTGCATCGGCGGCTGGCTTTGCATCGGCGGCTGGCTTTGCATCGGCGGCTGGCTTTGCATCGGCGGCTGGCTTTGCATCGGCGGCTGGCTTTGCATCGGCGGCTGGCTTTGCATCGGCGGCTGGCTTTGCATCGGCGGCTGGCTTTGCATCGGCGGCTGGCTTTGCATCGGCGGCTGGCTTTGCATCGGCGGCTGGCTTTGCATCGGCGGCTGGCTTTGCATCGGCGGCTGGCTTTGCATCGGCGGCTGGCTTTGCATCGGCGGCTGGCTTTGCATCGGCGGCTGGCTTTGCATCGGCGGCTGGCTTTGCATCGGCGGCTGGCTTTGCATCGGCGGCTGGCTTTGCATCGGCGGCTGGCTTTGCATCGGCGGCTGGCTTTGCATCGGCGGCTGGCTTTGCATCGGCGGCTGGCTTTGCATCGGCGGCTGGCTTTGCATCGGCGGCTGGCTTTGCATCGGCGGCTGGCTTTGCATCGGCGGCTGGCTTTGCATCGGCGGCTGGCTTTGCATCGGCGGCTGGCTTTGCATCGGCGGCTGGCTTTGCATCGGCGGCTGGCTTTGCATCGGCGGCTGGCTTTGCATCGGCGGCTGGCTTTGCATCGGCGGCTGGCTTTGCATCGGCGGCTGGCTTTGCATCGGCGGCTGGCTTTGCATCGGCGGCTGGCTTTGCATCGGCGGCTGGCTTTGCATCGGCGGCTGGCTTTGCATCGGCGGCTGGCTTTGCATCGGCGGCTGGCTTTGCATCGGCGGCTGGCTTTGCATCGGCGGCTGGCTTTGCATCGGCGGCTGGCTTTGCATCGGCGGCTGGCTTTGCATCGGCGGCTGGCTTTGCATCGGCGGCTGGCTTTGCATCGGCGGCTGGCTTTGCATCGGCGGCTGGCTTTGCATCGGCGGCTGGCTTTGCATCGGCGGCTGGCTTTGCATCGGCGGCTGGCTTTGCATCGGCGGCTGGCTTTGCATCGGCGGCTGGCTTTGCATCGGCGGCTGGCTTTGCATCGGCGGCTGGCTTTGCATCGGCGGCTGGCTTTGCATCGGCGGCTGGCTTTGCATCGGCGGCTGGCTTTGCATCGGCGGCTGGCTTTGCATCGGCGGCTGGCTTTGCATCGGCGGCTGGCTTTGCATCGGCGGCTGGCTTTGCATCGGCGGCTGGCTTTGCATCGGCGGCTGGCTTTGCATCGGCGGCTGGCTTTGCATCGGCGGCTGGCTTTGCATCGGCGGCTGGCTTTGCATCGGCGGCTGGCTTTGCATCGGCGGCTGGCTTTGCATCGGCGGCTGGCTTTGCATCGGCGGCTGGCTTTGCATCGGCGGCTGGCTTTGCATCGGCGGCTGGCTTTGCATCGGCGGCTGGCTTTGCATCGGCGGCTGGCTTTGCATCGGCGGCTGGCTTTGCATCGGCGGCTGGCTTTGCATCGGCGGCTGGCTTTGCATCGGCGGCTGGCTTTGCATCGGCGGCTGGCTTTGCATCGGCGGCTGGCTTTGCATCGGCGGCTGGCTTTGCATCGGCGGCTGGCTTTGCATCGGCGGCTGGCTTTGCATCGGCGGCTGGCTTTGCATCGGCGGCTGGCTTTGCATCGGCGGCTGGCTTTGCATCGGCGGCTGGCTTTGCATCGGCGGCTGGCTTTGCATCGGCGGCTGGCTTTGCATCGGCGGCTGGCTTTGCATCGGCGGCTGGCTTTGCATCGGCGGCTGGCTTTGCATCGGCGGCTGGCTTTGCATCGGCGGCTGGCTTTGCATCGGCGGCTGGCTTTGCATCGGCGGCTGGCTTTGCATCGGCGGCTGGCTTTGCATCGGCGGCTGGCTTTGCATCGGCGGCTGGCTTTGCATCGGCGGCTGGCTTTGCATCGGCGGCTGGCTTTGCATCGGCGGCTGGCTTTGCATCGGCGGCTGGCTTTGCATCGGCGGCTGGCTTTGCATCGGCGGCTGGCTTTGCATCGGCGGCTGGCTTTGCATCGGCGGCTGGCTTTGCATCGGCGGCTGGCTTTGCATCGGCGGCTGGCTTTGCATCGGCGGCTGGCTTTGCATCGGCGGCTGGCTTTGCATCGGCGGCTGGCTTTGCATCGGCGGCTGGCTTTGCATCGGCGGCTGGCTTTGCATCGGCGGCTGGCTTTGCATCGGCGGCTGGCTTTGCATCGGCGGCTGGCTTTGCATCGGCGGCTGGCTTTGCATCGGCGGCTGGCTTTGCATCGGCGGCTGGCTTTGCATCGGCGGCTGGCTTTGCATCGGCGGCTGGCTTTGCATCGGCGGCTGGCTTTGCATCGGCGGCTGGCTTTGCATCGGCGGCTGGCTTTGCATCGGCGGCTGGCTTTGCATCGGCGGCTGGCTTTGCATCGGCGGCTGGCTTTGCATCGGCGGCTGGCTTTGCATCGGCGGCTGGCTTTGCATCGGCGGCTGGCTTTGCATCGGCGGCTGGCTTTGCATCGGCGGCTGGCTTTGCATCGGCGGCTGGCTTTGCATCGGCGGCTGGCTTTGCATCGGCGGCTGGCTTTGCATCGGCGGCTGGCTTTGCATCGGCGGCTGGCTTTGCATCGGCGGCTGGCTTTGCATCGGCGGCTGGCTTTGCATCGGCGGCTGGCTTTGCATCGGCGGCTGGCTTTGCATCGGCGGCTGGCTTTGCATCGGCGGCTGGCTTTGCATCGGCGGCTGGCTTTGCATCGGCGGCTGGCTTTGCATCGGCGGCTGGCTTTGCATCGGCGGCTGGCTTTGCATCGGCGGCTGGCTTTGCATCGGCGGCTGGCTTTGCATCGGCGGCTGGCTTTGCATCGGCGGCTGGCTTTGCATCGGCGGCTGGCTTTGCATCGGCGGCTGGCTTTGCATCGGCGGCTGGCTTTGCATCGGCGGCTGGCTTTGCATCGGCGGCTGGCTTTGCATCGGCGGCTGGCTTTGCATCGGCGGCTGGCTTTGCATCGGCGGCTGGCTTTGCATCGGCGGCTGGCTTTGCATCGGCGGCTGGCTTTGCATCGGCGGCTGGCTTTGCATCGGCGGCTGGCTTTGCATCGGCGGCTGGCTTTGCATCGGCGGCTGGCTTTGCATCGGCGGCTGGCTTTGCATCGGCGGCTGGCTTTGCATCGGCGGCTGGCTTTGCATCGGCGGCTGGCTTTGCATCGGCGGCTGGCTTTGCATCGGCGGCTGGCTTTGCATCGGCGGCTGGCTTTGCATCGGCGGCTGGCTTTGCATCGGCGGCTGGCTTTGCATCGGCGGCTGGCTTTGCATCGGCGGCTGGCTTTGCATCGGCGGCTGGCTTTGCATCGGCGGCTGGCTTTGCATCGGCGGCTGGCTTTGCATCGGCGGCTGGCTTTGCATCGGCGGCTGGCTTTGCATCGGCGGCTGGCTTTGCATCGGCGGCTGGCTTTGCATCGGCGGCTGGCTTTGCATCGGCGGCTGGCTTTGCATCGGCGGCTGGCTTTGCATCGGCGGCTGGCTTTGCATCGGCGGCTGGCTTTGCATCGGCGGCTGGCTTTGCATCGGCGGCTGGCTTTGCATCGGCGGCTGGCTTTGCATCGGCGGCTGGCTTTGCATCGGCGGCTGGCTTTGCATCGGCGGCTGGCTTTGCATCGGCGGCTGGCTTTGCATCGGCGGCTGGCTTTGCATCGGCGGCTGGCTTTGCATCGGCGGCTGGCTTTGCATCGGCGGCTGGCTTTGCATCGGCGGCTGGCTTTGCATCGGCGGCTGGCTTTGCATCGGCGGCTGGCTTTGCATCGGCGGCTGGCTTTGCATCGGCGGCTGGCTTTGCATCGGCGGCTGGCTTTGCATCGGCGGCTGGCTTTGCATCGGCGGCTGGCTTTGCATCGGCGGCTGGCTTTGCATCGGCGGCTGGCTTTGCATCGGCGGCTGGCTTTGCATCGGCGGCTGGCTTTGCATCGGCGGCTGGCTTTGCATCGGCGGCTGGCTTTGCATCGGCGGCTGGCTTTGCATCGGCGGCTGGCTTTGCATCGGCGGCTGGCTTTGCATCGGCGGCTGGCTTTGCATCGGCGGCTGGCTTTGCATCGGCGGCTGGCTTTGCATCGGCGGCTGGCTTTGCATCGGCGGCTGGCTTTGCATCGGCGGCTGGCTTTGCATCGGCGGCTGGCTTTGCATCGGCGGCTGGCTTTGCATCGGCGGCTGGCTTTGCATCGGCGGCTGGCTTTGCATCGGCGGCTGGCTTTGCATCGGCGGCTGGCTTTGCATCGGCGGCTGGCTTTGCATCGGCGGCTGGCTTTGCATCGGCGGCTGGCTTTGCATCGGCGGCTGGCTTTGCATCGGCGGCTGGCTTTGCATCGGCGGCTGGCTTTGCATCGGCGGCTGGCTTTGCATCGGCGGCTGGCTTTGCATCGGCGGCTGGCTTTGCATCGGCGGCTGGCTTTGCATCGGCGGCTGGCTTTGCATCGGCGGCTGGCTTTGCATCGGCGGCTGGCTTTGCATCGGCGGCTGGCTTTGCATCGGCGGCTGGCTTTGCATCGGCGGCTGGCTTTGCATCGGCGGCTGGCTTTGCATCGGCGGCTGGCTTTGCATCGGCGGCTGGCTTTGCATCGGCGGCTGGCTTTGCATCGGCGGCTGGCTTTGCATCGGCGGCTGGCTTTGCATCGGCGGCTGGCTTTGCATCGGCGGCTGGCTTTGCATCGGCGGCTGGCTTTGCATCGGCGGCTGGCTTTGCATCGGCGGCTGGCTTTGCATCGGCGGCTGGCTTTGCATCGGCGGCTGGCTTTGCATCGGCGGCTGGCTTTGCATCGGCGGCTGGCTTTGCATCGG